>NW_024103840.1:1200000-1800000 GCF_003945595.2 Pipra filicauda | reverse complement strand
TGCTGCTGCACTTCGTAATTATGAAAACTGGGCTTTGCAAGTGTGCTCCCTTTCCCTGACAATTTTATGCACCTCCAGAGAGTTATGTTTGAAGACAGGATATTAATTAATCGTGCCTCTTCTGGATTCAGAGAGAGATTTGCTAGAGACTACAATTTTGTTCCAAAACTGAAATGGTATTCACTTACATAAACCTTATAGCATTAAATCATGGCATAATCCAAGTGGGAGGTGTATTATTGAAATCCTATGGTTTTTCACCCTTGCTCTTCTTAGGGTCAGTTCCAAAATCTCAAAAACTCCCAGCTCCCCCATTTTTAATTATATTTTTCACATTTTGCCATTCCTGTCTGAGTCTTACAGATTTTATTTTTGGATCCTTTGAATTGGCTAAAGTAACACTTGAGACATTGTGCTGACCTTAGAGTTCTCCTAGGTCTGTGAGCTCTGAAACAAGAGTTGTCCTCTTTGAAGGTAGAAACAAAATTGTGCATTTCATGCATTGCAAAGACAAAACCTCCAGATACATCACCCAGCATTGCTACAGAAATGTCTCTGAAGAAGCAGGCAGGTTTTGCTCATGTTGAAACTATTTTGCTCTGTATCTGGATTTCTCTCCAAGCTGTCTAACCTCATTCACAGCAGAGCCACAGGCAGAGTTGTGTTGTACACCTTCATGGCCTGCTCTTCTTAAAAACTTATTTTCTGCATTACTCTCTCACTACTCACCTCTGTTTTCCTCCATCTTCCCGTGCTTTTGTACCAAGGCAAATCTCAGTATTCAGAGATAGGGACAAAGAGGAGGTGCTTGGAACTGTTTCACAGGGTTTCTATTTACAAAAGCATTTCTGAACCACTTAAAATCTTTTGGTTAAGGTAAGGGAGATCAGTATCTGCCAAAAGTAAGCCCTCAGAGGCATTTCCACAGCCACATAAAACAAGCAGCCACCTGTGACTAAGTTGTGCAAGTTGTGTAATACCAACAGGATCCTGGTTTTCCTCATCTATTGTGTTCTCTGTTATGCTCTGGAAGTTGGATTTGACAGAAAGTGCTATGATGTGATGTAAATAAATAGGTCATTCATAAACAGTTTTACAAGTCATCGTTTTATCAGCCATTAAATATCAGCAAATGTTCATTAAAAAGCATTGAGAACAACTAGAAAAACTAGAAGGCCAAACAGTCATAAGAGGGTGTGATATGCCTTGTTTTAGCACTATGATATTCATACTGTAATGAAAATTCCACTACAAAGGGGGCTATGAGAAGGCTGGAGAGGGACTTTTCACAAGAACATGAAGTGATAGGACGAGGGGGAATGGTCTTAAATTGAGGGAGGGCAGGTTTAGATTAGAAATTAGGAAGAAATCCTTTATTATAATGGTGGTGAGGGACTGCAATGGGTTGCCCAGAGAAACTGTGGACTCCCCATCCCTGGAGATGTTCAAGGCCAGGTTGGATGGGGCTCTGAGCAACCTGGTCTGGTGGAAGGTGTCCTGCCCATGGCAGGAGGGGTGGAACGAGATGGTCTGTAAAGTCCCTTCCAATCCAAACCATTCTGTGACTCTGCAGTTAACACACCTTGTCTAGTTTGCTGAAGAAGAAATTGTTAAGAGCTTCTATGTTCTGAACATTATTGTAAGAGATTGACTGGAATTGGATGGTTTATACCTTGTGCCAAGCTGCCTGTTGGCAGGGATTTGGATACAGAGCTTTTACTCTAAGCCTTGGAGGAACTTCCTCTGTTGCTTTCTGGTGTATGCCTATTGTTTGTGACTTGAAATACATCCCCTGTTGTGTTATCCTTCAGCTAAAGGTGGAAATTCATTCACATCTCCTTTAGAATTCAGGTTTTAACCTTTAAAAGAAATCTGGAAAAACGTCAGTGAGAGTCAGGCTGAGGGTAAGCAGAACTTGCCATTCCTGCTGTCCACACTTCTCACCAGCTCCCTCCTGGAGACTGCTTGGACTTCCCAAGGCAGAGGAGGAGACTCATGCCCTTGGTGTCAGATTTAGGAAAGGATTTTGCAGTTGTCACAAGTGTGGTGTGGTGTGTTAGTGGCAGCACTGTGATTGCTGACAGCTCCCTACTGCTAAATGCAAAGGCCAATTTGCAGCATGGATTAGGCACCCACAGACAACTCAGAGCTGATTTTACTTGATATTTATTGATGCCCAGTGTCTTGCTTCTCACTCAGACTTGCAACTTGGGCATCATCTTTGTTGAGGACTGTTCTGTGTCCAGATAATGCTTAAATTTGGATGCGCGTGTTCAGTAACGTAAAGATTTTATTCACAGTGTTAAACTTTCTTCTTGTCTCTGTTATTGCAGGATTCTTCTTGGCTTTCTCATAGTCCTTGCCTGCTACTGAAAAGCTAATTTGCCAAGACTACCTCTCTGCTTAAATAGTTTCTGTGATACCTTTGCTGTATTACATGCTTGTTCATCCAAGTCCAGCCTTGTGATCATCTCCCACTTGCTGTTAGCACATTCCCTTCCACCTCTCCTTGACCTATGCTCCAAGGCTTTGCCACCCTCTTCTTACCTATTTAAGAGTGCACTTTTTTTTTGGTATTTCCAAAGGCTCCCAATTTCAGTCATCTTCAGATGGCTTTTCTAAGAAGTGACTGTCAGAAGGATGTTTACAGTCCTTGGATTTCTGGCCAACACCATCTTATTTATTATCTGTTTCGGCTGAGGTTGAAAGCTTTCTAGGGCATGGGACTGTTACTGTTCTGCTTGGATAGTCCCTAAAACAACTTGTATGCAAATAATAATAGTGGTAATTGCTAGGAACTCAGTGAATGTTATCAAGTAAAATCTACTGAAGCTAATGTCATGTTTTTAAAGAGATGGTGCCTTGAACAAGCCAATTTCTCAATGGAAACTGCTGAAATAAGTGTGAAATGATTTCATTTTTGTCAAAGACTTATGTCACCTTTTGAACTGCAAAAGTTTCAGGATGGCAACAATGCCACAAAAAATTACTGTCCTAGGTTCCGTTTTCCATTCAGTACCTAGATTCAGTTTGAATCAGTGCTTCACTCTTAAAACCAAATTATTTTATATGTCACCTGCCACCTTGAGATTTGCAGGTGGTGTTCAAAAACCGCCTTAAACTTTTGAACTCCTGGACAATGAGCCAGCAGCTCACATGCGATTCCTTGGTATAAATTCATTCTAACCCCAACATGTAGAAGGAAATTCAGTCTAAGAATGCAGCTGTAGATATTAAGAAATGTCTCATATGGCCATGATGTATCTGTAAACTGTCACTATGAAATAGTTTGTGTGATAAGGGACACGCTGAACCCAGTCAAAGGGGAACCTGTGGTGTAACCAGCTCTTCCCCGAGCCAGGCCGATGGTGGAGCCAACCCCTCTGGCACCTCCTTGGAAGAGAATGTTGGTGTTCAACAGCAGTGTTAAACCATCCGGGTGGTGACCCAGTCATGGTAAAATATTTGTGGGACCTTGTTTCTCCCTTTGGCAGAGATTACAAAAGCAGACTCCGGTCTGCCCATCAGGCTGGGCCAAAAGCACTTGGTGTAGTGAATGAATCCATGCCAAGACAGAGTTAGGAAAGGCTGGTTTGTTTTTCCCTTGACATCTACCTATTTTCTCCTCTCTGTCCTTTCCTGTCTTGGTCAACATGAGCACGCAAAAAATGTGATAGGAAATGGATGTCAGGAGAATTTTTCTCCCCTTTATTGTCTGAATGGTCTTGCTTCTTAAACTTCCTAGGAGAAGTTCAGGTGGCTAAACAGAGTGGGAGGACGCTGCTGGAGGCACAGGGGCAGCAGGTTTGCTAAAGGCTAAAGCCTCCAAGGAAGCATGGCACTAAGGAAGAAGGATTGCATGAGGGTTGTGGGATTGGCTGGGACACCGATGACAAGTTCTGATCTAAGTTGCCGTTGGAGACTTGGGGTGGGAAGCTTTGTGCTGCATAGGACTGACTGAGGCTGTTTGGTTGCTTTCCTAAGACAACCTCTCCCAGTCCCACCTCAGCGTTTAGGGATCTCAGGTCTCTTCTTGTCAACTTTTACGGGAGCAGCTTCTCAAAAGCGCTTTTGTCTGGAGCAATTGCCCAGACAGCCGGGCAAACCCATGCCAGTCTGTCCCTGTGTTTCCTTTCCCAAGAGCAATACTCCACTTTAGAGTGGAGAGCCAGGCACTGGCTGCCTGACCCAGGATGCTTGTGGTCTTCTCAGAATAACACCACCCTCAACATGAGCTTGGCAAGTGCCGCAGGGAACTCACGGAAGGAAACAATTTGGATCTGTGAGCAAAGACTTCAGTTGCTTTCCCAGCTATATGCGTTGACAGCCATCATCTGTCAAGCAGCTTTGGCGGTATTCAACTGGTACTGGCAAGTTCAGAGACTGAAGCTGCCTTGGCTGGTTGCACCCACCTCTGCAATCATGGAACATGGCTGGGAGTGAGCCCGGATGGGTGGGAGGTGAGAGCAGCACCTCCGGAGCCACCGGGGCTGTGCTGGCCCAGCAGCATGGCAAGAGTTGAGACTTGAGTAAGTCCCTTGTGCTTGAAGTTAAACGTCCTTCTGGGCTGGGGAAGACCAGTGAGGGCGAGGTGTGACATCCCCAAAGAGCCAAAGAGCAGAGACAGAATGAGGTGGGATGGGAGAGGCCATTTCCTGGTGGCTCTGGCAGATCCCCATGTGGGGAGGTAGCGCCGGGCACACACCTTGGAGCATTGAGGCTGGCAAAGCAGCGGGGCTGTGGGCAGGCAGTGCTGGCCCTGGGCTCTGCTCACAGCTCCCTGTGCCCTGGGATGCTGTCAGCAAGGTCCTGGGACATGGCCCTGAGCCCACAGACATCGCCTGCGCCACAACCTCCCCTTTGTTTTTCGTGGCGACGCATCCAGAGGCTGTAGCTGCGTTTCCTACACCCACTGGGAGGATGTGGGATTTTCCTGGCTGCGAAATGCAGCAGCAAAGAAGCTCTGCAGGCTGGGCCAGTGACTCAGCTGCTGGTGATGTGCAGGGGACAGTACAGACAGGCTCTCCCCTCTCTCTGTGCCCAGCAGCCCGAGCCACGGTGCCCTTGAACACCTTACTCCTTTTGTTTCCCACCCCACTCTTAATTTTGCCACACAAGAGGTGAAGAAATTAATCCCGCCAGCAGGAGATACCCCAACTGGTTTGGAGAAACAAACACATGATTTTTATTTTAAAAATACTTCATTCCTTTCATCATAGTCATTTCTGCAGAAACACAGTCAGAAGTTGCTGTGTAGGAGTATGGATTTCTGGTAACAAGGCCACCTACACAGATCCACCGCAGGAAATAGGAAGCCCAAACCTAAAGCCTTCATTGTTTAAGGCCCAGTTTTTGCAGAAGTGCTAAGCTGAGGGCAATGGGAATAGATGATGCTGAGCCCTTAGCAGGAGGTGGTCAGGATTGCACCATTCTCAGCCTTGACTTGGTGAGTCAGAGCATTGCATGGCATTTGATAGGCAGGAGGATTCTGAATCTCTCCACAAAAATCCCCGCGTAATAAATAATATCCTGTTTAATACAACTGTTGCATCTTGTTTTGGAACTAGGAAGAATAAAAATACTTGTTTCTTCCCACTCCCCTTCTAAAAGAAGTTTCATTTTTGGGTAAAGCTCCTTTAATTTTGATACATAAGCATTTTCAAATCTTATTTTCTCTTGGATTTGTAATATTGCTATTTTAAAACCTGTAAGCAATAATACATTTGTTTTCTGCAGAAGAATGCTAAGCATTTACTTCACCCACATAGTGGCCCAGTTTATGAGGATTCAACAAAAAAATATTTATGTATTTTGCATCAGGAACAGAAATAATATTTAAACCTGTCAGCCATTTTGTGAATACGTTATTGGTTCCTAATATTAAGGAGGAAGCTGAAAAAGAGCCATGTAAGGGACATGTTTACCAAACACTAATCTCAACTATAGTAATTTTCTGCTTAGAGAAAATAATTATAGTTTTAACACCGCTTTTGCCTGTTTTCTGCTCTACATGGACTGTACCTTCACTGACATGGATTTTTTCATATAGAAAAAAAAAACAAAACCTTTGTTAAATGTATGTCCTTTCCAAAAGGAGCTGTTCTGCACCAATTATCTTCAACCTCACAATGACTACAGTGCATGGACTGATTTTAAACAAAACACTCAGAAAATGTGTGGAAACAGTGTTTCTGTGGGGTCCTTTGGTCAGTCATGGCATAAGCTCTTTAAAGAGGAAATGGGGAATACAGACTTAAAACTGAGATGATCTAATACCACTTTTTTAAAAGCTGGTAAAATGTTGTGTTTTTTTACTGAGACACCTTCTAGTGTTTCTAAATCAGATCTGCAGTGTATGCAGTCAGTTTTTCCTTGATGTTTAGAGCTGTCATGGTGCTTCTCCTTTGGAGGTCTGAAAAAATTTACAGGAAGGCATATATCTGTTTTCTCTGTATTGAGGACATTGAGCAGAGGCAGGTGGAGAAGGAGCTACACTAGGAAGGAATTTCAGACAATTGTGTGGATGTGTAAATTATGCTGGGTTTGTTTGTTTGCACTAAGCTATATTTTTGGGTAGCAAGTGGTTCAAAATAATGGTTTAGGTTAAGCTGTTGCATTTGCTTCCTATGGAAACCTATTTTTATTGCTTTGTTTAATGTTGGGGGGATTCTTTTTATAGTGAAACTTCTGTCACTACTCAAACCAGTTAGAAGCTTTCAAAGGACATAAAGTGGCCTTGAGAGCAAAGGCAAACTCACTGAGACTGCACCAATTTGTTGCAGACCCCGAACCAGGCACAAGTAGTTTCCATGCCACTTCCCACAGCCCTTGCTGGCCCAGTGGGATTTTTTTCACTCCAAGGAAATAAGGATTAGATTTCTGCACCATGATAACCCTACAGTACACAAAGCCTATCCTATTTGTGACTAAAATGTTAGAGCAAATCCCCTCTCTTTCCAAGTGAAGCTTCCAAACTCAAATTTGTACTTTTTACATGTCAAAAGTATGTGAAACTCTTAAGAATGATAGGACTGCAAGATTTGCACAGGCATATACAGTATGTGTGTGTGTGCACATGCATACAACATGAGGGGAGTAATAAATGTATGTGAAAATGTTAAGGCTGTGGCCAGAATTTTTCACCTTTGCAGCTCAGGTTTGACAGCCTTGCTTTGTTCTTAATTGCTGTGTGAAATCTAATTCAGACAAGCAAAAAAACCCAAAAATTACTTGAGCTATTTCAAGTTTAGTAATTAGTGGCAGTTAAGGACTCCAAAGAGGTCAGGAGCTATAGCTTTAGGTCCCCACAAGGCCACTGGAGTTATGCCACATCCCAGAGCAGTCTCCTAAAGGTCAGCACACTCACCTTGGGGACAAGGCTCTAATTCTCGAATCCTAGTTCCTCTTGACTTGAAGCAAGGCCATGATTCCAGCTTTCCCACATCCCACAAGCATCCTGCAGCGAGTCTGGCTCTGTCTCCCTGCTGGAAGTGGTTCCATTTGATAGCAGTATTCCCAAAGGGAGAAAATAACTCGACAGAGTGGTCAGAGCACTCGGGGGGACTGTGTGAAAAGCGAGTTGAGCTCTCTGCTCTCCTGGGAGTGTGCCTCTAATTATTAATACAGAGTGGGAGTTTCAGAAAGTGTGGTTTGGGGGTTTAGCTTTGAACAACCAACTAATAATTACAGCATTTTGCACATGGGTTGTGTGAGAAGCCTTGTTTTCTTTTTTTCTGAGAAAATAATTCTGTGTCCAACCACACATTTCAAGCCCTGCCTGGATAGTGTTTATGAGTGTGTTTTCTATCGTCACTGAAAGCCACAGAGGAGGGAAATAAGCATCAGAGCATCACTCACCTCACACTTTAGTAACTGGATGCCCTCTAGCGAGGCTGACACTGCTCTCAGATCTGTCAGTCCTTATTTATATGGAGATATGTGACATTTCCATGTGTCAAGTGTGACAATGGTGAGTTCTGGCCCAGAGCACTTTCTGCTGCCCAAGTCTTTCTCAAAATCCACTTATGCTATGCAGGGGTGTTTAAAAGCAGTTGTAGTGTGGCACTATTTGATTTGTTTAACTCAGTGAGGAGGTTTCCATTTTAAATATGTGGTGTGACTTCACGAGGCAGTTTGCAGGATGTGAGTTATTCTTCAAAACTGTAAGTGACCAATTTAAATATTTTAATATTAAATGCCTCATCAGTTTATGGAACTATTTGGGCTCTGTTAGTAAGACTCTTGGCATGTGAAAGCACACAAATGTTTGTTCTATTGCTTTACCCCATCCTCTTTTAAATGCCAAGATTGGTGAAAAGAAGCCGTTATTCCTCTGCAATGTTAGAAGTTGATCCTGCTTATTGCTCTGAAAACAAACTCACAGCTAATGAAGTGAGAGCACAGCACTCCTTGGCAGTTCCTTGGGTCTTTTTTTCCTAAGGCCAATTGAAGATTTGCCTTCCAGTGGGGCTGACAGGATTGTGGGACTGTACTGTAGGCCTGAGAGATGATAAAGAACTTAGAAGTTGCATGGCGGAAATAAAATTGCCATGCAATTGGCATACTTTGGAATATAACTTGCAAACAATTTTTTCCTTCTTGAACTCTTTTGTATTTTATTAAAAGCCCAGTACCTTTTCATTTAAAAACATATTTCACTGGAAGTAATTTGCAGTATTATCTCCTAAGCAGCTCTTGCCCTTAACAATGCTTTGATATTTAGGTGCTTGCCAAACACAAACTGCAGTTCCACTTTCCTTTTTGTGCAGTCTCTGACTCAAATGAACACTCAGACTGAAAACCAGGCTTCGAAAACCAGGCTTCGCTGATGTTGCAGAGGGAGGATCTCAGCTGGATGCACACATTGCAGCCATCCAAGGGGAATCTGCAGATGCCAGGTAAGAACCTGCTCTCCAGGTCAGCAAGAAGGGAGAAAGGGATGCAAAGGATGAGGTTCACAGCCATCTGCCTCCCCTGGCCCTCACAGCTGCCCAGGCTGAAGAGGGGACAAGATATCCCTCACTACTGTGCAAACTAAAGCACCAGGAGACACTTGTTCTGTTAAACACTTGCAGGTTTTGTGCTAATTCAGCCACTGCTTGACATTCCAGACTTAAGAGATTAACGGGCAAAGCAGAAATAACTTTTCCCCATTTGTAGTATATATGGCAGGTATGATTGTGTGGCTTTTTCCTACTTTCCGAGGTCAGGTAATGGGATAAGAACAGGAAGAGAGAAGCGACAGGCATCATAGGTAAACCACAGTCATCAATCTCTTCCTGTGGCAGCATGAAAAAAAGTGCTCTGGGATTCCCCACAATCAACTAGAACTTCAAATTTCCCTTTCTGAAGGTCCGTGGTTAGTACTAGAAACTTTTAATCAGCAACGTGGAAGAGGAATTACGTGACAGACTATTGCACGTAAGAATTCCTCTCTTAGAAAAAATAAAGGAAAGTAAGTGAAAATGCACTTAGTGAACCATTTAACGCTTTAAAATAATTTTTGAGAAATTCAGAATTAGCACACAAAGTCCTTAACTTGCAAAACAGTTTTATTTCACACTTATACAAAGTTAAGACATTTTAAACCACTTACAATACTACAGATTACATCAACTGCCACTGACTATGCTAATAGGGAACTTCTCAGGTCTCTGGAATTTTACAGGCTTTGAAAGTTTTAAAACAGATCGTCTAATCAGGACCCAAGGATAAGCCCTCCTGCAGAGCCACATAATTGGATGTCAGGTTGTGTCCCCTCTGTCCCCATAACACAGAAGGCAATGTGGCTCTCCAGTAAGTCCCAGATTGACAGTATGTGCAAGAAATACTCAAGAAAAGGAAGGTGCTCCTAAAAAAACCAAACCCAAACCTGTGATGTGTGAAATGAATTTGGATTGCATGGATCTAAATACATTCAGTGTTCCACAGATATCCACGGTGAGCTGTTTTTTCACTTCAGCTGTGAGTCCTCCTTTCAACTTAACTGTTAACAGCCAAGGACAAAATGTACTCTAGTGCACCACAGAACTGAACTTTTTAGGTACCTAAAATTCTGAAGTAATGGCAGCTCTAATGTCTGGGGAGTAAGAACAATGGCACAACATGTTGCCTGGTTATACAATAAACTTTGGTGACCCAAGCACGTTACATTCAAGTTTCATTCAGGTTTTGGGTGATCGGATAAACAGAAGAACATCTATGGATGGCACACAGCTCCAAATGAAGAACCAAGGCTGGTTAGTTACATTTGCTTCCCATTAAGTCCAAAACTAACTTGCTATGAGAAAACAGTATTTCATACAGAAATACAGACAGATTTGCAATTCATTTTAGAGTCTTTCACGGAAATAAACAAAAGGAGACAAATACCAAAAGATAACCTAAAAGCCTCAAAAGGAATAAAAAAAATACTGTGCTTGTCCCTTTAATCTGTAGCCTTAGGAAAGTCCAAGTGGTCTTTCCCAGCAGCAGTGGGAATCTTTGCATCTTAAGTGAGAAGTCTTTTAGTGAAATAGTAAAACACAGCGTATTTTGTCCAAAATGGCAACTGGGGAAGTTGTTGTGGGGGAGAGAAAGGGACCCTGCCTTGCAGGTTCAGTCCATCCTTCCTTTTCAATTCTGCAGTATCTCATTTTAACAATACTGAATACTGCAGCCCCCTCTTCCCCAATTAACTTTGTTGAAAAAATAATGAACCCAAAAAAAAAAAAAAAATCTGTCCTTCCTGACTTTATATGACAGAAAATATGCAGGAGACACAAGCCCAGTTTTTAAGTCTTTTCCAGGTTATCTTTTGGAACAGCTGTGTAGCAAGGCAACAAATATTAATATAAGCTAGTTTTCTTCATGATTCTCAAGAATTCTTGCTCACTTACTTCTCCATCTCCATCTCGATCAGCTTCATCGATCATTTCCTACAAAACACATTGGACATTTGATCAAGCACTGGACTCAAAACACAAGATAATCCACTCAACTAAAACAACAATCAATCAGAAGCACTTCATGTGAAAACATAACTGTGTTTGACTGGCCCTTCATATTTCTGACCTCTCAAACCTTTTTGTATAGGCATAAATTTCCACCTGGTCCTTAGGAGCTACAGGATAGGTCTGTGCCTGTTAGGCAAGCTCTGGTAAATCAGAATTTACCTGAAGTTCTTCATCTGTTAGATTTTCTCCCAGCTCCTTGGCAACCCTTTTCAAGTTTTTGAATGAAATTTTTCCTGTCCCATCATCATCAAATAATCTGAAGGCTTTCAAGATTTCTTCCTGTGAATCCTTTTCGCTCTAAAACAAGAGTAAAACACGTGTTAATTAGAAAACTCCTGACTTCAAGCTGCTTATGCTGTCACAAGAATTTCTACTAAGAATTCCTACCATTTTTTGTGTCATCATGGCCAAAAAGTCTTCAAAGTCGATGGTGCCACTTCCTTCCTTGTCAATGTCTGCTATCATTTTCTTAATCTCTTCCTTCTTTGGCTCAAAGCCCAAAGCCCTCATTGCAACCTGCACCAAAAACCAATTGTTAGAAGGCCACCAAAATTAAGTTGTAAGCAGCTGAGCTAAAGCTTGTTTCATTTCCTTGTCCAAAAATGTAGTAACAATTCACTGCAATGAAAACACCTTGGTATCTCTTACCAGATTCTTTCATCTTTCCAAACAGAAATAGTGTAGGCTTGATATTCTGAAGATTATGTTCTTCCTACACGGTCTAGTGGAAATCCATAGTTAATTAACATTAGGCAGAAATTTTCCTGCTGAACACTTTTCTAATGGAAAGCGTCAATTCATCAGAAACGTGTTTTCTGACCAGTTCTTTGCAATGGGACAACTTGAAAAAGTTCTTTTTTGTTTATTTTAGAGGGCAACACTTTCTATTGTAAAATATCTACTATTTTGAATTTATTTTGAAAAAGAAAACAGCATTAAATGGTTGATGCTAAAACAAGTCAGTCTCTTTTAAGAACTGTGCTTTAACATGTATCATCTGCATTCAGGAAACACGCTGTCCTTAACCAAGTACTTCCAAGTAAATCCTGAGCTAAGCCACAGGCTTAGGTAACTCGTGCAGAAATTGAGGCAGAGTCTGTGTATGTGAGAAATCAAGGTCAAGGAGATAATTAAAAGGTTCACACAGAAAAGGATAAGGCACATAAAAACACAGGGAGAGAACTGAGAATAATCCTCCCCCTTGTACTACTGGGTGTATGCAAGTGCACACACACTACCTGAATTGCTACTGAAATGAAACTCAGATCCCTCTTTTGCTCTTTTTTAAATTTAAAAGCAGGTAATTTTTTGATTACATATATGCAAATGTGGTTGTAACCTTCCTGAATGTGTGCAAAATGTGTGTTTAGTTCTGAGGAGAAGAAAATATACGATATTCTGGCATTCATCCCAGAACAACAAAAGTCCATTTCCCAGAAACAACCATCTCAGTCATGAAAACTGAAATGTGTACTGCATGTACCTAAACACAGGAACTGTTTAGTTCCTCTAATGCTCAGATAGTTCCAAGTTATCAGACCTAAATATTCACATATTAGAGAAGCCTGTCTGCTCTGAAGCATTACATGCAGGGTACACCATGTAATACACCTCAAATTCAGTCATGACAGCAGGCCATTACTCTTGTTCATACTCCCAAAGTATTTTAAAGTAGGGCTGGACAAACAGAAAAAGCAGCTACAGTTTTAAGATCAAAGACATTTTCATACAAGGGAAAAAAAAAAGTTTGAAAACCTTCAGTTCTTTGATGTCGATGCTCCCAGATCCATCGGTGTCAAACAAGTCAAAAGCTTCTCGGATCTCCTGCTTTTGCTCTTCTGTAAGTTCAGGCTTCAAGCCACTTTTCTTCCGCTGGGCTGTAGCTAAGCCAGGTTTTCTATAGTTGGATGCCTTCAGAAAGTAAGGGAGACAGCAGATAAGAAACAGCCCATTCCAGGGAGAATTCAAAATACATTAAATTATAAATAACAAAAGTAAAACCGTAGCAGAAGTGAGAGACATTCCTTGCTGCAAGCGGTAGACACTGGGGTCTCTATGCTCATTTCTTTGGTTATTCTAAAAAGAATACAAGCAAAGACTTTGTTCCTGGGAAATGTGCATTTGAGCTTTACGTTTTTTGTTTTGAAGTTTGAAGGAGTAAAGCCAGAAGAACAGGCAGGCAGACTGAAAATGAACACCCCACTGAGGAGACTTAGGACCCTCTGTACCTCCTGCGGTGGCCTGGATGTGTCAGGAGTGGTTTCACCTGGAAAATGTGAGTCCATCATCCTCACAGCTTAAAAAGGTGGTTGCACAGGGTCTCGACTGTGAATGGCACACAAATTCAGCCACTCCTCCAAGCCAGCCCTGAGATGGGGATGTCCCAGAGCACCTGCTCTGAGGGAGCAAAGTGTAAAGGGAGCTGTGCAGCTCCAGGCTCCCTGTCCCCCTGTGCTGTGGAGCCAGGTAACAACGTGTTCTGGGAGCAGTGAGATCAACACGAAATCTGTCCCTTAAGGAGCACTAATCTGCTTGTGCTGAGCTGGTACATCATTATCCAGGATAATTCTGAGACCTCTCCTGCCTCTAAGTGTGAACTGTACAGTACAGGTCTGCGGGTCCCTCCCATCTACGGAGCTAGAAAGATGTTTTCCTCAAGTCTAGTTTCGTTTTTAAATCACCAGCAGACAAATTTTAGTCCTTCAGTCTTGAATCTGCACAGAAGGAAAGGCAGTCCCTCCCATCCCCAGCTTCAATTGGTTGGGCTTCATAAAAGTAAATAAACACCAAGCAAGGAATTTGCTACCTAGCTACTGCTAACCACTTTCTTATCTCAGCTGAATTGCTACCATTTTTCTGGCTGGGATCACTCTAATTCTCAATGTGTAACACAGAAGATCCCATTTTCTTGTAGTTAACCGTGAAATTTCTTTTTTTTTTTTTTTTTAACACGATTTGTCCCTCCCAGGTTGGATTACAAAGCAGTTCGTCTGGCTTTTCCCTGCTATCGACACGAACATCAGATTTTTACCCTTCATATGCCGCTCTGGCAAAAACCCACGAGAGATCTTCTTCCTGACTACAGAGCCTTATCGTTCCCTTTATTCCGAGTCTGAGCTGTACAAATCCCTTCCAGGTTCCCGCTCCTGGCCTGGCCGGTGCCATCCCAACCTGCCGCCGCGACAGCACGAAGCGGAGGAGCTCAGCGAGCCGTGCCGAGACGAACCAGGCATGTTCCCCCCGGCTTCCTGAGCGCAAGTGCCGCATTTTGCGAATCCCGGTGTTTTTTCGGGAGCGTTTTCCATGGTGACAGAGCTGGGGGGGGGGGCGGAGGTAACCAAGCGGCAACGGCGGCCTGGGTGGGAGTGGAACCTTGAGAGGGGTTTGCAGGCTGGCGGGGAGGCGGAGGGACTCGGGGGGAGTCGGCGGTGGGAAGAGGAGCCCGCGGGGGAAGGAAGGGAAGGAAAGGAAGGAAAGGAAGGACGCGCTCACCATCCAGGCGGGAACCATCCGGGACGGGACCGGGCGAGACGCACCGCAACAGACACGCGCCAGCCGATCGGCCAATGGGCGAGCCGGACGCGCCGCGGGACCCGCCCCCCGCCCAGCACGGACCAATGGCGCCGCGCCGTGCCCGTGATTGACAGCTGAGAGCGCCGCGGGGCCCGCCCGCGGAGCAGCGGCCGCCGTGTCCAGGCAACTCGCGTGTCCAGGGAAGCGCCGGGAAGCGCCGGGAAGCGCGCACACACCGGTGAGACACCCGCACCCGCCGCCGAGCCACCGGGCCGGCCCTCCGGACCGCAGGAAGCGGCCGGGCCGCCGCCACGGCAGTTCCGGGGTGCCCGCTGCGTCCGCTCCGAGCTGCTTCCCCCCCTCCGGCGATCGGGAAGCGCTTCCTCTCCCTGTGAAGATTAGGAGATAGTGTTCAGATGGACTTTCGCTGAGTGGGATGGAAACATGAGCTTTTTGGATTTTGGACTAGCTGCGCCAAGGGGCCTTTAGGGAGATGGAATAAATGATATGATGAATAAATTCCAGTAGCTGAAGGGGACTTACGGGAAGGATGGGGCAAGACTGCTTACAAGACAGGACAAGGGGGAATGGAATTAAACCGAAAGAGAGTAGGCTTAGAATAGTTTAGATATTAAAAAAATTAGATATTAGGGAAAAATTCTTTACTTCGAGGGTGGTGAGGCCCTGGCACAGGTTGTCCATAGAAGCTGTGGATGCCATATCCCTGGAAGTGCCCAAGGCCAGGTTGAGTGGAGCGCTGAGCAACCTGGCTTAGTGGAAGGTGTCCCTGCCCATGGTGGGGGGGTTTGGAAGGGGATGATTTTCAAGGTTCCTTCCAACCTAAACCATTCTGTGATTTGAAGCTGAGCATAAAAGGTATAGGGCTCAGGGTTCTCAATTCTTGGTGTGTATACTTTGTAATTCAAAAAGGAAGTTTTAGTTTAATCCAGGACTTTGGTATGGAAGAGATTTCGAGGAAAAGAAGATTTATTTTTGGTGTGTTTAAAATGAGTAGTGGATCAAAAAATTAAAACCTTGGCAGTTTATGAGGTATTTACAAGTGGCATTGCTTTTCATGCATGCATAAAGTATTAATGTGTGCTAAATAGACTAGATAGAATTGGAAACAGATAAGTTTAGTTTTCCAGATTTTGAAGATTAAGCCTTCAAAAGGTACAACTATTGGTACCAAGAAGAATCTGTACAGAGCACTTGTGCTTTGCACGTAATTTCCCCATTCTGCTCTAATGAACTTTTGCCCTAAGTAAGGCAAATAACTGAAATTCCAGATAACAGGTCAGGAGGGACATGGTAGTTCTATGCAGTCTGCAATGCTTCAAGTTGAAGAAACTGTGGGAAGAAGGCCAGAAACGATTTAATGGCATTTTAGCAACACACCATTTCAGCAATTGTATGCATTGACATCTCATAATAAATGCACGGGATAAAGAATTGTTTTATACAGAGCAGAGCTGTGTTCAGGGTTAGACTGCTAAATTACTCTTTTGGGGATCTGTGCTCTGGCTTGCTGTGAGGTTGGGTCAGTAATTTTGTGTTCTGTCCACAGATGCTGCCCACTGCCCATGGCTTTCAGGGATGTGAATGCAAGGAGACATATTGGACTCCAGCAACTCTCATCCTTGGCATCGGCTGGAAGAGCATTTCTGGGACCAATGAAATCTCATAAATTCATTGTGGATGAAAGCACCAACCAAAGCACATTGATTTGTTCTGCTGTTAGACTGATTGAAAGTTTGGATTTGACTAGTGCTGCTGGACAGCTTCTTAATGAAACCATTCAGGTACAGAACAAGGAGTTTAAGACTGGGATGAGTACCCTGTTGTTCCTCGTTGGTGCGTGGAGCAGTGCCGTGGTGGAGTGCCTCCAGCAGAATGTTCCTGTTTCAGCAATAGTGTCTGTGATGTCTGAGGGGTTGAACTCTTGCTGTGAGAGAGTCCAGTGTCTCCAAATATCAATACATGATGTAAAAAAAGAGCTGTGTTCTAGCAGAGTTAGGCCAAACGCTTTTGAATGCAAAGCTTGCCAAGTTGGATGTGACAGTCTTCTAAATCCTCGGGGTTTGCTGTATTTTCAGAAATGTATTTCTGAACCAGAAGTAATTTCAATAAGTTGTTGTTCCCATCAAGGAGATGATTGTCATTTTAACAAGGGCCTGGTTTCACCCTTGGTTGGCTTTGGTTCAGCAGCTTCTCTTGTCAAACCAGAGGGTGACAGAAGTTCATCTGTGATTCCTGGAAGTGATGTTATTGCATCCAGCTGTATCAAACAGAAGTTAACCCACAGCAGACACTTCAGCACTTTAGGAAAAAGCCATTTTTCAGGTCAACAAGGTAATTTTCAGGAATACCTTTTGAAACCATCAGCAGATCCATGTGAATGCTCTGATTTAGGACACCTGGCAATGGCTCTGAGTCATGGAAATCAGACTGGTGTGAAACTGCTCCAGAGCATTGTTGAGTATCAGCAAGAGAGAGCAGAGTGCAGGGGCTCTTCCCAGCTTAATATCACAGAGGTTGTGACATGCTCTTTGCTGGGCCTGCCTGAAAGCTATTCCTGTGTCTCCCAGGGCTTTGTCACATTAGTGTCACCAGAACAAGCCAAAGTCATCAAACACTTTAAAGACAAATCCCTCTGGATCCTGCTGGTGGATGGTGACCTAACGGAGCAGTATCGTCACTTAGGTTTTAACAGACCACATAACGTAAGGACCATATTGGAGCATCCTAACCTAGAGGGAGGCAGAGCAGGAGACACATGGCTAAGCAGAATGTTAGATATTCTTGTGAGCTTTGAAGTAAACCTAGTTTTGGTGAAAGGAAGCGTGTGCAAAAACTTACTGGACAGATGCACCGCAAGCAGGATACTGGTAATCGGTCCTGTGCCTCGGGATGTGTTGTGTGCCTTTGGAGAGGTCACTGGTGCCCAGCCAGTGACATACCTGAGCCAGCTGAACCCTTCCTGTGCTGGGAACGGGGCCCAGGCAGAGCTGTGGGAGGCCAGCGATGGGCGTGCGATGGATCTGGGTGAGCTTGTGCCGGTCCGGATCGACGTGCGAGGCATCCCCCTGCTCACGGCCGTGCTCACCACTGCTGTGGCTTCCAAGGTGCAGCTCCTTGAGGACCAGTTCTGGACTTCACTGTATCGACTCCACCATGCTTTAAAAGATGGGAAGGTTTTTCCTGGGGGTGGTGCAGTGGAGCTCTTGTGCCTCAGCCACATCCAGGTGCTCACAGAGCAGCCTGTGCGACCAGCAAAGGCTGGGAAAGAGTTTCCCAGTCCTTGGCTGGCCACACCTGTGGCAGAGTATAAATCCCTTGTGCTCCAAGCACTAGCAAGTGGCTGGAAGAGGTACCTTTCCGTGGTCATGTGTAACATGGCGAAGGCTCCGTCGGAGTTGGAAGCGCGTGCATTAGTGGATCATCACCTCAAGAAAGCGGTGGATTGTGGCTCTCCCTCAGCGTATATATTGGAATTGTTTAGAAGAGGTGATGTGCTTGGGGGTGGCTTTGGTCCCTTTGCTGACCATGGCGAGGGTTTAAAGGTTTACGATAACGTTGCAGCCAAGACAGAGGCGTGGAGGAGAGCCCTGGACTTGGTGCTGCTGGTGCTTCAGACTGATGCCGAAATTATCACGGGCCCCAAAAGGAATGAGCTGTTGAACTCGCCTGTGTCAAGTGAATTTATGTTCTTATAGGACTTTGCAGTCCCTGAGTCAGCGGGAGAAGTCCAGGTTCAACTTACATGTCCTCGTAATTTATAAAGTAAACACTGAGATGTGATTGTGACTTTAGAGCATAACAGCAGAAATCAGAATGAGAGGCAGTCACAAGGTAATTTCTTATTTCTAGAAATGGGAATTAAATAACAAAAATCAGTTATGAGCTTACCTCTAACTCCAGCCTACTAATATTGTCTGTATAGATGTCTCCTAGTGTCTTCTAAAGAAAGGTAGGGACTTCTTACATGACATTGGTGTGCTTGTGTTAAATTAAAGAATATATATAATGTAATTAATTATGAATTAATACCTTGTTCTTAATTTCTGTACATTGCAAGCATAAGAGTTAAACTTGAGTGTTACATTTTACACTAAGAGATCATATTAATAGATTCTATTTTTGTATATTTATATGGTCCATATATCTCCTATTTTCCAATATATACCCTTTGGAATTTCTCTGGATTTGACAAATTCATGCTGAATCCTTCCTTTTGGTATTATAGACTGGGTGTACCTCCACAAAATTTTCAATTTTGCATCACGAACTGGATTTTTAGGTTGTTTCCTTGGGGTCTTTCAGTTATCTTTGTAGAGAGGAAAATGATCTATGTTTTAGGTGTTGGCTAAAAACCGTAAACAGGTCTATCATGATTGAGGCGAGGCATTTTTACTGTGTTACAGCACTTATAATTTGGAAGCAGAGCCCTGAAGAACTGGCACTTCATTGAAAGAAAGAGGTGTGTAACTATGGAGATTTTTTTTTTTTCTGAACTTGGCATTCTGAATCATACTTAAAGTGAAATGTCTCAGTTCTGGTGAAAACAGAACAGAAAACAAATGGAAATGGTGATGTTAAAGTGTATTCTTGCTTTCAGGAACTTTCTCATTAAACTGCTGATGGCTGGCATACAGATGATGAAATTCACCCTCAAATAAGGTTTAAATACATAGAGAGATGAGTATGTATATTAAAGTAGTGTTATATCTTTGACCTGAAACAGCAAATCTTTTGGTTTTCCATCAAACTCCAGAATTCAGTGGATTTTGGGAAAATCTCATCAGTACTGTAGGGGTTTATAATTTTAATTTGGAACAGTATTTCCTAGCAGCATAGGGGTCTAGTTATATGGAAGTTTTGACCAGCCTGATACATTTTCATTATTAATCAGTTGGCACATTGATGTTTAACTGCCTGGTGTACTGAGACACGAGAGAGAAAGAGTCTGGTAGATCAAAAGAGGGAAAAGGAGCTAGTGGCTGTTAAGTGAGAATGAAGTGGAAACACAGCATATAAATAAATATGAACAGACTCTGTGCTCTGCAAGGGTTTGCAGCTCATGTTTGGCTTTATACTGGGTTTTTTTTGAACCTCCCGTACTGAGAATTGCATAACCCCAGTTCCCAAGAAAAGATCCACTTGCACTTTATTTGAATAATAGAGTTAAGTGTGTTGTGGAAAAACTGCAGACATGAATTGTATTGAGGTGGTCCAAACATCTATTTATGGGGCTCTTAGACACTGAGAGCTGACGCACCAAGTGTTGAGAAAGTCCAACATGATGTAATTTTTCCAATCAGGCTTGTAAAAAGCACATAATGATATATTTAAATGCCGTGATGCCGAAACCAGGACAAGGGGTTTTCTAAAAAGCTGTCAGACATGATATTTTGATTAATTAACACTTGCTTATCTACAGGCCCACGAAATGGAAAATTTTATAAACTGGCTAGATATTGTATCCTGGGTTACTTAAAATTATTTCTCCTCAAGGCATCCTCTTCTGCAATTTGGAGTACAATATACTAGTACAGTATAGTTCCCCAGCCTCAAATCTCTTAAACCTCTTTGCAACATGGAAGGAGATCCTGTGCGTGTCTGCCGTGGCACTCGGCGCCGGGAACGATTTCAACATCTGCCACGGGCGATTTCGGCTTCTGCCAGGCAGAGGCTCCTCCTCTGTGCACAAAGGCTGTTTGTGTAGAGCGTGATGTGATGGCAGGGCTAAACTTTTACATGTGATGTGCTTGGGAAATTGGGAAATGGCAGAGATTTCAGGGAAAGGATCGTCCCAAGGCATTGGCAGCATCTCACCCCCTGCTGAAACCAAGTCCTAGTCAGGTGCCTTGTTTCTCCCTTGCATCCCAGCGTCATCATTTCCAGCTCACTCCTCCTGTTTATGGCTGATGACATTTTCTCTTTATAAGGCCAATTTTTTAGGTCTCTGCTCCTTGAGGATTTTCTGAAATGTGGTGGAGGGCTTAATCATGGCAATAAGACCCTTGTCCCAAGCTGGGCCAGCCTAGGGGGCACAGCCTGCCTTCATATCCTGGCCTTATAAGGACTGATAGTGGTTGTCAAGAGGCACCTGATAGTTTGCCTACTTCAAGTATACTGAAAATTGTGAGCTAGGAAATGTAGGAGACAGTGGTCCCCAGGTAGACAAAGGAATGACTGGGGGAGACTGGGGGCTGGGAAGGTTAACGTAGTTATGGAGCAGGGAGGGCTGGAGGAGAAAACTTGAACTCACAAGAGAGTTGGGAGAGTCAAGACAGTTTATTTGTACTGACCTCCTGCTGATATCCCAGGCCAGAGCTGCTGGAGAGGCTGGGAGAACATTTTCCTTTTTCTTAGTGGGAAGAGGGGTGGAGAGGGGAATCTAATCTAGGAGAAAAGTTACGGAGTGACAAGAGATTTTCAGCTCTGCTCCGAAGGACAACTGGCAGACCTGAGTCATCCCATCAGTTACATCATCAGCAAAAGATCATTCTTACAGCACCAAGACCTTCTTCCATGAAAAGCAGATTGGCTTCCCATAACCAACTCAGGCAGGACATCTAGGGGAGCTGAAACAACTCTACCAAGTATCAAGTGAATTAAATGTATTTTTATGTGTTTTTTTTTTTTAATCTTTTTTTGTGTTTAAACTCTAGAATGCCCTGCTACATAGCAGTGCCATACTCAAATGTCACTGAGCTGCTCCTTCAAGGAGGGGCTCGCTGTTTCTGGAACCTGGACTGCTGTGCACTGCAGGCATTTCTGGGAGTAACAGAGACTCACTACAAGCCTTACAATTTGTATAAGGCAAACTGACAGGGAGTCTTAAATTGTTGTTTTTTCTACAGCTGCTGTAAAACAGGGATCTAGTACTGACCAGCTGTAAGTGTGGTTTGTTTTTTAAATCAGAACCACAGGTTTCATGGGTTATTCTTTACTTTTGGAAGGACCAGGTTGTGACTGTTCAGAAGTGTGGCACGGTGATATGTTTGCTTTGTCCCTTGTGCGACTTCTTTGTGTTAATTCTTTCCCTGGGGAGTTAAGCTGGATTTTTAGCTTTTGGTAGCTTCCAGAAAGGCCTTTTCCAACCTTAAGGATTCCACGATTCTATGATTCTGTGAATGTGACCATCCATGCTGCTGCTCCTACAGCTCTTTTTTCACAGCCACTTGTAGAAGTGTCACTTACTCATAGCACTTTAAGACAGAGGGAGTATATTCCAGTTTTATTCCTCTCTCTCCATAGATCAGCAATCCTTTTGAGACAATTCCACACCAGCACAGTTAGAGCATGGTTTGTATGACCTAATTTGGAAAAGTCAAAAAATTGGACTAAATTCTGCCACTTTCCACCAGCATTGCTGCGTTAATTAACCATTTATTGCAAAGGTGCAGGACCAAGATCTTTTTCTTTCAAGGTGATGTGTTAACCACGAGTAGATCTGCAGTCTTAAAGGGCTTTTTCTTTGTAGATAATGTTACTCCAAGAACTAATGTCCACAGGGATGATTTCAGCACAGTTGAAGGGAGAGAACAGCTCAGGTACGTGCACAAACTAGAGACTGGGTTTGATACTGAATGGTGGAAGGAAGAAAAGAACACATTTCTCTACTTTGACTTCCTACCCGTTGATTCTGCTGGTAGTGTCCATTTCTTTAGGTATTTGAAAAACACCCCTAATGGTGTCTTGAGCTGCATTTCAGTGATGGTTTGCTGTGAGTGCTGGGATTCAGTTCGTTGCATTATGTTCCTGAAAACTTTGTAGGGACAAGGATGGTTTGGGACAGAAATGCTTCCCTGAGTGGAGCGAAATAATAATTCCCCAACTCCTCCTCCCACATCAAGCCCCTGATGATCCTTGGGGAGTGGCTTTGTGTCACATTTAATCCAAGCCTGGGCTCCCCAGCACCATCCCCAGCAGCCATGTGTTCCCATGGTGAGCCATGTTTGGGAGGAATCCTTGAGTGCTTTTCAGAGGGGTGGAAAGAAGGGCTGGGCCAGGATCATGCACAGATGGTGAAAGAGCTCCTGGGAAGGGGGGGGGAAACCGAGGCCTGTATTTTGTTTCCCTGCCTAGCAGAGATTCAAAACAAAGAACTGTTTAGATGAAAAGGAATTCTTTCCTTGGGGACCAAGTGCTACTCCAAACAATAGGATTATTTTTTCATTAATGCAAGAGCAGTAAAGATAGTATGCAGTTTTTATTTAGAAGTAATGGGAAGACCGGCCCCTGACTGTCTTTTATTCCAACTCAAGTCAGTAGGATGGGGGTTAGTGTTGTTCACAACTTTTGTCTGCTGTGTTGTGAGACCAAATATTTAACCAGCATTGCAGATTTGGAGAGGTGACTAAAAATAACACGGTTGGTGAACTTATTTGTTCCCAAGGTGTGATCTGAGTCACTACTTTTACTGACTAAACTTAAAACAAAAACAAACAACAGAGCCCCCCTGTTTGTTCATACTGGAGAACCAGAAGAACTCCAGAGGAATACCTGTCTATTATTAGTAAATCCTATTTTTTTTTTTTTTGAAGAACAGCAATCCCTCCAGTAAACTGAAAGGAATTTTGCCTTGTTTTGGGTATTAATTCCTGTATTCCACTTGCTGCTCCCTGCATTTGCAGTTCTGTCTGTGGGCTCCAGCTCAAAGATCCGCCTATACCATGCACATACTGTTTTAGGGGAAGTGAACACAATTCCATGTGCAAAATTCCATGTCAGTATAATGTCTTTGATTCCCTACAGTGATGAAAATTAGACTAGTACCCTGCAGCAATACTAATATATTGATTAGATCAGTTTAATTAACTGGCAAAGTCCTCCTGTGTGACATTATTCCAGTTCCCTGAGTATGCCTTGCTCAAGGTAAAGGGACAGTTAGTGTTCAGAACTTCACTTCTCACTCTCTTCATCTCTCAGTTTATGTAACACTGTTTAAATAACCATCCCAATTGTGTCATCCAAATCCTGGTTCAGGGGTACTTGCTTTCTGGAGCTGTTTAGCTGAGTGCTGCCAGAGGCCAGGAAACTCTGATATAATTGGCAATAAGAGAGCTTTACTGGAAAGGAAGCCCAAATGTATCTTTGTTTATCTGAAGTACCGGGCAGTTAACTTGAAAAATGGTTTTGTGTGTGAGCCTGCCTATGCAGTTATTCTGTTTGACATCCCAAATACAAGAGCAGTGCTGTAGATAGGCTCTACAGAATTGCCAGATGTCTGGTCAGTAATTGCTGTACATGGGGTGGGTTACTGAGGGTAGTATGGGAATGACTCTCAAATCTCAGCTCCAGTGGTGGATGGTCAGGACTGTTTTCCAGCAGAACTTGAGGAAGAATCCTCCAGCCTCCCAGATTCCACTCACGACCATTCATAGCACCAGTGAAACTGTGGAAGAAGAGAGGCTTCTCAAGGCCAGAAGAAGCTGGAGGAAATCCAGTGTCTCTTGTTCGTTTGAGTCTCATTATTAAACAGGCTTATTAAACTGCTGAAGAAAGGTCTTCCAAAAATACAGGAGCTAGTTTAAAAGTATGTGACTTGTCTGGGCCAAGGGGTGCTGTTTGAATTAGCTGTGTTTGCTCACCTGTAAAACAGGACTGCAGACTGCCCTACAACATGACACTTGGCATTTACCGCTCGGCCACGATGAGGGGGGCCATTGTACAAATAGGATGTTCCATTCCCTGCCCTCCCTCAAACACTCGTGTCCATCTCAGATAACAAGCTGAAATAGGGTTTGTTATGAATTGGATTTTCTTTTAAAAGGCCAGTCAAGCTGTTTTTGTTCTGGTTTATGTGTTGCTATGAGCCACTACCACACATTCAGTTCTTCAGTGAGAATTCACAGATGCTTTTGCTGCTGCGCATGTGTGGCAAGATGTTATTTTGCTGATATGTTGTTCTCAGGAGACCGAAGGGGAAGGGGAAATCATACTTTGGTTATGAATTAATACAGGAACCAATCCCTTTTTTCATTAAAAACATCAGTGGAGTTTCTGTGGCTTTGGGGAGTTGGTCCCTAAGAAACAGATTATTGCAAAACCATGATCATCCTTCCACCCTCTTCTGAATCCTGCTAAAGGGTGAATTCCTGATCATTTCTTAGTGGCAAGAAATGTAAAATTGAGGACTGCTGCCACTTTTTCTCAGATGAACCTCTAATAAGCTCAAATAGCAGTAACAATTGGTTAATGATAACATGGAAAACACTTCCTTCAGAGATGCAGTAGGTTGAGCTGTGCTTTACACTGAAGAATTTGATGAGGATTAAGAGCCCATCATCTCTAGGTTAGAGGATGTCTCCTGCAGGAAATGGCACTTAGGGAGAATGATCAGCTTTGAAAACAGTCGTATCAAGCCTGTTTCTAATTTTTAAAACTGTAAACTCTTTAGAGAAGAAACTCTTCACTCTGTTCATATAGTATGTGACAAAATGAGGCCTTGGATAACAATCAGGGGTGAGATTTATTATAGCAATGAATGAGTGAACGTTTGTTGTCACTGAAGATTTGGCTTCTTCACCTTGAAAGACATTTCTTTGATTTGCAAACCTGACAAGGCTGTTGGAATTTGTCAAAAATCCTTCTGCATTGCTTGGTACAGAATTCCCACAAGCCTGGACTCCATAAGGATAATATCTAGAACAGGGTAGTTCTTGGAGAGTAATAGTAAACTTTGACAGTGAACACAGTAGTTCTTTTTTGGAATATAGGGTGAAGATTAAACCACAGTAGTTGTAATGTGCCAGGCAGAGCTATGAGTAGTCATAGAACATACAGTGCAAACTCAGTAGAGCAGAACACTTCCTCCACATAGGAGCTGGCAGGATGGAATGAATGTCATCCTTTTAAATACCTTGGAAATGAAACAAGACCTCAGTATATGTGTGGGGGTTTTGAGTTTCACTAATTCTTTTTAACATCTCTCTGAAAGAATTCCCCATAATCTGTAGTTGTTTACTTTACATGTGATCTCTTTATTTGTGGCTTTAATATTAATCTCCAGTGTTGGATCTCTGTCTATTTGCCTTGGTCTGACAAAGGCATTAGAAGTTGCCCCTTGTCATGTTTCCTGTATCACTGATGTGATGCAGAGCTGGCTCAGGCATATTTGACAGGAGTGGTTTTAATACTGCAAGCAAAAAATGAACAGACTTTGCTGCTACAGGTTTGAGGAAAATCCTTACTTGTTCAGTTTGCTTTTGTTGGGGTTGTTTTGGTTGTGGTGGTTTTTTGTTTTTTTTTTGTTGTTTTTTTTTGAGGTGGAAACTTAAATTGCTTTTTTCGAATTGTGCTTTCATCTGTGTCTGGCTCTTCCTCTGCTCTGTTTGCTCTTGAGTCCCCAAAATTAGCAAGAGTAATGTTCTAGTTTGCAGTGCAGTAGGAAAGAATAACTTGACTTTCTAAAATGTAATAAACAGTGCAAGACCTGGAACAAGTACAAAACCTTCAGACAAGGTGAAAGCCCCCAGAAGAATACCTCTATTCAAAATGTCTGTGGATGTCTGCAAATGCTGCCAGGAGCTTAAGTCTTGTCCTTTTCCTTTCCAAACATGTGTATTAGGTTTTTCTTTAAAAATACATACTGTATCCTTGAACTCTTCCACGCTCCTAGTCAAAGACGGTAGTATTTCCTTTAGACTAGTTGATTCATAAATAAAATAAAATCTGTGAGACATTATTTTGGTCTTGCTTATTTCCCTTTTGTGATATTGGATGGAAAATGGTCTTTTTGAAATATCCACTCTTTAAAACCAGCATTAAAACCACCTATTGAGGGTTACCTGGCTCGACATCTCGGGGATTCCACTGGGTCTAAATCTTTTTCTAACTGAACTGATCCAACCTTGTTTAAAATGCCCCTTATCCTCTGGGACATGTATGTGCTGTACAGCACATCTTCTCCTGGTAGTCAGTGTCATGCTGAGTTTCTCCCATGGGTGGGTTGTGGTCCCCAGGATGGTTGTCAGCCCACTGGGATGGCTCCATCCCTCAGAGCAGCCTTGCAGGATCTGGCCCAGTAAGGGACCTCACTCTGCAAAATATTCTGTACCGTGCCACTGATAATCAGCAGATAAATCAACTGTCGGGCTCCATGTCTGTCTCTGACCCGTGGGACCCACAGTACCATGGGGCTGCCCTCCCCCGTGCAAACAGCAGTCGTAAATTCAGTTTTTAAGCCCAGGTGAATTGCTCTGCTGGTGCCTCTTTGTGAAGACAGAAGCAAGGTAAGTCTGCTGAGGTAACTTTACCTTCAGCCTCTCTCTCCTTGCACTGCACTTTATTCCTCCATTGTGTTTTGTTTTTAAATGGAACTAATTCTAATCTTCCCTCCTCTTGTTTTTTTTTGCAACAAAATATCTGCTTCACAGAGGGGGCAGAAAGGGTTTATTTTGTGTAGGAAGCTCAGCTATAGATTTACTTTTCTACAATGCCCTTAGGTTAATGAGGATAAAACCCTTACATCACACAATCTGTTCTGTACCTATGTCTCTAAATGTACATGGGATGACTCAGACTAATATGCGTAGCAGATGACAGTAATTTCATCCTTAAACCTGAGCTCTGTCATTACTTTGGGGTCAAATATGATGGAGTGAGAGACTGTCTGTTGTTTGGTGTGTCATTTGTTCCACCTGGGTGCCTCCCATCTGTTTGACTGTCCCAAGTAGAGGCTAATTTTGTAGCTGTACTGTTGCCAGCAGCCTAAGAAAGATTCTTTGTGGAATTTATTTACTCCTTTCTATTTGCCTTAAAATCACTGCTGATCAAAGCCTGAGTGTCTCTTTGTGGTCTGTTGAGAACAATAGCAAAAATTCCAGTGAAATTTAACTTGCTGGGAAGGAGTCATAAGTGGTCCAGGATTTATTCTTGGTTTGCTTTACTGTGTCACCATCTTTTATTAGCTGATAATTTCCTGTTCATTAATAACGAGACAGTCAAACAGCATCTCCTTTGCTGCAGAGATTGTCTCTACATGAGTAGCTTTTTGTATTAAAAGTCTAGGCAGGAGAGAATTCTTCCTAGACCTGCAAAATGTGTGTGGAAGGAAGGGATTAATATTGAGATGATGGCCTTGTCATCTGATTTGGCCTCTTAAACCCTTTTGGATGTGCCAGGTGCAGAAATTCTTCCAGCCTATTTTCTTCCAATCCCCTCTGTATTCTGCTTCTAACAAGGTCCTGTGAGAACGAGTGCAACAGATGAGAAAATTAACTCAGATTTGAATCACATTTGACATTGGCAGGAAAGTGAGGGACTTAAAGCCAAACTCCACAACATCCTCAAATACAAAATATTTGGGATCAAGAGCCCAGTGTTTGCTTCTGAGAAGAACTAGGGCTACTTGTGATATTCTGCAATCAATCAGGACGTGCCAGTCCTGGAAAAGAAATGTCACTGAAAATGAAAACATCATTCTGAAGGCATTAATTGCATATTCCTGATACTTCAAACCATAATTAGAGATCGATATTATTATGGATGCTGCAGACTTTGCAGTAATCCAAAGCAATTTAGTTCCACAAGAAATTCTGGAGACAAGTAACCACTTGAAGCTTAAAACTGTTCCACTGTCATTATTGCTTTTAGTTTTCATTTTTAAATCTTGCAATGAGCGTTTTTAAAAAAATAATAAATAAAGCAAAAGGCAAATACAGACCAGCTGTGAAACACACAGGAATTGTTAAAAGCTGCATCCACGAGGATCTCTGGGAAGAGAGCCATAACACAACTGAGCATTCAGCCAGCATGATATAATTACAAATTAAACATCTCTAAAACAAATTTAGGATGAAAATAAAAATCCATCAGACCTCTGCTTGTTTCTTTGTTCTAGAAACCGGTATATTCGGTTCACATTAATTTAAATAAAGGCTCATTGACAATGATATGGTGGGACATAATCTTTTTACACTTTGAATACAGTCTCTAATACTTTGTCATTTCTTACTTTTATCTAAAGGAGCATTTTGCTTTTAATGATAGACAGAACCCTTAAGCCAGACTGGATCTGATGGCTCTTGGGACATGCTTGAGGTAAAAATGCTTTCAGCACAGTCATTAAGTATTTGTAAGAAAAACTTATGGTAACGTTTACTGCTGTATTTCCAAGAGGAGAAAGGGTAACAAATGGAAACTTTAGTTACTTAAAAAGCCAGAGAAAGAACCCTGTAAATAAATGAAATGGACAATGACACAATGTTTAAGGTTATTGCTGAACAATTTTTTCATGTAAACTAGATTATTTTTTTCTACACATGCCCTTTCACAGAAAAATGTTACCCTCAGTTTTAGTGGTTAGATCCATATGTGAAATTGGTATTTCTCCATGAAAACCAGAAGTATTCCTAAGAATTGAAGATGACTGTGATACAACAAAAGTCTTCAGAAGAAAATTTCTTCATGAAGATCAGTTTAATCATGAGACTGAATAAATTAGTTCCTCGTGGAGGTTCAAAGTAGCTGCAAGAAAATGGTTTGACCATTTAGGTACAAAACAGTGCACCAAACATAACACAGTTTTTGGAACCTTCATGATTTAAAACAAAAGAAAAATCCTCTCCCTTATATATATAATTTTAAATAAATAATCAGTTACTAAGACATTTTGAATAGGGAAAACTGAATTTTGTGCTTTGAGGATGAGCATAAACCAGTGGCTTTTAAGGGAAGGCTCATCAGGTGAGTTTTCTATGGACAGTCAAAGCCAATAAAGATGTCCATGGTAAACACAAGTACTGCAAGAAGTGTAAGAATTCAAACTTTTGTGCTTGCTGAGCCCATGTTTTGTTTTTCCCTTATGACACCGTTACAGAAATAGGTCTAATTCATAATGTCATTGTGAATTCCTGTACTTGGTTTTGGAACTTTAACCCTGAATTGTTTTTCAGATTTTTTCAATACCTGCGAAGGGACATGACTTGATTTCAGAATTCTGTCTGATGTGCATTGTAAGCTTTACTTTGGTTATAACAGCTCTCATTTCTCGTTGTGAGCCAGTTAACTGAAATTTCGTTTGTTATTAACAGAAAATCTGCTTTCTTCCTCTTTTTAGAAAATAACAGCTTACTACTGCTCACTCTCCAAGAAAGAACAGGAAATTAGAGCTCCGAAATGGAAGTGATTTAAAAATAATAGTAGAAATGTAATGTAGTGTAGCAACAAAGGTCATATTTCACGATTTTCCTGCTGTGTAACTCCGAAGCAGTGCACAGGTGAGATTCTTGGTCCCGTTTCAAGGTGGTGGAAGGATACCACCGGTGTATTTCTTCACTAGAAAGGCTGGCTGGGGATATAATTGCTGTTACTGATATCCAGTCTGTTCACCTCCGTACTTCCCTCCCACTTCTCAGCTCTTCCTTTGTGTCCTAGGTGTGTTAAATCAGCAAGTCGTAGCACTGCTCTCAGCCGGGCTGTATTTTCTGGCTCTCTACCATCTGAAAAACTATCCTCTGGAATAAGAGTACTGTGAGCCTCGGGGGATAACATGAACAGCCGCAGCCCAGAGCTGTTGTGCTTAGTCAACTTAAAAGGACAGCTGCTGTAAATAACAATTAGAACTTGTTAACACCAATTCCATTGGTGGCTGTTGGGAAATAAATACCTGCTTGTTCACTGGTTATTTAATTGAAGTAACATACAGACTATGGAGCAGCCAACAACAGCAGTGACTGGAGAGAGGCTATGAATCCGACTGACTTCCCCCAATCCCAATTCTTCAGAGACTGTTAACAGAATTATTGAGATTTTTTCACTCTCCAGTGAATAAGAAATGCTGAGTAAAAGGATATTACATAAATTGGCTGACATTTGCAGTGGACTAGCTAATTCCTGTGGCCTCGTGTGTGTGGTGGCTCTGTGTGTGTGTGTGTGTGTGTGCACATGTGCCTGGTGTTGTCAGTGAGCTCCCGCCCCACTCCCCTTTGCTCCCAGCTGGTGGGAGACTGGATTTTGGGGGTTACGTAAGAGACAGTCTAGGAAAACACGCCGAGCTGTTTGGAATTCACCCTCGGCACTAACCTCCTTCCTCCATTGTGTCATGCACTCGAAAAAAAAATTATTTTTTGTTTTGTGGAGTGACGGGGTTGTGTCTCATCTGAAAAAATGATGTCTGTCTGTCTTGGGGAGGGAGTTGGGTGTACCAGGAGACTTTTGCTTGCTTCTGCTTTCCATGGGCTGTGCCTGCAGTCCCAGGAGTAAAAAATCTCTTCGTTTTCTAACAACTGGGAATTGAAGATTAACAAGGGCAGTAGTGGAGAAAAGAGAGATAAAAATGAGCTGTTGGGGCTGTATCTTTGCACTGACCTGTAGAGTGGGTCTAGTGACAAGCAAATGGACAGCTGCTTCCTGGGAAAGGGCTGGCAATAGGTACTGTGTCTACAGGTAGTTATTCTTTCTCCTTTCTGACGAATTATTTCCCTTAAAAAGCAATGTTGTGAGATTATACTTTATGGCCAGTGAAGATGGGGTCATTTCTAGTGTGAACAGATTGATGTGAAAGCCATAAAACATGTTCCTGAGAAAGAAAGCCCATCTCATGCGCTTCAACGGGAACATCATTTGTTTGCTGTGTGGAACCCTCCCCTGAGCTGGGCTGATTCTGAATGCTGCTGCAGATTCCTACACATTTGTAAGGATTTTTATCCAGCAAGTTTTGGTTGGCCTGTTTTAAAACACCGGAAGCACGCTCTAGTAAATTTTTCTTACGCTAGTTTGGAAAAGTGCAGTGTTATTTTATTACATGTGATTTTTCTCTTGTGGCCTAAAACCTTAATCCCGATTCCACTCGAGTTTCATAGCAAAGATCTTAGTGATATTTGTTTTTTCTTTCAAAAGTGCTTGGAATCAGACCTCTGTGCCCTGCCTCTGCTTTGTAATGTATGGAAGGTACTGGTTTTAAAAGTGGGGAATTTCTTAAACGTTCTGCTCTCAGTCTTTTGCAGGTTGAAGTAAGTGACTGTTCAGCTAAAAACAACAGAGCAGCTAAATTACTCCCAGTACCACTGCCTTTTTTATACTAAAATCAGTAGATCAAATTCAGACACAAGGTAAGCAAATGCAACTCCTTCCTTTACGCTCCTTTGTAGCACATCTGAATTCTGGCCAGTTCCAGCTGGTCTCCGAAGACAATTGCATACAGTTTGTTCCAGTTTTTTCATCCCATTCCTTATAGCGTGGTTTGCCTTTCTTGCATGTAACCATCCTGGAAAAAAGACTCATGTCTGAGAGGTAATGGAATTGTGTTTTCTATTATCCCCATGTGGTAGTGATCCAAGCATTTCTTCAAAGACAGTACACAAAGCTGACATAAAGAAACCGAAATAAAAATAGTGAGAGACTATTCAGTGCTGATCTATTTTGTATGTGAATGGAAGAACAAAGGTAGCTTTACTGCTTCTAACAACCAAAACTATTCACCTCTGTTGCCTCCTAGCACACGTGCTGCAGCTTTTTTCCTGGACCACTAGGAATTTGGTGGTGTGTCCTGGGCATGTGGCAGCCAAAACCCGTGTGTTTACCCCTTCATAAAATTTCGGGGGCCTCTTTTTCTTCCTCTTTTCAGAAAAATTACTTCCATCTGCTAAGTATTTCCAGTTGCATAAAAAAACCAAAACTGGGTAAAGCTACAAATTATGCCTTTTTTTTTTTTTTTTTTACACAAATCACTTCATTATTCACTGTCACATCTTTACTCAGTTGTCCTTACTGCATGTCCTAGACCCAGGCAGTTTCACATATGTGATACATGGAGCCAGGATTTCTAGGGAGAGCTGGCTGGGAACTCAAATGTCTTAAATTAAAACAATGGCCCCCATCATCTGTTAAAATTGTCCAATGGATTTTTAAGGGATTTGGATCGAGGCCTGAATCGACTCCAGTTTTAGAGTGCTGAGATGTTTTATTGGTGCTTAACTTGGAGAGCATGGGAGATGTCTGGGAATCAACTGTTTAAAACGGTAGGCAAAATAGAGATAACCCTAAAATATTAATTTTTCTAGAAGGGTTATGTTCAGGGTGTTGAAGGTAAGAGTATAAGAATGACAGAAAAGGTTTGTCATCGAGCCAACAACTCCAGCAACATAGATTTAATTGTAGACATCCCCTAAGCCTGAAAAAAGTTTTAAATAGAGCTCCCAAATAGGTTAATTTCTGAAACACTCACTAATTATGTATGTCTGCCAGTTGTGTGGCAATTAAACAGGGAATCAAGTTGGTTCAAAATAATAGTTGAACTACTTGTTTAATAAAATCACAGATTTTATTAGATGATTAACCTAATTTTATGTTTCTTACAGGCTCTGGAGAAAACATTTATTGGCAGTAACTCATTCCTTACATTTTATTTTCCACTTCTTCTCATATATACTTCTTCCTGCTCTCCTGCCCTGAGCTCCTGAGAGCTTTGCTATGATACTTTAAACTGTCTCATCTATTTGCCTTTATGGAGCCTGGAGACTTCTAGAAACCAGAGCAGAGCACACAGTTTAGATGCAGCAAAGGGTTGGCTCAAGTGCTTAAAGAAAAAATACGAGGAAAGGCTCTTTGGTTTGTACTCAGCAGCTTCACCTTCCCCTCTAGGCGGCTGTTGGGATGAGAAGACAGACTGCATTCTCCTCCCTCAGAATTCCTGGTTCTTTTGTTTGCTGAAGATCACAGTTCTCTGCTACTCCATTCTGCTCTCCATTCCACAGCCACAGCTGGGAAAGGTATTTATTCTCAGCTGTGTCTCTGTGGTGAAACTGGCCACTAGGAAAAAACCCCAGTGTTCCATAAAAATAACTGTGCTCAATAATAAATTTGTGCATGAGATCATGTTCTTACTCTGAAAATAAATAGCTAAATAGTTTAAAAAAAAAAAAGTCCAAAAAAGCAGCAAGCAGTTTATAAGGAAGAAAGGAGAACCATAGTTCAGCAACTAATAATGACTTCTGGGTTCCTTGGTACTGCTGTGAAAAGGAGGTTGGAATAATTAATTGTCCTTGGAAGTCATCTCTGCAAAAAAAAATATCCTTAATAAAAATGAAGTAGTTGGCATGGCATTGGTGTCATCTCACAGTGTCTGTGATGGTAGGGATTGTGACCAGAGATGTGCTAGTGAAAATTAGAGGAACTCTGTCTAGCATGAGATGAAGTAATTTGATACAGGGCTATAAAGACTCATATGCTTTTCTTGGGAAACACACAAGTGCTGCAGGTAAAAATATTTTGGTACCTTCATCTGATTGTCATCTGTATTGCACTAAAAATAACATCTAGAGATGACTGCCAGGGAAGTCAGCGGAGAGGTGCTATTTGAAGGGTGTGAGTAAAAAGCATTGTTGTTAAAAATTCCAGCCAAATAGGTGAGGTAGCCTGGGGATATATCCTGTGCACATCCTGTTCTTCCTTGCACGGAGACTTCTGTACCTGCTAACTATGCATCCAGCCTTTTCCTTGGCATGGTGTCTCCTGCCAAGGAACAACATCATGGCTTCAGAGAGGGCAGGGAAGACAACAGGTTTACTCCTGTGGGAAGTAAAACCCCGAAAAGAATGTTTCATCACTTTCTTGTGTTCACATTATCCCGGAGCAATTTATTTTTTTTTACATCCGTAAAAACGAGCAAGGATCTTGGCTCTGGACTGTTCTGTCAGCTCCACACGCATTGCTGCCGATGTGTGTGAGCTCCCCAGCTGACAGATGACATCTTCCCTTCTCCAGGCCCACACAGATGGTGTGAGTGACTAACCCCTGCCTGCCCTGTGCACAGCCTACACACTGATGTCATGAGAGGAGGCCAATACCTCCGAGGTGAGTCTCCCTGTTTGTTTGTATTTCGGCGACAACGGTGGCAAGTGCAACAATGGGGAAGGGAATTAGGACAAGGAAAACTTCACACGAGGAGCAACTGACGTAAAATGTGGTGTGTAACCCACTGGAAGGAGCCATCGATGTTAGCTCGGTCGTTTTAAAATAAGTGAATCACTAGATGACAAAGCCCATAAATTGATTCATAAACTGCTGTCATTTTAATAGGAAAGCTAATCTGTCTGGAAAACTGCCATTCAATTATGAATGGAAATAACAGCTAAAATCCAGCATTCATTGTGGACATGATGCCCAGGGAATATTACAAAACAGACTTTTGAGGACTCAGTTATATCCATCCCTGCATGTATAATATGTGCACACAAACATATGCATTAAAATTCAGTTAATTCGTTACTATCATTAATGGCAATGAATTTGACTTGCTGACCATTGAGGGAAAGGCTTTTATCATTATTTGCTTGCTGAGTTTTCTGTTGTTTTCCCAAGGTACTTGTTGACTTTGGTGAAATGACTCAAGGTGTGCAATTAGTCAGGATGAGAGCCCTTAACACTTATGGCAATAAAGTTTGCCACCTGTATTTTTGGTTTTTTTCCCTTCAGTGAAGCACTCCTAGACAGTGTATGAGTTTGGGATTGGTTGCAGTTGCTGAGGAACATAGGCAGGTGATGGCCAATCCGATGGGATTGCAGACTGTTGCCAGCAAATGAAGTGGGAACTACCATAGGGAGGGAAGGTGCTGGGGGAAAGGAAAATGGAAGAGTCCATGGAAAACCAGAGCTATAAGGTTACGAGGACTGGCTGGGAAATGAGAACATGGCCTTGAACTTCAAGAAAGGAGGCAGGGATTAAGCAGCAGTGGGAAAAGCAAACCCAGCTATGGAGCACATGGCTAGGAGCCATAGGGAGATACAAAGGGAAAGGAGTCCAGAGGACAGAGCTTGGCATGAGGAGCTAGAGAAAGATTTAGAAAGAGGCTAGAAACCTGTGCCTGACAGCAGGGGAAGGGAAGGGAACAGGGTGGGGACAAAGGATGAGGAGACGAGACAGGCTGAGGGTGGAGGGTGGGGTAGCCAAGAGAAAGGAAGATGAGTCTGTGCCTATTTCAGTGTCCTGGTTTTCATTCCTGGGTCTGGGATTACACAGCCTTTCCCTTCATCTGCTGTCAGAGGACACTGAAATCCATTGATAACATGCATACATTGATCCCTACTACTGCCTGTCACAGGGGACAACCTTTTGCTGTTTAAGGCACAGAGTCATTGTGGCCTGTGGCAAAGCCAGGGGGTCCAGCTTTATCTCCAGTATCAGCTCCTCGGTGGGGTATGGATAGGAAATTTGTGAGTGTTAAATTGGGGCAGATTAACAGCATGAACAGCCCACTAAGGCTTCAGGGCAGAACATTCAGACTGGTAATGGCACCTGTAGCTCTTGCTTCTTTTCACCCTTAATTTTCTATCACTGGAATAAGGATGATATGGAGCAAATCCTTTGTGCTCTCCAGGTTGCTTTCAAAGAGGGGCATATTCTCACAAAATTTCCGTGGAGTGCTTAGTGGAAGACTGCACATGATGAAGGTAATGAGGGTGTAACAATGTGGTTTGTGCAGGCTGTTCATTCTCTAATTTTTCCTGAGGAGGAAAAGAATGTAAACTAAATAGTGACTCTTATGTAATGAGCATTGCTTTTGCATAAAAAAGAGACAAACCACTGAGCAATTTAACCTCCCAGATACTTGGAAGTTAATTTTTGCAGGTCAGCTTTGAGATAATAGCCTGGGCAGTGTTGGGAAAGTCATTTTTGGCAGATAACAAATTCCATTTTGGCACGGGGACAAAGGATTACAGTTTTTTAAAGTACCACAAAGAACTTCACTAAGAGTCTGTCCAAGAAACAAACAGGGTTTCACAAGAGCCAGTTGGCTTAAGTTGCACTTACAGTACTTGTAACTTCATGGATTGTAGGAGATGCAGTAATGGGGAACTTACAGGCATATAGGGATGGTTTCATAGCTGAGAAAGGGGGGAGTTGCACAAAGTGTTTCTCCTAAGTTCGTTGCTGCATGGATGGATGCATTGGGGTGTGGTGGAGCAGTAACTACATCCACCCCAGCACTGAACACTGCCTCAGTCTCATTTGGGATAGTTCTCCCTCCCTAGAACTAAAGGCTAATTCAGCACAAGGGACCACATAATTTATTTGTGCTTCCAAAGGCGTTCCAGGGCCTGTCTCCCCTGTCTCAAATCCTGGTGTGCCGATACCCTGAACAGCAAACTGTCTTTGCAACAGGTTTAATGTGTCGACTGTGCTAGTGGAATTCTGTTTGTGTTCTGCACGTTATGATTGGTCTGTGACCTGCTGCTACAGGGTGTTATGCTCTGGGGAGCCCTTCAGTGGGGCCTAGGTTTGGGGATCCATGGAAACCGCCCTGAAACAGAGAGAAAACAAATAGGAGAGTTGTTGTGACATTCCTTCTGGAATACTATCAGTACAGATTGTTACCAAGAGTGAAGGGGTTTGGATTTGTTTCTTTATTCTACCTACCAGCTAATGCATTCTACAGAAATAATGCAGAGCAAGATTTCAGTTGAGCAACTGGTGGAAACCAAATCCGTGATGTAGTAAAATAACCTTTTTTTTTCCCCTTTTGTAACGTCTCGCTGATCTCATCTCTCCTTGCCCTTCGATGTGAAATGATGAAAGCTGCATGATGTGGTAACTCATGTTCCTTGGGAATAGTCTATCTTTGCTATATTCCTCCATGAAGTTGGTTTGGCCTTGTACTACAGCACACCAGTGAGCGGAAAGAGCATTTTCCTCACTTCCACCTACATTTTAATTTCTCACTGCAGTCCTGTGAATAATTTAACCAGAATTAACCCATAGGAAAGTTATGAATCATGTGACCTGCATAAGACAAGAACCTAATTTCAAAGAAGATAAAGAAGAATCTATAACAAAATTTTTGCTATTTCATGGTCACTTACTAAATGAGAGACAGTGAGAGAGACCTTTCTGACTCGGAGTGGTTTGTAGTCGATGTGGGAATGTTTGGAGTTAAAATTGTTGCAAGCAGCCCTGTTTGAGCAGTGGGGGTGGACTAGATGTAGAGAGGTGCTTTCTAGCCTCAACTATTCTGTGTTTATGTGAAGATCGGCTTCTTAAGTGTTCGTGTGTGCTCTGAGCAAATGGGTTAATGGGTTTCCTGAATGACCAACCACACAGGCAGGCGTTGGCTGCATTTCTTTATCTGCCTCACAAGAGCTGGTTCTCCCCCCACTACGGGGAAAAATATCTCCCTGTAATCTCCTGATGTGTGTCCAAGCCCTTCCAGTAACTGCTTTACCCTGTAGGATAGAGTGAAACGTGTCTTGAGTCCTGAGCAGGGGCCAAGTTACTTTGGGACGCTTTTTGCCACCCTTCTAGTGACATGGGATCGGGAGGGACAAATACCTAAATCATGATCTCGTGGTTATAATGCAATGCTGTGGGAAAGGGATGTGGTTTTATGGTTGTTCCTGCTAAGGAAATCTCTTACCCTCATAAGTGTGGATTTCTTTGAAATCCAATATTAACTCAAATTCTTCGAGTTCATGATGTATGATGAGTTCATGATGTATAGTTGCAGAGTATTTTTTTAATTGTGTATTTTTTTTTTAATGTACATTATCAATTTTATATTGACATTGTTTATTTTCTTAGCCTGGAGTAATTTTGCTAATTAAGATGTATTACTCTATGGAATGTGCACTACAGAGAGAAAGGGTGTGTATATGTCTTTGCATGCACATTAGAGGGAGGGAGAGGGGTGACTTTGCTAATTCTGAACTCTAACCTCCATAAATATTTGTCCTTAGAACATTATTTCTTGTTTCTCCTGAGCTTAGGTCACTGCTGCATCTCTTACATCTGCAACAGCCGTCAGTGCTTCTAGACAGTTCAGTTCTTTTTCCAAGTGCAATCATTTTGGACCATAACAAATTTGATTTACTGCCAACATAGGCCTCACTGGATCGTTCGTTCTCTTATCTCCAGCCATGCTGGGCTGTCATGTTTCCAACATCAACCATTTGTAAAGACAGCCCAAAACAAAGTTTTGGCCATCTGTGGCCACAGTCAGATTAAGCATATATTGTGAAAAATTGATTTTAGAAAGACATAAACAAGTGTCCACTGGTGCTTTAGAGGAATGAAGTACTTTCCTGAAGTGGAATGGAGACTGTAAGAGGTTTGTAATGGAGAGGAGATTTTTTTTTTCTATTGTTGATGTGATTTCTTTCTACTATTTGCACCAGAAAAAAAATATGAAGAGGGAAGAAGTAAGCTTTTGTTTAAAAAAATATTGATAAAGTCATAAAATCACCAGCAAGATAAATGAAATGAAAAGCTGAACCTCTGTTGCAGGATTTTTAAAGGAGTGACCATGCAAGAAGACTTTCTCAGGCACTTGATAATATACATATATACTTAAAAGAGAGAAACTTTGCCTCATAAACTGCACTTGCAAAAGTAGGTAGGTGAAATATGAGACTGCTTTCTCCAGTAACTAATATTTAAAAGAAAAATTCAATCAGTTATAGACACGTTTGTGGCTGTTTGCTTCCATCACACAAAGCAGCTGCAGCATGTGTTTAAACTCCTGAGCAAACACAGGAATATTGATCCAGAATGTAAATATCAGCTGTTGATGGTGAGAGAACCAAGAATTCTGAGGAATAAATTGCTACTGAATTCTTAAGCTCATGCTCAGACTTTGAAGGAATGAAATATACTTAAAGTTAAGCAGTTAAGCAGTTTTCTGACCTTGCCTTTGACAAGTGAATGCATGAGAATTCTGTGCTGCTGAAGGGAGATGGATGATTTTTTCCACTGCTAGTTAAGCACGAGACAAGACAGGAAAAACTTCAGAAGGCACACAGTTTATCCATCTTGTTTTGGCTAATTGTTATTTGGATATGCACCAAAGAGAGGGATCGGGAAGCCAAGAAACCCTGGGAGTCAAGAAGTGCTGTGATGGATGGGAAGCCTGGGGCTGATGTTACGTTTCCAGCAGCTGGAAGCATTCCCTGCCACCGTAGTGATACAAACCACCTGCTGGTATGTCTCAGTGGTGGGAAGATGGATGAGCCGAAGTGTTCTTGGATGTCTTTGCTTTCCTGGAGTTCTAATTGCTTTTCAAAAGTGAGGGATTTTTTGTTTGTTTGTTTTATTTTCATTTTATAGTAAATCGGGTCTCCTGCAGATTAATTTAGGATGCTTTTCAAGCACCACTTTCGTGATTCCTGTGTGAGCAAACACTCTGGAGACATTGTACTGGCAAACTATCAAGGACATAGGGCTGAAACCCCTCTAAAAGCAGCTTCCATGGAAGGGGATTGACATTTCCTGGGGTTATCATATGGCAGGGTTTGTCATAGTAACTGCTGGAAAGTCCAGGGAAGTTGTAGGCTGGATTCTTGCACCTTGGATTAAAAGTAAAGACTGATAGAGCTGATTGAGCTTCTTACTCTTAATTTGAAATACCTCAAAAATTACTCTTGCCTTTTTCAGGGTTTTCCCGTAACCAGACTAACAATATAATTTATGTTTGATTGCATTTGTTTCGTGGTTTTTTTTCCAGATGTTCTTACTGAGACTCTCTATAAATTCAAGCATTGTAAATTGAGTAAATACAATGACTGCACATGCAGATGTTCCACAGTTCTCTGCCATCAGAACAGGGTGTCTATCTTGTTTATGAAGTGCCTTGTGTTCAATGTGACCCCTGTGTATGAGAGGTAAACTATTCCTGTGAGAAGCAGGGAGTTGGACTCAGATGATCCCTATGGGGCCCTCCCAACTTGAGATGCTCTATGATTCTGTTACAAAATCCAGCTGGTTACAGAACAGTGCAAGACAAACACAAAATGGCAGTAGCTTAGTTGAATGGAACAGGTGAGAGAACAGGTCTCTAAGATGTATTTTTGAAGTAGAAGGAAGGTAGGGCTCAAGGCATTTTAACATGGAGTATGTCTTACAAGAGAAGGCTTGTGAAGGGGGCTGGAAGCACAGATAATTGATGGTTTGGGTGGAGGAGAAGTAGCTGTACGGGTGTAATTGTGTGGAAGATCTGAGCTGAGGAGGGGTGGTGGTGGGGATAAGGTGGTGGAGGCCTAAAGGAAGGAAAATGCTACTGCCAGAATTGCTTTCGTCAATGTTAAGAGCAATATTAATGACCATGTTAAGAGGTTGGAGTGCAGAAGAAAGTAGAGTGGTGAAAATAAAAACTGGCATGTTTTCCATTTGAAGAAGAGAAAGGAAAATATATTAAAAAAAATAAAGAAAATTGGCAGATCTTTAGGTGAGTGCAGATGGCTTGGGGAATAGGACTTTCCATTTTAGCTCTCTTTGTCTTTTAGTTCTAGGCCCCACAGATACAGTTCCCAGTGACAAGCTTCTAAAGAGCTCTCAAACCTCACAATTCTACTGGTAAAAAGGATTTTATTGGTTTTTATACGGCGAGTTTGATAAGGAATTTGAGCTGGCTGCCTTACCCACCCTGCCAGCACTGGGTTGGGGCCATCATGGAGGTCAGAGCTCAGAAATATCAGGATCTTGTCCTATAAAACACGGTGTTGATACTGCAGCTTGGTTACAGGGTGTCCAGCTGGCCAAGGCTGTGCTCATATGGGGTGCACTGGGGTACAGGGACTTGCTCCTGCCCCGTTGACTGTGTCCCCCTTCCCAGAAGAGGGAATGTTGACCCGTGAGAGGCTGGTTTCCCAAGGCAGCATTCAGGGTCTGATGTGTGCAAGCTGTGAAGGGCTGCTGCGTGTGCAGGGAATGCAGAATTACAGAAGCATCTGAGTGAAACTATGGGTGTTTGGCCTTCAGAAAAGTTTTTTTGGGTTTTCAGCATTTTGAGGTTGTCTTTTTGATTTGTTTGGTTTTTTGTTTGTTTGTTTTGGGGGTTTGTTTTTTGGGGTTTTTTTTTTGGTTTTTTTTTTTGCTTTTGGGCTTGTGTTTTTTTGTTTTGTTTTAAAAAAGAACTAATTAGAGGGGTTTTTTACATTTTTACCCCTTCTCTTCATGTACCTGAATCTACCTTAATTTTCCCTTCATTTGTCTTCCAGGAAAGAGGTAAGGATTTGGAACACTATAGTGCAAGGACACAGACTGCCCTGACATGCAGCTTCTGTTGCAGAGGAAGAACAAGAGGAAACGAGGAGGATTTTTGCTGGTGGCTGTGACTGTCCAGAACTCTCAGGTACAGTGAAAACAGTGGGATTTCCAGGAGAAGTAGCAGAACATGTTGGAAGCGGATGGGCGATGGGGAAACTAAGGAAGGGGGAGATGCTCACGGAGCAGCGCGGCTGAAATCCCCGTGGCGTGGAGAAGGGCAGCAGGCGAGTGACACTGGGTTGTGCCCGCGGCGCTGCGAGGGGAGGGTTGGCTGACACGGGGGTGAACCTGCGCTGAGCCGGGCTCTGCCTGCTCCGTTCATCATGATTAAGCCTCTGGAGTGAGGGTGTGGGAAGCGCTGTAATTGTCGCCCACTCTGGTAAAGAATTACAGTTTATGGCTCTCGAGCGGTCAGGGCTGGGAAGGGAAGGGAAGTGAACCGGCAACAAAATTCCTTTACGTACATGTTAGCGAAGAGAATGTTACAAACTGCGTAAGCTGGACGGAGCGTCTGCCCTGGCGTTGGGCTGTTCCCAAGGGTTGCTGTGTATTGGCCTTCTGAAGTGAAAAGACCAGTGATAGCAGTCCCAGTTGCGATCATCCAGGGATGCTCAGGCTGCCTTTGAAGTTAGAGAGCTTCCCAAGGTCCACCTGCTGCTAGACCGGAGATTCAGGGCACAAAGCACAGATTTAGAAACATATCTCTTCATCCCGTTTTGTTGCCAGCCCCAAGCACAAAGTGCATTCGATGGGTCACTACACTTTATAAATTGTGTGCACATTTGTTTTATCACCAGTGTGATAAAGGCCAGTGCAGAAGACCAGTGCCGGAATTTTCACATGTTGCCCTTTGCTGACTATCAGTTTGCCGCTGTTGGGTGCGAGGAGAACTAGTTTCTGGTAAATACAGTGAAGTGACACGGTTGCCACGTGTATTTATTTTGACAGGTCAACCCCTGTATCGCTATATCGTGATTTAAACAATTTAGTCTGATGCAGAGGCCACAAAACTTCTGGTCTAAAGTAACTGTCGGGTTACTTTATTTGTAACGCCGCAGGAGAAGATGTCCGACCTCGCCCGTGGCACGTTCGCTGCATCCCGGGAGCGATGCTCGGGGCAGCGCCGAGCGGAGCCCCGCCGGGGGTCCTGGCCCCAAGACGTGCCCTGGTCCCTGGGCGCTCCCCCGGGGCCGCGGGCCCGGCCGTGCCGGGCTCAGGGAGCGGCCCCGGCGCGGCGCGGGGGCGGTCGGGGGCGGGGCGGCGGCGGGGGCAGCCCCGGTGCCGCCGGGGAGCCCGTCCCGGCGTGCGCGGCTCCGCTGCCCGTCCTGCCTCCCGCTCCGCTGCCCGTCCTGCCTCCCGCTCCGCTGCCCGGCGGCGCCTCGCGCGGCTCCCGCGGAACGGAGCGGGCGGGACCAGGCGGGACGGGATCCCCGGCGGGGCTCGGTGCGAGGCTGGACGGCCGGGGCAGGGGCCGGGGCCGGCCGGCGCTGGCGGCGGGGGGCGGCGGGGGCCCGGCGCGGCGCGGGGCCGGCGGGGCGCGGCGCATGGCCGGGGCGGCGGCGGGGGGCATCGCCACCCTGCCCGACGACGGCGGCGGCGGCGCCTTCCCCCCCGGGCACTTCAAGGACCCCAAGCGCCTCTACTGCAAGAACGGCGGCTTCTTCCTGCGCATCAACCCCGACGGGAAGGTGGACGGCGTCCGCGAGAAGAGCGACCCGCACAGTGAGTGTGTCCCGGCACCGCCGCTCTCGGGGCTGGGGCGGGCGGGCGGCTCCGAGCCCGGGCAGCGGGGCTGCGAGAGGGGCCGCGCCTCGGCCGCCGGCCCGCCCTGCCGGAGCCTCGGCAGCGAGCCTTGCTGGGGAAGCGCCCGTAAAAATGTCTCGTGTGTGAATAAACGCGTGTGTGCGCCGAGGTACAGAGCGAACTCACACGCACGTACCGCGCCGGCTGGGATGTCCCGGCGAGAAGCCTCGCTGGCCGCTCCGCCTTCAACCTGCCGGGTACAGAGCTCGTCCGGCGCACAGAGGTTCGCTTCTGTGCTCAGAGGTGTCTGAGTTTGTTTGCGTGGCCCTTAAAGGGGTGTAATGGCACTTGACCGCTTCACAAGGCGGCGGTGAATGCGTGAGATGCGTCAAGGTAGAAAGGAGGTGGTTCTTTCTTCCAGCGCGGGGAAGTGCTCGTGAATAGGAGTACTTTTACAGGCGTACAAGTACTCTTAGGAACAAAGGTGTAAATCTGTCCAGGGAAGCAGGATTTATAACGAAGTGCTGTCAGAACACCTTTTTTTTGTCTTAAAATGTTGCATGTTGTGATTTTTTTAAAAATTTAATTTAGGATGTCTTAAATACAGATAAAACTTAGGCATTCCAGCAACAGCAGTTTTTCCCTCCATCCCTGATCTCTGGGGGGAGGAAGAGGCTCCTGAGCTGGAAACATAGGTTGAGTGTTTGGTGTGGTCTGAGGGTCTGTGCCCGGTGCCCGCTCTCTGACAGCCGGGCTTGCAAGGAGCATGTGGCAGGTCGCTGTCACAAACACAGGCTGCTCCTCGTCCCAAGAACAAAATGCCTTTTGCAGACCTCAGTTTTGAAAGTATTCAGTATGGAGGGTTTGTGGATGTAACGGTGAGGTTTTGATGTGCCCATGAGGCATTTCCTCCAAAGCAGGTACAGGGAGCTGCTGCATAGCCTGTCTGTCAGATTGTCCCAGTGCAATTCCTGGTTTGAGAGAATTTATTACTGTTCAAAGTGTGCAGGGCCTGCCTGCAGGCACTTGGCATGAAGAGCAGGTGAAATACCTTACTGTGATCCTTCATGGGCTTTGCACCTGTGCTCTGAAGTGATGGATGCAGGGACCAGGCAAAAGTCAGAGGACAAAGATGAGAAGGAAGTGAGGAGACAGACCAAAGATTCTTAATATTAGTTTTCACTCTGGACATTCACCATTTGCAAAACAATTGTTTTTTCCCAATAATTCCAAAGAAATCCTGTAACAGAGCATTCACAAATAACAATATTGCCAAGCTGGGCTTCAGTCTGAGGCTGTTCTATTTTGTGACTCTTTGATAGAAATACTGTACATATGATGGGCTGAAAATACATGTGGAACTGTATATTTTGGGAAAGCTTAGCATCCTTTATTAGACCAACAAGTATTCTTAGGAAAAGCTGTAGGAAGCTTTCAGACTTGGTCCTACGTGTTTGCATTTCACCCTTTCTCACATACTGGCTTAAAGGGAAGCTTAGTCAAGCTTGTGTCAGTAGTAACAAAGGAAGTTTGTTGCCAATATAATGCAGTAAATGACTGAGTGTGGATTGTGAGGCGCTGATGCCTAAAGCAAAGTGTTGATTCACCACCACAGAGGTGAGTGGCTTGTGTTTTACGCAGACCCCTCGGTTACTGCGCCGGATCGAGTCTCTGCTGGAAAGGGCACAGGGATATATTCATATTGCTTCAGCCTTCTGTATTTGGGAGATGTGGGAATGAATCCTTACAGGAAAAAAGTCTCATTAGTTCATCAGACATGTCACCTCACCCCCAGAAGTAGCTGTGAAAATATGCTGGAAATGTGCAGGGAGATGGTGTTGAGGACGTTCAAGACTGAAGGTGGGTCCCAGACATTGCCATGGATATTGGGTTCTTGCCTCATTCCCTAATTTTGCTTTTTGTGGTGGAAAATGCCAGATAGTGGTGCATGTTGTTCTGTGCTCACTTGGCTGGGCCAGGCTGCCTTGAGTGGAGGCGATGTTTATTGCTGCCATTTTTTTCATCACAGAGCTCCCCCATGATCATCTCGTCCCCCCTGCCTTTTCTTATTATTCTGTCAGGAAAACTAACACTAGTTTTACATTCTTGAGTCTGTCTAATGTTGTGTTTTCTCTTATCAATGCTAAAATTTTTAACTGACTTCTCATGCTACTTTTCTAGTAGTGAATTCTGTATGAAAATCTTTCTAGTTTTGGTGGTACTGCCTTATTCTTTCACGTTTCTGTTTTGCTCTATAGCTTTATTTTTGCTGTCATTTCTTTCGGGCTCTCCCTTTAGTCTCTGTACTTTTCCTTCCCTGTCTCTTCAGTACTATCTGATCACTAGTATTCTTTCCCCTTTCCTTTGGCACTTGTGTCTCTGAGGCTCCTCTCTCTTTTGACCTTTTTCCCTCTTGAATGAATGGTGCCAACAGGTAAAGGAAAACCTGAGTTGTAAATGGGTGATGTGGCCTCTGCCCTGTGCTGCAGCAACTCAGACGCTCCAGAGCTCCTTGGGTACCCTCAGCTTGGCACTCTCTGCCAGCTGCAGAAAACCCCTTTGTTTAAAAAGAGCAGTTTGTAAATGTGGAAGGCTGGTGGGATTTGCTTCCAACAAGCCCACCTGGGCACAGGAGCGCTGCCGTGCCTGAGCTACTGCCATGCTCTCCTTTTCTCATTATCAGACAGCTCTTGGCTTGTTACTTTCTCTTTTTTCCTTTTTTTCCCACTTTTTTTTTTTTCCCCTTTTTCCTGGAAAAACTCTAGTTCTGAGAATCAGAAAATAATCAGTGCTCGAAGCGTCAGCGAGGCGCGTTGGTGCGGCACCGCATGGTTCACATCCTCAGCATCCTTGCTGTAAACACGTCACTCTGCTGCACTCTGACCCGCTGAGTGCTGCTCTGGGGAAGTCCCCGTGAAATCTCCTGGTATGCCTGGCTGGCATGGCAGATGGCAATAAATCCTGGACAACGTGGGGAGACTTTTAAATAAGGAAATTAGCAATGAAAATATTCACCTCGACTAACTCGCGGTCATTTTTTGAGTTAAGCTAAAGGGTTTTGTAAGATGGTTTTGAGGAAAGAAATGCGATGGCTGCAGAGAATTTGGTTTAGAAATAATTAAAACACAGTTGGGAGAGATGCTTGTGGTAGCTGCTATTTTTATGAATTAATTGTACAAAATGGCATTTCACTAGCATGTAATCCATTTTACTTTTAAAGGAAGTTCTTATTTTAGAAGGCAAATTACTACCTCCTTATGTTTCAGACCAAAGTTTAATACTATAAACAAATTTTCATGATCCACGTCCTTTTTTGGTGGCCCCTTTCTGCCTCTTGCACTCAGGGATGGCTTGTTTGTAATACATGTCTGGTTCGTGTCCTGGCACTGAGAGTTTTGACTGTTTCACACTCACCTCGTTCACCTTCGTTTATTCCTAATTGCATCGTTAATGAAATTAGGAATGGAAGTTGGCATCCACTGGAATTGGAATCGTGTGATTCACGCAGGACAATACGTCCTACATGGTCGATGTTGCCACATCAGATGTGCATGGTGCAGTGACTTCAGTGAAGTGCCCCTTTGGACACACTCGGGGGACTCTGTTCCCAGTTTTTTTCCCTTGAAGAGGTAGTTTGAGACAAACAAGAAACAGAAGGCGCTTTCTGAGAGTTTTGTTGTTTAAAGCAAAACAAAAAACAGGGCTGTTTTGTTGTTGTTGTTGATCAACAACTTCTGCTTTATGCAGAAGACTTACAAAGAACACAGTGTTTTTGGAAAGGCTTTTAGAAACTCTCCAGAGGTGTTTCCCTCAAAGAGGCTACAGTGCCAGCGAAGGGGAAAAGCATGGGGAATGGAAAGGGAACGCTTATCCATACATTCAGAAAATGTCTAATAGCACAGCTGGTTCCCTTCACAGTTTCCCTCACTGAGGAATGGTTGGCATTTATATATTTCCATAATTTCTCAAGCAGCTTTGCTTCATGATGAGCATAAACTAAGACTGTGTCCAAGGAATCCCGAGCCATTCTCATCCACTCCTTAACGAGGTGACAAGGTTCCAGCCTCTCGCTCAGATTCAGCAGTGTGAGCTGAATCAACCCTGCATATGTCTGAAATACCTTCTTTCTGCTCAGTACCTGGCTCCTCTTTCTGTAGAAAATGTAAAATAGGGTAATACTGATCCAGGAAAATTTCTTCTTAAGGAAGTTCCTTTCATAAGTCGTTGTTAATGTTAAGATTTTGACTTGTCTCTTAGACAACATTTAAATGGCTACTCTCTAAATATTTTGAAAAGACTCTATTGAAAGTATAGGCCGACTTTCAGAGAGCTCAGTCAAGACAGTAGAAATCTGACTGTTGCTCATGCGGTGGAAGAAAACTGAGGGGGGTCCTCAGAAAGAAAAGGTTGAGAAACGTCAGGAAGTGTTTTAGTATGTTCAGTGCCTGGTGTTTAGGTTTTTATAGGTGCATAAGTTGTTTGGGAGTTGGAAGACTATGAACATTTGGTGTCCCACAGATGTGGCCGGAGGTGTTGACAGGGTACCCACCCTGTTCCAAATCTTAGCACTAGGCGAGAGGTGACTTTTCTTTAAAAAAACCCTGCCCCTAAATGTTCAAATCTTCTGCCCAAGTCCTTCTGAAAATAGACTCTTTTTGCATTGCTTTTGATCTGTTGCACAGACCTTCACTGCCTTGCCAAGTACTAACTCTTTGTGACACAGTCAGCACAGAAATTCCTCCCAGCTCTGGGGTGTAGCTGGTTTTAGGGAATGAGGTAGCAGAGACCCCTCGTGCAAAAAAGTTGAGGATAGGCTTCCTTTGCTTCCTTTGTCATAGAAACCATCATGTCTTCTTGTCTGTCATCGTGTCTGCTAATCCTCTGTCCCAGATCTTACTGAGTCTTGCCCACCCCGAAGGTGTGTGACCAAGTAGCGGGTGCACTCTGAAGATGGATCAAGACAATCCGAGATGTCTCTGGTGGGCCATGAACCGTCCTGTCTCTCCCAGCTGTTTTCCACCCAGTTTGGACAGGGCTGTTGGGAGAGGGGAAGGTTCCCAGGGCACCACCACCGACAGGTACACTAGAGGGCAGGATTTAGCCCGTAAATTGTCTCTCAGGCTTTAGAAATCGGGAGCGCTTTTAAGTACTTCCATGGCTTTGTTTGCAGAAAATGATAGTCCAACACCTCTTAGCCATTGCCGAGTAAGACAAATATAGATAGCAAATACAGCTAACATGGAGTGAGGTTAGGTGGCTGCTGTTGGTTTTTATTTGGTTCATAAATGCTTGAAATTTGTGCAGCTGATTCTAAGAAAAGGTTTATCCTGTGGTAGAGTCACACTGAAAAGCATTTTACAGAAAATGAGCTATTTTAGTAATTTTTTTTAAGATATGTTTTCTTTTGACAGGATGAGACTGAATTGCAGTTAGTCAAAACCTGTGGGTTTGGGGTTTTGGGGTTTTCTTTCTTTCTTTTTTTTTTAAGTGTGTTTTGGTGATACTACTGTGGAGTTTTCAGAGTTATTCAGATTCATCTGGTGGTAGAAAAGCAGCTTCAGGTTCTGTGTTCTGTAATGAAAGCAAGAGAGGTATCAAGTGCACAGACAGCTGAAAAGGCAAGAAGAGGTGTAGCACTGATTTCAGCAGTAGAATTAACAGTTAGAGGGTTTGAAAGATGCTTGGAGAGAAACCCCAGAAAAATGCCCCCTTCTTGTGTTCAGTTTCCACAGAATACATTATACGGGTTCCTGTTCCAAGGCAGTTCTTTGGGCAGAATTCTGTTTAATTGCCCTTTAATTAATAAATGTCTCAACCTGAATTTTAAATCATAATCTCAGTAACACTTTGCTTAGGTAAAATTTTTCCAACTCTTTGGATTACATTTATGGCAAGCAGTTTTAAAAAATAATTATTTGGTTACTATGGTTTTTAGCACCTTTGGGAGCGTTGCCTTGGGATCACTGGCCATCTTTTTCAGGATACTGGAGAGGTTGTACTGAACCGGTTAATAACCCTAGAATTAATTAATGGTGCTATTTGACTGTCAGTGGCAGCGTGTTTAGTGCAATTATGCAATAAACCCAAAACAGACTATGTAACCCTAATGCAAGCCAGAGAATGCTCAAGTTACTGCTACTGAAGAACTTATATGTATAAAATCTGTGAATTGATTACTCATCTATACCAAGCAGTACTTGAAATGTTTATGGCATGATTTTTGAAGCCTAAAAGCTGGTAACGGGATAGTGTTTCATTCCTGATGGGGAATTAATTGCCTTTGCTTTTGTTAGTACCTGTTTTAGACTGTGCGTTTCAAAATAAAGCAACTCTCTCATCTTCTGTCATTTTCAGTAGTGTGTATTGTGACCATATGTGCATGAACTTGTTTTCCTGTCTGCGTCTTCTGCTGCCTCCAGACTTGTCAATAAAAATGCTAGGAGGGTGGCTCTCTGGAGTGCTGGTGGCATTTTAGTGTTACTATCTTACGTAGTTTTTTGTTTCTTCAGGGTAGGGCCAGATTTTGACTGGAGCCTGATATGATGGGCTGAAAATATAAATGAGATGATGTCTGCAAAGCTGGGTGGAGGTTGTCTTGCACAAACTGTCGTGGTGCACTGCTGGTGCTGTGTGAACCCGTCACTCGTGTTTGATTTCCAGAGGTTGAAACCGCATGGCTCGAGGGATTCCATGGAGAAGGATACTGAGGGTACCGGGAAACGGCAAAGTAGCACCAGACTCTATGGTCATTTGCAGTGGCAGTGTGGTGAAATTGTGCTCTTGTATTGCAGAGCTTGTTGACTTCTCTCTTACCTTCTGATCAGATTTCACCAGATCTCATAAACCCGCAATCACCAGGATTCCAGCTGGAATGCGCAAGTCACGAAATCCCGACAGCCGCGGCTGTGGGATACTGCATGGTGGTATGTGTTGTAAGAGCAAGGATAGATGTCAGTTGTGATACAGCCTGCAAGTATTTGCAGTCTTTTTCCTGGCTCTTTCCTTCCTGCTCTCAGGCTGACCCCCGATGCGTGCCAGTGTGTTTTGTCAGACATTCTGTGGAATGGAGGGACACGGACTGTCACCTGCGTTTCATTTCAGGTTGGAATAGTCATTTTGGGACCATATTACAAAGAATGTTGATACAGGCCCACAGCTCTGGGAAGACCAGTAGTGAGTCCGACATTTCTGGATCTAGAGAACCACACCTGTAGAGCAGCTCTGTGCAGTTGCTCCACTAGGACCTGTTGGCAACAGAGATGAATACAAAAATGGGAGCATGTTTTAGTGTGGAGAAGCAGCCACTGAGGACCATGTAGGGGCTCTCATGTCTGTTTAGAAGTCACCTAGGGAATCCTGCTGTACAGACTCGTTAGGCTGAACTGTTTTTGGGAAATAGTACATGGATTCAGTTCACTGGGTTTCTCCACCTCTGACGGAGCAGTTGGGATGAACAGCTGAACGTGCTCCTGGCCATGCCTCCGAGTGTGTAAATAGGAAGGATTCATTTAGTGGTTTTGCAGATGTTTACAGACCTCACTATGGATGTTTTACTGACAGTAATGTAGTTCATCCAGGAAAACTGAAGAAAAAGATGTACAGTGCTCCTGTCCTTAGAAATGCAGGAATTCCTCAAAGCTGAAGAGGGCTGCAGTGATCAAGGTCTCATAACGTGGATCAAGATTGTCTGTGGGATTCTATATTAGGAGAAAACACTTCTAGGAGTGAGAGATGGCTGCATGCTGATTTGATGTGGTGTAAGTCAGGGCAGTGTGATTGCCAGTGCTTGTAGCTGTCATACTTCAGGAGCATGTTCTTCCAGTGATCTCTGGAGCAGTGTGGATATTGAAAAACCATCACACAGATTCAAACCAGCATAGTGAGCACATAGTGACCACTGCTTCTGGCCGAAGCAGCAGGGACTGAAGTAGCCTCTTCCAAGCTACAGATTCCGAGGTCTCTCTTTTGTTGTCAGCAAAGTGTTCATGTCCATTCTTAGCATGGTTTGAAAGCATTCAAAATAAGCAGGGAGAGTTGGAAGCTGGGGAAGTGACTGCAGCCTGATCCCTCTCTCTGTGGTTCTGCAGACCAAAGTTTTGGCTCCCCAGTACAGGCTGGGTCCCACAATGTATTCTGCCTCCTCACAGTGACCATAGGGGGGTGTAAAATTAAGGATTGTTACCCAGTTAGTACTATGCATTTTGTTTTCAGTTAAGGAATTTGGTTTCTTTCAAAGAACAGCTCTTCACTCACTCAAGGCTGCATTCAAAAGCAAATTAGAGCCTTTTTGTGAAGACTGATTCATTACTATGCTGGGTCAGCAGCGATTGACAGCTCTTGTCCTTCATTGCAGGTCATGCTGTTCCCCTGTGGATGCATTATTTAAAGGTCAGCAAAGGGTGGTTACACAGCTTGATGGAAGGGGATGAAATAGATGGAGGATGAAGTAAGTCTCTGGGCTTAATGTTGCATTTGCATTGCTCTTGCAGTAAAGGAGATGGGCAGGCACCAGTGGAATACTGTGTGCATTTTGATTGGGGTTTTTTGTTGTCTTTTTGCAAAAGTATTTATTAAAGACTTAAGTGATTAATTCAGTTTCATTGGTATTAGAGATGGGGGAAATGCAGACCCAGCATGTCTCAACCTTTTGGCCAGATTAAGAGCAATCAGCTCTAAAGGGCAACTTAATTAACAGGAGCTCCTCCTTGTCAGGTTGTTCCTTCTTCCTGCTGGTGTCTGCTGTGCCATCTCCCTGGCACCCCGTGTGCCTGACACAGTTCCTCTTTCTCCACTGTGCTTCAGACTCTCTTGAAATCCAATTTGCTGATGATTCTTGGCATTCCTAAAATCCAGCTTTTCCTTTCCAACTGTGACACTAAGGCTTATTGAGCCCATGGGTTGGCAGTTTCTCCCCACTGCTCTGGCAGCCTTTTCCTTTCATCTCGTCTGTTACTCTTATGATCAGTCACGGCCCTAAAATACGATGTACTACTGAGCAATTGTGTGAATCACGTGAAGGAAGAGCACTACAAATACCTTTTAGAAGTGATACATTTTACCTTTGCTTTCTTCTGAAGTGATGTTCCTGGGTTTGTCTTGGGTCGTCCCCTGGTTTTATGTGTTTGTTTTGCTGCAAGTGAAACCCAGGTCATAGTTACAAGGAGATTGTGTATGCACACTAAATATAAAGCTGAATTTCTGCACGTTCTGGGTGTCTTCTGATATTAGTGACATGGCTGTGTTGGCCGAACAGTTGCACCACCTTTGTTCTAAAGGTGAACACTCAAAAGTGGTTATTTTGTTATTTATGTGAGTGAATACTAAAGGAAGCAAAAGCAGTTGAAAGAAACATGATGGATTACTTTACCCTTGCTGAGAAACCCCCTTGGGAAAAGCCCTAAGAAACATGTGTGACCATGCATTTGTTATTTTTGTAAATTGAGACTTGGGGATGAAAGTATCAGTAATTTGGAGACTAGGCTTTATTGCCTGTAATATGAATGAAGCACCTGAGGATGCTGTGTATTTGGTAATCCGTGCTTCCTGGGGAGGATTCCCAGTGTCTCAGGTGCATGTTCAGTAGAGCTGGATTTTTGTAGGAACTGAGGTCACGATATAAATGAGAATAGGTGAATAGAGAAATAAATTCCATCGTGTTCAGTATCTGTGCTACTTATAAAGGTTAAACCTCCTAAAATCTGTGGAAGTCCCTGTTAATGTGGTTGATTAGGTTAGTGGGTTGATACTTGAACAGTTACACAAGTTACTGTTCTGTTTAAAGCCTTGGGTTTACTCCTAAGTGTAACCGGAACTTCCTGAAGTGTTTGTGTTTCAGAAGTGTGTATTTTTGTTGTAGATGTTTACATTTTAGAGACCTCAGGTCTGTCTGCGAGTGGTTTTTTTGCCTCTGGCTGGCAAAAAGGAAAAAGATACACTTAGAATGTTGTCATGCAAAAGCAAAGAAATGTGCCTTTGTATGGGAGCGTGACTCACAGTTTCTCACTGTGACACTCCATTGGCTTGATTGTTTTTGTTGCAGTTCTGATGGTTTGGTTTATTGACAGACCACCTCTCCTGCTAAGGTTTGTGAGCAGAGTTGTTCTGCTGTTTGCAGTCTGAAGACTGGGGATGCCTCACAGGTCAACACAAAACTTATCAGTTAGTGGAAGATGTCAATATGTCTTTGAGAAAGAGATATCAAACTGTCAGAGACTAAATGTGGGACAGAGAGACACAAGATACCTGTAATTCCTAGAGACAAGTTACAGTAGGCACATCCAGCTCATGGGCTGGGGTTTGGATCTGATCCAGCTGGGCAGCTTTGGCTCCAGAAATGCCAAAATGGGGGTAATGAGATGTGTGTGTGTAAATACATGTGTATCCTTGAACCGGCCCTTGGGCTCGAGAGGGTTTGTCGTGTTAGGTGTGGAGCAAACACGTCCGACTCCGTGTGTTTTGCTTGGACACCTGGCTGGGAATAGACGTTGCCCCTAAGCACGAAGGAATCTGCCAACTTCAGCCACGGAGTCCGGCAGAGCGGGGATTTGGCTGTGAGGGTTTATTCTTATTTTTCCCCTCTTTTTTTTGTGAATTTCCTTGCATTTCTGACACTTACTGCCTCTGGAGCTGCCCCACCTCTGTAGCAGTGAGACTGCTTTGTGCTTTCCTGTGGGCATGGAGGTGCAGGAGGAGGACGGGTGATGGGAGCTGGCGCAGCAGCTTCACCACAGTGTCATTCGGGGGCCTCATGGAAGGGTTTTCCTTACGGGGCCTCTGCAAATATGTTGGAGATGGGCCCTGAGCCTTTGGCTGGGGTTGAGCTTTTCCACAGCAAACTGTAGTAATGCGAGTCATTGATCCAGAGACGTGCAGCCTGGGAGTTTTCGGGGGTACATAAACTCTCCCTTGCCGTAAACAGAGTGAGAGGTGTTTTGCTAATGACCTTCTCAGTTCAAATAAAGCATCTGTATGTCAGTGAAAATGGGTTGGAATAGTATCCGATTTGTCCTCTCTTCCCAAGGTCCGTGAGCTGCTCTGTTAGCTGCACTGTGGCCGCAGGGTTTTCACTCTGAAGCGATGGAGAGTCTTGAGCAGGAGGCTGGACTGGATCCTTCTGACCTGAAGTGTGCGGGATTTTGAGACTGTGGCTGGTACTCTTAGTTTTAGTCTGCATTGAAGTCTTATTTATGGGGATCTTTGCTAGGTGGATTATAGTGAAAATACAGCTGAGGCTGTAATTATGCCTTTATTTGTTGTGTAAGTGTCTCCAAAGCCAGAAGCTCATGGTTGGCTTTTTCTTTAAGGCTCCCTGATGTAGTGGTTAAGAGTTCCCATTTCCTTGTAGAGGAGTAGGAAAATGCGGATTTTATTAATCCATTTGGCTAATACATCCTCACATTCCACCTACTTAAGATGTGTGTTTGCCTGATGCTCTGGTGCAGCACCCTCCTGTCCTGCACACTTACCCTGCTCCGTGTTCACTGGTCTTTTCTCTTTTTGTCTTTTGTTTTATTCCTAATGCGTTTCTGTCCCTTTCTCTTCCCACTCAGACCTTTGTTTTCCCTTTTTCTTACTGATACTGTGGCATACTCCTGCCCCAGAACATCTTAGCCTGTGCAGCTGCTCTGACTGAAATACCAGCAGTGGCTTCTTGCACATGGATTGCCGCAGGCAAACTGCTTGGGATGCCTCAGGCTCCTCTACGGCTGCCAACAGATTCCAGCCGGGAATGTGAGAAAGGTAGTACCAGCTCAGCAGCGAGCAACTTAAAAAATGTGCAGCTCCCCTTTTCTAAGGCATTAAGTTGGTAGATTTTGCCAAGATCTTCAAAATGAACTGGTTTTGAAGGAGATTTTTGGCCGAACTCTTTCTGCTGCAGAGCAAAGAAACCATTTGGGACCATTTAAGTTAGTGCAGTGTTATTGGGTTTGGGCCATTCTAAAGCTTTGCTGGTTTATGAGAACTGTGAAAGGGCTTTGGAGTTTGCATCGTACGTGTGATTTTTCAGTTCTAGTGCTCAGGGTAGTAAAAGAACTTTCGGAAAATGTACGTGTTTTCCGTATTCCCCACATTTGCTAATGGCTTTTCTGTCCATGTTGTGCTACTTGTCCTTAAAATTATTTCCTCCACTGGACTGTGCAAAACTGCCCTGGAAATAGGGTTTTTTTTGAGCTCTTTAAGAAAAGCAAGGAAGATCCAGTTTTTAACTGAGATTTGAAACCTTGCCAACCACAAAGCTATTAAATACCACTTTTCAACTTCCATATTCTTAGAAAAGTGTCTCCAAGTTGTGAAATAAATGCCCATTTGTAACTCTCTCTTAAATATGCTGGCTAGTTTAACCTGCAGCTTGTACATCTGTCCTGACCATATACCCTGGGAAAGAGAGCATTTCAGTGCCTCTTGCTGTGTGGTTCATTTAGTGCTACAAATTGTACTGGTTTCAGTGGAAATTCAGGTTTGGCTGTGTAGCTCGTGTTATTCTTCAGCCAAAACTACAGTGAGTACATATTCCTAACCAGAACCTCTGTGTATTGTTAGGAATAAATGTCCCCTCTCTACCCGAAGGCATAGTAGGTTCACTCAAGCTACATGCAAAGTGATGAGTTTTCCCACTTAATGATCATCTCCTTAGATAAATCTGCCATATAGAGATGCAGATGGTATTACAAGCAAGAAGACACATGGGTGTAAAAGAAAATCTGGAAATTCTGAGTGTGGATTACCCTTACAGGTTTAGAAGGCTGTGTGTGTATCTACATCTAATAGTCTTTAATGAGAGCTCTTAACAGCGTTAGGTAACACTGGTTTTAAATCCACCTCCTGAATTATACTTCAGTGCCTTAACTTTATTTCATTCGTGTCTTCCAAGCCATTTTTTTATCTTCCCAAAGATACAGCTTTATCCTTCTTCCCCAGAACTTCTCTGCTGGCATGAAATTGCCATTTCTTGCAATTCATTTCTTCTTACTCGGCAATAAAAAAGGAGATGGTCACAGGTCAGCTTATTAGGAGACAAAAGCAAGTCTTTAATGGGAGCAGTAAATTTCCCGAGTCCCTTCAGTTGTCCGTGCGTAAAGGTCACCTCGGTTATATTTGGGATGGGACGTTGTTTTATTTCATAACTTGGTGATGACTGAGCCTCAGTGCTCGGGATGTTTGCTCAGCAGGCCGAGTTCTGTGTTGTCACAACACCAGCAGGAATCGACCAGAGCCTTGTGCTTGGAGTTCCTTGCAAATTAAAGGGCACGGATGTGAACAGTGAAATAACTCACTGCCGTGCTGGAGGGGCCCTCCCGAAGGACTGCCAGAAACTGTGAAAAAGGGCCTTTTTAGGCCTTGGTTAACGAGCTCTTTCACAATAATCTGTGCTACCTTTTTGGGCTACAAATATCTGAATTATTTTGCTTCCATTGATCTGGTTTTGAGTTACTATGCGTAGAGTAATACTACTCAAGTATGAGTAGGTCTGAAATGATGGACAGTGTCTGAACTGTTGCTGTTGGTGACCTAAGGGCTGCAAAAGATACAGATCGTTGGTATCAAGTGATAAATTTCTCTTATAACCAATTAACCAAGTTGCAATGAGTTAAACTGAAAACTGTTGCTTCTGGTGTCGATCATGTGGTTAAAATGTGTGTGATTGGTAAGGCTGTATCTTGGCACCTCCAGATCAGCACAACACTGTGGCAAATACATGACATTCATAAAGCCATAAAATAATGCTGAAAGCTGAAAAACTCACAGCACTATTCTGGCTCTGTTTGTTCATGTGCCTTTGGAGAGGAAAATCCAGTGAAGCTGATTTTGCTTTTGGAACTTTCAGTATTGCAGCGCTTTTCAAACTCTGCAGGAAAATCTTTTTTTTTTCCCTTGTAAAGAGTAACACTTCACCAGCTTCTCCAAACTATACAAATCTTTACAGGCTTTCAAAACCTTTCCTAAAAGTTTATTTTTACAGGATCTGAACTTCTGGCCCAGTGTGATGCTGGAGGATTTCGTGTGCTTTTCTGTCCAGAGAAAGTCACGAAGCATAATAAGTCGGTACTGCAGTAATTAATATTAATTTTCAGCTATTCCACACAGCTGTTCCTTGTTAAGTGTGTGGTGAAAGCTGTGCTTGGGCACATCTCAGAAGTCCATTTCCCGCAGTCCCTGCCCAGAGCACTTTTCCACGTTCTTGCTTCCCCAGAGGGCAAGGAGTTACACCGAAGGGTTTGGAGCTGTTCATGGGTCTGATGTTGGCCTCATGACTTGGGAGGGCTGTATTTTGGACACTTGATTCCGAGATGAAATTAAACCTTGTGCCTGACTTTTTACTTTTACCCTCGAAAAGGGTTTGCAGCAATTACTGGAATAATTTCGTGTTCCCGGTACTCCTGTTGTTGGGAGTTTTGGTTGGTTTCTTCAGTACTGTCTCTTTTCCCCTTCAACAAAAAGCCAGATAAGCAGCAGCCTCTCTCTGAATCTTGAGAGCTGCTCCTTCTCCAAAATTTACAGTCACTTCAAGCATTTATTGTGATGGCTTTAAAGCTCAAGCCGTTTAAAACTGCATCATTAAATAGAACAAAGAATCTAGTGCACCAGAACAGGTGGGTGAATGAAGCTGGTGCCTGAGATGATGGATACCAAGCAGGCAAAGGTGAAAGCTTTCCTATGTTCATCAGAACTGCTGGGTTTGATTCATGGCTAGAAAAATCAGTTTATGTTTTGTGTCAGTAATTCACAGGCAGTAGCTAAATGCTATGTGATACGACCTTACAGGTTTTCATTTCTTTAAAATCTTCAATTTCTTCAAAATAATTGTTTCAAATCATGTTCCTGATTTGTATAACGCTGTTTCTTGGGCCTTTGCTGTCCTCACGCACTGCTGCAGTTCTGTCTGTCTGTTCTAACCACTTGTTGGATGTATGAGGTAAACTAATACTTTTCTGTTGGGAACTGCCAGAACATTCAGGGAGCGATATGGTCCTGACTGGTCTCAGTCGTGGCTCTGCCCGTACAGAGCTGTTGTGTATTCAGTGTCCGGCGCCGTTCTGTGAAGAGTAAGAAAATCGCCATGAACATTTTCCACTTTCTGCGAGCAGCTGACTGTGCCATAAGTGGCCTTTCAGGGAATTTAATGGGTGTTTCAGTTGCCTCTATGTGAAATGAAGATGGAATAACTCGCTCTCCTTGTTTCCAATTTGACGGTAGCCGCTTACTTTGTAATAAGCGTTTTCTTTGATAAAAACAGCATCAAAAAGCTAGAGGTTCAAAGTTTTACTATTTTCTCTGCAAGCTGAAGCTCAGGCTTTCTCTGGTTTTAGGTTTGAAGCAGAAGACAAGTCACTCTCAAGTGCTGAAATACCACGATGGCTGTGAAAACTTCCTTTTGTCTTTTTTTTTGTTCGCAGTCAAACTGCAGCTTCAAGCGGAAGAAAGAGGAGTGGTGTCGATCAAAGGTGTGATTGCAAATCGCTTCCTGGCCATGAAGGAGGATGGCAGATTGCTGGCCTTGGTAAGCACTGCTTTGTTCATGTTTCTGTCTGTATTTGTAGGTCCTGTCCTCGCTCTGTATGGAGCAACCTCCTCTCCTGCAGGATTTACTCAGCCTCTCTGTGTGTGATTTATCGGCGAGAAATGAGCTCTGCACAGCTTCAATTAGTTAAATTACAAACTAAGAAGAGTTGGGTATGTCTGTCCTACCTAGAAGCTGCAAAATTTAATGGGAATGGCTTGTCTGAGAGAGAAAAAAAATCATAGTGATCATGTAGAGAAGGAAGTTATAAAAACAGATGAAGAATGAAATGTTTGCCTTCTTACCCCCAGGAGTAATTTTATCCTCTTTCACTTCCTTACACGTGTGATTTTAAAGACCTTTTAAAATAGAAAATAAAGCAAATTTTTATTTATTTTGTTTTACTTTCATGATACTAATCTGTATAAATTGTTTTCTCATTTTCCTCTTTGTAGAGAATCAAGTTTTTTGGGCATGTTTACTTCCTAGCTAGAAAACTGGCAAGCAAATACATTTTTGAAAATGTGATGATAAAATTTTAAAAAGTAATATAAACGTAGATAAATTAAACTACTCTCTAGTGAGACTAGTATTAGTTTAAGCTCTTGTGCATTTTATTTGTATCAGCTGAATTTTTAACTGTGTTTTAAAGCCAGTATGTGTAGCCGGCTCTGAAAAGTAATAAGGACTCCTGGAGCTGGAATATAAATTTTGCTTTAAGAGCTGCAGTTACATTAATTTTGCTTAAATCTCTCATCCATAACCTTCAGTGGAGGCAAACCTCCAACACTGGTGAAGCACCACTGCAGGGCATTCATCCCTTCAGAATTTCAGTTCGCAATAATCCCTGATACTTTGGTGTCTTGAACATTCAGCCTCTGTGCAAGTCGCCACCAGTGACTAATGTTAGTAATGTGCATTCCTAACCCTGGCTGAGCAGCAGCTGATGAGAGACCCATGCCAAGGGCTGCAGAAATTCCTTCTGATTTCCCTCCTGCCTCAGTGAAACGAGGCTAAAAGGAGTTTCACAGGAGGAGGGCTCCCCGGGGTGCTCTCCGGCACCACATCTCTTGCTCCGGGAAGCCCGTTTTGCTCATGCCTGTGAGTACAGTTACAGGACCCGCTTCAAATCACTTGGGTATTGTGTGACAGCTCAGTTGAAGAAAATATGAGGAGTTGTCCACTGTGCTATTCTTGAGTTAAGGGTAATGGGGAATTTCCTGTGGTGCTGGTGTGGTGGCATTCGCCTTCCCATTCAGATCATCCTCTTTAACCCGAGTGACAGTGAATGGTCAAAATAGGGTGTTTGGTGCCATTCGTAAAATTCTAAACACGGGGGGGATCGTTGTATTTGAGATTTCTGCTGTTGCAATAGTGGGTTGGGTTGTAGAACATGCCTTCCTTGCAGCAATTTTAGCTGCTTAGTTCCTGTAAGACAAAGTGCTTGGAAACTGTCAGTTGTTCATTTGGAATTACGCTCTCAAAATGTATAAAGCTGAGTCACTTTGTGCTTCTCACTTGAGCTTATAAAACAGTTGTGTTAGTTTCTGGACATGGGTATTACTTGCATTGTGTTTGCTGCGCACACTACTACCTACAGCTCTTTTAATTTTATTTTGTTATTCATAGGTGAAAATTCTCTACTCTTTTAAGATCTTGTTCTTCAGCCAGCCTAATGAATGCTGCTGCAATTTCATGGCTGTTTTCTGTAGCACCGGCAAATGTTTTTTCCATGAGGATTTCTGTGTTGTGACTTCCAACAGTCTGTGGCCGGTTGTGCCTCTACCGTTTCTGCCTCTAAACACATTCATCAAACTGTTTCTAATTGCCAGTGTTTCTCGTTCAGTTTGAGCAGGGCTGTGTTTCAGCGAGAGCTCTGCAAAGAGCTGGAAACCTTTGTGGTGCAGTGATCTCGTCAGTGCACATGATGAAACACTGCTGAAACCTTTGGCTGTTTCTTCTAAAATGTCATGGAACTTTAGTTTCTCAACACTTCACGGAGTTCTCTAATCCACCAGTCACTCAAGTACTATTCTGTCTTTTTTAATGTCTGCTTGCTTTACTTACTTGTCAATGTCCAGCATCCATTCGTTTAGTGTCCTTGTTTTATAAATATATCAACATCCTCAAAAATACTTTTGCAAATTACTAGTCGGGCCTGCTTTTCATCTTGCCAAATGTTTTTGTAATTATTTTGTGCAGACATGTCTTTAGAGTTTGTTCTGAGCTGGGTTTTGCAGAATGATTTATTGCAGGGCCGGTGCATCGCTGCTCATCCTGGTGATCTGCGTGGGGGTGCAGTGGATCGTGTTCTTGTCTGGAAAGCTGCATGATGCTGATTTTAATGGCGCAGTTTCATGCTCTTTACTAACAGACTCAGTTGTGGGGGAGAACTAATCTTTACCAGTTGTGTCACGGGAGGAAATGGCTGGTTATTAATGCAGATAGTCAAAACCTCCCCTTGGAAAATGCTGTTTTAACTGAAAATATTTGCGCAGAAAAGTATCTATTCCATCAGATTTTTAATGGAAACACTGAAACGTTTCACTTCTGATACAGCTTATTTTCACTTTCCGGTTTCATTTAATTATAATAATAAAATATTTTCACTTTATGGAAAGAAATGTGATTATTTTGTTTAATGAAGGAATTTACCAAACTTCCTATGAAAGGAAGAATTGAACTTTTGACTAACTTATATTTCACGATAACTTGTTATTAAAGGGCGTGACCTGTTCATTCTGTCTGTTGTGCTTACATGGTTTCACTTCAAAAACTCGACTTGAAGGGAAATTCTTGTCTTTTGATGTTATGGATTAAAGTTGTGCTACAGGAATATTTGTGAGAATAACCTGCATTTCTGGGCCCTTTTGTAGTTAGAAAAGGCTGAATATGATCATCACCTCTCTCAGGCTGTACTGGATCCACTGTGGTAGTTACAGGTTAATAAATCCTCTGGCTTCAGTTTTGAGAATTAATAAACTTGAGGAATTTTAATTCCTAATCCAAGTCCAAAATGTCAGAGGTAGTTGTTGGCATGGTGTGACTCTAGGGCAGATGAGGTTTGCACTGAAAAATCAATCAGTGGGTGATGTCTGTGCAAATATGGGAAGAACCACCTTGTTGCAGGAAGCTGCTGCCCCTCTTTCAGGCAATTAATTTGCCCTAGGTGAATCGACTTGAGGATTTCAGGATTGCTAAAGTTGAAAATTCCTGCACTCAGGATTTTATTTAGTCAGGGGGGAGGGCTTGCTTGGCAGCCGACAAAATACTGACTGGCGGCAGGGCAGGCACAGGGGGAACTCGCTCCCCGCCACTGCCCCAGGTGTTTTCCCTTCCTTTATCCTTCTCCTGAAGGGCTGCAGAGTTCAGGTGTTTCACGCTGTGCTGTGGAAGCTTGCCCTGCTGGATCAGCGCTCTGAGTGCAGCCTAGACTTAAGCGTATTTGAAAAAACCACTGATATCCAGGGTTTTTCCAGGGGCTGAGGTTCTCAGTGTGGTGGCTGGCATCCTGCTCCTGCTGGACAGCAGTCCGGCTTCCGAAATGTCTCCTTTGGCAGACGTTAGGGAATACATAGTTTATGAAGCCTGAATTAGCATTTGTCATCTAAATGTTGGCTTTTATGTCAAAATGTTTACATTGGCAACACACTGTAGGAACCCACTGGTGTCACATATGCTTTGTGCAGAAAAAGACCTTTCTTTTTTCACACTTTTTTGATGGTGTCTCTGCCTGAATTTCCAGCTTGAGCAATTGTACTGAACTTGCCTATACTCTGCTTAAAGGTTTTGTTTTTAAATGCTTCTTTATACAGTTTCTGTGCCCTTCTCCCTTTCACGCTTGGATCTATGGCTTGAGGTGACTAATGCATTTGTTCTCACATTGCTGGAACACAAAGCATTGAAGTACAACTTATCTTGAGAGAGATTATATAAAATAAAAATAACATGAAAATTGTGAATGGGATTTCTGTTATTTGAAATGTACAAGTATCAGTGAGTTATAGAAATGAGAAACTGCAGGTGGATTTTCTCTTACAAGTTCTTTTTCTTAGAAGCAAAAATTCATATCTGAAAATGATTGGAGAAAATACCCTTCTATTTGAAGATGTTTGGAGACAGATCACTTTATTCTAGATTGCACTTGAAGGATTTAATTATTTGTAGCTACAAAATCTTGGCATATATGAGGAGTTACCCTTCTCTTGTATGTTTTTGTGCCTTCTGTATGAAGTCTAATTGTTCCAAGCTCACTTTATATATTAATGAATATTAACAGAAGATGATAACAAAGGGTAGCCTGCTAATTTCAGGGATTGGCTCACATTCCCTGTCTGCTCCCCAGTATTTTACACGCTTGCTTTTTAATGAAGAGCTTTTCTGCTCCTCTGGCATTCCCAAAAATTTTCAGGGGAAATGAGTCTGACTGAACTGATGGACTGAGAGGTGGTGTTTATGAAAAGAAAATGCACCCTCCAAGTTCCTGGGGTGTTGAACTTCTGCCTTTTTTATATTTGAGAAAATAATTTCTCTTGCCTGAAGTGCCAGTTCTGCAGGTGGACTTACCACCGTGACAGCTGAGAGCCGTGTTAATTCCATGTAGGTGGAGCTGGCTTTGAAGACTTCCTTCCAGAAGTAAAGTAATTCCATAGATGTACTTCTGAATATTATGGCATGCCTGGTCTCCGTGTGGAATATACCTCTTTGATGTTTAACATTATTTTTCAAGTTTTGAATTCTAAAAAAATCTTGAAAAGACTGTTTCGGAATGCTATAAACACAGACTTGAATTAGCTTTAGGAAAAGTTAAACCTTGAAATTGGAAAAGGAGAGGCAAAGGCTGGAACTCTGCCATGCTATTTATCTAATGGATAAAATGTTGGGTTGAGGAAGGCAAGGGAAATGCTGCCTTTTCTCTTACACCCTGCTTTTCTTTTTGGCTATAACCTAGGATGAGATGGCAAAGCTGCTGAGCTTGGAAGTCACTGAGTGCCAAGGGACAGGGTCCTTCATTTAAATGTTTGAATTTCTGATCAGAACAAAGAATTACACAGAGATAACAAACTAGAACCTGCTTGGTCTGTGTTAGACACCACAAATGAACCACAGTTAAACCCTCTTCTTCTTGTAGGTGTTTTTAACAATATTTTCAAAATAACTATCATTCTTCTGTCATGAAATGTTTCATTTCCATTTCTTAAAGCCAGAGGTACTGCTAACTCACAATTTTGCTAAGTTAGTCCCATGAGTCTGAAGAATTGTTTTTGGATGTTATACCAATAATCTTTTTTTTTTTTCCCCCTTTTTAGAAATATGCAACAGAAGAATGTTTCTTCTTTGAGCGTTTGGAATCTAATAACTATAACACTTACCGATCACGGAAATACTCCGACTGGTACGTGGCACTGAAAAGAACTGGACAGTACAAACCTGGACCAAAAACTGGACCTGGACAGAAAGCTATCCTTTTTCTTCCCATGTCTGCCAAAAGCTGATTCCCATGGCGGATTCCGAGCACAGTTGCCACACTACACTAAAGACGTCGACTTTCCTACTCCTCCCCGAAGTAGCAAAATATAAGCAATTATTTGCTGATATTAACTACTTTTCCAGATACCAGTTTAAAACATGAATGTTTCATACTGTCTTTATATTGCTCTTTAAACCTATTTGTGCCAGTGTGTGTGGAGGTAAAATTACTTGGAAAATGTATTTTCAAGATCAATAACACATCTGTTTTCTTCTAGGTATCTATGTAGAGCTGTTTTATTTACGTTATGCTTTCTTTATGGAGTAAAGGAAAACAAATCTGATGCACACTTGCAGCAATATTTACCTTTAAAAATAATTTATCTCTTAGCTTATTAGAGAATAATTACTTACTAATAATAACCTAAAAAGAAGTCCATGAATAAATTTAATGTGCAACACTGCAGTAATAATTCTAAATTATTAATCTAACGAAATGTGAAATGTATTGCTCTCATGTAATGTTTCTGTAGGACTCGGGCAGCTCCCTGTGGTACAGTTTGTAGAACAGGCCTGTGTAGACAGCTGGGAACTCCCTCATGGTTATGTCGATCTTATCAAACCCTTCCCTGTACCCATACAGTAGGAGTTTGGCTACGTTGCTGGTGATGGGAGTAGAGTTTTTTGTCCTGACAAGCTCCTCGAGGTCCATCCACTCACAGCTCAGGCACTCCTGCTGGCAGAAGCTGATGTTGAAGGAGGAGGGCTGCAGGCGACAGATGATGTACATGTCCGACTGCCCAAAGGCTCCGGGGTGTTGGTGCTGCTGCCTGATGCTTAGGATGGACTTGAACTCTGACTTGATGCCAGTCTCTTCAAAAACCTCTCGAACTGCTGTGTCTCCTGGGTGGAAAGAGCAACGCTTAGCATTCTTTAAACACTTGGGAAAGGCGGAAACCCTCTAACTCAAAGCGTTCTCTGTTCTGCTTCGTCAAGTTTTCAGGATGTAAGTCTGTTTTTCCAGCACAAGGATAAGCTAATTCTTTGGTCCCTGAACAAAACTAATTGCTAAGTGCCTTTCCTGTGTATATCCTGCAGAATTACCCCTTTTGATAATACTGTGCAGTATTATATAATAGTGTCCATGGTTTGACATGGACACTCTGATGGCTGCTGACTCTGCTGATCTCTTAATCCAAGGCAGCATTCCACCCTCCTTGCAGTCCTTTGTATCCCCATCCCTCTCCTTGCTTCTATCCGAGCTGTTGTGTTACCTGCTTCTTTTAGTTCACTTTCCATAAGAAATGAGTGTGCTGGCTTGCTTCCAAAAGCAAAATACATCTTAAAAGACCTGTAGAGATTTGCCATCCTATGGAAGCTTTCACCTTGGCATGTCAGAGGGGAATAGAACAGGCATTTGAGGGGTAGTTTCAAATATTGGAAATAATCTGGACATGCAGTGGCTAACAATAGATAACCAAAATGATTAATCCAGCATTGGCCAAATTACTGTACGTTAATGCACATACTTCTGCCTCAGCTCAGCTTCTATGTTGCTGTGGAATGACCTGTGTGAAGTTTCCCAGATGGGGAAGGACACTCACGTACCATTACTGACCCTTGCAGAGATTGCATTTTATGTTGCCCAGAGAGGCCTCTGTGGTCCCCTGGTTTAAAACAGTGGTTGCAAAGCAAGACTCCCCGTGTTTTGTTATTGGGCAGGGGGCTGTATTACACAGAAGTGAAGAACTGAGATAATGAGAAAGGTTGAAGCAGGCTACAGTTAAGGAAATTGTGATAATTAGGGATTTCATTTGAGCATTGAGCTCTGCTTTTAGATAAAGTGCCTTTTTCTGTTTCCCTTTTATTTAAACGTGTATATATATATATATAAATATCTACTGACAGTTAAACCAGAAGAAACACTAGGGCTTGAATACTCAAATACAAAAATGTGTGCACTTTGCTTAATTCATTATGAAACTATTGGTATTACTTGCACGAGTCAGTTTGTACTCATTTAAGTAGCCATGTATTTTGTCACTTCATATAATCACGGGATCTTCAAGCCTTGTAATTGCAATTTTTAATTGTAATTTAAAATGTAGTCCTTTGAATGAGTTTATAAGGTATGAGTATGTAAGGATTAAAAAAAAGGAAAATTAAGCTCTATTATATTTTATGCTTCACTAATTTATATCTTCTTGTAATATAAGATGTGATGCAGAGAATCATAACTTTTATTATTATGTAGTTTAGAAGTGGCAGGAGGGGAGCTGTGGGAGACTTGTTTTCTCCTGGGTGTTTTCCAATACTTACATCCAGGCTCCAACCATAATCTCACCTGTTTTTTGAGGGGTGGCCTCTGGCTTACTCAGTAGCACTATCCCTCTGGGGAATCCCACTGGAATGCCAGTGCTGGCACAAAAATCCTGCTGGTATCTCCTGGCCTAGAGCCTCTGGCACTAGAAGTCAGAAGAAGCCTGGCTAGACAACAACCACAGCATTTGGGATTCTTCTGAAAACATGGATCCATTTCACTGTTACATGTACTTGCATTGTCCAGCAAATGGTTTTGATTTCCATCACTGGGTTTGACAAAAAGACTGAAAATGAGACTCGGGAGTTGTGAAACTAAATTCAGTCATATCCCAATAACTAGAAACTTTCTCCATGTGTTGAAATAATGAACTGGAATACAAGCCCTGCAAGTGTTGTAGGGAGACTGCTAAAATAGTAGGTATTTCTAAGGTATGGAACAGTCAGGAAACCTGGGCTCAATGCCCAGTTTAAAAAATAACCAGTCTATGGATCATGATTTTAAGGGGTGAGATACAAAGGCAAAAAAAAGCCAATTTTTCTCTCTCTTCATAAACAGCCTTGTTCATTCACCACTGAACAGAACTGCACCAGTGCCTGTCATCACCTGTGCTACGCTGGGCAGAAATGAGAGGTTTCCTCAAATCAGCATTATTTCTTAATACAGAAGAGCTTTATGTCCCTGGTTGAGTAGGTGCCCACAGGACCGAGCTGCTGCACTTAATGCTGCCCTGTGCCAAGAGCTCTTAGTCCAAACAAATCAAATGAATGAGGGTGGGAGGAAGCAAAAGTTGTATTTAATTCTGGTTTGCATGTACAAATGGAGAGCTGGAAATTTTTGCTCAGTGCATCACTGAGGTCACTGCCCTGGATTTCAGTGTGAGCCGAGAGCTCCCTGTTTCAGTTTTATTTAGTTTATATACTGATTACCTTAATCCTCTGCACTTCTGGCTCATATTACAGCATATCCAACAAGCCCACAAAAAGTCAGCTGACTTCAAGCACTCACTTAAGAGAAATTGTGGAAAAGAGTAAATGTTATAAATACAAAACTTCTTTGCCCCAAATGTTACCCAATGTTACCAATATAATGTTACCCAATTACCATTAAGGTCACAGGATCATGTCACTTCATCTGCTCACCATTAATTGAAAGAAACAAATTCAAAGGAGTGATGTGGGTCATGCTGTATTTCAGTAGTGTTAATGTTTTTGTAACTCTGTTGACGTCTGACCTGTCTTCCTAGGACTTACCAATGTCTTCTCCTGGATTAGACAGACCTCCTGGAAATTTCCATGCATTTATAGTCTGTATTGGAGGAGAAAACATTAATGAAGGATATAGCCTGTGTTGTACTCTCAAATATGAAGGAGATAATTAATATGTGACTTGTTTTCTTGAAGTTGCAGTAGTATTGTTATGACTCCTACAAACAGCAGGAAGTAGGAACTTATTCATTCCTGCTAAGGTGATGATCAGAGACAGCTACAGTCTGTATGAACTATTGGAACAAAACACCTACTGACTGAAAATACAAACTGTCTAACAGTCATTAGACAACGTTGCTGCTAGATAGAGTAGTTGAGTATTAAAGAAAAGCTGCTATAGACAATATAATCTTATATTTAATCACTAATGTATTCCCCTTCCATGGTTTTGGCTTTTAAAAAATGTATATATATTTAATCTTACCAACAGGTATTATGATTGTAGTACTGTTCTATATTGCACTGGCTTTAAGATGACTCTGTGTGTCTGTAATAATCATTTAGTGTAACTTGTCATTTTCATGGAATACAAAAACTGAGGGCTTTTGTGTGATTTATATATAGAAACATTTATTGAATTGCAATAAAGTTCAGTATTAGAACGTGGAGACTTGGTGTTGTTACTTATATTCCTAAAGGAGTCCCAGTCCCTGCACCTCTTGCAAATGCATAAAGATTTGTAGGCTTTAGTTCTCTGTATTTTTTATGTCTTTCCTTATTAAAAGTTTATGTAGGAAGAAGTTACCCTTCACCTAGAAAATTAACGCAGTAAAAAAGCACACTGGCCAAAAAAAAAGCTTTTTTGTCCATGCAGTATAGAGGGGGAAGCTCTCTGCTTTCCAGTGATTTGAAACCCCAACAACTACACTGGAAAATGTTTTTTTTCCTGGGCATTCTTAAAGGGCTTGGATAGGACTTTGAAGTAATAGATTCAAAATAGTGCAGATGGAAAATACGTATATTTGTCTGCTGGCTTCCAGATTTGCTTTTGGTTCCTGGAAATCTTTGTGTGCTGTGGAATTGTCCTTTCACGATTAAACTTAAACAGCTCTTAAAATTCTGCCAGCTGCTTAATTATTTTTTTTAAGCTTTCAGAACATCCTTTATTTTAAAAGACACCATTTCGGGGAAACTTCATTTTATGGGAAAAGAGAAGGGAAAGAAGTGGTGGAACCGACAGCGGGAAACAACTGTCTGAGCTATTTGCTTGCACTGAGATATTTGCTCACTGCACAAGGAATGTATGGATGTTCATACACTTCAGCATTTAGACTTAATTTTACCCAGTCAATAAAGAGCTGGAAAGAGGAGAGTCAGAAACAATCACTTTTTTCCTTTCACCTTCCTCACCTGCTGCACTGTCAGCTTTGTTCTGGAAAGGGGAGCTGAAATAGTTGACCTGGCATATCCCACTTTTCAGGATGAGCTGAGGGAACGGGGAAGGGCAGTGCCAGACTGGTCCTCTTGTGTTTTGGGGCCAGAGGTGAAAGAGGTAATGCCTGGTGAGTATGGCATTGAACCCAGTACCCAAATTAGAGCATCTGATGTCACTGTAGAATGGGTAGAGACACCTGCACTGAAAATGCCTGTGGGGGAGCTTTAACAAAACCACACATGTAGAAGTCAAGCCTCACACCTCCTGGGCTTAGGAAACTACTATTTCCTTCTAAATATGCAGATATTCTTTGAGACCTGTTTAAGATCCTTACTAAACGGTAAGCATGCAGTTTTATATTTCTGTGTGTAAGAAGGATAAATAAAGGTCATGTTTCTAAAGTTTACAATGTTCTGTCCTGTTCCTAGACACTCTCTAGAACTGGAACCACTTCTGGAGCCTACAGCATGTGGGGTAGGTTCATGCTTTAACTGGTAGTTTCTCAATGTAAGCCTGAAGGTCCTGCTATAGAAAAGTCCTTGGTGTTTTTATTTATTATAAGTAAAAATAAAAAAATAAAAATCTTTAATTGCAGGAAAGGAGTTCAGAGGAAGAGAACCACCTTTGTCTTTTGTGTTAGAAATTCAACATGTTGTATAATTGAACCTGCCTATGAAAGCACCCTTTCATTGAAGTTCATTAACTGTGTTGTAGTTACTAATGAACTGATGTTTTGGTCCTGGGGAGAAATGTCCTAGTAGCTATTTGAGGAAAGACAGAAAAATGCAGCCAGTGAGATTCTGACATAGTTTTAACCATATAAAATGAAAGTGATGCATCCAAGTGTATTTCAGTCCACCTAGGCTGGATCGTTTCATGTTAAAACTGCAGTTAAATCTCACTGTACTGGAGACACTTTGCAAATGAAAGCATAATGGAAGCTAAATGCCTTTTCTGTGGAATAGCGCAGCACAGGCAACTGCCACTGAGCCAGTGAGCTTTCTGCAGCTGCTGGATTAAAAGCCTAGGTTAGCCTGATGGGGGCTGGAAGACATTCCCAGTGATGGATGTTTGGTGACCTCAAGCCACATCACATGACCCACCATCCCCACAGTAATGCTCTGGTTTGGCATTCCCCGTTTGTGAGGAATTAGGGATCTTTACACTTGCCATACTAAGGTGCTCTCCAGGTCATGGCCAACCATGGCATGGCTTATTTAAAGCCACAGACATGCCTGGAATTTTTGAAACAAAACAAAATCAGCAACCTCCTCACAAAATCTGTTTTGAGCCATGGGGGTTTTCCAGAGGTCTGCATGGATCCAAACACATGATTAGGGACTCCTGGGTCAGTCACAGAAGAAAAATTCAAAGCAAGAAGCATACTTAGCAGTGCTGAGTCAATCATCTGTTATAATTAACAATAAAGGCCTTGATTTTCAAAGCACTTTTTTATTCCCTTAAAATGGAATACAGCAATCTGTTGATAGATGTGTTCCAAGACACTCGTAAAAGGAAGTAACTTTAAACTATCACAATTCTGGACTGGTATAAAAATAAACATATATTTTGTTTTATACTACAGAGCAAGATTATCTAAATGAACTTCTCTATTTTATAATCCTGTAACAAACTTACCTTATTTCTGTCTTGTACAACCAGGACCTTTCCAGTGCTTTCATCTAGAACAGCACCTAGTAGAGAAAGAAGATTGAAAAAATGCAGTGCTGGACAACTATGTCCAATCTTAACAACTAAAATCTAATGCATTTTGATAAAGCATAGCAAACCCCTAATGATACCATTTACAGTTGGCAAGGTTTGTTTAGATGAATCACAAAGTGTTTTGTTGGTGGAAAACTGATACACAATAAAATATCACAAAAAGGTTAAGTACCCTGTATAAAAATTCAGAGTTAGCACAGTACCAAGACAAATAATTGCAACATTTAAGTTCCAGATTAGACAAGAAATGAAAAGAAAAACTTGCTTGTGTTAATATCAGAACTAAAGAATGCAAGATCAAGAGGTCACCCAAACAATCTAGCAAAGCTGCAGCAGAGACATGCCTGTAATCTTGCTCAAGGAACAGAAAATTTTCCAGTGACTCTGGCCGAGAAGCCACCCTTAAGGGGTAAGAATTTTTCTCCAGTGAAATTCATGACAGAACTCCCACCTGCTGTAGCAAAGATCTGAGTGTTTTCTGGTTAATGACACACAAGGTTTACTACTCAGGGGGCTCACGGTGCTGATAATGTTCAGCTGGGTGACTATCTATGAACTCATGACAGGAACTCACAATAATCTGAGTCAACTTGTTAACCAAAAAATGTTGCTTCCAAGTGGAAAAGTGACACTTCCACTTGTTAAAAAAAAAACCTCAGGATGTCTGATTTTTCCTTATGTCCTCATGCTCAGCCCATGACTTTCTCCTGCAGATTACAAGTTTTCCTACTTTCTAAAACCCAAGTGCTTTCATGTTTAATCATCATGTCACACTCACTGGTCCTATTTAAAAACGTCCTTCCTTTAAAACAGGCATTTTTCTCAGATTTTTAAAGAGTCCTGTGGTGAGCAGAACGAGTACTGTGGTGCAGCTTACCAGGCTCTTTTCCACATCAGTCATGCATGGGTTTCAAATTAGTAGTTAACTATAAAAAAATGCTTCTGTCATTTTACAGCAGGAGGAAGAGTATACAGGCAGATTTGTGATATATGCATTTAAAATGCTTTGGGGAAATATTTCCACAGAAGGGAATTATTAAAGAATGAGTGTCCAGCTCACAACACCCTCTGTTTTTTTAATAATGCATGGCAGACTTCTGTGTAGGAGGAACACTTAAAGGATGAAATACCAGTCTTCCTTCAAGATATGCCAAAGGACGTGTTTTGGGAGAGTAGTCACATTTCTGCCTCCCCCTGGCTTGTGACGGTATGATTTCATTCCTCCTGTAAATATTTAGCAGTGTCCAGGTTCAAGTACTCTGCTGATTAAAGAGGGAACAAAAGGAAAACAGGAGTAACTTTGATGCACGCTGTGACTACTGGGATTGTTTTCTAGTAAAGCCATTGTACAGCCAAATGGTTTGCTGAGACCAGGGAGAACTGCTGCAGGCAGGAAACTGCAGCTTGAATCAAACAGAAAGTATGTGTTCTCTTCTCTGTTTCTATTCCCCTGAAATGTCATTTTTTGGCAGTGAAATGGTCACTAAAATGATCAGAATCTCTGCTAGAGGATACCTAAAACCAAAGCAAAACGAAAGGAAGAACACTAACAGGATCTGCTGTCTGGTCTCGTGTTCCCAAGAGTAGCTCAGAAGGCCCTGAGCTGCACCTGGTTGGTATCAGTGAGATCAGAGCTTGACTGCAGGCCCTGAGCTGCAGTTTTAAAAACTCTCCCCCTTGCTACAAATGTGGTACCTGGAGCTTTAAAACGTCCAACACCAGGACTTTCTGGAAAGGTTTATACTTATAACCCAGCCAAGTACTCAGCATTACAACACCGCTTTGTTTTGAATGTTCTCTTTTGGGAAACAGGTAAGCATTAAAAAAACAAAATCCCTTAGACAACTCCAGGTAATGAGTAATGGAGGGGAAAAATATCTTCATCCTACCTGTTTTATTTATGACTGATGTAAACATGTATGCAAAGATGTTCAGTGTTGAAAAGCACTTGTCGACCACATGAGTGCATGCACAACTGCTGGCATTGTAAATAGCAGCAGACAAGAGCAGGTATTTGTAAAACAACTCGGGAACTACTTTTAAATCACTTTTGATTCCTTGGGCCATCATAACCTTCCTGTGCAGTTTCACATTAATGCAGCTGCTCATTTTACCCATTTCCTTAAGCAACAGGACTGGCTAAGGCCGATAATCCTCAGTGTGTGTAGACTCTGAGGACTTTGATTCAATAAGTAGATTAAGGTAGGTAGCAATGAAAATAACAGCTGTGTTGTAAGGCTTACACTACATGTGAGGGAGAAGAGAATAAATGACTTTAACTTTTCTTCCTCTCCTTTCACTTTCCTTCCTCAACTTGTCTGCCTGTGCCATTGTTGCGTGGCGTGTTTACAAACACGTCCCTTTCTGGGTGGCAGACCAATTCCTCCCAGGAGGTGCAGAATGTTGGAAATGCTTCTGCAAAACATGTTAATCACTTCATACACCAGAGACTTTCCTGTATCTTTACACATGTGGAAAATCCTGCCGCCTACAAACGGATGCAGCGAGTGAGCTGGGAGACACATCACATGTTCCACTATTTCTAAACAATAATGGCCAAGCCCAATGAGTAACATTTGCTACTCTCTGCTTGGCGACTCTCATCCAGTCTGGTCAAGTATGACCTGACCTCGCTTATTCACACCTTTGTCATCACTTGGCTGGACCATCCCGAGGCACAAGCCCTGGCTGTGCAGCGTTCCCTGCGTGGGAAACTCCAGACAGCAGGAAAACCAGCTGCTGGTCTACTTGGCAATGAGACCTGCTACCTGTTGCCTGCTCCCTGAGCTGGTTTCCCTCTGGCCAGCCAACCACTCTCCACGTCTCTGCTTTTCATTTCCAGGATGCTCAAGGGACTGAGTCCTGTATTTCACTGACTGGCCACAGCTTTGAGATGGAGATTCTCATCAGAGAATTGCTTTCCTTTACTGCAGATACTTTTTGAAATACTTTTTTTTTTTGTTCAGGAAATAAAAATGCCTGGGGTTTGCCACCCACAAAATATAAAAGAGCATATTTATATAATTTATATAATTTAATATTTGAATAAAATTAATTAAAAATAGAATGAAGCCCTTCCACTACCCAAGCTCTCCGTCCTAAAGTAGAAAGCTAATGGAATAAACATATTCCAGGTGGTAGCCACACTGCTCAGTGTATTCTTGGGATGTGTTCCATCTCCACTGACAGTTAGAGGAATAGAGGAAAAAAACCACATAGCAATCATTATTTCTCAGAGAAATCTGCTAGTCTACATGCCCCAAATGCCTTCCTTAACTCCTTACCCCTTTTAAAAAAACTCCCAATAATGAGTAAAAATGCACAGGTTTGAAAAGTGATAGCAAAGAATACAGACATTTTATGTTCTGCAGTTTTTAAATCTGTGCAATAAGTTATGAAATCCATCTACCTGCACTTGTGAAATTTTTCCTTTCCTCAAACTTCTTCCTACTTGCAGAGTGCCAAGCGTTTCAAAGTGGAACTGCAAATTATGCTCTGAAAGTGCATTTTCTGTATTTTCAAATGTTTATTTGAGAGCCTCTCAAGAGTTAGGATTTCTCTTATACGAGGTCCTTCCTGACACCCACTGGGGTCACAACACACCTTTTACATGATTTTCTTCCAAACGACATTTTCAGCTGGGCAGGTCTTACTTCAGAAAAAAAACCCCTCTCAATTAGTCCCGTTTCCTCAAGCACTCGAGTTACAACCACAAGGAGTAACGCGGAGCTTCTGCTGAGGGAATGCGCTATCCTGCTCCAGTTTAATGCCACATATTTTAATGGTGAGGTTTCCATACCTCAGGAAAACATGCTCCAACATGTCCATTGACAAAACCCAAGGCCGCCTTCGGCTTCCACCCTGCCCTCTGCTGGCCGTGGAACGGAAGGCTCCCACTGCCGATGGCAGTAGAACTGTTTTGTAATTCAAGGCGTTCTCCCCGAAACTTATTTTCACCTGACCTGCTGCTACACCGAACAATCCATCTTTTGTGAGTTCTTCCTAACTAGGTTTGTCAAATTGCTATTTATGGGTCTTAACACTACTTGGTGAAGAAATAACGTCCCACACAGTCCCTGCGAGGCAAGGACAAACAAGTCAAGGTTGTAATTGGAGAGATTTGCTCTCCCTATCCCATAATTTCTGAGTGTTAAAGTAACCTTTACACGAGGGGTCCAAACAAACCTCCAAATAACAGATTACTGAGAGATGGGATAGGCAGTGGCATACCTGTGGAACTCTGCAGAGAGACAGTGCTAAGACATTCGAATTTGGTGAAGCTAAGTTTTTTTGGCTCATCATCAGTTCCTTGTACTGTGCTATACAAAGAAAAAAAAACCAAAAAAAAGGGGAACCATCTTATCTAGTTCCTTGCAAATGTTCTCAGTTATGATGGAACAACTTCTTTCCAACCGTGATTGTGGGAGTTCTAGTTGGTTAAGACTATGGTGTCCAGATGTTTGCTTGTAAAATATATTTGTTTGGAATACAGACTTCTCGGCACAGAGCAGCTTTTAGACCACTGTAATTTCAGCTAATAGTTGTTTTAGCTTCTGAACCAATCCCTGTTAGGTCAAGTTGTCCCCATTTACAGACCTTAATGTGAGCATAGGTTAAGCAGATTCATATATTAAGCATCTACAGCAAGGAGAGCGAGCAGAGAAATGCTTTTTTATTTCTCTATGGTTGTGGTTACTTCTTCATTTTAAAACACTGCTTGAAATCTTTACTCTCACTTACCTGCAAGGTGAAAAGACAACACCTTTCTCAGAATGGTGTTTAAAAGCAATATTCATGAGCTCCCATTCTACAGCTTCAGGACCACATTTTCTTCACAATTTTCTCCAACTGGAATTGTTTTGAGAAACCTCCATCTGGCTGTTTTCAGCCACATATGCTGTTGTACAAGCACATTCATGAATGACACACTTCCCTTTGTAAAGTCACCCCAATAGTAGTTGGCAGCTGGTTTCCATGTGCTGGTTGTCCAGAGGAACAGCCCATTTCCTACTGGTCCTAAGGGCTTGTTCAAGTCTTTTTGTGGGTATCACTCCTGTAACTCACCTGCAACACCCACCTGGTGGGTGGCAAACCCTGGCAGCCTGCTGGGCCCCTCTCCCAGCCACAGCGTCAGGGTGGATGAGCCCTGCTCGGCATGGTGGAAAGCAAAGCCTTGGGAAGCAGCTGTTGCCACAAGCCCACTCTGGAGGATGGGGACACGGAGCCAGACGGCAATGCGACCTTCCTGCCGCCACTGAGCCACGGACTCTGCAAGAGAGGGAAGTGAGGAGGGTCAGGGCCACAGCCACCGCTCAGAGACAGCCCCCCCTTGCCCTTGATCTGTGTGGTTTTAAACCTTATTGCGCACAACAACCGGGGTTATCGTGTATTTTCACCTCATTTACAGGGTCAAACTATTGTTGGTGTGAGGAAGGTGCCAGCAACGACGTGGGCTGGCAGCTTGACATTTCATGTGGTACAACTTGGTATTCACACGTGAAATAATGGCTTTTCTGTCAGGGTCTGCTGTAAGGCACAGGGGAATCTACTGATGTGGAGTACCGTGTCCAGTCCTACACTCCTCAGCACAAGAAAGAGAAGGAGCTACTGGAGAGGGTCCAGCGAGGGGCAACAAAGGTGATTAGGGGTCTGGAGCATCTCTCTTACGAGGAGAGACTATGGGAGCTGGGCCTGTTTAGACTGGAGAAAAGACCATGGAGAGGGGATGTTATTAATGCATATAAATATTCCCAAGGTGGGTGCCAAGAGCACGGTGCCAGACTCTTTTCAGTTTCACCACAGCACGGTGTCAGACGCTTTGCAGTTTCTTGCCCAGCGACAGGAGAAGGAGCAGCAGCCATAAACTAAAACACACGAAATTACACCTCAACACGAGGAAGAACTTCCTTTACACTGAGGGTGGCAGAGCACTGGAACAGGCTGCCCAAGGAGGTCACGGAGTCTCCCTCTCTGGAGACATTCCAAACCCACACGGACGCGTTCCTGTGTCACCTGCCCCAGGTGACCCTGCCTGGTTGTACTGGATGATCTCCAGAGGTCCCTTCCAACCCTGACAATTCCGTGGCTCTGTGAGCGCCCTCCGCTCCCTCCAGCCGGCGTTCCCCGCCGCACGGCCGCGGCTCTGTGCCCGTGAGGGGAAGGCGGCGGCTGAGGGGAGCTGCTCCCCGGGCCCCCGCCGGCCCCTCACACAGCGCCCCCCGCCCGCCCCGCTGCCCCGGGAGCCCCGCCCGGCACTTGCCCCGCAGCCACCGCCCGAAGGCGGCCCGCTCCACCCGCGGGGGCTGGCGCAGCTCGCCCAGGTCCACGCTCACCCCCCCGAACTTGTCCGGCCGCGCCCGCAGCCCCGCCAGGGCCGCCCAGCCCCGCGCCCTCCGCAGCGCCCGCCACAGCCGCGCCATGGCACCGAGCGGGGCGGGGGGCGCGGAGCCTCCGCCCCCGGGGCGGTGCCGGCCTCTGCTCCGGAACCACTCGGCAGTGGGGCAGCATGTCTGCCTCCTCTTCCAAAAGGAAGAGCAAGGGGCGCCTGGCCGCGGGTGGCAGCTCCCCGCGGGATGCTCCCCTCGGAGCTGCTGAGGGCGGGCCGCTGGCGCTGCGGGTCGCCGACGCCGTGGAGGCAGGTAGGGGGGTGCGGGCGGCGGGGACGGGCTGCTCGAGGACGGGCTTCCCCACCCCCGGCTTTCCCAGCCCCGGCTGCCCCAGCGCGGCGCGCTGAGGGCGCCTCGTTTGAAACTGAGTCCCTGCCGAGCCGCGCTCGCAAAGGCGGGGCCGGGGGGTTCTCTCGGGCAAAGTCGGCTGGGCCCCCGTGAAATCTGCTCTTTATTCCCGTGGAGCGGGAGCTAGATGGGGGTGGAAGGTGCGGTACCGAGCAGCAGCGTGTGACCGCGGGTGTTTTCCCAGCCCCGTCGGCATCCCCGCCCCGCGGTTCCCCCTCACGGGGGTCCCTGCGCTCCCCTCAGGGCGGGCGCCGTGAGGGCTGGGGAGGGGTTTGTTGTTGTACTGGTTGGGGAGGGCGGGAAATGCTGGATTTAGCGGGGAAAAAACCGACTATTTTTCCCCCCTAAAAACATCAGGAGATGACAAAGTCCCGAAAATGCTGCGCAGAACCCTGGCGCAGCTGTCGCTGAGCAGCATGAAGTCCGCGGAGCTCTGCATAGGGCGGCCGGCCCTGCTCACCTCAGCTGATGGGCGACAGGAGGTGAGACCATTTCTTGCTCCCATAAGGGCTCTTCCTGTGCTTGTCAGCGTTTTCCTGTTGTATTCAGTGGGATCAACATGGAACATGCATTGAGAAAGATGGTGAACATGCTCTTCCATGTTTTCTGTGTGGTATTTACATCTTCATTCTCAATGCTGGAAAAAGTCCATGCTGCTGTTTTTTTTTTTTTCAAAATACAACCCCTTCCTTCTTGGAGTGTCTTGAATCATGTCTTAAGAGGTCAATGCTACTTGTATTTTGCTCTGTGGCACCAGATTTTAACCTAATCCTTCCCCTCAGCCCATATTTTTGTAATCAAGTGTTGCTTAGCTTAACTGGAAATGGGGGGGGAGGAAATCTCAACTGACTTGCTTTGGAAACTCTTCCTAGGTCTGTACTGCTTGGCCCACTCCAGGCTTTCCAGGTGGGAAGATTGGGCTGAATGAAACCACACAGAAGAACCTGAAAGTAAATCCAGGTGATGGTGTCACTGTGCAGCCTGTGACTGGTGCAGTCATCCAGGCAGAGGAAGTCGATGTAAAGTTGAGGTATGGAACTTGTTATAGCCTTGTTGAAGAGAGTGATTTTTTTTTTTTTTTAACCACTTCCCTTCAAAACTTCACCTTTATATATGGTGGTTTTGTCCTCTGCTTTTATTTACTGTTTGTTTTTTTTTAGGATTGCAAACTCTGAGGTGTGTTTTTGTTTATAAGTGAAATTGGCCCAAAAAAGGAAATGAAAGGTACAAATCACAGTTGTCTTAAAATCATGAATGCTCTGAGAAATCAGCAGTTTATTGGTTTGCTGAATGATTTCCTGTACTTGTCATTCTAACACTTCACAGAGTCAACATTTGGGTTGATGCAGAATCTGATTATAGTTATTTCCTAAAGTTATTTTACAGTTGCTTTTGAAAGTGTCCCAGCACTTATATCTTTATAAATTAACATCACTTTCCTGTCAGACCTCTGTCTTCAAACATGGCTGTTTGGTTACAGAGGTGGTTGAAAACACACATTTCGTTAAAAAAAACGCAACCCCGTGATAAATTAAATAATTAAAACTAATATATTTCTATTTCTCCATGTTAATATGCAATGCATTCTTTTTTTGAAGTTGTAACTTTTACTGAAATACAAGCTAAGAATGAGGTCAGAGGAATTGCATGTAGCTTTTGAAATATTTATGATTACTGTGATTTATTTTTCTTTTAGGAAACTGTTCCATAGCCAGAGTTTTCCCACTCAGTGAATCAAGACTCAGGCGCTGAGGATTGTTTTATAGGTGTACCTTCAGATTTTTAAGTCTCATAAATTACTACTTTTCTAAAATTAGGAGAGAAAACATGAAAACTGTAATTGGTCTGTTTCAAGCCTGGTAATTTACTACAAACTATGGTGTAAAAATATACATTATTTAAAGAATGAACTGAAGTTCCATTATTCGAGTACTCCCTGGGTTTCTAGATGTTTTACAGGTGGAGCTTTATTCTCTGCAAATCAACACTTCTGGGTACTGCTTGCATGCATAATTCAGCTTTTTCTTCCAGTTAAAAAAATCCACCCTCAACTTCAGGCCCCAACAACAAAATTGAGTATGTGCTTACTCATCAGGAAAGGCCATGGTATTTTAAGGGCTTTCCTTTAAATTAGCTTAATACTGCTCTTTGCCCCAAGTTCCTTTGTTGAGCAGCAGAATTGAGCAATGGGTTTTTATCTGCAGGTTTAGGGCTCCCCCCGTTGACCAAGCCTTGATTTGCAGCATCCGTGTCTGCTTTAAACGCCTTTGGTGCTGCTGCCGTTCCCCTCTTGGTGTGGTGCCTTTGAAGGTACAGGTGTAAATGCTTAGAAAAGCTGTGGAATGGATGTAGTGAGTCTTATCTGTTTAGTCACTTAATTAAATAAAAGACTAGCAAATGCTTTGTGGGGAAGACTTGTACTGTTTTGGTAGTGGATGTGCAGTGCTTAAGGCATGTGCACAGTTTTGCAAGTGCTCAAGGCACTGTTTTAATCGATTAAAAGATTTACATGTGTGTTTGCAGGGCTGAAAGAGACCTGCCTTATCTGATTTGTTTTCAGTTCAGTAAATGTAGCAATGGCTGTTCTGCCTGGTGAGATGAGAAGCCTGCATTGCAGGTTTGTGATCCTAAGGAACAATAAATCTAATTTAGCATTTTGTTAATTAAAGCATTTTCTTTGGAAAAAAACCACCCCAAAACCAAATGAAATAGCTACACTTCTTTTGTTGCTGTGTGTGTAATATTTTCAGAGTTAAGATGTTATTTGAAGACTGAAGTACTCATACATCTTTTCTGTTTGTGGGGTTAAGTCATATACCCTAAAACAGGTCATCCTGGTGCTTTAGTGCTGTGGCCTCTGGTTTGGTTTTGAAGTAGTTATTGCTTGGAAAAGTAATTTTCTTCTTTCCTACCACAGGGACAAAGATGCCACCGTTAATGCCGAGGAAATGTCTGTGTGTCTGCTGAGAAACCTTGGTATGAGTTTTGCTGCTTCTCTTTTGCCTGTTCAATTTTCGTAGTAGGTCATCAAGTCTTGGTTAGAAGAGCAAATATTTTCCTCTCATGTTCTTAATCAAGGGCTTATGGCAAAATAGGGGATGTTATTTTGTTTATGCTTCTTTTGGGCTAAATAATTTTGCCATGTTGTAAATGTGTAATTTGTGTTAGTTGTGGCTCTGTTCCTTCTGTCCATTATACTTTTGTCTGGTTCAAGTTAGGAGTGTTCAACAGTCATTGATGGCCTACTTGCACTGTGAAGACAAGACTGCAATACTATACACTAAAAACAAGATAAAGTATCAGTATTAGCCTGAAATCCCAGTCTCTGAATCTCTTTTTTATGTTGGTGGTAAATAAGTAAAATTGCTCTTTATTGGGTGGTAGATAAATGTAAGTAAGGCGAAAAAAAAAAAGTAAGGTATTCAAGGTAGTGTTCCTCACTACAAATCGTTCTACTCAAAGGGAATCTTCTAGTCTCGGAATTAATAACATTATTGCTACTCCAGGAAGCAGGAAACTTGAACTGCATTGCAAATTCATGAGTTTGGCTGGAAATCTTGTTCATGCTTTGCCTTTTTTTTGTTTGTTTTTTTTTTGTACCTGTAGTGTATATTCAGATCACATTGCCTCATCTCTCTGTCAATGCCTAGGCTAAAACCTGGTTTTTTTTAGGCCAATACTCTCAAAGAAAGTGGGTTGAACATGAAATATTATCAGGTGCACAGCAAATACAAAATTTTTACTTCTTACAATACTAATTCCAATAATCTCCCTTTGTATGAAATTTAAAAGACTCAAATTAATGACGAGTTTAGTATGAGTGATTACATATGATGCTGACAAATGTTTATCCATTAAAGTCTGCTTGTGTACAAAGGGATCATTCAAAGTACCTGAAATTACCTTGAAATTATGTTACTACCTTTTGTTATGTTAATGAACAGCATTCTCTAAATGAATGATAAAGAATTATTCTAATGCAAGAATGTCTGAACGTTACTGCTGCCACAGTAGATTGAAATGTCACCTCCTTTGTCTTTTTTCTTCTTTCATCTTCTCATAGATGGGAAAATAGTTCTACCAGGAAACCTCTTGGCTTTCACTTTCTATGGCAAACTGTGCAACATCGTGGTGATGAGAGTGAAAGGAACTGATGGTGCAGAGCTGAGTGCCCAGGGCAGCGCCATTCCCAGTGACCCAGACCTTGAGAGATCTGATTTGGAGACAAGTGCCTTAGATTTGTCTCTACAGCTCGGCAGGATGGACATTGGTGATAGTCCAGGGGTTGCATCTTTGAGCACACCAAGCAAACCAATGGATCCAGGCTCACCAGTTACACCCAGTTCTGTGACAGCCAGTGGTCCGGACTCTGGTCAGGGAGAGAAAACCTACGGCAAGGGAGATGGTGCAGACCTCACCGAGGATTCGGAGTTGGCTGGGAAAAGCAGCAGTGAGGGACTCCCAGTAACGGGCAAAACCGGAGCAATAAGCAATACAGACTCTTTTTATTTCATTTCTTCAAGAACTAGGATCAATTTTATAGAACCCAGGACCAGTGTAGCAGAAGATGGCGATTGTGAGTCCCAAGTCACCTATGACATGATAGGAGGTTTGAGCAGCCAGCTCAGAACTATTAGAGAAACAGTTGAACTGCCCTTGAAGCAACCTGAACTGTTCAAGAGTTACGGTATGATGCCTAAAGAGTTGGTTTTCTTCATTTGATACCAGTTTTCTTCTTTAATTTGATTTTTAAAAAAACAAACAAACAAAAAAACCCCTAAAACCACCACAAATTATCCCAGGAGTATGCACTGACTTTTATGTAACACTGACCTGGTATACTTGTGTGTCCAAACAATGTCAAGCTGCTTTATAGTTATACTGTATGGGTACTGTGAAGATGTTACAATGAGCTTGTGTGAAAAATAGGTGAGCAGAGAAGAAATGTGTGTCTGTACAAAAATTCAGGTGTGCATAAGCAGAATTTTTGGCAAATAGGAAAGACTTCTTTGCTTGGGTGTTTCAAAGGTGCAATTCTTTGAGTTGTCATAAGATTTTAATTAATTTTGGTGGAGTCAGTTAATGATATTTTTTAAATGGAGAAAAAGTCAGATTAGTTCTTCTGCTGTTTTTATCCCTGGTTGTAGGCTTCCTGCAAAATTTTCAGGAAGTCTTTGGGGCTGTTTACTCAAACTCTTCAGTGTATGAGCAGTTTGAGTCCTTCCTCTGTGAATTACAGGGTGGAAAAATGAATATGATTACAGTTGCCATATATAAAGTTATATCTAACACATATATGAACTCAGAGGGTTTTTGTGACAAAGCCAAAACCGTACTGTGTATTTATCACAAATGGATATGTACCTTGTCTAGGTGTGCATCGCTGTGAGATAGGGCTCTTACCTATAAACATTGCTTTAATATCATGTCTTTGAGGCTTTTTATTGCTCTGCCTTTACCTCTTCCCACACAAACACTCTGGAGAGGAGGTGATTCCAGCTGGGACAGTTTCCGTAACACACAGGTGGCTCTTTCTTGGCCGTGATCCCCAGGTGTCACTGAGGTGGTCTGAGGCATCTTCATCTGCGTGTGCCCCAGCTTAATTTGGTCCAGCCTCAGCATCAGCAGGTGGTTTTGTGTTAGCACAAAGTTTGCTTCAGTGTCAGCATTCTTCATACCCGGTCCCAAAAGTGCTTGAGCAGATTCCCTACTAACTACGTGGTAGATGATGGTGTTTCCTCAGCAGTTACAAACCTTTAGCACCCATCCAAACGCTGTGAGTCTTTGCTCACGGGGAGCGAGCCTGGCAGTGAGGTGAGCCTGTGGTTCCACAGTACTGTTCTTGCCCGTGCCAGAAACGCCACAGGAGGGAGCAGCTCATGCTTTGATTGGACTGCTCTGAGGGAACCTGCTCCTGGAGACACTTTTACTTCCATCCTCTGTCAGTTGGCAGATAATTTTTTTTCTTTTCAGGTGTATTAGTTTCTAAGATTCAGACTTGTGGCATCATTCCCTGTCTGATTCCCAGTCCCCACTTGATGTTTCTTTGGTTGTGTTTCACCAATGTGTTTTTTTTGCCAAAGGCAGTCCTTTGTCAAACACTTGTCTCTGCTTTTTGCTTTCTAATTTTTCACCTTCTGATTTTGGCTCTGTGCCCATTTAATTTGACTTTGCTGGTCTGGAACTTGTTTTGGTGGGCTCTTTACCTGGGATCATAATAGTCCCTTTGTGCAGTTACCTGTATTTTCTGTCCAGCTCTAGCTGTACTCAGCAGTACCTTACGTGCTGTGCCTGAACATTTCTGTCTTTTTGGCTCTTAACATTTGCCATTAAATAGACAAATTCACCCTTCTGATGTGTGTTTTTCATCATCTTGCAAGTATTCTTGAATCAAGCCTCAGAGTATTTCTGAAATTCTTTTGAAGTGTTAAAGAGAAGTGGTTTTCTGATGTTGGAAATTTGATGTAATGACACTGTAAGAATCATTAATAACTTAAAGCCTATTCATGGATGTTAGGTACTCAGTCCAATAATGTCTTAGGAAAAAAACCACAACACACATAAGGAAACTGAAAAATACAATTATTTAAGGAGTTGTTTTTTGAACAGAATCTTTTAGACTTTAAAAATAAAGAACGTAGATGTATGTCCCACTTAAGAGTGATCTTTTCACTGTAAGCCTTTAACAGGGGTGTCATTTTATCACGATGACACGTCTGTTAAGTTAGTGCTGAGGTCAGATTTATTGGTAATAACTGGGACAGTGAAACGTGCAAGTGCAGGTTTAGTCTGGCATTTCTCACAAGGAACTTCTTTTCTCTGTTTGTGTGCATGTGCTTGTCCAAAGGAATCCCTCCTCCTCGAGGAGTGCTGTTATATGGCCCTCCAGGTACTGGGAAGACTCTGATTGCCAAAGCCATCGCAAATGAGGTTGGCGCTCACGTTACTGTTATTAATGGGCCTGAAATAATAAGCAAGTAAGTCCACCCATTTTATTTTCATTAATTCTATAAATATATCAGCCCAAAATCTGTCCTGGCATCTCTCCAGCGGGGATAGATGTAGTATTGGCTATGGGCTGTCTGCCCAAAGGAGTCAAAAACAAGCGAGAAAGGGTTCTCTCAAGCAGGGCTTATGTTTCTTCTTGTATTTAAAGAGGTTTATTGGACTTGGCCAAGAAATTTGTGTAAGACTCGGACTAAATTAAAGAGGAGACTGGAACTGCATCTGCAATTGTGTGTAGGTTAGTTCTGCAACAAGAAGAGTAACTTGTTAAACCATATTTGCAGTTAAGATGCCACTGCACAGATTACTGTCTCCAGGGAACTAACTGTTTATTGTTCTTCAAAAGTGTAGATAAAATGGTTTCTAACACAGGAAAAAAACATTTCCCTTTAATCTTTTTTGTAGTTACTAGATGGTTCTATCTTGGCCTTAATTTCTTGTCCCTGTGGAAATAGTTTATTGTAGATCTGCATTTACTTTGGGACTCTGAAATTGTGCGCTGTGGCCTTTTTGGAACGCCCCCCCTCCCCCCATTTGCCTTTCGAAAAGACCAAAAAAAATGTTTTTTATTAAACTATTTTAATTCTTATAGGTTTTATGGGGAGTCTGAATCGAGGTTACGTCAGATCTTCGCTGAAGCCTCTCTGCGGTACGTTCCTCTGGGTGATTTTGTTTGCAGTATCGGTTCCAGCCTTAATGTTCTTAGAAGAAAAACACTTGCAGGAATCTCTGAGTTTGTAACTTTTTCCTGCAGTGGTTTCTAAAAGGAAATAAATTTGTTTATGTAGAGCTTAGCTAGAAGGAAGGCAGTGAAATTCTAGTCTGCCTATTAAATAAATCCTTTTGGACGCTGCCCTTTTCAAGGGGCTGTTACAGATGGTGCCAAATCGCTCGCTCTCTGTCGTCAGTGTATTGTACTCTTGTTTCAGCAGAGGGAAGCAGGAGCCAGAGTTTCACCTGGATCCAAATTTTTCTGTCTGGTTTTATCTTCGGAGACTAACATAGCCCTGTGCTAAGGCATGGAAGTCAGTCTGAGTGTTGGTACTGGATATAGCATGCCTCTGGAGTAGGGAGGTGTTCTGCCCAAATTTGTTAGTCCTGCTTAAGGCAGGTTTTAGACTTCCAGTGATTGTTGTTCATAATACATGAGCAAAAGACTATTGCATACGGAAGGTATTAGTTGTCTAATGTATTAGTTGTTTTAGTTTTCTCGTTATTCAAGGTTGAAACTTGTAGCTGCCTAAAGGAGTTGGATGGTTGTTAGTTTTTCTAGGAACTGCATATTTTTCCATGAACAGCTTTGCACTTCTCTGCCTTGGTGTTTTAAATCTTCCCGAGCACCTTAATGTTTTCTTTCCTTTTTTGTTTTCCCCCCAGTCGCCCCTCAATTATATTTATAGATGAGTTGGATGCACTCTGTCCAAAGAGAGAAGGGGCTCAGAATGAAGTGGAAAAGAGAGTTGTTGCTTCATTGCTGACGTTAATGGATGGCATTGGCTCAGTAAGTCGACTGTATTGAGACAATCAATGTGTATGTGGACTCACTGAACAAAACGATTTTGCTTCTACAGCGGAGCCACTTTTAGATGTGTCATTTGGGGGGAAAGAAAACAGGCTTAGGTGAGACTTTATATAGTAATGTAATGCTTTTTTGGGTGCTAAGCAGAAGACGTAGGAGAGGAATGTCTCCTGATAACTGAGATTAAAAGCAAGTAAGTTTCTTCCATTCCCTGCCTCTCCTTTGCCTTCTCCCCCTCTTGTACTTTTGGAGATCAAACTGAAATTTCAGTGATAGCCCATCATTGATCTAAGCCAGATATTAATTGCTCTGAAATCAAAGTTATCAAAATGCTTCTGGTGATATGTAGGCTGCGTGATTAAAGGCAATAGCAGCTATTTCAAGATTGCCATAGTAATATTTAGGTCATAAACAAAAGCCTACTAAAGGAGCAGTAAACTTAATAGAGTATGTTATGGATTAAACCCATAAAGTTTGCCAATCTCTCATCAATTATTTTATGAGTATTAGTAGGAAAGATGAAAGAAACCTGTCCAGAGTATGAAAATAATCTGCTGCTGTTTATGTAATCTGCAAGTTTCTAATTATTTTCCTGCCTGAGCATTTGAGTTGCCCAGTCTGGAGCTGGTCACAGGCAGAAGAACATATTTTCTGATGGCAAAGGCTGGTGGATAGTCTTCCTGGAAAAAGTGCTTCATTCACGAAAAGAGAATGACACTGCAAGAGACCTCCTAGCTGCTCTTGCCTTGTTCTAAATGTGCAAAAGCAGAGCTTGAAGAAATTGGTTAGGATTTTTGACCGTGCTTTTCCTACTGAACTTACAGGAAGCTTTATAACCTGCTGTCTCTGCTGGTTTTGATGCCTTAACTGCTCTGTTTCCCAACCTTGTTTGTTCAAGGTCTGCTGATACCGTTTTGTTCTTGTACCAACGTTGCATTTTAGCTTAAACACTTCTTTTTCTTTACTTGGTTCTTGCTTTCCTGATATGGGAAAGCAGGTTCTTGGGGATTCGGGTGGAAGACACTGGGATAAGAGTATCTTGGAGTAGTTTCTGTTGTATTATCTGTATGTTCATGCAGCCTATAGTATTCCTAAATTGCAGTTAGGGATGGATTGGATGGGATCATTGATGGGCTTTATAATCTAAAAGTTTTGAGAGCTAGCGTCAGGATTCCAGTGTGTGTAGTAGTTGGAAGAGTAAGCAAGAAGTATGTTGATAAGCTACGTGGCATTTAGTGACTTAATTAAATTTGTATTTTAAAAATAGCATTTTGCATTGTTTGATGCCTTCAGGAAGGCAGTGAAGGGCAGCTCTTGGTGCTCGGGGCCACCAATCGCCCCCATGCTCTGGATGCAGCTCTGCGCAGACCTGGGCGTTTCGACAAGGAGATAGAAATCGGAATTCCCAATGCCCAGGACCGCCTGGACATACTCCAGAGGCTTCTCAGGAAAGTCCCCCATTCGCTCACAGAGGTGGAGTTGGTGCAGCTGGCTGATAGTGCACATGGTTATGTGGGTGCAGACTTAGCAGCCTTGTGCAAGGAAGCAGGTAAGGCTTTGTTTATCTTATTTAGGATCTTACTTTACAGTTAATCTCTTTATTAAAAAAAAAATGTAAATAATCCACAGTCTGTACCAATAGCTTTTGAGACAATGTTTTCTTAATTTTTTGTGTTGAAAACGCAACCAAGTGTGGAATATGAGGAGCACCAGTCTGCTCCTGAGCATGTCAGAAAAATTCTTTGAGTATTAGTAGCTTTTAAAATCTAATGTTAAGATGAGTAACCCTGGGGAATCCCCTGTGCTATTTCTAGCATATTACATAGCTCCCTGTCTCTCAGTAAGCCAATGGTTTAGGGAGTTCACTGACATCCCTAAGAGTTTTTCTACTCTAGAGCCTACCTCTCTCATACAAAAATCCCAGGCTACACAGCTTGTCCTGCAGGTCCTTGTCCCCAGGATGTGGAGACTGTGGCCCTCAGTGGTGTTTACTGCGTCTCCCTTCCCTGTTTTGTGCCTTGTATTCCATTTTGCTGCAGATGAGGACCTTGTGGCAGAGGTGGGGGGACTGTGTGCCCCTGGGACAGGTTGTGTGGTGGAGCTGGGAGAGCTGGAGAACACTGAGCTGGGGGGCTGGAAAGTGTCCCTTGGCCTCTGGAACAGGCATAGCCCTGGAGAATTATGCAGCCAGAGTTCAGTGTGTTCCAGAAAATACTTCACCGTGAGTTCACCTCTGTTTCCCTTGGATGAAATATGAAAAGTACTCTCTATCAGTTCTTACATTTTGCTAATTCTAGCAGTTCTAGTGTCTATGTGGTTTAAGTGTTGGACCTTAAATCTGCCCATGAGCAGCCTTTTAAAACAGTCTAGTCAAAAACATGACTCTCCAGCTCTGCTTATGCATATTTGCTCCCTTATGGTTCACAAATAAGTTTGCTGCATGTGCTGGGTACTTCTATTTCCTTTGGTGCTGAGACAGCTGCTTGTGGCAGTGGCACAGAGCATGGATAATTCTTGCATTGGAATTGACTCTGAAGATGGCAGAAGTTTTAATGGGGTGATGGCACCTGGAACAGCAAGGTTTTTACTTGCCAGCTTCCGGAAATTTTAAGGGATGGTTCTCAAATATGAATTTGTGGACTCTTCTATGGATCAAGAATAAAAAAGTTTGTAGAGACACAGACTACTCATTTTATAGCGGTCTTCTGTTGACTTCAGTTGTGTTTTAAGCTCTGTTTGAAGTTAGAAAACGTTATTTTTTTCCTGTTTGTATATATTTGTTTTAAAAAAAGATAAACTGCTTTTTTATTTTCCTTCCCCTGTGTTTTTGGAAGCCTATCCATCTGCCTGTGTCACAGGACTCACACAGTAAACACTTAACTAATGTAATCTGAAGTTTTCAGTGAAAAGTGTTTTGGTTTCAATTCCAAACATGACCCAGCCTAGGCTTTAGTTGTACATGTGCACATGGATTCTGGACACTTCATAATCCAGCTGCAAATAGATTATATTTACCCACTTCATGAGGCCCTTCTAGAAAATCAATTTTGAATGTTGTGCAGATTGAACATTACACGTGTTGTAATGTGTTGGCATCTGCCAGTGGTGGGTTGCAGGACATGCTGTTATCTGTGAGCTTTGCATCCAAAGGCAGTGCTGGGAATGAGGGAAGAAGGATGTCTCCTTTCTGTTGATCTTCTTTCCTGAAGTTGGAATCCATGCTGTTAAATATCCTTGTCGTTTCTTAACTTGGAGTGACCTCTGCTGGGGAAAATGCAGTTCAGCGCCGTTTAAGTCTTTTCAGCCCACGTGAATTTTTCCTTTTCAAAGAGTTGCAAATTCTGTCAAAGTATTGCATAAACTCGTTTTTAAGGAATTTTCTTAGATTCTTTTTTTTTTGATTAAGGTCCTGGTATCTATATTTTATGTTAAATTTTCAACACCTTGTAAAATATTAGAGCTTTTCACTGAAGTTCAGCTATGTTTTATAACATGCTATTTCTCCTCAGCAGAGCAAGATTATTCCATATGGCACATTTTCCAGTGTTTTGTCTGGTCTGGTGTGTTGTTCCAGCAATGGGCTTCTGTTGCTTCACTTGAGAAGCTGTGCTGTAGGCCAAGCTTGCTTGCTGTCCAAGAATGCTCTCTGATATTCAGCCTAAGTTTTCCTTGTTTAGTTTTATCCCATTATTTCTATTTACATCCTTGTATAACACGTTTGCTCTCCCTCCTTAGTGTTTACACCCTTCAGATATCTCTAGGCTGTTCTCATGTCCCCTACCTCCTCATTCATTACTGAGCCAAACTATAAATATTTAGCTCTTTTAATCTTTCCTCATAAATAAGTCCTTCCTGCCTTCTGAGAAATTATGTTGATTTTCTCTGAACTGCCTCCAGTTTGTCAATAACCTTTTGGAGATGTAGGGCTTAGAACTGAACATAGTATTTCATATATGTTACAGCATAAAACAGGGTACAAACTTACAATTGAGTTGGTCTTACCAAAACGCTTGGTAAGAGTTCTTGCACAAATTTAGAGGTTACTTGTGCCACTTTCAGTTGATGAGTGCGTACGTACAGAAAAAGGATTTCAGAACTCAGAAAAACATGTTCAGTTTTTGGTATGAGATTATCGTTGCTTGCTGATTGTGTTGCTGTTGTGGTCTGTGGGAGACTTTTTCAAGTCTTTCTTACCCCTTCTATATCTTTAGGTATTTCATATGTGGCTGGAAAGCCTGAAAGTTTACAAGCTAAAGATGTTTACATTCTCAATACGAAGTTTAGATCACTTTCAGAGGACTCATCATTCCTTATCTTTCTACTTCAACTCTGTTTTTTTAACACATGTATTGTGTATATACTGCTTATATAAACCAGGGGTGTAGTAATTATTGTAAGATGGTAAAGGTAGTATTTGTAGGGCTATGACAGACAAACCTTTTGCGTCTCTAGTTAGGTTTCCTAAGATGCTCCATTACAAAAGCTTTGAAGTTTGTCTTCTATATAATTCTGAAGATCATATGTTAGTGAAAAGTAAATAGCAGTTGTAGAATTAAATATTCCAACTGTTTTCTTGGCAGAAGTTGTTTGTTCTCCGGTGCAAGATTTGCTTAGTGGTACTTCTGGGGTCAGACAGGCAGGTTTTCTGTTCTGTTCAGCAGCTCTGTGCACATTCATGGAAGTTTTTAGGAAGTTTGTGGAGGCTGTAATGTTCAGGTTGCCCTCAAAGCTTCTCAGCCCCCATGTATGTGTCGTGTACAGAATTATGGTGCAGTGTGTGCTGGAGTGGGCAGGGAGGAAAGGTGGCCAGGAAACCTGGAGAATCTGTGCAGTGTGCTCTGGACTTTTCCAGACAGGATGTTATGACCAAAACCCATGACACCTTTATATAGAGATGCTTGTAGTCATCAGTTAAGAGTGTTTTTACTTGATCTGCTGAGTATATAAAATATTAGTGGATTTTTTTTCCAATACCTTTTTTTCTTCTACTAAAGAAACGGTTCTAACCTCTCACAAAATGAAACCACAAAACTCTGTGACTTTATAGGAAAAACACTGGCTATGAAACTTGCAGTATTTGTTGTAAGAGTTGACAACAAGGTGACAGACATCAACTCTGTGGATCTATCTCAGCCTTAATTGTTGTGCTTGATGCCCTTGAGATCCTGTTGCTTCTCCTTTATTTACTTTACCATGTGGTCTTTTATTAATTCCCTAAAAAATATAATGTTTTTAATTTATCAGCAAAGATAAGCACTGCACTTTAAAAAACGAAACAAAACAAAAAACATATGAAATGTTAATTATGTAGCAGGGACATGAATGGTATAAACTGTACTGAATGTTAGAAGATGCTTAGCAACAAAGGTTTCCAAATATAGCAATTTATTATAAACTTATCCTTCTATGGCTGCCTGTAGCATTTCAAGAGGGTGAATATAAATATAGCTTGATTTCTTCAAGAAGTGGGTTCAGTCATATTGTTTACAGAGAAAGGAAGTATTTGCTTTGTAACTCTTAGGATTTATCTTGAACATCCTTGTTCATTACACATAATTTCAGTGTGCTGATATAAAACACTTGGACTGTGATAAGATAGCATCATGAGGAGAGGAAGAACAAATGGCTTTGTTTAAATACTGCTCTCTCTTGGAATAACAGGGGTTTGCTTCCAGTGAGGATGCTGCATTGCAACCACAGACTTCTGTGAAAGAAGCACTCATTGCTTCGTTGTGTGTCAAAGGTTTTTTTTAAGTTGCATGAATGTGATACAGTTAAAGGTGTCACCCTGCTTAGGTTTAGGATTGGAATGGCTTACTGGTTTGAGCTGGCTGTTACAAAAAATCTTAAAGAAACAAGGAATCGAGTTGCGTCTCTGACTGGTGTGAATCAGCATTGCTCTGCTCAGTCTGTGAAGCCACTTGCACAGGCACATGATGTGGTCTGTTGTCTTATGTTCATAATTCTGAGTCCTATTGTTTGCAGAGCTTATTGTCCATATTATTCATTTGCCCCTTTAATTATCCCTGTGTTCTGATGAATCATACAGCTAGGATGGAGAGTCTTTATGCTGTTTGATCCACAGCTCTGTATATTGATTTTATGTAGATATTAGATCTGTAAAGTTGTAATTTATATATGAGGATACTGTAGTTGGCTTTTTTTTGGAGCTGAGAAACTTCCTGCTGTATCTTTTACAAGCTTAAAAAAAAAGTTTCTGCAATCCACTTGCATTAAGAATAAGAATTAAAAAAAAAAATGGTCAACTGAAGGACTGTCTCTTAGGTTTTTTTGGTTTTTTTCCCTGTAATGGATGGGGAAGTAAATTCCCCTGAAAACCAGGAATGTCTCTTTGTTAGATGTATGTGTTTTGTTTTTTTCCCCCCCAAGCTTCTGCAGATTTGGTAGCCTGGCCACCTGCAGGAAACATGAGCCGTGTGGGCTGCTGTGATTAACAGTGGGTCTCTGTGCACCCCGAGGACCAGCCTCTGACGGGGCTTTCAGTTACACAAACGCTGCCTTCAAGATGTGGCTTCTCAGCCTCGTGTCTCAAATCAGGCTCTTCATTTCAGCTCAGTCACAGTCTGGATGAAACAGCCCAGTGTTAGGGCATCAAGAATCTCTCTCCTTTCTTTAAGCTGTAAAAATTCAGTCTGAACCTTTCCCAACACGATTTGGACCCGGGTTCTGCTGGGGGCGTACCACAAATGTAGATATTTTCCTTGGACTGAGATCCTAAATGTAGGAATGTGGGCTGACATACTTCAAAGTGTAGATTTTGACAAAAGCAGTGGATGACCGAGGCAATGGGATTGTTTGTTTTGCAGGGTGGTTTGTTTTGAAATTAAGCGATTTCAGTTACAGATTTGAAAGGGAAAACACTGCCTGACACGCTGTAATTATTTTATTTCCTTATGGAAAGTGACTGAAAATACCGTATCTGTGTTATTTATTTGTTTGTAGCACTGATAAAGATTGAAGCTGTGCTGCTGCAAGCAATCTGCTATTGCATTCCCTCACTGACATGGTTCCCGTGGGACACTCAAAATGAGGTGGGAAAGGCCACTTGCCTTTTCATGAGAAGGTCACGTAAGAAATGTGGGAGTTTTGGGAATATTAATAAAACATGTAGTCAGATGGTCAATACCAAAAAAAAGTGTCTTTATGAAATGGAGATATTTCTGCAAAAAGGACAGCAGATGCTCAGAATGATGTGATGGCTTTTGTGTAGAAGTGGCTACATCTGGGTGCTGCCTCTTGGAAGAAATGCTGGTGCACATGATGTTGGTTTTTGTAGCTACTTTTTCTTATATAAAATATTTGGCTTTTTTTGTTGTTTTTGTTTTGGTTTAGTTTTTTGTTTGTTTTGTAATGGTACTTGATTTTTGGTTTTGCACGAGGGACGTTGCACTTTACTGCAGTCAGGGCATGTGAACTTTTGGTTTTCATCATAACTAATTTTAAGTGTGTGTTTATCCAAGACTGGCTTGCAGTTAATTGGATGATGGGGTTGCTGACTTCATACACACAGTTATGGGTTGGGTACTTAAATATCTGTTTAGAGCACATCCCATTCTGTCTGCTGATATTTATATAGGCAGGAAATAAGGAATATTTTCAGGAGAGTTGATCAATAACTGTCACTAATATTTTAAATTAACCTTCTTGGCAGATAGTCACCATGTTCTTGCTTCTGCAGCTTGAGTGGCAGGGAAGAAACTATATTATTCATGTGTGGCAATGCATCTAGAAACTTCTGGGTTTGAATGGCTTGGAGGGTCAGCCCCAAAACAAGTTGTTTGATTTGAAGGGTGAGGGGGTGCAGGACACCCAGGGTAGTGTGTGTTGGTGCAGCCCTGGCTGTGAAATGGTAGTTAGAATGTAATTCTGAAAATTTAGCACTATGTCATTTTGCTTAAGAACAGAAAAAAATTTGGGGCAGGTACTGTCTTAGTCATCAACTATACTTCAGACAAACTGTTTGTGTGGAAATGGTACTGTAGGAGAAAAATTCAATGTTTTCTGACTCCCTCTCAGGCTCCAGGTAAAAGTTTTCTGGAATATGTAGTGGCAAACTCAGTACCTGAAAGCAGCCTTAATTCTTTTCATTAATTGATAAAAGATCAGCTACTCTGAAATGTAGCTGAAGTTGTATATCTGTGTTAGTTCTGTGGGAGCAAACTCTGCAGTAGGCATGTGTAAGTAGAATGATTAGTTACTGTTGGGGGACAGCTTAAATGTTTTCAGGCAAAGTTTTCATAGGTCTCCTGACTTTAGTTCTTAGTTATATCCTGACTTGCCAACATTCCTAATTACAATGAGACCAGCCTTTAGCCACTGACTGCTGCTTCTTGCCTTTCTGCCCTTGCTATTCTGGTAGCCTGTCGGTCCTTATTTTTGCTCTAACGCACGTGTGACTCCCCTTAGCTTAGGTATGTTTATGTATGAGGAACAGGCAGTCTGGTATTCCTTATTTCCCTCTGTTGTCACTGGATTAGGATAAATGACGTGTGTGTACCTGATCTGTGAATAAACCGTTTCCTGTACGAAAGAAGTTTGGAAAATACAGTTCCTCCTTCCTTCCTTCCTCTCCCCTGTCCTACCTCTCAGCAACTTTCAGGCAGCTCCATAGACATGTTCCAGCAAATGCCAGGGCTCTTCAGGAAGGACTATAAATCCTGTGCATAATCCCTACAGTAGGTTATTGCTCAGGTTAGCCTGGTGAATTTGCAGTGTTATGGTTACAAGGGATTTAAGGGCATTATCTTTCCTGTGCAAACAGTACGAAAAGTTCTTCAGGGATTTTCCCATATAGCTCTGGCAGCTAAAGACAGATTGCAGAATATGGTTTTGAGAGCAAAAAGCAAGGCTTTCTGCTTCCTAATTTGTTTTTTAAGTAGGTGTGAATTTTATGGACATGTTAAATTTAAAAAAAAGTTTAAAAATATATTTATAAACTGTTTCTAAGTAATATGAAAAATTTTTTGTGCATAAACCTGTTAAATTTTGAAGTACAGTACGTAAAAACCTGGCAGTAGAGGAAGATGCCCCATCCACTGCCATTTGGAAGCTGAGATCTTACCCATCCATGCTCCTCTGTTGAGTATTCCACTGCCAGCCATGTAGGAGAGAATCAGTTTTTGGAATGCAGGAGAGTTGGATCTGACAGCTATCACATGGAGAAATGCTATGTGTCTTCTGGGTTTGGCTGTAAGAATTTGGGAGGGAAATGCCAGATTATCAGAGAAAGAAGAAACATTTCCTTTTGTAAACAATCTTGCAAGAAGATTACAATTCTTTGAAGCTGCTTAGAAATTCTGGTAGAGTGAGTCCAGGCAGGAGGGGTTTGTGGAAGAAACAGCTGACGGGCAGTAAATGAGCATGATTAACAGTTTGGTTTGGTTCAGTTTATTTCTTCAAGTGTTGTGTATATTCTGTTTTGGAAACCTAAAGTATATATGTTGGTCATTTCTGAGTGGATGCTTTCTGTTATTTACAGTGGCGTGTAGTTATACGCAGACTCTGACAAATATAGCAGTGTCGTAGAGTCTATTTTTAGGCTCAGATATTTGTGATTATGATCTAATGTGCCAAAACTTAGCCAAGCTATGAGCAAGAAGATCTTACAGACAAACAATGCTATTGACCTCATGAGTAGCCTGGTACCAAAGAAGGATCATCTGTACCAGGACAGGGCGTTCTGCTGGCTTTTTCCCTTCTGTCCACTCAGTTTCCTCTGTTCTAGACAGACAGGATGAGTTGGAGAGGTAGAGCGCATAGTTGCTGGGCTGGAACAAGCTGTTTGTTTTCCATTGTTTGTAATCATGCATGCCTTATTATGCTGCTTTCTCTTCTCTCTTTTTTTTTTTTTTTTAACTGGGATTTTCCATACTGCTCCGCTGAGGATCGGTGGCTGCCTTCCAAGTTCGGTTTCTGCTCTGCACAGGGCAGTCCTTGGGGCTGGTCATGTATCCCTTGATTAGAAATGGGTATCCCATGCCTGTGTGAACAGTCCCACTGACCTTACAGCGGGCTAAGTACGTCTGAGTCCTTCCTCTCCTCAGGCAGGACTGGAATAAAAGTGAAAACCCACTCGCCCACTTCTGAGCCTCCTCAGTCACTGCTAAAAGTTATTGATATTCATTAATTCTTAAAAACAGAGTATCATCTGAAGAGGAACAAGCAGAGCTGAAACGAATGTTGTGCTCAGTCAGTTAACAGCAATGACATATACTCAACCCAAAACATTCCCACGTGGAAGATACCCAGGAGCTGATCTGAGCTGCTTGATGTTTTCTGAGGTGTGACTCTTCGAATCTTCACTATGACTTCTGTAGTGATAAACTTGTGTTTGCTGTAATGTTCCCCCTTCTTTGCCTCTGCCTTGCTTCTGGCAGCGTGGTTTGCACCCTACCCTGCAGTTCCTTACGTTAAATACATCTCTCAGCATCTCCAGACAAGGATATGTTTTTCTGCCTCTGGCAAACCACTGGCTGTATCCTTCTCCTGTTACTGAGACTCCCCCCCTCCCCTCTGGTTAGAGGTCAATCTGAAGTGCAGGAAAGAATGATTATGATAACAGGAGGAAACAGGAAGAATCATGCTTTCTTTTTCAATCTGTTTTTTATTATTGTTTTAATGTAAAACATTGTTTCAATTAAATGCTGACCTGTGCAGTGGCGTGTGCGTGCACATGCTGAAATGAATTCCGGCTTTGTTTGGAAAGCTGTGACCTCTTTATTCCTGTTCTGGATCAAGGCTGTTGCCTTTCAAACCCACTGCTGAGGACTGAAATTTCGCTCGTACTCATAGCACTGGCAGTAACAAACCTCAAGAGCAGTATTCTCCTTGGGCTTTTTTATCTGCTGTGCTCTCTGTTTTTAAAATAAGCTTGTTTGGTTTTAAGCCTTACTCATGCCAGATAAGCAAAAAAGATAACCATGACAAAATTAAAATGCATCAAATGAGCACTGGGCTAAACTGGTACTTGGTGGAGCTGACAGGTATAGAAATGAGCAGAGATCTTTATCAGTTGCTTGCTTTCTCTATGCCTTAATTTCATGCTGTGTTAGTTATTCTTGCATTTTTTTGAAGTGAGAGTGCCGTGTGAATTGACTTCACCAAAAAGAAAATGTAAGACTGAACCCAAATACCTGCTCCCACCCTGCAAAGTGTTGACTGCAATGACTCTGGAGTAAGATGTTGAGTTTATTTGCCTGGATGTAATTTTTAAATCCGAGGGGTGAATCTGTATTGTCTCACTTAAGTTTTTTGTTTGCTTAAAATGAACTCCTTAGAGGAAGGAAGAAGGGGGCGAGGAATACCATGAAAATTGTCTGGGTTGTTAAAATGAGTCAGTTATATTTTATACTTGTCCTCTGGTGACCAGATTTTCATTTTTCTCCTTGGCCTCATGGAATGTTTTTATTTATGTATCTTATTAGTTTTGGATGTTCTGTGCAAGGGGAAACCTGAATTACAAACTTTTTTTCTTTGTGTTATTGTATTAAGAGCCTGGGTATTGGATGCAGGTGCTCAGACTCTGCTGTAATTGGCAGTTTATGGAGAGACACCAGCTGTACTGCTTCACAGGGGACATATTATATCTCTTCACACGTTGTATATATTGTAGGAAATGCAGAATTCCTGTCATTGTCAGAAACGTTGCATGTCTGCTTCTACCAGTGCCTCTGTAGGGGAAAAAAAAAGACAACAATCTGCTGAAAGTTAAAACCATGTCTATTTTCAGAAACGGCTTAATCCCTTTTATTGTCCTTTCATGTAGCACTAATTGATGTTTTGTTTGGTTAAATATAGAAGAGACTTAACAAATGTTTGTCTTTTTATGGTCATGCAAGGTGAACTGGTGGGATATGAACTGCCTCATTTGTTTGGGAACACATGGCAACAGATATGTAATGTGTTATGTGTATATACCTGCATATAAAATTATGCTCATCAACTAATAATATATAAAATAAGATATTTGACAGCTTCAGTTCACAGAACAGAATTGGAAACAGAAGCAATAGAACTCTGGATTATATTAGACCTCAAAAGGGATAATTATACAGTGGGAAAACCATGATGCTTCCGGGCATCTTACACAACAGGGGCTGTAGTTGCTCTCCAGGGAATGCCTGGGAGCTGCAAATGGTACAGCCTGGTCCTGCCCAAGGAGTACTGATATATTGATGTGTGAGTGGGTGGGACTTGTGTGGCCTTTGGTGGATTGATTTATAGGGGAAACTAGGAATTAGTATGAAGATTTATAGGTATTGTGCGTGAGTGATTTGGCCAAACAAAGGAGAAGGTAAAAGCTATGCCTGATTTGAAAAGTATAATCACTGAAGAGTTGTTGGGTGTTGCAGGGAATATTTGTTGCACGTCAAGAAAAAGATAGGTGTCTGGCATCTTACCAAGTGGCAAAATAGGGTTCCAGTGAAGGTTAAAGAAACCTCATCAGTTTGCTTTTAAAAGCAGCTTGGACAATACAGTCCTGATAATAGAGAAATGGAAAAGGTTGCAGAATGTCTTACTTGTGCTGATTTAATGTTGCCTTTAATATTCGTTGTCCCTCTTCCTCTGTGGTTTAGAAATGTGTTCAGATCAATGTATGGATGTTTAGAGTTTCTCCCTCTGGGAACACAGGAACAAGGCTGTTTCATCCTGACTTTTGGAACAGATTTAGTTTATATTCTGTCTATGGTTGTTAAATCCCCTTTTTCATGCTCTCCCAGCAGAAGTGTCTCGCATGTTCTCTGACGCAGTTCAGACCTGGTGCTGAGACATTCCTTTGGACATCATTTCCTTTCCAGTGCTGCTCTGTGTTTGTGTGTGGTACACTTTGTTTGTGAGAACCAAGAGGAAGTCTACATATTTCCATGTTGTTTTTTTTTTGTTTCAATAGGTTTGCACGCCTTGCGGAGAACGCTGGGGAAGAGCCCTAACCTGTTAGACACCGAGGTGGCTGGGTCAGTGATGATTGCTTTCAATGACTTCCTGCAGGGGATGAATGATGTCAGGCCCAGTGCCATGAGGGAGGTGGCAATTGATGTGCCAAAAGTAAGTTGTTTTGTGCAATACTCCGGCAGCATTGCCAGAGCCACGTTAAGAGAGGAATTTTGTGAGGTGGGAGCCTCAAGTTACCAGTAAATGCTGTGCATAGTCTTTTTGTTTCCATATTTGTTTATTTATTTATGATTTTGAAGAACCATTTGCAGAAGCTTAAGTTCCTAAACGCTTTAGGAAGAGTTTGTAGTGCAGGAGCAGATCTCCTGGTATGTAGTTTTATATACTGAGTGGGTTAATGGGGTAAAAATCTTCAGATGTCTGCTCAAAGCTGGTCCTGAGCAGCCATGAAAGCTGGAGCCTTTTATGAAGCAAACACAAACTAAAGCAGAAACAAACTGTTAGCATTTGTAACCGAAGTGTGTTGAAACAAAGCTGTGGAGAGTTTGATTGCTGTGATTTTCATGTAAATGTGACCTGAGTGTCTTCAGTTTCATTATGTTTTTAACTGAAAGCAGAATTCAGCACTGTACACAGGTTATCACTGCCAAGCCTGTCACAAGCTGTGCTTATATGAATAGTTCTTTTGGTGGTGTCAGGTTCATCTTTATCCTACTCACTGCCCTCTCAATTACATGTTAGAGTAGTTCAGTAGCAGACTCAGCATAAATTGGGCTGGGGAGCTGATCTGGTTTAAGACAACTCTGATCTGGGTTAAGAAGATTGAGCGAAAGAACGTGTGTTTAATCCTGCTGAATCCTGACTCTGTGAGTGGCTGTGCTGGTGTTTCTCAGCAGCTCCCCAAGCTCTAGAAGAAACCATTTATGTCTCATTGCATGAAGATGAGTCACTTGGGAATTAGATTGCACAACTACAGACCCTTACTCCCAAACTATAGGAATGGGAAATAAAAATCTACGCACTGGATGCTGCACACAGCCAGCTGGGATGTCACACTTGGCTTGTTAAGAGTCGGCGCTGCGCAGGGAAGCGCTGGGTGGAATTGCCTGGGCTGGCCCCAGGCAGCTTTTCCTGGAAGTGGTGTCATGGCATTGATATCCACAAGGGCTGAGTGGCTTTGCTGAGAACCAGAGTTAGTAATTCTTTCATTGCTTATTGTGCTACTGGCTCTTGGGCTCACGTTGTTATCCCTGTGCTCTGCCTCTTAGGCATACCAGGACATTTGGAGCCATGTGGAATGCTGCTAAACAGCGCAATACAGACAGGTAGAAGTAAGGTCTTGAGGTACTGCAGGAAATCTGTTCTCAGTCCAGGTCAACCTACTGCTCAGGCTCCTGTTGTCCACTAAACCATCCTGCCAGGGGCTTCCTTGATTGTCACCTGATTTTATTTGTTAAACACCTCCTGAGTTACTGCAATACTACTGAAATTCATTCCTTTATTGAAAGGAAGATAACAGCATAGTGCAGACTCCTTTTGTGCTGACAGGACCTGCATGTTTTGTGAAGATGCAGTGTAAATTTGAGGCCATCTGCTTGGTGCCTGGGGTGAGTTTAAAGTGGAATCTTAAGTACTGGATGCAACAGATTTTGCGTCCTCCCTTATCACCTACCAAAGGAGGGGAGTTTGGAACTAGATGATCTTTAGGGTCTGTTCCAACTCAAGCCATTTTATGATTCTGTGACCACTACCATCTGAAAAAAATCCTTTCTAAAAATAACTTTTAACACTAAATAAATTATCAGCTATGGGATTTTTTTTTTTCCAAAGAGAAGAAATAAATAAATAGCTTTTCAGCTATTTATTGCAGATATAGGATTCACTTGGCAGCCCCCTTGGTGTGGATGGGAATTTTGGCCTGTGCAATTAGTTACAGGTAAAACCATTGATGCACATGCTGAATTAAACTGAAATTTTTGTGACTTTTAACCTGATAATTGAATGACAGGAGTTCAAAGTAACTTCTAAATAAAGCCACAAGTCCTTCCTTGTGTGCCTGGATTGCCGTGTGTGTTGGCTGTGACCAAGGCAAATGCAAAATACTCGCTGCCTGATTCCACATAGCATCTTGTTTTCCATTTTTACAGAAACTTTCTTGAACTTTGCTATGTGTTACAGCCTTTTTAGAAGGCTGCTTTTTCTGCAGCAGGGATTGAGGAGAGAGGGGATGCACGTTATAAATCAGGAAGTTAATACTGCAGCTCTTTGGAGAGTTGCGCTGTAGTTACTGTTCCTCCCTCTCCTATGGGTCTTCCTGAAACGTTGTTAGCTGTGGGCTTTGCTTGCCTCTTTCACTCCCTTTGCTGTAATTCAACACTCAGATTTGTGTCTTTGCAGCCAAAAGGTTCTGGATGAGACATCCTTTGCACGTCTGCTTTATTTCTTCATTGCTGGTGCTTAATAACCTCTGGGGAGTTGCCGCTCTGGGTCGTATTCTGAGCTCTGTTGATCTGGGGAGATTATGGCACTAATGAAATCTCGGTGTTTTACACACTGCAGCAGAGCACTGGCTTTGTATGTGTAAGCTCAGCCCCAAGGCTAATCTTTAAAATCATTTCCATGGTGACAGAATGTCACACTTCATTGCTGGTGTTGCAAGACCTTCCCTTTGAGTTCCTGTGCAGGTGAAAGCAGTGTAGCTATTGCTGGCAGCCTGTCCCCACCCACACTTATCTCTCTCCTTTTGAAATGAGGAAATAAAAATCTGTTTAATTTACAGCTTGACCAGAATGTGAAAGTAGTGGTTTATTAATACCATTGCTGCTTCAATTCCATACCTTGTATTATAGAAATTCTAAATAAGTGAATTTCTGACTGGTTAGTTTGGGTTTTTTTATAGGAGGTCTCGCACTTTAGTAGCCATGTTTGTATGCCCTGACCCAGTTGTCTTCTCTTTTTCCCTTTCCCAATTTTCCATGTGAGCAAAATCAGAATAAGTCTCCAGCTTACTGGAAACAAACTTCATGTAAGGTGGCTGTACTTCACCTTTTCTGTACAATTCTGTCACTTTTGGTGGTGTTAAATGACATATAGTGGGGCTGAAAAATCACTTGAATAATGCCTCAGAAGACTTGTGCAGTAGACTGAATATTTGCAAGAGGGTAAAAATAACATTTTACGTGTTTTCCCTGGCTTTTTATATGTGTGCAAAGTACTGCCAGTGCATTTTGCTTTCTGTTGCTGAAAGTTATAGGGAATTCCTGATGGCCAATTACTTTTAAGATATTTTTATTCATCTTTGTCAAAATCTTTGTCTAGATGGAAAGACATGATGATAAGAATGACTAGTCTTTACCAGGTATGTGTAAGGATTGTTACTGAAAAGGGAGAACAAGCTTATGTTGTCTGTCATCTTTCCTAAGAAAAAGTTGTTTAAGAGCACCAGGATTTAGTTGTGTGCAGTTTACAGAGCTGCTGGATAGAATTAAGGGTTGTAGGGGTAGGTAATACATCTTTTCTAGATGAAACTTAAACCACACTCTTTCATATCTGAATCAGAAACACAAACTTATGTAACATGGGAAGATTGAGTTTAACTGTCCTGAGTTTAATTATGTTACTCAACCTGGAAATTTGAGTGAAAAGGGTTTGCGTGGGTGGAACAGTGGAAAGATGCAAGTGAGGTATCTGGCACATGGTTTCACTTTTTATGAACTTGTCTGTTTGCTTCATTGTAGTTAAGTCTGTATGTGGATTTCTGTCTCTCTCTGTCTCAACTGTGTTGGTAGCCCAAGATACTCAGCTCAAAGTCAGGTGATAGGAATTTCTTTTGCTTTTGACAGACCCCTCTGCTCTCAGATCCTTCTTGGTTCGCAGTGGTGATCAACTCTACATATTTGATACTTTCCCAGGCTTATAAATTAATTACTTAAGAACCAGAGGCTGTTGGTCACTAAGAAAGAGATTTCTTTTTTTTCTGGTGTTCCTGTAACATATTCTTGATGCGAGAGATGATGTTTAGGCAGCAGATGGGTGGCTCCTCACCTTCCATTAGCCTTTAAACTCAGAGTATTTCTCAGGGGTTGACCCACATGTCTTGATTTTTGCTGTCTGCTCTCTGCTGCCTTTGTAATTTTGTTCCATGTCCAAGTCTGACAATCCAGGAGAAGTTCTGTGTGGTTGGAAGTACGATTGGTCTTAAACAAAAGTGTTCCCACCACATCCAAATGCTCTTTTTCTTCCACTTCAATAGCAGACCGAACTGCCTCTTTCAGAGGACTGTCTGCTTCTAGTTTCCACTCCATGTACTGGTATCAGGAGAAAATAAGGACAGGCCAGGGGTGAAAACAGTTTTCAGCTCAGGAGAAAGGCAATACTTTGCCTCTCAGTAACACTCTGCTTGCCTTTCAAATGAACTGGCTTTCCAGAGCTGAAGGATGATTTATGTCTAGCAAACTTTTGGAAGAGTGTTTTAAGGGAGAAGATCATTTGATTTAGGTGCGTTTTGACATGTTTAATATTTGAAGTGGACGGGAATGGATGGTGACAGGACAAAGAACAGGCTGGGGGATGCAGGGAAAAGTCTCGGGCTTGTCGGCAGCGATGTGGGGAGAGGTGTAACAGGTTTTAGATCTGTCTGCTGTTTTGGGTAGGACATATTAGTTCTGCCCTGATGTATTCCTGACAAGCCTGTCTTGTGTCTTCAGCAGAGCACATTGAACTGCACTTGTTTTTTAGCTGTAGTTGGGTTTGAGTGTTGCCTTTTGTATGTGGCTTTGCTTTGCCATAGATGCTTGTGTGTTTGGAGGCTGGTTTGATCTCAAGCTTCTAGTCACATCTCCAAGTGCCCAAGTCCTATATTGGAGTGATAGTGTTGGCAGGTGGAGAAACGCCCCCAAACTTTTAACAGTCAGTCCTGTTACAAGTTCAGCATCACATTAAAAATGGGAGAACTGAGTTGTGACTGCTGGTTTTGCTGTTGACCTTTGAAGTAGAGTATATTTCATGTGCATCCTCCAGCATAAAGCAAGTGTAATCCTCCTTTACGATGTGTGACTTTGTTAATAACTGCTTCTTTCTTATAAAAGGCTTTTTGAAGAAGTAACTCCTTAAAAACAACTTCGTGAAATAACCAGTACACATTCTATGGAGCACTTTTTGGTTGTTAACTTTTTTAGTAGTTTTTCTCCATTGTCCAAATTGAGCAAAGTGGTCTGAATTGAGCCAAATGTCTGTCTTGCAGGTCTCTTGGTCAGACATAGGAGGACTAGAAGACGTGAAGCTGAAATTGAAGCAGGCAGTTGAGTGGCCTCTCAAACATCCCGAGTCCTTCATCCGCATGGGGATCCAGCCTCCAAAAGGTGTGCTCCTTTATGGACCTCCTGGATGCTCAAAAACCATGATAGCAAAAGCTTTGGCCCACGAAAGTGGTCTCAACTTCTTGGCAGTTAAGGTAGGCCATTTTTAGACTTACATTTTCTTCACTCCTGCATAACAACTCATGGTTTACCAATTTCCAGTGTTAGAATCCAGTGGCTCTTGCTGTTTCTGATCCTTATATATGATGCTACAGCAAACACCTTGTAAGAAGGTTTGGGTTTTCTTATGAAAAGAAGTAGTGCTTTCTTGAATGCTTTTAAAAAATATTAGCACGGAAATTGTACGTTGGATGGGTGGGTAAGCTGTGGAGTGATATCTTAAATACTGGCATTTTTTAAAGTATTTTAAAAAGGCAACAGTGAAATTCTTAAAGTAATATAAATGAAACACAACTCTGGGTAGTGGATAGCTGCTCTTACTGTAATAATTGCTTGCATAGAAATACTATCATGTCATCTCTTACATTCCTTTTCTTTCCTCAGGAAGGTCACTTTCTTTATCTTATTCTTTATGTTTCATTTCAGATTTTTCTTGTCCTATTTGCCTTTTTTTCTGGGGAAATAGTTCTACTTCATCACTTTTTAGAAAGTTTGCAAAATCAGTTATATCTGGAGTAGTCCTGGATAAATGGGATATTCTCTCAGCATTAAGAAACACCTTAGGTATAGAAAAATTTTGGAATTCGTTGCCTGTGAATCAGTGTAATTGATCACTGTGGGTTGTATGGAAAACACATGAATGGAAGCTATTTAATAATAATACTGAGCTTCAATGCATAGGAAGAAAAAAAAAGGATAGCAGAGTGATTCCACATGGGGTAGTCCTGCAGCTGTGTCAGAATGTTAATGAAGTGCAAGAAAAAACATTTGTTTAAGTATTTTGAAAGTATCTCCTTCTCAGCAGTAAGATCACGTCCTCTTCTCTGTTGACCATCTCTTTGCTCACAAAGCCTTCTGTGTTAGTGTTTCTGCACAGCTTCCTCCTCCTTTCAGGCACGCTGTAGCTGTAGCTCTGGATCCTGTCCTCTCTGGGATCAGGGGCAGTCACTCTGACCCTGAAGCCAACAGCCCTTCACTGCCCGGGTTTCCTGGGATTGCAGACAGGCCTCTGGGTCACGGTCACTTCAACAAGAGCAGCCTTGGAAACCTCAGCCCTTAAGAAACACTGCCTTTACTGCCTCTTCCATAAAGACAAAGTAGTTCTTTGTACTCCAGAGTCACTGGTAAACAAGGTAACCTTTTCCTCCTGCGCTGCTTAAAAGAAAACATCGCTCTTTGTCTCGCCCAAAGCACTGGTGCCTGAGAGGGTGGGGAAAAAAGGTAGCACTCAAAAACCCCAAGTTAAAAATGAGTGCTGTTGCTCTCCTGTATCCCTCAGTCATAGCTCCATCAGACATTTTTACTGGTGCAGTTAATTGTCAAAGGTGGCTCCTGCTGACCAGGAGGTATCCAAAGGTGCACTGATAGGAAATGCTTGCGTACAGTTTTTCCATGGTGGAGTTCTGAGGGTGCAACCCCCCTGTCATTGACAGGCTGCAGCAGAAGGGGCTGGCTTGAGGAAACTGCCTTTTATTCCCTGTTGGTTTAAGTCCCTTGAGCTGGAACTGGTCAAATATTTGACGTACAGATGTTTCAAGAAGCACATCTCTGGAGCATGTCCAACGTTGGATATGTTGACTCCAGGAAAGGAACTTAGCCCACTTGCTCTAACTTCACATTTGTTTCTTGGAGGGGAAAAAGGCAACATCCATCATGTACTAAATGTGTTAAACATGGTCTGTAGCACTTCTTCAAGCTCAACAGCCGTGGATTAATTTCTGCTGCACGTGTTCCTGCAGTAAATCCAAAGTAGATGAATATGTGGGGTTTTGACTTTATTTTGTTTTTTGAGAGGGGACTTTTCTTGCTTATAGCTCTATTAATTTTCCTATTCTTTACATGTGTCTCAAATATCCATCCCTGGAACTGACATCAGGTTTTTTGAAATGAGAGTGTGTTTCTTGATAATTCACTTTTCAGACTTGCATTTTCCTTCCAGTCTCTCCTGCCTCAAATAAGTAATTTTGATGAAAAGTGTCTGCTGTACAGCTTGCAGGATATATGTATTCTTCTGGGATAGTCCAGGGAGCACAGATTCCTGGGTCCTTCTCAGGAAGGGACTGCAGACAGGAGGCTTAGCTTTGGCCGGGGGAGCCTGCTGCTGGATGCTGTGTCTCCCTGTGTCTGAAACCTGAGAGGAAATCAATTCTGGTACATGCAGTGCTTGCTTGGTCCAGTGATTTTTTGAAAGATGGACCTATTGTGTCTGCACACTACACTTCAGATCCATGGGCACAGAAAGTCCAGCTCTCCAGAAGTGCTGGATGTACTTTCCTGGTCTAAGTTGTCTGTCCTGCCTCAGTGCTGCAGGTATCGCCCCTGCCCCAGCTGGGTTCCAGGAAGGCTCTGCCCTGTTTTCCAGATGTGTGTGTGCAGTGCCTGTGCAGTTTGGACAGCTGACTCTGTTAAATGAGATGTTTCAGCTGAGTTATGTGTGAACTGTTAAAATGTGACCTTTCCATCTGTTTTGGGCACGGGGGGAGCTGTCACAGCTCCGTCTGACCGGCCTCTTGCAAGGGCTGGGAGATGGGCAGAGTCTGGATGTCATTTCTGGGCAGAGGAGCTGCAGAAAATAATGTGATAGCAGATGTTTGACGTTGCATCCTGTTCTCTCCTGAAATCTATTGTGAGGTTTGAATGGTTGATGTTACAATGAATGTGGCCCTTTTGTAAACATGCTCTTTGATACTTGGCCAAAAACTTTTTATAGCTGTATTTTCACCAAGATTGGTGACCTTTTGCTTTTCCAAGAGAAAAGCAGTTTGTTGGATGGTTTGTTTTACAAAGCAATCTTGCATATAATTCCTAAGGGGAATTGTTTATTTTTATTCCTTCTCTCGACTTTCTTTGTCTCTAATACAATGTATCTGCTAAATTTACTGAGGAGGAGATTGTCAGCTACTTTCCAGGGGATGGCTTTTCCTGCTCCTTCCCGTCAACCCCCTTTCCTAAATCTCATGCAGTATTGAGGCTTTTCAGGGTTTTAGTGCTCATCTGGATTATTCCTCTCTCCCAAACCTCTTACAGGAAAGGCAACTGAATTATTCTCAGCTTCTTGGAGATTTTTCAGTGTTTTGTGGTCATGGATACAAGCGAGTATAAGACTGTGTGAAGGAAGGAATTAGGAGAATTTTTTCATCCTTCAGGATTGATCACCAGTCTTATCAATAGTTTTTGATCTGTTTAAATGCTTATTTCAGTCAGTCTTCTCTGCATTTTGTGCTTCTTCACAATCCTATTGTGCTCACCCCAAAGTTTGTAATTTTCTTCTGAAATGTATTTTGTGCATTTTTTACTAGTAGGAAAAGGATATTTCTGTACAGATGTTAGACCTATCCATATTAACAGGATGAGAGGGATATAATTTTCAGCTTCTGCCAGGCTGGTGACACCTTGCTTGTTGTATTATACAACCAACTCTCTGACACTTTTGCTTTAGATGTCATCTAACTTTCTGAAATTGAACATGAAGGAAATGAAAGCCTTTGTATTATTTCTGTGGGTTGTTTTCCCTCTTTTGACTATTTATGTGGTAGGTATTTCTCTGTACTGTTCTGACAGTTCCTGCACTTAGGGTCAGCTTTGACTGGCTGCTTTTTTAAGATATATTTTTATTAAACCACTAATGGTTTGTGGTGATATTATAAGAATATTTTTTGGAGGAAACTCCTTTATCTTGCTGCATGGCATAGATAATTATATCTGCATTTGTCTTGCATCTTAGTTTGTTTAGATTTGTTATGACTGCCCTCTTGGATTTATTTTTTTTTATTTTATTTTTAGCAAATCCTGTATCATTGTGCTGTGCTAAGGACCTAATGAGTATTACTTTACAGACTTTCTGTTGCTTTTCTGGGAAGCAATTGAGTGGAATTTTTTTCCCCTGTTATTATTGTAGTATTTAGGTCATTAACTTTACTACCAAACAAGAAAACCATTGTGCTTTTTTTGTTTTTAACCTATTTCAGAATGAACACTGAAGTTTGCTCTGATGTTGTCAGGCTGGGGGACACCATCATGGTAGCTACCCAGATAAACTCCATCAGCCAGTTATGATGAATTCGTTAGCTGATGGTCTGATCTGTGGGGACTTGGAGTTCTGTTTTCTGTCCAGCCAGCAGATTACCTGAGTTTATAAAATATATAGCAACAAAAATCATGTAACTTCTATATTCTTGCAAAGGTTTGGGAAGCATCATTTTTCCTCTCGTTGCTCAGTGCTTTTTAACATTCGTCTGTTTAAAATCAAAACTAAGGCAGAAACTCACTTAGGCATAGTGACAAAAACCAGCTTAATCTTAAAAAGAAAAATAGAATTTAGACCTCCAAAAGTTAAACCCCTTGGAATTCAGCTAAGTGAGATGCAGTAATTGTTCTAAACAGGATGAAGCAATACTTTAAAAAAAACCATCACACAAAACAAACAAAGAAAACCAAACCCACCTGTGACAGTAAGGAGTGTTTAGGGATGTTAACACCAAGCAAAGCAATAGTACTGATGATGTGAACTATACTGTTCTAAAATATCATTTGCAGTGCTTAGGAGCTCCAACTGTGGTGTGATTTTAAAAAAAAAAAATAAAGAGGAAAGAAAATATTCCTGACATTTTATTTGCTGTTACTTAAGAGCTTGGGATGAAGGAATCTTTTTTCTTTTTTCAATTAGCAGTAATTACAAAAATATACACTGTTCCCAGGGCTCTGACTTCACCTTGGCTTGATTTAACTTCCTGTATCACCCAGCCGAGGCTTTTGTACCACTCCCCGTGCTTGACATGTGCTTAAGCTTAGTTTGTCATCTGGGTCAATTATGTCAAAATATTTTCCAATTGAAGTTTCCTCTGCTTTTCCCTTCAGCCCTCGGCTGTGGCAGCTCAAACAGATTAATGAGGCTTGGAAAGGTCGACTGCTTTGCTTTGTGAAGAACTGTCAGTGAATTTTGGGGAGACAGTTTAGCCTTTTGATGGGGATTTCAGTGGGCAGAAGCCTGAAATAAGAAAGCTTAGTGCCTGTAAGCAAAACACTTAAGATGAAAAATGAAAAAGCATTGTGGTTTTATGAGAAACTTTGTTTTGATAAAATTTCTAAAAAGATCCATAGTAACATATTTACAGTTACTTGTTAGTTAATTAGCAGATAGTGATACTAACTGCATCTGAAAAATTTAACATTTTTTACAAGGGAAAACAAACTGAGGTACTTTGAGGTCCGTTAATCCTGAAACTATAACTGCATGTTTTACTCAAAATAAAATCAGGCATTTGTCATATGCCCATATAAATCATATGCCCGTTCATCATATGCCCATATAAAATAAGGCATTCTTACCCTAATCTTCCCAAAAGTGAGTGTGCAGGCAGAAAATGATTAAGCATAATTCCCCGTCTCTGTTTCCTTGTCCCTTCTCAATTACTTTGCAAGATTAATTTTTATTAGCACGTAGTCTCTCTCTCCCTCTTTTCAAGTTATCAGTGGTGGGATGGGGTGTTGCTGGAGGGGTGTTGTGTCAGCAGCCAAATACATTTTGCAGCAGGGTTGGCTAATTTTGTGTGGTTTTGCTGTATGATACTTGATCCCACATGGATCCTGCCCAAATGGTGCCAAGCCTGGTCCTAGAGAGTGTGGCAGTGGCAGGGAGTAGCAGCAGGTGCTGGAAATCTGTGATGAACAGGAACAACATGCAAAGGGGTTTGTCTGTGGATGGAGCAGGTGAGCAGGACGGGTTACTTCTAGATCTACTCCAGCTCTGTCACAGTAGAGTTTCACCTCTGACTTGACACTGCTGTGCCTGTGCAGCGCTTTGTGAGCTTGGAAAATGCCGGTAAATCCGAGTGTCAGCCGTGCCCGTGTGCTGGAGAGGACCCTCTCTGAGAGCGCTGTGCATGCACAGAGTTTAATGCAATGTTTCCAGTCAGTTCACTCTGCAGTACAAATACAGCCTTCTGTCTTGTGTAAAGAAGCCTCAAAAGATTGTCACTGAGGTTTGCTGGTCAAGGCAAGTGGCAAACAAGTGACTTCTCGGGCATGACAGTGAAGCAAACTGGATATTGTATTTGCCTTTGCAGTTTGGTCTGGCAACTTCACTGCAAAGACTGAGGATGACGGGTTTTTGCCAGTTGACTCCCTTGGATATTTTGGAGCCCACAAGCACCTGCTGAAATTGAGGCTTTTAAAACACCGTACAGGTGTCAACAAGTTTTTAAGGTCCTCTGGAATGCAGGGCAGAGGGAGAGGAAGCGATTAAAGCGGTGCACGCTGCTCAGCCCGGGGTTTCCTTCTTCTGAGAAGCTGGGAGTGAGGCAGATTAAATCTCTTAAGCAGCACTGGAAGAGAAGGAGTAGGTTTTATTCTTAACAAGCAAATATAATGCATGTATTTTCTGAGCAAATATTTTTCTATGCCACGTAACCAATTACCAAGTCACACATGTACAGCCTTACCGGTGAAATAAAGGAAGTCTCACTGTTTGTCTTGTTAACTCGCTTCCCTGCAGCCACCCTGAGTCATGTGTTGCTCTGGGTTGGCTGTGGGAGGGATGGGAGAGCATTTTACCATTGAGATTACTGTGCCAAAAGACTAACTAATTTCTGAGTCTCTTCCAAATGAGTTAATGTTGTAATAGTAGAGCATCAGGCTGAGAGAATTAGGATTGGGATTGTTCCCAATGTTTCTACTTCGAACATGGCAAAGAAGGAATTGTGCATTAACTTGTAGTAATGATCTAGAGTAATAATCTATAGAATGTGATAAGAGCTCTTTAATTGGATTTTTAAAACATAGGAATTGTACTCTACAGCTAACATAGCTTAGTGTGTCTGCATTAGAGCCCAGAACTTGTATGTGAGGCTATCACAGTATTTCTAAAGAGACTAGACAGAGCTGTATGCTGCAGAAATCTGGATCTGTGTCCATCTGGCTCAACAAGCATAAGGGCATAACTTACCTGATTGCCAAAACATTAAAAAAATTATTTAAAGATAGTCACTGACTAAATTTCCTACCCAGGTGGCTACCCCAGTGTTTTCAGGTGGTGAAAATCTGCAAGTGGTTTTAAGCACTGCTTAGAAAAATGACTGATACCCTTAAATTTCAGGGATAGCAGATGTTCTTCTTGCTGTTTAAAAACACTTCGAGAACTTCTGTCATAGCCATGTATAAACAAGCTTATCTCATGTTGCAGCCTGTATACAGGGATTTTATCTTTTGGTGCAGTTAACCTTTGAAGAGTTGATTCTGGTAATATTTTAGATGTAAGGAACTTTTTTCTTGCTTGCTTTATTAAAAAAAAAAAATGAAATTCACCCAATCCAGACCATAAACAAGTAGAAGGTTTCATGATACAAGGGGGGATATATCTTGTAAACGAGGATGGGATAGTCTTTAAACAGAACATGCCTGGAAATTATCTACTTGGAGGCTGAATAAAAAAACCTCAGCAGAATTCAGAGGGCCTGAATTGACAGATTTTATTCTGTCAGTCTGGACTCCTGCTCACAAGTGGTGTGCTTATATGCATGGCTAAGCTACAACTGCTTCTGCCAATTTTCTGCTCCAGATCTTTTGCTGGTTTTGGAGTCACTGTGCAAATGACCAGAAGAAACAGGTTTTTATTCCTTTATGTCCGTTCATATGGAAGATGAGCTGTTGCAGAAGAGAACAGAGCGGTGCATCGGTAAACTGGCCCACTTGTTACTGTCACCTCTTGGGCAGCCTATCAACGACTGTAAACAGCTTTTAAAGGAATCCTTGTGTTCCCCTCTGGGCCAGAAATGATCTTTCAGCAAATGTTGACTTGCTGACTAAGCTGAGCTTATGTCATTTGATTTTTAAAGCATTAAAAAGTAAGATAAAAACCCCCTCCTGGTATTTCTTGAGTGGTCTCTAAAGCAACCTTGCTCTAAAGAGAAGGCGAGCTTTGTGAAAATCAGAAACTGTGTCAGCTGCCAGCGGGTGACTTTGTGGTGGCCTGTAGGCTGCTTCTCATGCAGATTCATTTTTCAAAAAGGAGCTGCCCTCAGTCTGAGCTAAAGGACAGTGTGGGTGCAGACAGGGTAAGGCAGGGGCTCAGCTCAGGTGGGACCAGAGCTAACTCACTTCAGGTGCTACATCCAGCTGCTTTGAACATTTCTAGATTTTGTGTTGTGGTTTTCAGTGTTTGCATGAGATGAATTGTACAGCAATTCCTCATCTTCTGTGTGTGCTTTGTCTTACTCTGGAGTCTTTTCCTTTACTGACGCGTATAATAAGAGTTTCAAGCCACTTGGAATAAAAACCATGACATTCAAATGCAGTTCTGGTGTTGTTCATGAGTGGCGAACTAGGAGACCTTCAAATCAATTTTCATTAAAATTCTCCACGCAGAGTCATTAATGCAGTGGTCTTTCACCTGGAGCTGCTGCTTAATGAAGAGAAAAATGGAGGAAAAACTTCATGTCGAAGCTCACAGCAAACCCATGCATTCAAAATAATTCTCTTTGGAAACATTTTAAACAGTATTTATTGCTTTGATGTTGCCTTCATCATATTTTAATGCTTAATTAAAAATAAAACTCCAAGCATCTGAAATTATATTGTACCTTAAAGCTCAAATAGAGTAGTTTTGGTTTTAAGTATTTTTTTTTTGCTCAGACAAAAGAAAAGAGAAGGTCAGGCTGTTTGATGTTGTGTCGTACTAGAGGAATACACTGGCACTGATGTATGTGATGTTGGTTTTTCCATGAGAATACTGATGTGAATGAAGATTACTTAAGGGTGTGAAAGAGAAGGACCACAAAAAGTCAGTAAAAGACATCTATAATTATGGGTAGAATCTGCCATGGTTTCTCAGTGTATCAGCTCAGTTTAGCAGAGAGCTGGTGAGAGAGGACTGTGCTCTCATTCCTTAAGGATTTGTTAGGCCTGTGCTATGGGATTCCTCATCTGCACTGGATATGATGAATGGCGAGGGCCTGGAGCAGCTGGGCTGGCTCTGAACTGCAGGCCTGTTCCTCACTAACTGCTGCACACTCCTCATGCTCAGTGTCCACAGTCAATAGCAGGAAGAGACTTCGTTTCTCTCTCTCACCTTGTTTTTACCTTCTCTCTTTCTTGCATTCTATGATTATGTGTCTGAATAGTTCTGTTTCCACGCAAGTATCCACCAGACTCCAGTCTGAATCTCACCTGGTCCTTTGGATAATGGACAACTCTGGATGCTTTGCTGCTAGCAGATAACTTGTGCTTTGCTTTTCAGGGTATATGTTTTTTTCCCCTAAATATGCACAGGTATTTTCCAATGGCTCCAGTGTCAAGGTAAAAGTCAGTGCATGAACTGTTACTGCAGGAGTGAAAATGAGTGTCGAGAGGGGAGACTGCAGAAAACCAGTGAGCTCCATTTTCAGAGTGATGAATCCATGTTCCACCGACCTGGGAACAAAGTCCAGATGGTCCCATTCGAAGAGGGGCTTTAACAGAGGCTCTGTCACTGCCAGTGTATAACTGTGTATGTGCCACATCCTTAATTATAACATACCTGCTGTTTGAAGCTGCCTTTCTGTTCTGGGCTAAGTGTTACCTGAAAGTACTCACAGCTGTGAAGCAGAGGAGGGTGGTTCAGTTTTCTGACTGTGAAGGATGTTGTTTCTGCTGGTGAAATGATGAGGACACCTGTTCCCTGAAAAATGGATTGAAGCCTCTGCCTCTTTTCGTTCAGGGTGTTGGATAATGATCGTTGGTTGAGGCTGCAGGTCAATGTTGATGCAAACCAGGCTGAAGTCAATGAGTCATTACCAATCCCAGGAGAATGTGAGGCCCATTAGGAAGCATTATTTAAGCAGCCTCTCCTGCAGGATATAGCAGAACAGCAAATGCTCTGAGAATTCTCCATTGTTTTACTTGTTATAATTGTAAGTACTTGTCCAAGACTTGAACGCTGACCCTGTGGTCTCCAGTGTGTTCCTGGTGGACAGGGATGTGAGTATAAACAGGCACCAGAGCAGCTGGCACTAATAATCCTGCTTGGCAGTCCCTGCAGAGGAGAAGGAATGTGAATGAGCTGAGACACTGAACAGCTTTCTTCCTGGGGCTGGAGTGCCTCCTGGATGAGTTTCAGGTGTGCTGCTATGGCAGCTTCTTCTTTCTGGACCTGCAAACTGTCAAGTTCAAAGAAGCCCTGTTAAACATTGGTTTGAGTCACTCTTTTGGTGCTTGCTTGGACAGGATGCATGTTTGAGAGTGCAAGTAAATGCTTTACTGTAATTTGTCTTTTTGGCTGATTTGCAGCCCCTTGTTGCTGTTGTCGAGCCAAACAACTTTTAAGAACCTCAAAGTGTATATTTTTTTGGTTAATTCTATTTCTTATGAAGGATTAGGATGAGAGGACTAATGCATAGTTACATGCATGCACAGTACTAAAATAAATGGAGGAAAGCTTGGTGCAGGTAGAGGGTACATCTAAAAATGCACCAATAAGACTTGCAAAGGACAAATTATCAGAATTTCTTAGAGCATCAGCAGTGTAGCACTGGCAGATTGTCTCCATCCTTTTTTATGTAATTGTAATATGCTTTTTAAACTTTTTTATTTTCTACCTTGCAGGGGCCAGAGTTGATGAATAAATACGTTGGTGAGTCTGAACGAGCAGTGAGAGAGGTGAGGAAGGGCAGGCTATGGATAATGTTAGATGTTAAACTTTCTTGGCATTCAAATTCTTCTCTGCTCATAAGGTTAATTTTAAACTTTCTAAAAATCTCCTGGTGTAAGTTTCAAAAAGAGAAAGAAAATAGAAAAAGCAGGAGGGATATTTTATGTTGTTTAGCTTTCTTGAGCACTGGCCTAGTGATGCATGTCAAATTTGGGATCCAGTAGCAGCTGTCACTACCAGGCCTGCATTGCATAGTATCATGCATAGCTTTTAAACGATTTATTTAAAAAAAAAACCAAAACACCAAAACATGATAAGTCTGATGTCTGTTATGTGATGCTCTGTAGCTTTTGAGGCATGTAGGGGGTGATAGCATTCTGTAAACAGTTTCCATCCCTTAAAACAGGGTGTTTCGTTGTTGTTTTTCTAGATCTTCAGGAAAGCCAGAGCGGTGTCTCCTTCAATTCTTTTCTTTGATGAGATAGATGCCTTGGCAGTGGAAAGGGGAAAGTAAGTAATCCTGTTACAAAAATAACAGACATAATTTTCTGATAAATTACTCCTACACTGTGCAATCACAAGTCTATTTACCCTTCTAGAATTATTTTATGAAATATATTCATTCCACATACAGAAGGGCAGCATGTGTGACTTTTACTCAAGTGTGTTTGACTTGGCATAAACAGGTAAGCTGGTGGAGTTCCTCCTTTCTCATCTCATCAGCAGGAATGATTCTTCTGCTTCTCATGCCCGTTGGCTCTTTTCTGTGGTTTTACCTTGCATTTATTTCCAGTAACTAACTCCTTTTTTTTTCCCAGGATTGTTGCACTGGCCTAATTTGGTGTCTCCATCAAGCAAACAATATGATCATAAGCTGTGTAACACAAATTTCCAAGGAGACTACTCATATGCCTAAATTTACACTTACATTTAAACATTTTGCCAGACTGAGAAAAACTTCATGGAAAGATTTGGTAACACTTACATCCTTTCACGTGTGACATTAAGAAGGAATTACTGTGCAAACAGCTAATAGTATTTTCTTTAATATCCTGCTTTGTGATGATTCCAAGAGATGTTTAGCTTGTGTCTGAAGGAGGATTGTAACAGGTTTTAGTTGATACTACAGCATTTAAGATTTGACAGGCTCTGTAAGTGGAATATCTGCTTATAAATGCAACTGCTACTTGTTGTGAGCAAGTACTTTTATTCTGTTTTGTTTCGCATGACAAGCTACTGACTAGGTGCATGGAGAAAGTATTTGATCAATTTAAAGCCTCATCAAGATGTCAACATTTTTCTGGAAAACAAGCTCCCTCAGCATCCCTACAAATCCCTTTATATTGCAAAAAGGACATTTGTATCTTCAGGAAAGGATAACAGGTGTCACTTTGACATTTCAGTGACACAGATGAATTATTTGCGTTACAGGAGGTGGCATGACTTGTAGCGTAGAGCTGCCCTGTGAAACAGCTAAGAAATGAACGTATTTGCTGTTGAAAATGCAAAATCCATGTGAAGATGTTTTCATCAGCGTCCTTCTCATGTGCAGTGTGTGAAACTGTGGAATTTGTGAACTTCCTAGAAATGCTATGCACTGAAACACCTTGCAACAAAAAGTTGCAAAAATGTGTGCTTGAATCAAGCCAATGGAGGGGAATCTTCCGCTGCTGCAGCTTTTAACTTGTTCAGCTTTCAGAAACACCACTTCATCAAGATAAAACCTTTTGGAGGAATAAGCCGTAAAACATTTTAATCAGCCTTTTCACTCAGTGCCCTCGAGGTGTTGAGTTTGTTTGTTTGTTTGCTTTATTCTCTTAGGGAGTAAACAGCCTAATGTTACCTTACCTGGAACTGTCTGTGGGGGGTAGTAGGCCTGGCACAGCTTGCTGAAGAATGTGGTATGACCTGCTGCAGCCGTGTTGTGCTGGAGACATCTGGTTTTGGAGCTTTAAAAAGAACAGGGTGGGACACACAAATATTTCATTGTCAAATCTGAACCAGATGGGAGGTAAAATATGTAGCAGAGTTCTCATAAAATTCATCTGAAATTAAATGGTGTAGGAAACCAGACAAGGCACTTATTAGAAATGGCCTTTTTTTACAGGCTGACTTTGCACAGTAGGAATTTGCAAATGCACTAGAGATGCTAATGATTTGTGGCCTCTGGAGATCCATTTCCTGTACTATTACTAACCATGCTGAAGTTTTCAAGGAAACACCTGTTTATATTGTCTCCTTATTCCCTCTGTTGGTTGAATTAGTTTTCTCTGCCTTGGCAGTGAAAAACACTCTGGGATACAGCTTTGTAAGAGCTTTTCCTCTCGGTTTATATCCCTGTTAGAACGCTGTGGGCTTTGTGCAGAATGTGCCACATCCCAGATCTCGTGGGTAGGCAGCCTCTCCTGATCCTACCAAGACATGTCCAGAGATACAGAGAAGCCAAAGAATAGTTTTATGAATAATGCCAATCTGAAATATAGATGTGAAATAACACTGAGTAATTGCTTAATACTTTTGCCCTTCCAAGCACTTTGCCAAGTATTCATTAACCCATAATTACTTGTTTAGATTTGTCTAAAGCTTGTGGATTTACAACACAAATGTTTTGCTCCCAATCTTTGGAGCTGATCGAACAATCCCTTCTAAGCAGCAGGCACATATGAAGTAATAGACTTTGTGATTAGTGTACAGGTAAATCAAGAAAGATAAGGAATTACCTTGTTTGCACCATTCAATATAACATCTCCTTTGCATCATTTAGTGGATTCTGTCACTGCACTGCCATTACTCCATGGCAGACACTGTAGCTGCATTCACTTATGCCACGGTGTTTTATTTATTACACATTCCCAAGCCATAATGCCATAATTCCATAACTGTAATACATCTAGCACTCTACTTAATGCAACTGTCTTGTGTAGCAGTTTTGTTTTACAAAATGTATTTGTGTAGAACAAAAAAGTACTTTGAAGTCAGCAAAAATTATATTGGCATCGTTCATTGTCAGAGTGTATTAGTTCTTAAAAGATTATTTTTTATCCAGCCTGCTTAGAAGTTCCGTATCTTTTATCAATATGAACTAAGCTCCTGGTTTTGTTTTTTTCTTGTCTGTCTGCACTCCCCTCCCAATTTTCCATGTAGGCAGCAAACAATTACATATTAATCAGGGAATTAAAAATGTGGGCTGGATACATACCAACCTCGAAGACAATTTATGAAACTATAATCCTGCACCTCGGAAGAAAAGTATTTCAGTGCAGAGAGCAATTGCTCAAGAGAAAAGTCTGGAGATCCTTGCTGCAAGAAGATGAGAGGGTGATTCTGAAAGGACTTGGGTTTCTAATGTGGTAGTGAAGGCAGATAAAGATACTTTGAGCTGTATTAATTTCTGAATCTTGTTCTGTTACACTGAGCTTCTAGCACTCTTGGAAGAATTTTCCATCTCTTTCTGGTTTATGTTGAGACGTTAGAGGAAGTTTAGAGATAACTGAAAAGGAAAAATTAGGGGCTGAATGACCTGACTATAAGGAAAAAAGGAGGCATTCCCTCTAACTGTTTCTAAAGAACAGATGAGAAACCTGCAGAATAAAGATGGGAGAAAGTTAGAGGTGTCACAGAGAGGTTTGAGTAGGAGAAATGATTGATATGGGGAAAATGTCTGTAAATCAGCAAGGCTTTTGGTAGAGCATTCTCCTTCCCCGTGAGTTAGTCATTTGGGAGAAGGTCCAGAACCTTCCACTTGACATCTTTAAAACAAACCTGACATTTCAGGGATCACTGTGCAGCGAGGAGCAGTCGGGCACTGTCAGAGGTGAACAACGTGACGCACGGAGCCTTTTCCACTGCTCCGTGGTTCTAATGAGCATTTGCTTCCACGAGCGGGTTATGACTTTTTCCTTTCTTTCTCCATACTTTTGAAAGATGTTGTTATGACTTTTTGTAGGAGACACTGTGCTAAGGCAGGACTGGTCCAGATACAGCAGGAAAGTTTGCCTGGAAGTAAGCCCTGGCCTGCACGAAAGCTTGAGAGGCTTTACAAATTGCACAGCTGCAGAGAGTTATGGGTATTTGTTATCCCTCGGTATTCCTGACCATGTAAAACCTAATTCTTCTAGCCATCAGAGGTTGCCAAGAGGGAAATGGCTTGGTAATTAGACTTGAAAGTGATGAATGAACGTGGGTCTGTGTAAATGCAGCACAGGCAGTCTGTTTGCTGAACTTAAGAAATCTCTGTGCTTTGGAAATGGGACATTGTTTATATAAGTAGGATTTTTAGGATTTTTGGGCGGGAGACATATTTGTTCCTTTTCTTGTTTTTTCAGAAGCAAAGCATTTTCCCCTTTAACTGCAAGTCTTTGTAACGTAAGATGGGAAATGTTGTAGACTGCTATAGAAGACACTGATAAATTCCATTTTCAAAGGGGAAGAAAAGAGAAAGACAAGGGACAAAATGAGTACCTTGCATTTGACTTCTGGAGGCCAAAACAATTTGGTAGATGAATGTTGCTAACCTTTTCAGAGTGAGGGTGGAAGTGACAAAGTGAAGGGATATTGCTACCGGTCCCCTGAAACTACAACTTGATGATGCTTTTTCGGGAAAATACATTATCCTGTATGCTGAGGGGAGGATAGATAGATTCCTAAGCCACAATTTGAATTGCTCAGAAGCACTGAAAGACGTACTGTTTTCATTTAGGTATTAAAATATTTGCAGTCTCAAATTTTGAGGCCCTCAGGCTTCTAAAGGAAGGTGTGAAGAACAGCAGCTTCTCTGCTGTCCTCTGCTACCTCTGCTTTTAACAGAGACAGTGGTAAATCTTCTCTTTTTAAACCAAGCTGTCTTTCTGGAACATTTTAGCCCATATTTATACTCTGCACTTGAACATACCCTTGCATTTTTGTATCTGTGCAAATTCCCTGGTGCATTGAGCAGCCTCTGTCATGAAGGAGGTCAGTGATTGCATCCAGTAAGGAAACCCATGGGCTGGACCCTGCAGGGATGCAGCAAGGTGATGTTGGGTAGGATAGAGGTTGTTGGCAGAAATCCACCTTGCACAAGGGTAAGTTATCAGTAGTCCCTGAATTGGGGAACATCAGCTGATTCTCTGCAATATCTGAGCTGTGTTTGTGTGTGATGGAGAGCTGAGACATTTGAAACTTCTGCGACTGCTGTGTGAATTCTTCAAAGTTTTGGAATTTGGTATCGAAACAGAAATATTGTCTGGGAAAAACGTTGCATGTCCAGGGCCAGCTTTCTATTTTAGGCCTAGCAAGGAGTGGTGAAGAAGGAAAGTTTTGAAACAATTTGATTGTACAGCGAAGCTCGTATTTGTCTTTGGAATAGCAATTTTAAAAAATGACATTACCCAGACATTGTGTATATATACAGTAAATTTCTGAAATCCCTTTAGTTTTGAAACAAGCTCATTAACACTTCTTGTCTAGCAAGAATCTTTTGTCTCAATGTGTTCTAAATCTGTGTTTCTTCCTTTTTGTAACTTTTTAACTTTGCCAGCCTGTGTTATAATTTGGATGTTTGAAGTTGATTGAGAATTTCAGTGGAAGCAGGAGTGGATCCATAAACCCTTTTCTCAAAGTCATCTAAGTGCATGGATGCATGTGCAGGATTTAGAGGGACTAATCAAGGCTGTTAATGTAGGTAGGCCTGTTCTTCAGTGCTTGGGAATTCTGTGGCAAAGCTCATCTGAGGAAAGATGCTTCAGCCAAAGACATGAATTTGAGCCTCAGAGTGGATTCCTGCAAGGGGCCCAGTTGAAACAGATACCAGGATTAGAGGGATCAGAAGTGGGCATACATGGTGACTATTTAAATTCCCGGTATGGCATTGGCTATGGAAAAAGATCGTCTTACCCACACTAAATGAGCCCAAGCAGGTTACAGCTGCCTGCAGGGTTGGGACTACAATGATTGAAGGCCTTTTTTTGGTGTATTTATTTTTAAAAAAATTAATGACGTATGAGAGGAACATAAATGTAATTAAAATTTATAAATGAAACTTATTCCATCTGAAAGTGAACCTCTTATGCTTAAATATTGTGTTAACGAAATGAAATCCAGTCTAGTTAGTTACTTCTAGGCCTGTAATACTTCCAACTTAAACTGTACTTGCTTCCCTGGTTGATATGATTGATTACATTTTTCAACTTGATCAACTTTCAGGAATGCACAGAGGAGAAATGCTGAGAAAAACAGAATGAAAGGAAGTGGGAAATTTACTGTGCATCAGGTGTGTGTTTGGGGTTTTTTGTTTGTTTTCTTTGAAGGCAGCATCAGTGTTAGCAGAACAGGAGAACTCATGATTCTTGTGTCAGCAAGATGATGCCAGGGCCAGCTGAAAGCACAGTCTAATGTCCATCTTTCATGGATGCGCATCTGGAATTAGTTGCAAGCAGATGGAAGTGGGCAATGGATCACCACATAGGTGATGTGCTTGGGGAAAGCTCTCCGGAAGAAAGCCTGTTGAGTCCAAACCTGTCTCAAACTGGCTCCTTTCCTCCTTTTTTCTCCTTTCATTGTGTTTATTTTGTTTGGGCCTATTTCATTAACTTTTGGAAGCTGCAATAATAAGAAATTTAGGCGAAAGGAAGGGGCTTGGTTGCATGACCGTGGAGGGTAATTAGGATGTGTTTGCAGCTGGACGTTTGTTTCAAAGTCACCTGCTGACAGCTGAGCACCATTGCCTCTTTTCACAAAGCTCATCGTCGTTTTAGGAAGCTTGCTTGGAAGCTGGGGGCCACTCAAGGAGCACTCAGAGTTCTTTTATTGTTCTATGTTTTTCTAACGTCTTAAAAAACAAATTATATGAACTTCACTCAATCAGCAAATCAACAGTTGGCAAAACACCATTTTGGCACGGAGGTGACCATGAAGTTAAATGTTCTACCCAGACTGAATTTCCCAGACTTTCCTAAATTTCCTCTGGAGATTTTCCTTCTGTGGTACTTGAATTCTGCTCTTGAGGAAACAGAGAAGATGTGAAACAATATTGTGGGTAGTAGCTGATACAGGTGCATACAGAATCCAACAGCTTCTAATTGTAGGGTGCTGATGGAGGGAAGGCCTTAGGATTATGTTCTTTCAGAGTTTTTCTGATGACACAGGCAGGGAAATTCCCTACTGTGGGGAATGCTTCTTATCTGAGCACCGGAGGGGGTTTGTGCATTGGTGTATTTGGTTTTGGTTTGGTTTTTTTTTGATGACTAGTGAAAGTATGTAAGTGATAACATATAAGATTTACGTAGTGTTTCTTAAGACTTTCTAATAACATCTAATAACATCCAAGCCTGTAGTATCTGTAGTGGTGTGAATAATAGTCATTGAAATTCTACCATACATGTGGTACAGCATTCACAGGAGTAAATTTGGCCCATATTATTCCATAATGATGAAAGAGCCTGCTTTTTTTCCTAACTGGCGTAGCAGTGTCCATTCTGCTGGACATAATGCCCCAGTGCTAGAATTTTTGAGTGAAAATTGATATCTGGGAACATCCTGCAATTACTGTTTTTCTTGTAATGCTATTGGAGTAGATTATTTTAACTTTTTTTTCCTCTAATGCTGTGGAAAACCTTAAGCTGCCAAAGCCGTATTTCACCCGAGTTTGTGAGGGAAGGAAATAAAACAGTGTGACAGTTAATTATGATCACGGCAGTTGGACTGAAAAGCTGGACTTGGCAGGTGCTCCTTGCTGACAGGTTCCCCCTGCAAAGCCCTGACAGAAATGTCAGACTCAATAAAAATCCTTCAGGCTGTGTGAGCGAAGTGACTCTTGCGTGGGAGTGTGCTGGCAGGGGGCTTTTGTACTTTGGGAACCTTTTACCTCAGTAGTTCGTGGAGAGGTGGAGAGTCCTGCCAGAAAGGTCTATTTCAACCTGTATTAATTTTTTTGATACTGGCCATTTTGTCGTGTCAGTGACTTTTACATTTGTTTTGATATGAAATTGTTTCCAGAGATTTCGGTGGAAGAATTATTTGAGGTGATACCACGTCCACAAGTATTTCTAAAGCCTATAAATTTTGATAGTGATTGCAATTCTTTAGTTAGGGGGAAAAAAATAAAAAAGGCAGGTTTTGTCTGTATGTAAATCTTGCCTGATGGGGCATATTGGAAAAGAAGGTGGGCTGTACTCCCTTCTCACAAAATCTGCATTATAGATTTCAGCTACGTGGAGATTAATCCCTCTGCAGTAATTTATCCCGGGTACTTCTCCTGACATCTGCCTCTTTGACGTCCCAGCTCTGCCTGATGTAGGGTCAGCTGTGCAGGAGAGGTGTTCTCCCAGACTTCCTCCTGGTTTTGTAGCTTCACAGTTGTTGTGAATTTAACAGCACTCAAAATGTAGTTGTGTGAATGAATATTCCCTGCATTTCTACACCCAGGATTATGCAGTGTAACTAAATTAGGATCCTGATTCTGCAGGTCAGGTGTTTCAGGCAGGCTTCAGTGCTGCTGAAGTTAGTGGTGGGATGAAGAGCCATTGGTTCTCCTTTACAAGATTTAAGTGGTGATGGAGCCTTAAATACATTTTTCAATGAGAATGACATCTGGTGTTCTGAAAAAAACATTCATTCCACGGCTTTGGAAGTGTTCTAGATGGTCAGATGATGCCGATGTATGTTTGCTTTAGCTCGCAGTGGTGATGCTAACCAAATTTCATTGTGAGGTGAAACCACAGTGACTGCATTCTCAGACTGTTTTTAGTTTTCTAATATTAAAAAATCCATTAAAGGGCAGGGCGAAAGAGAAGGAAATTAAATAAGTGAAAATGTACAAAACAAGAAGTCAGTTGCTGTCAAAAAAAATGCCTATAGCAAGAAGGGTAACAGATTTAAATATGATTTCATACATCTGGCTATGTCTGGTAACAAAATCTCCTTGGCTTGAAGAACTATATAAGTGAGTGAACTGTATGTACTCCTTGATGCAGTGATAGAATCAGGCTGTGGTTGCTTTTATATCCCCAAGAAGATGTATGAGAGTGGCTGAAATTATCCAGGGGGAAATTTCAGTGCCCACTGCTGTATGAATCCAGCTGGCTAGAAGGGTCTTTGGATAAGGCCAAAGGAGATAGAAATAAAAGCTGCTGTGGAGAGCCCTCACCTGCTATATTGAATTGAGAACTGGTGCTCATGATCTCTCAATTCTATCAGACAAGGCCAGAATTAATTCTGATTAATTGTGAGGCTTCGGTATACTTGCAGAATGCATGATTTATTCTGGCAAAATGTGTATTGGGAGTGCCTTTAGCTAAAATAAAATACTAAGAACAGGGTTGTCTTTCATATTCACCATCACTAGTCTGCTTTAACCCATGAATAGTCTTACCTGACAGGCTTTTACTATTTAGGAAGCTTCTCTGATGGTCAAGTGAACTGCCTGTGCAGGAGCACACGTGCACTTGGTCTGAGACTGGTGTGTGCTACACTTGCAGGAGTAGCTGAAATATCATAGAGGGGAGGATATCTGACTCTGACTGTTCTAATAAAGTAGTAAGCAAAGACATTTTTTGCCTTTAAAATTCCTTCATTGAGGATTTTAAATAAAGAAGGGTTGGCAAAAAATTAGCTCATAGCCTGATGTATTTCATTAGGGCAACACAAGAGGTTCCTTGAAATTCCCAGGCCCTTCTGGAGCAGCCAGACTCCTCTTTGCTCACACACGTTTTATTTTGGAGTTGAAGGTATTTCTGGTTTGGGCACGTGCACACATGGCCCTGCGTGGATTATGTGAGGGGCTTAACTCTGGCTGCCTGGATTTGCAGGCGGCGTGTTGACAGGAAATTAGTTTGTACCAGGACGTGCCTTTTGAGGACTATTTCCAGGCAGTTGTGATGATGACATCAACACAGGGAGGTCAGGTGGAGGTGGGGGGGCAAAGGCAGCCCCTTGGCTGGGAGTTGGTTTTGGCAGTGCCTCCGTGGGACTGGAGGGTTAATCATCATTTGTTTCTCTGGCTGCCGTTTGCGTCAAAAGGCCGGGCAGCCTTAATGAACGTTGCCTGTGTTAATTTGAAACCCTTGCTGGGAAATCATGGGAAAATGGAAAAGCACATAGTTGTGTGTCACCCCTCAGATTAACAGCTTGGGCAGCGCTGGAGCCCTCGGTGTGGCTCTGGTGCAGCTCCAAGCAGCTGGGAAAGAGATCGCTCCCTGTGCCTGCCTGGGGTTTTTATGGGGTATCCTGTTAAGCCAAAAGCTAATTTACTGTAGACTCTGTGCTAAAAATGGTGCATTGTGTGACAGCTTAGTGAACTATGTAAATAAAAGCACTGAAAGTAGAAATCTGTGGTGTCATAGGACCCAGACACCTTGATGCTGGTTTTATTATTGATTTTTTTTTTGTGTGTGTGGGTTTAAAATTATTTACTCCACTTTGAAGAGACAATAATAAAGCCCCAAATAATGTACAGGTAGCCCCCTTCATGTTTAAGCTGTATTATACCATCACTGATTGCCTAACTGCAATTTTCTGATGATGCCTGAATTGCATGAAAGTCTTTGCAATGTGCATTCCCCTGTAACAGTGGGGGTTTTCTTTAGGATAAATACTTCTTTAATGTGTTGTGGGGTGTTTTTTTTTTTTTTTTCAGCCTGAAGCTTGTAAGAGGAATGTTTATATTGGGGAAAGATGTAATATCCGTTCTAGCCACCTCTCTTTTAAACGAAGTTTTGGGGTTTTTTTAAGGGAACAAAGAAAAGTTTAGCATCTCCTCCAAAGACTTCTACCTTCAGGTCATCTTATATAATGTTAGTATTTTGGTCCCAGTCTTATAATTATTTTTTCCTTTGACTAGCATTTTCTTGTGCTCAGTCTGTTGGGTATAAAGTTGAGTAAATGTGAAACTTATGCAAGATGGGAGGCCTGAATCTCTGCTGAGACTAGCTAATGTTACAAAGTTGGTTTTAATTTCCTTTAAGCTTTTTGTCCTTCGAAAAGCATTTACTATCCATGTCCAACACCTGAAGTGTTTTATCACACACAGCCCTCTATAAGTCACTGGGACTGTGACCCGTGAGTATGTTAGAAATGCTTTAATATCACTTGGGAAATTCTAATGTGCCTGCAGAAAACCCAAAAGCTGATGACCATGTAACCCAAGTCCCTTCTCTAATATTTCTTAGCAACCTAAATATTCTGTTAGCCAACATCTATTACAGCTCCTCAAAGATGTTTTCCAGACTGGGTGTGATAAGTTTAATGTTTTGCACTGGAAAATTACAGAACCAGTTGTAGGATGGGAAAGTTAGGGAATTTTTTTTGTAGGAGAGCTGTACAGCAGTGATGGAACCATTAGTGTTCCTTTGGCTCTGGGACGTTTGGGAAGCCCTGTGGTTGCAGGCAGGCTGGTGGTGGGTGGCAGTGCTGCAGCAATATATGTGTTTAATACCTATACAACTGTATTTGTGTGCTCTCTATCTGCTGGAAATAATTGGAGCACTTATATTTTAATATATTTAATATATTTATTTTTGGAAACTAGCATTCACCAGGATTATGGTATTGTACTTGTGTGTGTGTGTGTGTGTGTATAGGTGCCTGTATATCTGTATAAACATTAAAGAGAACTTTTGGGAAAGGATTTGCAAAAAATCTGAGATTAAATAATTATCTTAATCCTCTGTAGATTTGGCTTTGTTTTAAGTACCAGACTTCTTTTTGCTTCTTAATGTGACGTTTAGAGCGATCTGGAAGAATGGGAGAGACTAATTTTTTTTAAATTGTATTGCAAAGAGCCTGTTTAAAGGTAGAGAAATGAAACCTTCCTCCGTGCAGCAGAGCCAGGAACAGTCCTGGAAGAGCTGTTTCCCGTTGGTGAAAGATGATGTAGGTGTGTTCATGCCCATCCACAGGGGAAGGCTGTGTCAGAAACAGTGAGGCTTTGCTGTGTGCTAAGAGCAGGACTCCTGGTTTCTGGCAAAGAAGGATAAACCCCACATTTTTGGTGCTATCTGGCAATCTCCAGCTGCTTGCCCCAGCCTGCTTCAGCTTCCCTGCCCCTGCTTAGCAGAGGGAATGCTTTATGCCTTGTCTGCATAGGTTTTTCACATGTTGGTGATTTCAAAACTGGAGTTTTCAGGTTTTCAGTCTTGGGGTTTTTTCCTAGTATCTGGAAAATCAGCTGAGTTAAAGGACTGTCAATGCTATTATGAGACAGTTGGTCAACACTCAATTTATTCTCATTTGATGGAGACAGCATAACAATGTAGAACTACTCTGCAAAACACATAAGTGCCTAATTTTTTATGCTGCATAGGGTGGTGTAAGCACTCACTTGGATGATGCTAAAAAGGAAAGTTTGTCTGACTAGTTAAGAAGCTGCATGAATTCAGTTATCTAAACAATGTTTATTCCAGAGATCCACGTTGTGTTAAGTTCTTTACAACCTTCATAGCAAGGCAGTAAAAAAACCAAAAAGCTGACTCAGTTATTGAGTACCGAGAAATAATTTGAAGGACTAAGTCTCTGATTTGCTGCTCACTTGATAAGACTGTTTCAGAGATTGAAGGCGAAAATAAAAATGAGAAAGAATTAAGATAAAAAGATGCATCTCTGTAAAATAAAAAGAACAGTATATCCTTTCCTTTCTCCAGTTTTCTAGGAAGAGAAAGCTAATGCTGTGACTTTTGTTTTGTTTTGTTTTTTTATAAATCAGCTCCTCAGGTGCAGGCAATGTAGCAGACCGTGTCTTGGCTCAGTTGCTGACGGAAATGGATGGGATAGAACAGCTGAAGGACGTGACAATTTTGGCAGCTACAAACAGACCGGACATGATAGACAAGGTACGAATGGATGCGCTGTTGTATATCCTGTTCCCTTAAAAAGACCAGATTTTGGTATAATTCCATTCTCTTTTACTCTCCAAACTGTTGTCTGATCAATTTAATGATTGAGAGTAGAAGTTTGAAAATGAAGACAAGGCAAAGGAATAGTTCATGTCCCTCACTTTTTCTTCCTCCCTACAGAATTTTTACCAGAAACAAAATGTTTTGCCATAGCCTTAAGTATCCGTTTCCTAGATGAGATTTTCCTTAAGTCAAGCTCATTGAACTTGTGCAGCAACATTTCTGTCAAACTGCTGCCGTGGTTTTTGCTTCTGTTTTGTTTGTTTATGCAGGAGTTTGCTGGAGTTTGTTGGTTTCATTAGTTACTTCCTTTCAAGAGATTAAATATCTCCTCAGTGCCCTTATCCTGCTGCCAGCACTACGGTTTCCAACTGTAAACAGTACAGTCTCTCCTCAGATCCTGCTGCAGCTCTGCTGGCGTGACAAGAACATGTCAAATTTGTAGAAGCTGGAGGGTTGTAACACTTACTGCAGAAAAACCTCCAAACACAAAACCAACCCAGCAGCCCTCTAGAAAATCCACTTTAAAATCCTCCACCACTGCTGTGTCTTCTCACAGCTAAGTGCAGTAGACGGGTCAGTCTGAAGTGATTTCCTTTAAGATACGTTTTGTAGTGTTGGTAAGGTTCTTTATTCCACAGCTTTTCACCTTCACAACATTAATGAATGTGATGACAAGTTGATGAATTTAGTTTTCCTGATCTTTTTTAGAGTTTCTTATAAGTTTCTTAAATAATTCTCACATTTTAAGCTGCTTCTGGAATAGTTTTTTTCTGTTTGTCTTGGAGCATTCAGGCATAAAATACACATAAGTATGGTTCATATACCAAGGAAGTCTTGAGAAAAAACCTTATATTTTGGCTCCAGAACACAGACTCTTCCCTATTGAAGGAAGCCACACAGCTGATGGAGACCTGACAAAGGCTTATTTAGAGCTTACTTGTACACTGTCTGTGAGCTTGCCATGGCAAAGTAGAGCTAGCAAAGTGTTTTCAGTAAAAGGTGATAAAACTGATCAGCGAAAAATATACTTGTGCAAAATTGAAATTGTCAAAATTTCACTTTTGTCAGGTTGATTTCAGTTTTCTTTAGTGGCTGTTCTTCAGAGTCAGACTAATCTGAATTTGAAAAAAATCTGTTTGTTGAACAGAAGGGAAATTTCCTTCTGAGTCAGTTCACCATTGTACTGTCTTGTCTCCATCTCTACCTGGGAATTCAGTTCCCTGCTGTTCTCCCTTTTGCTGGATTTCTCGTGGGCACACAATGAATGCTGCTTTCTTGTGTTGTAGTTTTTAATTGAAATATTGACAATATTGGAACAGTACAAGAGTTGCCACCCTGCAATACTAAGAACTGGATAGAACCTGAGTTACTGTATGCTGTACCTACATCATTGATGCGAATCCAGACCTCTTAGCCTGGGATATGATGCATAAAAATTTAATGTCTTCTGTACATATGAATTTTGGGGGGGTGGTGAACTTTTAAGAATGAACAGCGCAGTTTTGTTTGGATGCCAACATATCTTATGTATTCTTTCCCCAAGTAAAGCTGATAGGCTTGACTCTAAATATAAAGGAAAGGAGAAAGTTACAATGAGGCAGTGCTCCCCACAGTAGCAAGCTGTGTGATTACAGGAATTTTATTAGCAATTTTAATAGCCACAAATGGCTCCTTTATATTTTTATTGAAAACTCTTTTCACCAGATATAATAGGAAGTAAACAAACAAAAGAATTCTAGAAAGCATTCACCTAACAGAGTAGCAGAGCAAAAGTTCGTCGATCTGGAGGAAAGGGGATTTTAAACTGTGATTTAAAGGGATCACATACTTCATCCAGACCAAACAGGCTGTACCAGGCCACCACTTTCTCCTGGGTCCATGCAAGATTTGCAGTGCATAAGTTGTACTTTTTCCCCCTTCCCTGGAAAAAAGAAGACTGACACCAGAAATCACTTGTATTGTGGGCTTCGCTTAATGGGAAATTTTTCAGTGTGGGCTTTCAGTTTACTTTTTGATTGCTGATCCCTTTGGAAAGGTAACATTTTGTTAAATTCATATTTTATATTGAAATAATCAGTTACGTGTGACAATTAACTGAGTGTCCTGCTTTCATAGTTATATATGATGACTACACTTTAATTTTTAATGCACAAACTTTACATATGTTATAAAGGTACAAGGCAGTCTGTCTTCTCTACTTCCAAGGACTAGGAAAACGTCTGGTATACTTTTTTGTGACTATTCTTTAGCTTTTCAAACCAAGAAATGCTTGAGGAATGTACACTTTCTAAGTTTTATGTGCTTACAAAATTGGTAACAATCCATCCGGCATCTTCATTTACGTGGCTGCTGCTTAACTGACAATTCTGTGATGATTAATCTTTTGCAATTTGAAAACAGCACTTGGGAATATCAAATGTAAGAGTATTCCCCAGAGCCTAGTGCAGACTTCATCATCCCTGCAAACACTGCAATATGTTGCTTTCAGTTAGTGAATAGATTTGAGTCAGACTTTATAAAAGGTTATGAGTAATGATAAACTTGTTTTGACTTGTCACAGACATCTATTAATAAGGTAATTTCTCTGAGATGTCATGATTGTATTGAAATATTATTGCAGCCTTGTGTCCTGTGTTTGTAGCATTCAGATACTTTGCATCTCATTCATGTGATGCTGGAAAGGCCTTGGAATAGCTTCTATTTTTCGTAAGAATGCAAAACCAGCATGTACTGTTTTCAGCCATGTATGGTACAGAAAGTGATTTCTCTTGGAAGGGAAATATTCTGGAACAAGATGTTCTGAACATTCTTTGAAAGTGATACAGAAACAAAACACTCTGAGTCAGTCATAATAGTAAAATCTTTCCTTTTATTCTTCATTCTATAAGCAGAATTGATGAGCAATAAGTGGAAAAACTACTTTTTGTTTTTGGTGACTTACCCACTCAGGAGTGATTTTTCATGCCTAAAATGTGTTGCAATAACTTTATGGAGCTGCTTGTGATTCAGAGTTTGTCTTTTCCTGTGTATCAGCCTAACCAGAGATCATTCATCCCCACATAAAAGTAAAACACTGTGAATAAATTGCTCAGCTTGAAATTAAACATTCTCTCCGGACATACATGTGTATAGATTTCCAGGTGTGGTCTGACAGATTTCCGTGGAAGAAAACCTAGACCAACTCATCAGGATTAACGTGTCCTGTTTTTAGTTCTTCAGTGGAACCTGCTTTCCTGGCCTTTTAGCGCTGGGCTTACTTTATGTGAGAAGGTTGAATTGCTATCATTACCTTCCCATGCAGATATTTTTTTCCCCCCCTCTTAAAGCAGCGTTTCAATCTCCATTAGCAAGGGTACAGTGAAGGAAGGGAGACTGTCAGATCCCCAGGGACCTTGGTGAATGTTTTAGCACAGGAAGCAAGATGCAAGTTGCTCCTGCATCAGATAGTTTTACCTCCTGCTGGGTCAGATTTGAATGTCAAACACATTAGCTGTGATGTAAAACACGAGGTGCTGAGCGAAGTGAGGGCCTGTGGTATAGGGTGACATCCTGGTGCTCCTGACAGCTTCAGTTCTCCTTATCGAGGGGTGCAGAAAAGACTATCCTCAAATACGCTATTTGCATAAGAATGACAGGATGTGATAGGACAAATGAAGATTAATGGGATGCTGTGCTGTCAGCGTTACCCATTGTCTCCAGATTGATGATGGTCTGGATTTTGTCTGTATTCATGGGCTCCAGTGTAGTTTAAACCAGAAACTATCCTGGTACCTTGAATACTGAAGAACTGAATCTTTTGAGTGCTTTGTTAGCACGGGAGGGCTTGGCTCCCCATTTCCAAGCATCCTGCTTGTTGGTATAAAACCATGTATTTTGCATATTGTGCCAGTGCAGAAGATTTTTTCTGTCTCTTTTTGCATGTTTATTTTGCTTTTTAAAAACTTCCTACTCCCTGGTCTTCCTCTTCACCTCCTCTTCCATCACCTGCTAGTTTTGCTGCTCTGTTGACTTCGTTCTATTAATGATTGGGTTTGAATCCAGCTTATTTAGTTTAAGAGCCACGTGGATAACACTGAGTTTTCTGTTCGGGTTACGTGAACAAAATAAAACAGAACTGCAGCTGATATTCTTCCTAGCCACTGCCAAGCATGAGGAAAGGGAATAAAACTCCCTTCCCCCATGGTTCAGTTGGATTTGGAGGAGTCTTTTGGGCAGAGAAGTCAAGCAGAGGTTTATCAAATTGATCTGCCCCTCAAAATGTTGATTACTATGTAGTTATGGGACAACCTTAATTTAAAGTGGCTTGTTTTGATGAAAATAAAAAATGCGTGATAGAACCATTTGGCAGAATCAGTAAAGAAATTATAATTTCTTGCCTGCAGCAAAAGTAAATAATCTTTCCCCTTTAAAAACATCAAAGTTCAGTCTTTCTGAAGGCTTATGGAAGAAATTCAAATATTTAAGTTTGCAGTTTTACAAGTTAAAAGGAATAGGAAAGATTCCTGCACATTTATTCATTATTGTCTGGAAATGTATATGTGCTGTTTTAAGGCAGGTGAGGCTACCAGCATGTTAGCAGTCAGATGCAGGAGCACAAACCTCACTAACACATAATGCATGTTTTCCTACTTAGGTATTTGTGTATTTGGGATTTTCATTTTGGTCAGATGCATCTTACAGATGGTTCTTCCTATGCCACAGCTTTAACTTGGTAGGATTTCCATTTTCCCAAGTATGGTGTAGTACTGTAAAGTTGGAAACCACATAATCCATCAGTCATGTGTCTTGCAGACTCCCAGGCAGGAAAGGGGGATAAGTCTCTGGCTATCCTTTCTCAGCATCGCATCTCTGCAGATTCCATCCAGATTTGGAAGACAGGGGACCCAAAATTGGATGCTTTTAGGAAGGAAATGGTGCAGGGACACTTAACTGCATCACAAGAATAGAACAGGTGGGAAAGTATTTCAGAGTAGGAATAAAAGTAAGGGAATGCAATTGCCATGTCTCTCCACACTGCTGAACCAGTAATTATTATTTTTTTACTTTAAATGCTGAAATGCCTCTCTGCTTGTCAAAGGACACTCCTCTTATTCTTGTAAAGCCCTGGGATTAAAAACAGAGAGCAAAATTTCGTAGGTCTCCTTTTCAGTCAGCCAGCACCTAGAGTACTTACATCATCTTGCCCAGGTGCAAGTGTGGTTCTTTGAAATAACAGAAGATGTGGGATTTCTTTTGAAGACAAAATTGTTCTGGAGCATATAATAAATTTTCAGAAAATGAAGCTTTAGGGAAGAATGATATCAAACTACATGCCATTGAAAAGAGGATCTGATATTCTAACATAGTTTCACAATTTTGGCACCATCACATTTTCCATCAATGGGTTTTCTCTTGTACATGTTTGAGTTTTTCCTCTTAATTTTCTTAAACCTGCAACTCTGACTGGGGCAAAGAGATGTGCTGGAAGGTAGCTGTTTCTCAGAGGTTTAACTTTGCCTTTATTTATATCAGATCTTTAGACTTTAGGGTAATTATGAACTTAATAATTTATTTTTTAAAAGCAGAAGACTGAAAGAGTGAATGAAACCATCTAAAAGTTGTCACATGTTCTTTTCGCCTGCCAAACTGAAATGGCAGAATAGGCACAGTTGATGAGCAGTGCTGTTTGCTGACCAGGAATTCCAAATCGATGATTTGAGGCTGGATTGCACAGTGAATCCATAGTCCCCAAAGAACCTGACCACTCTTAGTATGCAGAGGTAGTTTTGGGGTTCATGTACATGTATATGAAATTTCTCTTTAAGTCAAAAACCAGGTTTTAAGATTCACCTGAATCTCCCTCTCTCCCTTCCCCCCCACCCCCACCTCCTTCCTCACAGACAAAAACCGTGTTTTCTCATGAGTACAGCAAATAAAATATTTCCAGGTGTGCAAAAGTGATTTTTGTTTCCAACTATTCGATTGTCAGAGTGTGGAGGGCTGAGTAGTAAATCAGCCTTAAGGCTGCTTCGCTTTTAGAAAACAAAATCTTAGTGGTGACAGCTGAAGAGCACAGTGACTTTTTCACTCAAGATTTATTACTTGCCTGAAAAGAAAGGTTGGAGGCAAAACTTGCTGGGCTGCATACTTTCTCCTTTAGCAGATACACTACAGGGCCAGGGTAAGTTGGCTTTATTTTGTCTGTGAAAACATACATCCAAACAATGTATGTAAAAATATAATAGTTTTACTTCAAATGGAACAGAAAAGTCAATATACCTGCTCTTATTCTTTACAGTGGGAAGCATTCCTGACATGGACTCTGTTGTGTATTTTAGCATCACTAGTATTTCATAAACTTCCCTGCAGCGCATGCCAGAAAAATTACTTGAAGGTATCAAAATGTATTTATTTTATTTGGAAAAGTACAAGGATGGGGAGGTAAAGGCCAGAGTTTGTTCTTATTCATACCTAGACTCATGAAGTCCAGATGAAGAACACAGTGTGTTAGCAAGCCTCCAAATTAACAATGAAGTGGGAAATTGGAAAGGCTGTCAGATTTGTGTGTGGTGCATAAACACCATCCCTCCAATCAGTCTGTAACTGCCATACCAGGTGGGGATTCGGGTTTGTGGTTATTCTTTTGTTTTGCTGCCTTTGTGTGGGTTTTTTTACAGTGGCGTGGAAATGACACTGCATTTCTAAGATAACCTGGAGACATACAGGGTTAAAATAAATCATGCCTCTAAAAATAAGCTGCATATGAGCAGTACATGTAAACTGGGTGTAAATTCCAAACTGTTGGGCGAGATCAACTCTAGTGTGAGTTTAGTGACAAAGTAAACTATTTTATCTAGAGAAGTAACACTAATTTTATTACCAAGTTTCATGTACCTGTGCAGCAGCTTTTACCTGCTAAAACTTGTGTGTGAGCTTATAAAGGTTTGGGTTTTCACTTCCAGGTTTGAATTACCTGAAAACAGTCTGTGTGGTGATAAACTCTTCCTTCTAAATCCTTTCAGTTCGCTCTTTTCTCACTCAATTCCCACTTTGTCAGTGTTTGGGCCGTGCAGGGGAGGACACAGCCGAATATCTCCCCAGAGATATGTGGCTTGTCTGGGTTCCCATGGGAGCATCCTCAGGAGCTGTCAGGGCTGTTGTGGCTTGAAACGGGATAACGGCGCTTTATGGCAGAGAAGCAAAGCACAGCAGGGCATATCCCACAGTCAGCCTGTTGGATACCATGAGTTGTCTTATATTTAACAACCTTCACTAGGATAGTGATAACAGTTCAGGAAGAGACATTCCAAACAGTCTTGTTTTTTAAATATTTATGGGAGTGATGCTGAGAAGGATGTGAGCGTAGTACTGGGAGCTACAGAAGCTCGAGGAAGGGCCGCAATTATGGTACTTGGGCTGTAGCCACAGACACATTTAGGGCTTACTTTGAACTTGGTCTTCTGCCCAGCTTTCCTCTTTGTGGATGCAAAATGCACAGTGTATGTGTAGTTTTTTTGTGTACACTGTATTAAAATAGCATTATAGGGGGTGTTGTGTTTGTTGAGCACCCGTGAATTAAGAACTGCCACGGGTAAGATTGTGTGTACAATCCCAATTCATTTGCCTTTGTGCATGCAATCTTTATTTACATTAATTAAAGAGGCATGCATTGTGCATGATTAATTATATTGCATTAATTTAGAAAATTATTTTTACAAGTCATTATAATCGCCTCTTCTTTAATTACATTAATACTCACACTTCCTTACTTTCAAGGGCTTTGATTTACACTGTTTAAAATCAGATGAACAGTCACTTGTTTCTGGGAGGAGTAATCAGATTACATTATGTGGTGTCCTGCTGAGTTTTCTGGTTATCTGGTTACTGACCTGGATATCAGCAGTACAGGACCCTCTAGGTTGGCCATAGGAAACCCGTTTGCTTGAAATAGGTGTTAAATTAACAACTTCCTGTTTTTTTGAGGGTTCTACTGTGCAAGAAGGGACCTTTTACCTGTTGTCCGGGATATTTTCTGACAACAAAAGAGTGTTTTGCCCCAGTGTCCAGAATCTTGGTTTTCAATGTGTCCACTCTTTGTATCAGGCTTTTCTTTCTTGTGGACTCAGTTCTGATGTCGTCTTTCTCTTCCTTCTTCTTACCTGGATTCAAATGACTCCAATAGGGAGAGAGGTCTCTTACCCGCTGTCATTTTGGGAGCCTGGATCTAGCATGATCTGCAGACTCTTTGAACCTTGGTAGTCTTTGAGTGGGAAAAGCTTGGAAAATATACTTGCGGAATGCCAGGAAACCTCACAAAGCTTTTTCAGTTTGAGGTGTTTCAAGTCCTCCTAATGTAGTCAGATCTCAAGACCTCTCTCCAAAGGTTAGGATGACATAGTTTTATTTTTATTAATTTTTAAAAACTGTAAATAAAGCGGCATTTTTCCTGGTCTCCTTCTCATGCAACAGCTGAAATGTTTTGACTGGAGCGTTACAAAACAAATCAGTGAAGGCAGTCAGCCAGCTTGGAAAGGACAAGAAGGTCAAAGCTCGGAATAGCATAAGCTACTAAATGGATTATTTTATAATATAAAATGTTGAGTGACTTCTATATTAACTGCTGATGCTTATCTCTCCCCTAATAGGGTGGAAGCTGTTCCAGTAAAATGGGGAGTTGTGGTGAAATAGGAGGCCCAGCATTGTACGTGTCACTGGTTTAGTGTCGGTCAGAATGAAGGGCAGCTTGGGAGGATGGGGTGGCCAATCTACAGTTTCATTGTTTGGTTGTACCCTTGAAAGTGGTGACCTTTTGACTTTTAGTTTTGGGTTTAGGAAACCTCTGAACCTCAGAGCCTTATAATGAGCAAGTTGGAATATGATCAAGCTCTTTACATTAGTGAAGGACTCTAAAGAGCTGCTGGATTTAGGGATTAGCTGAGATATGCACTTGTTTCTCAGGAAGGATATTAATACTCTTTTACTTAAGATTCCATATGGATATTAGATGCCATCGTTAGTCCTTTCAGCTGGTTAGGACCATTTCTTTCTTTGTGACATTTCTGTGGGGAGAAGGAAAAATAGGACATCATAGGCAGAATTTCCAAGAGTTGATTTAACTTTTTATTTTGTTGAAGGAGATCCAGCTTTAGATTCTATTTACTCATCAGTGATTAAAGCTGAATGTCTTGCACACATGACTTATGTACTCCTAGGGATGAGTAGAAATACCATTCCTGTTCAGTACATATAACACTGAAGGATAATAGGTTTGTTCAGGAAAAACAGGTTCTTTCTATAAGAGCTTAGTTATTAAAAAAAAAAAATCTTATCAAACTAAATGCAGAACTATAATAATGTAGCATAAGAGAAAAGGGAACAATCTGGGGGTCATTGGTTAATAATAAATCATTTTCATAAGCTGTGTGGAAGGATTGGTGTGCACAGATGTAGAGTGCAAAGCTAGGGCTCTCTCCATGTCCAAATAAGATGTTAACATCTCCTGTGAACATTGGACACTTGTTGGATGACTGTTTAGGTCACTGGATACCTCAGGGTTGCATACGCCAACGTAATTTAATAACAAAATTTTGAGGGTTTGTTTAAAGCTCTGTATGATTTGATGTATAGACAACTGAAAGAGTCTGCTCAAAATCACAACAGTGTGCTAGACTTTTAGGGTAACCTAGAAAAACGTGCAGTCAACAAGGTATTTGAAGCTGATTGAGAGTGAAGTGTCTGAAAGTTAAATGAATATTTTGATTGAGTGGTGCCAGGCAATGGCTGGCAGGACTCAGTAGTTCTGGAAATCTGAAGTGACTACTTCTTTTGGGGATTGTGTCTGTTTCATGTTCCTACTTTGTTGAGGAATTTAATTGAAGAAGGTGTAGTTACTTCTTTTGTTTTAAATGCAGGTGTATTCCCTGCATGGCAAATCAAGCTTTGTGCTACAGAGAAGCATATACCTGATATATGTGCTCTGAATGCACTTTATAACAATATTCTGATTGCTGTTTACAGCATCTTCTTGCATTACTGTTCCAGTCAGATGCTGGAAAAGATGATTTTGGGAACTGCCCATTTTTGTGGGTGGTCATGTGATATTCTTCTATGCAGAATGAAGGGAGAGTCAACTGTTCCTAAACAGAAACTAATGTTTTATTCCTGTGATCATCCTCGCTGCCCTCCTCTGAACCTTTTCCAGATCTATTACATCATTTCTGAGAAAAAGGGACCAGGACTTGTGAGTGCAACATGGGTTTGTATGGGTTTGCATGATGATGTTTTCTGGTTTGACCTTTACTCTTTTATTAGCAGTTCTGAATTTTTAACACTTGAATTGCTTTTCTGGCCGCTGCCAAGAACCGAGCTAGAGTTTTCATCACTGTCTATTAAAACTAGAAGTGGTAATGATTCATCTCACAGCACATCCGTTTATATACAAAGAGAAGATTGAATTTCCCATGGTCGCTGCTTTGCGTTTACTTACATTGAACATTATCCAATTTCTAAGTCTCCTGAGAGTCTTGGACGGTTCTTTACCCTCAGTCTTCATCTCTGTTGCTTTGAATAACTATATCATTAGAAATTATGGCTCCTATATGAGATCACTTCTTTGGTATTAAACCTCATAAAGGAGATGTAAATTTTATACAGGAAAAATGGATGTGATGAAGGGGGTCTGCATTGTGTCGCAATAGAGAGGTAACAGGAAAGGCCTCTTCCCTGCCAGTACATGCTGTTATCTACAGACAGATCCTGACAAGCACATTTGGACTCTTACTGAGAACAGAGGAATGAGAGGTAAAACATCACACAGTGTCATGAGCCTGAGAGAGTTTGTATTCCTTTGTACTATTTTACGTTGGTTCTGGAAAGGAGAGGAAGAAGAACAACAGGGTGCCACTGGTTTTATGTCTTGTCAGAAATGACCGTGATAGGTGAGCCTCAAGTCTTGGTATTGATTAATTTCTGTAGATTTATGTTGATTAATTTCTGTAGAATTAAGTCCTGTGACTAAGAATAGTAGGCAGCAGTGCACACGGAAAAGTGCTGAGTGCCAGCCCAGTCCGGGGGAAAACACACACCTGACAGTGGCACAGAAAATGGAGGGATCCCAGAGTCAGGCCTTGCAGATGGAGAGAGTGTGCTCTGGACTGCACATAGCTCAGCTCTGTTGCAGAAGTTGTTTTCCTTAGCAGTGAATATTTTCTGCAGAAGTCACGGAGCGAGGAGAGGCGGCATTAGCTGGTTTGCAAGGCAAGTCTTATTCCATTACTTAACAGGGAGGCACGTGAGCTATGTAAGCAAGCACACACGCCAGGGTGTGTGTGCTCATCAGTCACCATGTGAGGTGTGTGTAATTGGCAAACACACACCTTGGAACATGTTCCTGCACCTATAAAATGGCCATTTAATTTTAGTTTTATTAAGGAATGTAAATACTCTGTGCCAGCTTACAAAATTCTCCTTTTTATATATAAAATTGAAACACTGTTCTTTCATGCATTTAATATTGAAGTGTGTTAAAGTCTTTAAATACCTGTTTTAGTGCTTAAGTACTAGTTTGATGTGATACCTGAGCTTCTCTGTTGTCTCCATGCACTAATGATGCTGTTTGAGTGGGTGTGAGGAAATGTAGCTGACTGCATCCTAGATTTCCCCATTGATTCCTATTCCTTGTGCTCCTCTCGGCTTCCCCACCTGTACTTAGAAACAATGCATTTCCCAGGGGAGCTGGAGTTCAAGCCTTATTCTTCACCCAGAAACACTGGCTACAGAGGCTATTACTCTTAAATAATAGTTCGATTCTGTGCACCAGGAGGGGGGTATTTTATGATGCTCTTTCAACTGTCTGACTGCTCTCCAGAAAATGCGTTGCGAAGGGATGGAAGAGTGCAAAGAATCGGTGTGATGTGGAAATAGGTTGTGCTCCTCACTGCAGTTATGGCTGTGTCTACTTATACTACCTATAGAAGACTGACACCTTCTTATTGATCTATCAATATCTCCTTTGTGCGTCGTGCACAAGAGTGATGGGAACAAAGTGAGGCAGCTGTAATTGCTGTAGGCGCTGTAATTGAGGAATTAGGTGCAGTTCTGTCACTGCTTCTTGAGAAAACTGCTGATTAGCATTCACAGAGGACAAAATTCTTCCCTCTTCTATGACTGTGCAAGCCTACTGGGTCTGAAGAGATTTCAGAGTTATGGCTGAAAGGAAAGTCTTGTGTTTCCTCTTTTCGGGTTATTTTTATTTTTAACTTAATTTTATTTCTAGTGGACAGAGTAAGGAAAGGAACGAAGCTGCCACTGAAGGTCCTAGATCATGTCCAGGATTTGTACAAGACTTGTTTTGTAGAGAATGGGACTCTGTCCTGTCTTTGTTTTCCATGTGAAAATAGAGTATGTTTCACACAAGATGCCACATCACAAATAAAGAAAGTCTTTAAGCAGATGCATTTCCACAACAAAGGCATATTTTGATGTGATCTGCCAGCAAGGCTGTGACAGAACACAAATAATGTGAGCTCTTGGAAAAGGAAAAATATTAATTGGAACCATTAACCTTCTGAGACACTGAATATGTTTTGAAATAAATGCTTTTAATTAGTACTGTTCTAAGAGAAGAAAAGTTGTGGTTTGATTCAGAATCGCCAGAATTTGTGTACCTGGCGTGCCACCTGAAGTTTTGGGCTCGTAGAAAAATCCAAACTCATTATTCAAATGGCAGTCTGGTTTGTTTTGGTTTTTTGTTTTGCTTCTGTGGTAAGATTTCCATGGCTTTACGTTTTATTCATGTGGGTCTTATTTTCATAAAAATACTGATACAAAAGACCTTAACTTGCAACTCTTTCAGTCCATGCTCAAACTTTTACAACTATTTTCTTTTCCCATAAGCCGAAGATTGCGTTTGTTTCCACCACTGGAATCATTTATGTATAAGCTTTACTTTAAAGCCGAGCATATATTTGAATGTTTGTAGAACTGGAATTATAGGAACTAGAAAAAGGTGACTAAATTCAATATCTGATTAGGCAGAAACGTACCATGAATACAAACTGGGCTGAAATGATTATTGTTTTGGCAACTCTGAACCCTGAGGGTTTTAACATTGTCTGCTTACATACATTCAACATATTCATACAATATATGTAAGTAATAATTATTTTAATATAATCACTTGTTTTTTCTTCTTTTCTCATGCAATAATGGCGTGAAAGAGCTACAGGTTTGCTGAAGGGAAAGATTGAGAAAAAAAACCTGTGGGATAAAAGAGCTTTCCCACCTCACCAGGGATGAGGGAGAGAGTGAGAAGAAACCAGGTACTTTCTCAGCCAGGTGGCCCTAGTGCCCTGAGATGATTACTTCCTGCACAAGTGTCATCTTTCTTAAGAAACTTACATGAGGCAAAGCTGTTTTTGTCAGGACATGTGTGTCTGAATGCTGCCTTGTACTGATAAAAACATAGTGGGTAGAGAAAACCCACTTAAAGTTCTGTCCTCATCCACAGTGTGATCTGTTCCAGAAAGGCTGGTAGGTGTAACTGTATTCACATCTTGATTCTATCATTTCAGCATCACCAACCCGTTCAGCTCTTGTTAGGTGGATGCTACCTTGAAGGAAAGAAACAGAAAAATGTGAGGGTCCTGAAGGTGAATTTGGTTTCTTTTCTCTCTCTGTGTTTCACTGGGATAAAATGAAACAAACACTATACATAATATCAAATACTGTTGTGGCAAAATGGATTGTTGCAATGTTCTCCCTTGTGGAGGAGCATAAAGGTAGTCCATTACTATTCTATGTTTTCCTTGGGTTTTTAATACTTGCTTCGACTGTGTTTCCCTTTCCTTTTAGGAGTAGCTGTTATACCTGATTCTCTGTTTCTTACTATCACAATGTTAATGTGATAGTACATGATTTTGTTTCAATAGCCATCTTATTTATTCACATGAATTTATTACATTTTCTGTGCTTGCTTATCTGAAAATTACCTAAAGGATGCTAAATATCTGGATGCTCAGTCTCACTTAATTTCTTTAAGCATAAATACCTGTTATTCTCTAATTTCTTTGTTACTGAGAACTGGAAGAAGAAACACTGAACATTTTGAAAGTTTTGTGCACATGTTTTTAAATGACTTTTCAGTTCCCAAAACATGGGATCAGCAGATGGCAGTCAAACCAAAGTTCCATCTGTTGCTTGCACGGAGATTTCCAAATTCCGTGCCTGTAGGAGAAAGTGGAAAGAGAGAGTGTGTGACAGAGTTGTGTCACAAGAGATATTCTTACACATTTGTAGATAGATGCAGCTTCGTCAGACCTTAGAAAAGAGGAGCTTTGATTTCTGTCTGTCTGGGATTTGCATGTGGTGTTTGCTTCAGGTCTTTGGACTCGGGAAGCTCTGGAATTTATTTTTTTTTTTTTTCATCTGTGGATGTTTTTAAAAGAGCAAACTGGTGATTAGGTTTTCTCACTTATGTTCTAGAAATCTGTCTACTTAAAAATATTTTCTTAGTCAAGATGTGTGAGGAAAGAGCTTTGATTTTCTACCTGGACTGTCTGTCTCACTATGGAGTAATGGTTTTTTTATTGACCAGTTGATTTTTTTAAAAATCAAAAGTGTTTCTCTAATTCAAGGTGGTTAATGCTTATAAAGAAAAGAATATTTTTTAAATTTTTTACTTATAGCTTCCTTTTTTTCTGTAGAATATTAGGTAAGTTGCTGAAGACTCTTCAGTATTATATGATCTTTTTATTTACATCCTGTTCTAAATAGTTGTGACACTTGTACACCAGTACAGCTGTACTTAAATAGTTGATGGAGTAGTTTCCAAAGCTGCACCTTCCATATGACACAGTTATTCCAAGGCTTAGTTGCTGAAAGCATGAGAACTGAAAGGAGTTGCAGAGTTCAAAGTATCATTATGCATTTATTGTACTATTATTTTATTATATTTTCATGTTTTTTCACTTTACAATGTATCATTAAACTTCAATCTTTGCTTTTTCTCATGCATATTGCAAATTTTGTTCTCTGTTGTGTTCTCTCTGCTATTAGGGGCGGGGTGGGGGGAAAGCCCTAAACCAAAACAAGCCAGTGAAACAAAAAACCTTGTGGGAAAAACACTCAAAGGGTTTATCATGAGTCAGTATTTTCAGTTCACACTTCACATCTCCCTTTCCCCTAAAGGGATTAACACTGCCTATTAATTGAAGAGCACAGTTTATACTAAGCATTATTTAACATATACTGGTGGAATTACTGTACTTCCTGTTTTGTATTCACAATAATAGGTTTCTGAAGAGTTGCCTTTGTATAAATACCTCACTGACATTTCAGGCAAGTATATTCCTGTCTTGGAGTAAGCACGAAAGAGTAATGTGCTGGAACACTGCTAAAGAAGGAAATCTCTTTGTGTTTCATAAATGATACCCCTAAAGCCGTTTAAAAATCCATGTTTTTAAGTGACAGCTATGCACTGGGTTTGTTTCTTTATGTTATTCTGGCTTGAATTGGTTCTAGGAAGCCACAAAGGGAAAACTGTAGCTTCGGCAAGGAATCTTCTCCGTGGCTGGAGTGCTTTGCCATGGAAAAGCAGATCTGCAGAATGTGTCAGTGTTAAAAGAAAGTGAAAACTTCATCATAAACAAGCTATTAATGCAAGTACAAATTTTCTTGTATACCTCTTAGCCCTCTTTAAAGTCACTTGCAGAAAATCGGGGGGCCGGGGGGAGCCCAGGGAGTAAAGTTTTCCCCAGACTTTGTGTCCAAGTTTTGTCTGTAGTGGTTGTGGAACTGCAAAGTTCTTATGATGGCCAAAACTGATAATACACAATGGAGATCAGGTCAGAACTAATTAGATTTTATTATCAAAAGTCATTTGCTAATGCTTACTGACCATCTGGTTAGTTCTGAAATTTTTTTGGGGTCTCTAGAGATGGAGAAAAAGATTAGAGATAATGGTAATAGGGACTTGTTTTACATGAACATTAAAATTAATGGAAAATATTTATCCTCTCTTAAGGGGTTGAAAGGTCTCTGATAGTGTTTATATCTATTATATATTTGTTTAGGATGCACAAAATTTAGACTAGGCTGTATCACTGGTTCTGTTCTCTTTACCTTTTAATTAGTTTTTACCATATTATGTAGGCACACCACTGCTCTCCAGGATGCCTGAAGTGGATTCTTACATTCCAAAATACATAGAAAAAAGTAAACCAACAGGAGGATAATTTTTTCTCCTTCAGATTTAATCTTCTAGTTGTAGCTTTACATATATGCCAGTTAAAATCTCTGATAAAAATACTGCAAAAAAAATCTTGTGTCTTTCATAATCTCAATTTCACTTCAGTTTTCATCAGATCTGTAAATGACACCCCAAAGATATCGTGTGTTTAATCCTGAAGTCGTCTTCGTCCTGTTTTATAGTCTGAGAGGAAAAAAAATGTGGGGAATTTCCTTTTAAGATACCCTTGTTTCCTGCTTTCTCTTTAATCTCCATACAAGATATGCTTCTCAGAGAAGTGTCAGCTGGCAATTACCAGCAGCAGCAATGTTGGTGTGTGCAGGCCCTGAACTGAAAAGATATTCAATCACTGCACTTTTGTGCAAGGTAAGGCAAATTGCACACAAACTTGAATTAACAGAAATTTAAGTAACTTGGCAGTAAATCTCCCCTGTGCTCCAGTTTTGATTTGCCTGCCTGAAATCCTGCTCGTGTCTGGTCTGCTGACAATGTTTGCCCAGTTGTGACGGTGCTGGTGTAGCTGAGTGTCCCCAGGAGCTGTATTTCTCTAGCTAAGCTGGCAGAAGACTCTGGTACAGATTTTCTGCTGATGTAGCTGCACCTTTTCCCTGAATTATGTGAGCCAAGCAAAGCCAAAAAAAGAAACCTCAATTCTTTCTAATTCTTTGACTGGTGTAGTATCAAAACCTATGTACCACTAAAGAAATAATGTCCGACATTAACCACTCTTAAATATTTTGGGCTCACTCTTTGTTCTGGGCTGACCTGTCTCTTTAAGTTTTCATAACAATGTTGCAGATGATTCTGAGGTTTAAAAAAAAAAAAAAAAAAAAAGGAATAATTTGTGTAGATTAAATCAAGCCTCTGAAAAACTCCAGGCTCTTCATCTTTGGAGCATTGGTGATGATCCAAACAGGAGGATTGCTTTCCCTGGAAGGATTCACCTAGATCTGGCCATGGAAGATATATTTGCTCAGCAAATTTAATCAGCTTATCACAAAATTCTGCAAGCATCTTCTCTGTGTTTTGGGTAGTCTGGACAACATACTGCTTTATGTGTGTTAACTGCAGTCTCATTTCCCATGATGTCTGCAAAGTGCAAGCTGGACTTTGGGCTTGGGGAGAGGGAGGAGGTAAGAATTCTGAGGTCCCTTCACTGTCCTTTGTGGCAAAGAAAAGAGCAAAAGTATCCAAAAAATACTGGTGTCTTGATTGAATGTAAATTCTCTGCATTTCATGGTTGTCATGGCACAGGACCACAGACAGAAGGCAAGCAAGGAGCGCTCACCCTGTTTGCAGATGACATGATTGAGATGTTGCTTGTGGTTGCATTAAATGCTTGTGGAGAAGCAGAGGTCTAATTGTAACTGTACCAGGGCTCTTAAATAGCATCCATTTAGTCACCCAGACTTTGAGAGAAGTCTGTATTTGGTTGTGATGCTGGTAACCACTGCACCACATTCCTCCTTAGGGGCCAGAAAAAGAAGCCAAGTCTTAAAAGAAATGATTTCTCTACTGCCCTGCAAAGAGCAGCGTAATCCGCGGGCTACGTATCTGTGGTAGGGTTTTCAGGCTGGTCCATGCACAGAATAACATCCTCCTGCTACCACAAATTATTCTCATCGTCCACATGGAAAGTGTCTGGGCTGTGGATTGGCTATTTTAGTAGTAAAAGCAGAAAGGCTCCTTGGAGCCCTGGTGATTGACCAGGACCGTGTTACATCGGGCACCGTACGGGAAATAACCTGTCCCTGCCAGCCCTAAGAGGTGAGGGCCCCGAGTTGCTGCTCTGTCAGCAGTGTGCCACGTGATAGACTCTCTGCTTTTCCTTGTGGATAGCTTTAAAGCTTCAAAAATAAAACATACATAGAATCTGATAAAAGACACTTTTAAGGTTGTAAAGGCTGATGCTGGGAGTTCACCAGACCTGCATGGGCAGCTGCAGCTTTATTTTGTTCTCTTTTGTATGTATGTTACAGGGTCCTGCCAGAGATTTCCCGAGCACCAAGTGCTTGTTTGAGGGATTACTTATGGATGGCTCCGTGCCAGTGAAAATATCTGCTCCGAGCACAGCAACAATCAAAAAAACAAACAAAGCATTAAGATATACACTGAGCAGTATAGGGAAGATATAAAAATAGTTTAGTGTTTTGCTCTGGGATGGAACAATGTGGTCAGTGCCCATACAGTGCTGGGGAGGAGCTTCAGAGATCTCAGTTGTTCAGGGAGGACAACAATTTTCAGATAAGGGAATGTGTCTTTTATTGTTATAGTTTTCAACTTGACTGCATGTGAGTGAAAAAAAGGCAAAAGGGAATGGGGAAAGAAGATGGAATAAAAATATCCTTTGTATTCCTTGTAACTTGAAGGAGATATTTCTGTTGAGTGGATGAGTGGCTGCCTGGTGACTAACAGGGCTAAGAAAGTGGCTAACGAAAGAACTGAATTAAAAAAACTGTCAAGGAGAGACATAGCTCATAGTAATCACTGCCATATAGTGTCACCGAGGTAAGCATCTTAGCCAGGTTGCACAATGGATTTTCTATTTGTTCAGGTAATAAAGTTATCCAGATTTTAAGAAGAAATATTCTATAAATGTGTTTTGTCATGTCTATGTTTCAAAATGAATGTAAGTCCTTACAATTGATTGTATTAGTCACTCACTGCTTCCTGGAGTTTGGAGGAGCCTCAGCAAGTGGAAGCTGAAGGTTTTGATACACAAAGAGCAGCAAAGGTGGTCGTCTGTGTTGTGGTTCCTTTGCACAGCACATTCTTCTTTATTTGCTGCAGTAAATGTGTGGTAATTTACCCATCCTGATTGAGTCATAAGCTGCCTTGCAGGGAAAATGTGCATTCCAGCCACCATTGCAGGGAACCTGAAAGATAAAACGTGATCACCGCACATAAAAGTGTAAAGGAAATGCAGCTTCTTGTCAGATGAGTCATGGTGGTTCTGAGTCTTAAGTACATGCTCAGCTTGAAGGATGGAAAGTACCAGGTAAGGTTTCTTCTCTGACAACAACCCCTCTGTCAAAGGTACGTGTGAAATGACACGTTAAAATAGGTAGGTTTTGTATAATAACGGCTGCTTATTTTCTAGTTTAGAGCAGTTTTTTGCTTTATACAGTTCTTTATGAGAGAATATGTTGTTGCAAGCTTTTTTATTATTATTTTACTTTTATTATTGGTTTTATTGTGTTAGCTGCAAAAATATTGCCAAATCCTTCATGGTGAGCTGTAACAAAAACACGTGGGATTAATCAATATGTGAAATAATATATATCATTTCACTTTTATAGGATAGGAATCCCATATGTGTGTGCCAGTTAATTGTGTTCAAGGAAAACTTTCCTTTTCGTTGCTACTTCTCACAGAAGTAGAAATAATATTATAATGCATTTTTAAAAATCCAACACTTTACTCTGAAGGTAAACTGAAACCTTTTTGTTGATTTGTCACCACACTGGCAATTAAAAGGGGTAAAAATAAGAACTTTTATAGGCAAGCAGAAAAGCAATGAAAGCTATGCCCAGTGTGCAGCAGGTGAATATTAACATGTTAGTAGGTGCAAATACCTCTATAGAGTATAGACATGTACAACTTATGTTTTTACATGCCCAGATGTGTTTGACAGCTTTTGAAGATGCTGGAAATAGTGCAATAAGGAACAGCACTACAGACACCTGAGATCACAGCCCTGATCTTATAACATCGTTGTGCAGCTTGAATAGTTTGATACACAGTAGTGGACCAGTACCTTTTGTAAATAAACAAAGGTCACAAATGATGAACAGTTAACTAACTGAAACTGTCCACCCCCAGCCAGCTTTATAAATGGGCTGCCATTTAGCAAGTCATAGAGCAATGCACCACACAAAACAAACCATGTAGTGCCACTTTTATATGTCTGTACTGTGTAATTTCTTGAAATGACTTTGTAGAATGGAAGTGTGTTGGTTGTCCTTATGATACATTTTGGTTAATCATGAGACATCCTGCCCCTTATTAAAATTTGCTTGTAAGAAATGACAATATTTAACTAAGATACGGTAAGAACTAAATATAAAATACATTTTCTGCTTGTCAGGTTCCTGGCATAATCACAGAATCATAGAATGGGTTGGAAGGGACCTTACAGACCATCTAGTTTCAACTACCCTGCCATGGACACGGACACCTTTCTAGACCAGGTTACTCAGAGCCCCATTCAGCCTGATCTTGAAGAATAAGGTCTGATGCTTTGCAACCTTGCCAGCCTAGGAAAAAAAAACCAGAAAGCCAGTTTTCTCAGTGATTTTTTTTTTTTTTTGGCTTAGTGGTATCTGTCTGGAATGGGAGATTCTCGAGGAGGGCAATTTTCAGATGGTGTGCCAAGATGGCAGATGATGGTGCAAAAACAATGTGACCCATCCCTTCTTCCTGAACATGGCACCTTATGTGGTTCTGGAAGTCTGGCTTGCAAGTGGCAGTAGGAGCCACGTGTAGATAAGTGATTAAGCTCTAATTACTCAGATTTGAATAATGTAATCCTTCATATTTTAGTAGCTTTCTGTTCACTTTGACTTTAGCTCTGACTATCTCTTGTTCCCCCTTATCTCAGCTGTTTCATTTTGGCATGTCAAGGAAGAGGAAGAGAAGAGGCTGCAAATGTGTAGGGACAGTGCCTGTGGAGCAGATCACCTCTGGGACATCCAGCTGAAATGTTTGAAACGCCTTCGAGTTTGGCAGCTTTCCGTTTGCTTTCCCTTTTCCTTCCTTTTTTTAGTCCTCCAGTAATAGCTCCCTTGTTCCAAAGAACAAAACCAGCACTTAGTGGTCATTCAGAAAGATTCATTAAAAACAGGAATGGAGTAATTGTAAACAGGCACCCCCCTCCTATCATCCCCCCCCCTTCCATTCTAGCCCAGGGCACAGCAGCCTTGTGTTGTCTGGCTCCAGACAATTTTTGGGAGAAAAAAAGAAACAATAGTCTTTGGAGGTTAAAATAACCTTTCCTTATTCAGCTGTTACAGTACTTTCTTAGAAAACTAAGAGAATAACCACAATTTTAATATTTTAAAACATCGCACTTTGACTGATAAATGTTCTCTTGTTGTAAAATCAAAGCATGACTCTTTTCTAGTAAAATAGATGTAGTAACTGTGCTAAGATTTTATTGCAAGAGGCAAGAAAGGTGGGAAACAGCAATGGGGAGGTTAGATATGGCAATTTTCTTATAGACTGGGGTAATCAGTGTTTAATAAATCTGTAATTCACTCCTGGGTTGTCTTTTTTACAAGAGCTATCCAATAATATTGCAGATTTGTGAACCTTTGTGCTTACCAAGAGTTATTGGCAGTGGCATAGTTTGTGAGGAATAGAGGTAATTTGCTGGATTTGTGACGTTTGTGGAAATTGTTTCATCACTAAGAGACTTCTTTAATTACAGAATTATGGAAGGGAGCTGCAGATGTGCTCTGGGTTCCCCTCCTCCCTCCCCTTTGCCTCTGCAGCTGCAGAGCCCTTGCAGAGTGTCTCCTGCCTTCCCACCCTCATCAGCTCTGCCCGGGACTGAACAGAAGCTGGGGCTGCTAAAATGCCTGGGGTTTAGGTGCAGAAATATTTTAACAGTTCCAACTGCTCCAAAACTGAGCTTTTTATCAGTAATAGCCAGTGTTCATTGAACAAGGGCTGGGTACTTATTAAATAATTGCAGCATTTTTGAGAGCCAGATGGTTTGGCAGCACTCCTTGAGTAAACTATTTTGTTATCTGCACTAGTGTGAGAAGCACTTTTCAATTGGAGAAGCAGCTGACTTCAAAAGCAGGACAATCAGTGTGTTGGTCTGACCTGGCATGGAGTTGCCCAGAGATAAACTGGATTTGAATGAGCCCCAGCAGGTACTGGGAAACAGTACCGTGGCAAAACCAGAAGTGCTGCTCCCCACATGATGTGGAGAAATGTATTTAGTCTGAGGGTCGGATTAATCAAACTGTGTGACTGGTACCTGAATTAACTGGTTTTGAATTAACCTGGGCATCTTCTTAGTATTTTGCCGGGTGGGATATAAATGGAATTGCTGTGAGAGGATGCTACAGAAAGGTTCAGGTGCAAAGATGTGAAGGCCAAATTACTGCATAGTGTAACCTCTTAAAAATAAATACCATTAGAAACAACCGAATCCATCTAATTATTCACTGCTGCTACATGAGTGATTGGGAGGAAATTAAATAGTTAGCATGCTAATGAAACTTTTCCTTTGGTTGGGATCTATCCTGCTTATTTAAAAGCTTCTCAGAGTGACCTTTTTTTTTCCTTTTTTCCCTCTGCTTTTGAGCAGAAGAGGCCAGAGCAGGAAAGCATGGGGAAGGACAGCACGTATAGGGTCTCTTCATATAACAAATGTAAGGAGACAGGTTTTGTGTGCACGCTGCCGGACTGATGGGATGTGGCACAGCTTCTTCCACCTCCAGCTGAACCTTGTGGCAGAAGACAGTGTAAGTGGTCCCATAAGTGATAGGTCTGTAATGAGAAGTCATGTGTGGCTGTTGAGCCAATGCTCCACACCTGTTCTGTGTCCTAACAACTTCCTTTGCGCATGAGGGGAGCTCAGAGCCCTGTTTGGCTCACAGGATCGCCAGAGGCAGTGTGGCCTCCAGGCAGGAAAAGCTCTGGGGTTGAGCACTGGCATTAAAGAAATCAGAATCGTTAAAGAATCACAGTTCTGTAGCTGGATCTTTACGTGCTTGAGACATGACTTTGTTGATCACAAAAAAACGCTTACAAAATGTTTTATTACCCGTTCCTATCTCCAGTGCTTTGGGTTTTTGCAAAAATTGCCATCAACGAAAAATATGTTCTGTGAGTTATTTATTTAAGTATTAATTCAGTTGGATAACTGGATGCTTAAGCCTTTCCTCTCTCTGGAAAATCAGAACAGTGTTCTGTTCTGTCAGCAGAGCTTTGACCTAACTTTTTTTGGCCTGTCCTCATGAGCTTCCTTATGACTATGCGAATGCCTGGAAAGACCATTCTTATAAAGGCCTCTGAAGTCATATTGTGACGAAGGATAATAATTCCTTTTTTCACAACTCTTTGTTTTCTTTTGGCATCATGAAGTAAGCAAAGAGTCCTCATGAAAAAATTTTGAACCTTTTTTCTTTCTTTTTTTTTTTAAATATTATTGGTTAAGTTAGTGTCATTAGGTAACTCAGTGCTTAAGGGAATGGGTGTCTTACCTGATGAATTATGGAAGAATATCCCAATCTCACATTTGATTTGCAATGCTGTTACCCATTTCACCTACCTTTAGGTCTGACCTTGACCAGGTTTGCCTGTTCCAGGACAGTGTTTTCAATCAGAGCCTGTAAGAGCATCACAGCTTGGCAGCATCCTCACACCCACACAACCACAGTTTTCTGTGGTTTTTGACTTACTAACCTCAGTCCTTCATTGGTTCATACCTGTTTAAGTAGGTGGTTATGCTGTGTCTTTGGAGAACATCACCAGAGCTGCGTGTTTCAACTTATGCTTAGGGAAGATGGAACTTCTCCCTCAACCTGTTCAAATCACATGGAAAGTGAGCAGGGGAAGTGTATTGTCATTATCTTAATAACAGTAATAGTTTGGGCCAGTGTCATGCACCATAAAGCCATTATGCTTTGGTAATGAGTCATAAATACAAGGATTTATATGATGTGACTCTGAGAGTGGTACTTGAGGGCTTTCTTTTATAATAATGCATCTATTCAGTTTCTTTTGCTACAAAAATCTTAAAGCTCAGATTATCACATTACTGTGTATCTCTATACCTCATACTCATCTATCTCTTCCTTCACCCAGGTCTATTTTATAATTGTTTTGCATTTTTCCATGGCAAATGACACCTGATAAGAGTGATCAGGCTTGGGATTCAGTGATTAGTGCTATCTTGGCTCTGCAGATACCATTTATACAGATGAACCCAGCTGTTTCACTCTGATTTTGATACCAAACTGCTAATTGCTGATGGCAGGTTTAGTTTTACTACCGTGGTACCCTTGGTTGTCCTTGTAGTTGTGAACTGTCAAAATATCAGGGGTTTTGGGCTCTTGTTCTTCATTACATCAGAATTATAGCACAGGTGGGATGTTGCAGAGATCATTATGTTTTGATTTGTGAATGTGAGGAACTACTGAAGTCAAGGCACACAGGGAATACGGAGTACAGGCATCTTTAGGAAACAAGATCATTGGCCTCAGAAAACCCAAAGCAAAAACTTCTGCAACCTGACCTGTCTTCAACATTGAGTTAGCAGAAGTTTGAGAAATTTAACTTATGTTTAGAGTCTTGTCAGAATTTCTGAATGAGCTATTGAGAGACTAAAATCTGTGCTTAAAGACAAATAGTCATGCACATTATTGCAAAGATTTTGTGATAGTCCAGTAACATGAGGCACATGGTTTTCTTGTCATAGAAAATGCTTGTCCTTTCAAATATGAAGATATATATATGAAATATCTCAGCTTTCTGTATTTGTTTTTCATTCTGACTTCCACTGTTGACATTTTGCACAATAGCTTCTGTAATGTGTAAATACAGAGAGTGTCCAATAAAAGGGTGGAGGTAAGTCGTGGTCTTGCATAGAGCAGATAATATTGTATTGAAAAGAAGGAAAAAAGCACCCAGGCAATGTAAATTATACCGATTCAGTTACTTTTGAAGTGGTAAGTGCTGTAGTATTACCATAGTTGCTCTTCCTTGCCTTTGTTCTGTCATTACCTAAGAAAAGATTGTTGTTTGATAAACAACGTGCAGCATTGGATGCCAGATGAAAGCATAGCCAAGAGATTAGATTACATTATCAAGGGAGAGAGGAAGGAAGATGCATTGAGAATGGGTCTGTTACAAGTCACCAGGTAATTATCAAGCTCCGTAATTATAAAGGGGTAGCCTCTCCTTTCTAATGTCTGTTTTAAATGTTAGTCGTGATTAAAAGCAGATCATTCAGGGGGGAGGAGTGGGGAAGGAGTAGTAGGTTTTGTTATTTCTCCATCCAGATTGTTGTCGAAACAAAGAAAAGCTGCAAAAGTGGAAAAAGTCCTCTAATGATGTGCATATATGTGTGTGTTTGGAGGACAAAGACAAAGGGGATTGAGAGAGCTCTGAACTTTGGACTTCTCAGCAAAGTGGATGTAAAAATCATTCTGAAAATAGTGTGGCACGAAGAAAATGGCTTTTTTTTTTTTTTTTCTGGTAGTGAAACCCCAGGTCTGGTTTAGCTAATGTGAAGAGAGAGACCAAGATCAAGTGAAGCTATTTATCTGAAAATGATGTGTGACCTTCTTTAAGATCAAGGAAGCAGCAATCCTGAGCGCCCACCAGTCCTGTGCTCCATGAATCCAGTGATCAATAGAGGTGCAGTACATTGGAGTGCCTCCACAGGTTTCCAAACTGAGGGAAAGATAAAGTTCAAAATGGCAGGTAGCTTATTCTATATTACACCTAATGCTGATAGATAATATATTTTTGCCACATGACATCTTTTTTCTTCTGTGTCATAGGTCATTAGAAATCTTAAATAGAAAAGGAGTATTTTCCCTTTGTAGAATCTCTACATATGTAGTTGAATAAAGGCCATTTTTCAGGCCCATATGCTGGTCTGTTCCCATGTGTGTTCCCATGAATCCTATACAGCCAGAACAGCTTTTCGCCCTCATAACATTGTCTGATATCCCACAAGTAATGCTATGGAAGTACCTGCGTAACCACCACCCCTCTGAATGTGGGAGAATGAACTAAAGTTTAAAGTACTAAATTTTTTGTTCTGTATGCTTAGAATATGAAGGGATTTAACAACTTGGTTCTGGTAAACTGTAAACACAAAGTATAAAGGCTGGTGGTTGACACTCAGATGTTGACACCTTTCAGAGAATGTGTCCTGGAGAGCCAAGAAAGGGACAGGCTATGGCTTTGATTGGAAGAGCATCAAAGTGCTGTAGAAGAGGAAGAAGGGAGGAGAAAAAAAATCCAAACAAAACTCAAAACAAACAGATGAACTGAATGGCTTTCAGAAACATGAGAGAGGCCTTCTGATTTGGGCTCAGAGCTGGAATATGTCTTAAATCTCAGGCTACTATGTCAATTAAATTCAGTTACAAAGGAGAGCAAGCACATGCCTCTGGGAGCCAAAGGGAAATATTGATAAATAAACTGCAGTGGATAGTTCTTCCATTCCTAACAAACAATGCTGGTAAAGAGGACAATGGGGGTGCTGTTTTGATGAGATTCTAATCCGTGACTGGAATAGCTTAGCGTAAAACATGGAAATTTTGCTTTGTCAGAGGCCTGTGAATGGTACTGAAATTGTAATTGTGGTCAGTGCTATTGTGAGACCCAAACACTGGAAGATGTGATCTTTGCCATGAGTTTTCACATGTTCTTTTTATGTGCCTGGTGGCCTATGTATAAAAGCCTTGTCATAGTTTGAAGAGCAGGGAGCAAATGGACTTGCTAATGCCCGGGAGTTGGTCTTCAGTTAGCACATGGATTGCTGTGAACTCAGCAGCATTTATTGCATGGTCTGCTGTATTTACCCTGTTGCTCCAGAATGAAATTTGAAATACTTAAATTCAGAGTCCTGTGTTTGACCTGACTCTCTTTGAATTGATTTACAGGGGTTTTTTTGGCATTCACTACCATGTGTAGTCCTCATAATGTGGACTTGTCGGTGGGAAGCAGCCTGCCCTGGTTAAATAGTAAGGTCCCAGCCTTACTGAAAAGCTTCTTCCCCTCCCACGTCTTTTTTCTTTCTCTTCTTATTCTTTTTTTTTTTTTTTAAGTCGGTTTTGTGGAAGTGAAGTATTACAATGCTGTTTCAGAGCAAATTCTTCAGATCTTAAAAAAAAAAAAAAAGAAAAGGAAAAATAAAGGTGGGGGAATGGAGGGATGGAGGTAGAGAAAAGCTCCACATGGCAAACCATTGTCTCTGGAAATCAAACACGCCCACTAGGTATTTTTGCATTGGGAACTATTGAATTAGTCCTCTGCATCCTGATCAGAGAGACTGTAAAAGTAGGACGCTTGCAGTGAATAGACTGGTTTTTGTCAATAGCTTTGAAACCGCCTGCCAGAGCTCGCATGCAGTAATTTGTTTATCGTTACTTCCTTCCTATGAAAACAGAATAAAAAGGAGTGACAAGCAAAATACACATTTAGGTGAGATTTTGCAGTTCGGAGACTGAATTGTTTCGTAAGAATAATTTGATGGTGTGCATTTGTTCCCTCGTGCAGTGGGAACCTGGAGAGGAATGGCTGCTGGGGCGTGCTCTTTGGGAGGTGGGAAGGCAGCAGGATGCTCCATCTCTGCGGGGGACACAGTCCCTACTGAAATGACAGAGAGAAGTGGGCTGCATTGAACTCAGTTCCTTGAAATACTACATGATACAGGGAAAAAAAAGGTGCTTGGCTGCATGAAGTGGCTGCATCTCATGGCTACAGCAATGTCATGAGAGGATGGGTTGGCAATCACAAGCCATGGAGTTACCGGGTCGAGTGACTTTCCTACCCCTGAGCTGGGAGCTCCCGCTGAGATGAAATAACTGAATTATGTGTGGGTGGTTCTCCTGTGCCGAAACAAGGATCATAGCTTGAGCAATGGAAGTGGTTTACCTGAACTCATTTTACTTGGGCTTGATTGCAGTGGGTTGGGACTGATGAGGTCAATCACCGTGCTTCAGAGGAAGGGGAGGAACTTTGCTGAAACTCAGTAACTGTAAGAGCTTTTCATTGTTTCAAACTGCAGATTTTAACTGGGTTCAGAATTAGGCCCTCAAATGTGAACTTAGGTGAAGGATGATAATCTTCAGGCAGAAAAGGCTTTGGTTAATTCTTCTTCTCTGTTTGTTGTGTCTAAGTGAGGAATCTCACAGTTGGTTGATGTCAGGGATGGTGTGAGTGAACAACCATTCATGGTAGCTGAGCACGGGCACATTTAACCAAACAGCTACAAGGTGATGGTTACAGCTTTAGATTTCTCCTGATCACAGGTAAGAGTAACTTGGTGACCCTCCCATCTCTTGAGTTACCTTGTCCCTGGAGGGATAGGTGTGCTCATGTATTATTTTTTTAACGTGCAGAAGACATAATTTCACGTCACCTCTTTTTTTACAAAATAACTTACTTTACACACAAGTGCAGCACAGACTTGGTTAAAAACTTGAAAGTCCCTATATACTTTTATGAGTATTCATTTCTATTCAGGTGGCATGCAATGTCTGGGATTTTTTCATGCAGGATTGGCACAGTCAATGATGAGACCATTTTAACCTTACAGGTGTCAGTGCCAGTGAGGTAAAGAGAGCCTGGAAAGTGTGATGTGTTTTCCATAGCGAGTCGTGGGTGATTAGCAGTTGGCAATGAGCTGATATGAAACGATAATGCAAGAGTGGCTGTGGTAATTGTTGTGTTGTCTGTGTCTCAGGAAGAGGTGTGTCTGCCTCTTGCCTGCAGTAAAATTGATGACATGGTCTGATAGACAAGTGCTACATAAAGACTGAGAGGAATTTATAGGCACCTGAAGGCAATACAAGCCGATGATGAAAGGCGTTCTCAATGTTAGACACTAATTCATAGTGAAGTGAAATCCTCACAAGGGCTTTGTGTCTGCTGTGCAGCTTACCAGGATGAAAGCTCACCTAAATGGCAGCAGGTTGTAATTTAAACACGGTTTGGTGCCATGTTGAAGTTCACAGACAAAAAAGAAAGTAAAAATATTAATTAGACCTTAGCTGCAAACTTGTTATTGCAGCTCTTTTTAAAGAAGCTCCTCAGCTACTCCACCTTATATTTAGCAAGTTAGTTATTTTAGTATCTGCTTTTTTTCCTTTTGGTTATCTTAATTATGTGTGTTCAATACACTAACATCAAGAAATACTCCTGAAGTAGTGTTAAAGATATATCTGAACCAGTTGGATTAGAATTTTACAACTGGCCTCTTTTGCAGCTAACTAAACATTTTGTTCTGGGGAGTAACACATGTGTTTTCTCAGTTTTGCCTGTGCCTCCAAAGCCTGTTTAGGTAGTTCATCAGGTTTCTGTGAAATAGGAGTGCGGTGACACACAAGAGATTCAGTGGTGTTTAGGAGCAGTTTCACTTCTCAACATGTTGTTCGTGATGTAAGGACTGCTGTGAACTGGTACTTCTTACTTTATTTTTTTTCTTCCAGAAGATACCAGTTTCCAGTGATAAGAAGAAGAATTGTTATAATCCCAAATGCAGGACAGAAGACTGGGGCAATTTATGGGAGGAGATTAATTACTGTTATGCCCTGTGTTGTAATGGTATTGTTATGGTCATCGTGTCTGGGTCTGTAAGAAAGGCCAGGCCTGGAGATAAATACATTAAAGAAATGGAAGACGTTTCAGGCATGTGTTACCTTGATCTAGAGAGTGGTGTGTTTGCCAGGAACCTTCTTTTTTTCCTTTGTCAGCTGATTCATAAGAGATATTGCTTTTCCTGTGTCCTGTTGGAGAGAGAGAGACAGACTGCTTTTTGGATGACTGTAGCAATCTGGACATGAGGTAGTGAAGACTGTTGTTGGTATTGCGTTGTCCTTTCAGAACCATCATATCAGATGTCTGTTGGCTGGTGAAAGGACATATTTCATTTCTTAGACAGAATGCTGAATTTCCATGTGTTCTGTAATTCAGAGGCTGCATTTTCATGTATGTATAAATGTAATCACATTATATAATTGTTGTTGTTCTCACCTTTACCCCACATACTCAAAATCTATTTGTCTTCCTGTTTATGGTCTGTATCAATACATTTGCTTGCAAAGAAAAAAGCAGTGGAGTGGCAGAATTCTTTTAGAAACATTAGAGATGCTAACAATAATGGTGAAGATACAGAGTTCATAAATACTTTTATTTATTTCAAAACTAATTTCTTTCATAGTCTGTCTTTACACTTTGTCTTCTTGTAAGTTTGAAAAAAAAATTGGACAATGTCATTTTGTCCTGTTAAAAGAGGTCAAGTTGTACTTGAACGCCTCAAGTTATCTGAGACTCTTCTCAAATATGCCAAACAAGTTCTCCATTTCCAAGGTCAAAACCAGCTAGATTCCAGTGTCTCTGGAAGCTGTGGTTTTTTTTCCTTTTGGAGCCATCTTGCTGTTCTCTGGATGGCGTCTCCTGTTTGCTCTTTCAGTTCATTCACTTGAGTTAGTCTTTACCAAACTCTGTGTGGGTTTCCCCCCCTGCGCCTCCAAATCTTTCTCAATTGTTTTTCTCTGAACCACAACTTGCCCTTTTCCACCACTAATGATGCTTTTCCTTCTGACTTGCTCCTTTTGTGAACACTGGCCTATTCAATGGCTGAATTTCTCATTGCTCCCAGCTTGACCTTTCTTCATTTTGTTGACTTCATGCTTTCAAGTTTTTTGCCTGCTTTTCCTCCCTCTCTTTTTGTTCTTCTTCTCTTGTCTTTTCCCTGGCACTGTATTTCTCCATCTTAGTGTGTCCCACCCTTCCTGTTCATGTCAGCTACCTCTAATTTTTGTCACTTCTGGTGAAATCAAACACCTGGATGTTTCTAATTGTATTGTATTTTCCTTTTCAAGTCTTTGCTTTGTATATGACTTCTCTGATTCTGCCCCTTTTCCAGTAGGCATTTACTGTCTGAGGTTTTGTAAATTGACTAGTGACAAGAGATGTACTGAGTCAAAATAGTTATTCTCAAAGAGTGAAAATACATCATAAATTGAAAATATGCATATTGAAAATAATTCAGTATGCATTGAATTATAATTTTGTTCTTATAACAAAGCTTTTTCACATCAGCATCCTTTCCTCCCAGAGCTAAAACAAACTCCTCCTCAAAGCTGCAGAACTAATGAAGGTTCTGATAAATTTGTATGTCTGACTTCTGCTGAATATTAGGAGGACTGTAGCTGAACTGCTGGTGTATTAAACACCATAGAACCCACTGCAGGGAAGAAATATTATGCCCCATCAGCAAGGATAAAACCTTAACTGGAGTCAGTGCCAGTCTGGACACTGAGTAGTTCACGTGGCGATGGCATTGGCTCAGGTAGCCTTGGATATGACATAGACCTAATTTCCTGGTCAAACCAGACAAAAATATGTCAATGGTCTCATAACTTGGCAAAACACAATTCAGGAAGCTGAAGACTGATCTCTGTTAGGATTTGTGTTTGTTTGTTTATTGTTATTTATTTGGTTTTGTTTTTTAGTATCTTGTTCCAAACAGCAAGACTTTCAGATATTTTCCTAAGTTTTATTTTTCTCTGATTCCTTTTACCCACTCGCAGAATTTTTTTCAGTTGTGTATCTTGACTGACTCTTGCCTCTTTCCCACCTCTGCACTTCCTTCACAGGTTTCCCTTTCCTGATATTTCTTGCTTTGAACTGACAGTTGCTGTGATATGTATAAAATCTTTCTGTTTTTTTTCCTGAAACTCTTTTGGTGAGGTTTTTTCCTTATCCTCCTAATTTCTACTATTTATGACTTCTTCCTTGCTTCTCCCTTCTGCCCATTAAAGCAAAGTCCTTGTGGTTTGAATTCCCATTATCGGTGTCTTTTGACTGTTCAGATCCTTTTCTGAAATGGGTAAGTGGTTTTTTCAGTAACAAAAGCCACGATGCCACCCGGCTTCTCCTTCCCCCTCCCTGCAATACCCAGGGAATTCAAGTTTTAACAAAGGGAGACACCAAAGGGACTCGTGATGGCACAAGTGGGTAGCGGTGTTGCTTTCGTTGCCATAGAAACGGGGTTGCCTGTTTTGACGGGCGAGCATCGAGAGATTTAAATAACGACATCCTTTAGAATATACTGTGGGTTTCCTGCAAGTTGGCAGCAGGGTTGCAGGGTTATTCTGTGCTATCTGGGGTTTTTTTTGTGTGCTCTCTTAACCTTCCTGATTGACCTGTTTGCAGAAACATTCTGTATCCAGTCGCTGCCTTCCAGTCGGATACAGCCCTGAGGGTAAAGTTCACTGTTTAATTCCACAAGTGCTTATGGACAATGAGTGTTATAAAGGTACACAGAAGACTGTTGTACTTGCTCTGCAAGTGTTAATGGAACCAGTGTATTTGTCAGGAAAGGAAAATACAGCTACCCCTGTGCAGAAACAGAGCACAGACTTGGACTTGGACTGGATGGAGGAAAAAGAAATAAGAAAAAGTATATATGAGGAAAAGAACGTTATTAGTTACATGGATTCCATCCTGGTCTATAGGATGCATATACTTGGAGAAGAACAAAATTACAGTTTTAATTTTAGCACTTTTAAATGACAGCTAAACCCTTGCATCAAAAATAAACCACAGAATGGAAACCACTTTTCGTGATACCTTGCAAAGCATCCCATTTCTTATTTACTTCATTACTTTTTATTTACTGCTACTGTAACTTTTGCAGAATTTTGCCTACTTGAGATATTCAGCTATTTAAAAACCTGGTAGGAATAAATGTCATGTTTCATGGTTGAGATGATGGCTATTAATCTGTTAGGCTGACTTCTGAGATGCATTTTTCTGCTGATGTGGACATTTGGGGCTGTTTGCAGATGTACCTGCGGGTGCATCTTCTCAGAATGGGATTTTTCTTTTCTTCATGGCAATATTTCTTCTGTAGATATTGAGCTGTATTTCATTTATTTGTCCTTTGGAATCTCATTATTTTTGCCAACAGAGGAAGCATTTCTGGATATTGTCATAACATAATAATATTAAAGTAAGCATTGATTTTTCTAATCTAATCTACTCAGTAAGTAATGTGAGTGGAAGGAGCATTGTCAATTTGTGAATACTTTTTACTAGTTTGCTTTCAAATCGGAGTATTAAATGTAATATTTTTTATTTAAGGCCCTGTTATTTTTCTGCTTGATTGTACAGCATTTGCTGTACTTAATTTAAAAAAAAAAAAAAGAAGGAAAATTGGATCCCATCTGTTTGCTACTGCTGCTTGTGGCCAGCAGAAATAAAAAAGTTAGAACTCAGGCTGAATGATTGAAGAAAGTATTAGTTTAGCCAAAGCACATTAACTGTTCTAAAGAACAGAATTCTTAGACATCAGCCTAAGAATACCAACATAAGAGTTTCCATGTAAACCTGTGACTAGAGCTACATAAATAAGTCTCTCAGCTCCTTTGAAATCACAGGTAGCTTGAAACCATGAGAAAGTGTCCTATGGAAATAACTAATGCTTAGGCACTTTTAAATTCCATTGGCAGTTGAGGAAATAACCTGTTATTTAGGTTGTGGAACGTTTTTCTGGCTTACTTTGTTTGTACCCACTGCACCAAATGAGGCTTCCCCTCTATTAAATGTCACGTTTTACAATTGCTGTGGAGGCACTTTTATGCCTCGAGTTTATTGTAGCTATTGGTGGGGGGCAATGGGGGCTAAACGTGTTTTGAGTCTAATTGCAAGTGATTGGTTTTTCATTTTTTCTTACATGTCATTGTTTAAATTCTGCTCTTCTGACATGTTTTGTCCTAAAGCACTGCCTGTTTACAATTCAGTACTTCTATTAGCTTAAGGCCCAGCTAAGCAAATCCTGTTCTGTGTTAGGAAATGTCTTAGTTCTTGACAGATGTTGCGGCAGGAATCTGATGGATATGACATCTACAGCATTAGAGCAGCAACGGTGAGAAATAATCTATATCTTGTCAGCTTCTGGTGGAATCAGACCTCTCTTTAAGCAGAAAGAAACAGTAGCTGTTTCCCACTACAAGTAAGAAATAAGTTTTTGCTTTTGGTGTTTTTTTTTTTTTTTTTTTTTTTTTTTTTTTTTTTTTTTTTTTTTTTTTTTTTTTTTTTTTTTTTTTTTTTTTTTTTTTTTTTTAATTTAGTGGGGAAAAAATCAAGTCGTTCCCACAATCTGAATTTGTAAAATGAGTTGTAGTTGTTACAAAAATTTATCTGAAGTGTTTGGATCCATAAGCACGAGGAGATACACATCAGTATTTCTCAGACTCAGAAGGCTAATTTCAAGTCTTTGTTTTATGCACCCAGATGTTTTGGATTTACTGGGTCTACACTGGGTGAATTTGGCCCAGAAACTTTATGACTTAATCATAAAAAGCTGTGTTATCTTAAAGAAAATTTTCCTGATAGATGTACTAGTCCCTGAGCTGTCCAGTGGTTCCCAAAGTAGCAGTCAGGAGAACTGCTGGCATTGGCTTTTATTTTTCAAGCTAACAGGAAAAGAACAAATGTGGAGATAAAGGCTTTATCCTCCAAGGAAGTTCTTTGATCCTGTGGTGGCTGTCCCAAAGTAACTCCTCAGGAGGACACTTGTATTCCAGGCTGAAGATTCCCCCTCTTTCTCTTTTTGCTGTGTACAAAATAGGAGCTGAAGAGGGTAAGAAGCATTAATCCTGGAATACAAGTGTCCCAACAGGATTAGCATAGCCATTAACATCTCTGTAGACAAACCAGGGAGGAGAGGGAGTTAAAGCAGTCTGTATTCTGTTCACTTTCTTTTTAAAGTTCAAAACGCTCACTAACATGCCCGAGGCTAAGTTCAAAGTTGAGGGACACTTCACTGGGATTGTTTTTCCATACCTGCCATTGGCCCTGTGGGTATCGCAAAGAGATGTCACACCCAAAATCTGCAGCAGGCTGTTCACCTGTACCGGTCACAGACTCCGGGGAAAGGGAGTGTTTGCCGTGAGGTGGAGTAAGACGAGATCTCTGCTGCCTCACTTCCAGAGCTTGGGGTTATTTAGCATGTACAGTCATTCCCAACTTCCCCTTTTTTTTTTTTGTTCTGCTCATCAGTGCAGATGTGTTCTTAAAGACAGAAATCACAGTGGCCTGAATAAGAAGGAAGCTGCTGACAGCTTTACTGGTCTTTTTAATTGCTGTTATTCTCTGCTAGCAGTGTGGCTTTTCCAAAGTATTTCTGTGCAATTCAGTGGAATTCTGAAAATTGCACCCTGAGTGTTTAAAAGGTGCTGTATTTTTATTGCTAAATCTTTCTTACTTCTCATTTTCTTTCCCAAATTATTCTAGTATAGAATTTACTGTTCGCTTTTTAAGTGTATGCTACCCTGAAATAGTCCCCACCCTGTTTTATAGCTGACGTTGTGATTTGTGCACAGCTACTAGTTCTCTAGGAATATTGGATCCTCGACAGCAATTTTAAAGCATTTTAAAGTATTGAATTTTAAAATATTTTTCCAAACTCACATACAGGCAAAACAATATTCCTGCTTTATAAAGAACTGGCAGAATAAATCTTAATTTTCTGTCACGGGAGCATTCTGAAAACCTGCGTGACAAATTCAGTCATATTGAGGGCACGAGGTTGTTTTTTTTTTTTCAAGGTTTTCATGTTTTAAGAAGTCCTCTGAAGCTGATTCCATTTGTAATATATACCATGTGCAGAGCACTGTCCTTTATTCTTTATTACACTCTGCAGGTTGCTGATTGCATGCACCTTTTGAGTATATCCTTTGGCATCCACGAGCATAAACAAAGCTGCAGACACTGTGTTTTCCTCTCCCAGCAACGTGATGTGTTTGCGAATTAACCAAGTAGCCTTGGGTTCTACGTGGGTTTCCCCATCGTTGGAAAGGCAATTTATTCCTTTAATGAGACCGGAGATTAAGAATTGAATTAAACAGAAAATGTGGGTTGATATAAAAACCAGTTAATAAATAAGTTAAATTATGGGTCTTTTCAGTTAAAGGTTTTGAAGAAACAATTTTAATAACTGATGAGGTGTTTGCTTCCTTTTGACTGTACTGAGCTGTTGTGAGTGATTGTTTTCTTATGATTATAACCTCTGAGGAATACTGTGCCCTTGGTTTTTGATAACTGAGAAACCACTGAATTAAAATAGAAGGCAGCTCCAGAAGTGGGAATGTGTGATTTAGGGAAGATCATATGAACATCCTGTGGTTTAGGAAAGATCAAGCTGTGGGAAGGAGAAACCACCCGTTTTTCTAGAGCATCATAAAAAGATTCACAGCAGGAAGGATATTTTGCAGCCATGTCCAACTGCTGAGTGAAGCTCTTCAGCCAAGTTAGGCATACAACCACGTGGAAGTTTAAGTAGGGAAACCAAGCACAGCTCCCAGATGCATCCTAGGAGTGATCAGGTGTTGGTTGATGGTCCTTATTTCTGTCTCGTTCCTGTTGTCTGTGCTTATCCTTTGCCTCCTTGTGGTTTTTCATATCCTGAAGGGGATTTTATCTGGCTGTGGGGTGCTTTATCTCCTGTTCCACTGGACGCTTACCCTTCACTACTCCCCAAGGGGCACGTGCCTCTTCCCCTTCCTCTTCCCCACATCTCCCTCCTGAGGAGAGGGACAGTTCAGAGCCAGCTGCTCTTATCAGAAGTTCACACAGTACCTGGCTATGGAGGGGGAAAGCTTTTGAAGTTGTGTGTAGGAAGGAGAAGGGACCCTCTTGAGACTTTGGTATGTGTTTCATAGTCACGGTCACGGGTCACAGATGGCCCCTTTGAGGCCCAGGTGTGTGAGCCAGAGGCCACCCTGCAGGTGGAGGAAGCCATGGGGCTCCTGAGGCATCTGGGACAGGTTAGATGTGCTCATGGATTTGGCTCCTTTTGGTCCCTTTTGGAGGTACAGCAGGGAGTCAGCCATGGCCCAGGTCTCCTTTGTAGTTGCAGAGGAAGTTTCTGGCTGGAGATAAGGCTTCTGAAGATCCGGCCCAAATCAGACTGGATGTCTGGCACTCGGCTGGAACTGCGCGAGGAAGTCCTTCAGCATCAGAGTGAAATGAAACGCAGGTCAGAGACTATGGGGTCAGAAGACAAAAATTGCAAAGTTAGCTTGAAATTCCAGGTCAAGAGTTTTTCCTCCTTTCATTAAACTCAGCAAAAGGCATTTCTGATTACCAGTGATACTGATAATGCAGTAGAGTCTAGAGATCCGGATCCTTTTATACTTGGCCTTGCACTGGCTGCCTGTGCTCTGAAGAACTTCCTTGGAATTGAGACTGGTGCATGAAAACACATTCCCTGTTTTTTTATGCAAGAAAACTGACCTATTTTAAAGGGGGGGGGGGAAAAAGCACTATAAACCATCATATCTCAATGTTTCTACTCTCTTTTTCAATTATTATATTGTACATAATAAAAAATTACTTGATCCCGTGCAGGGTGGACAAAAACCTGTATTTTCCAAAGTTCACTGTCTTATAACCAAAGCTATCCTGGAAAGGAGAGAGGGATGTTCCCCTGGAGACCATTCTCCCCCTCCCTCCTTGCCGTGATCTTTAGCCTTGTCTCCCTTGTCTCTTCTTCACCCCATGCTCTGGTCTTCTCCTTGCCCAGGAGCTCCCTGACGGACATGAACATTTGCTCTTGTTGGAGTTTCAGTCCTTTTTTTAGCATCTTTTCCCCACTCCCCTGCAAAATGGACTCGCAAAATGGTCTGTAAAACACAACCAGATTTTGTTTGTCTCTTGGGTGGTTCAATTTGCTGGCTTCAAAGATCTGAATGATTTGGCTTTCTAAATCATGTGGCTGACGTATCCTCTTTAGATTTTTGTTAGTAGTCCAAACTGTAAATAATAATAGAATATTATTTCCATTCCAATCAAAATACAGCATGCCTTTTTCTTGGAGCTGCTCTCTCCATTGCCATTCTGTCTCTTTGCATACAAGTGTTTTTTTCTCCTGTGTCAAGAGTTGAACGTTTTGGTTCCATCCAAACTAAACCCAAAGAACTGCTTTACTTGTCAGATAGTGGAGTCTTTCTTTATGTTGGTCAGCCACCTATGGGTCCATCCTTTTGAATTTACTATTTGTTACCTGTCTGTGTTTGTCTGTGAAGTAACCAGCTTGATGAGATTGCGACTCCGTGGCATCTTGCCAGTATTTTCCTAGTTTTTCTTGGAACATTCAGTTTAGGAAGTGGACTAATTAGCGCATAAACATTGTTTAGCAGAAGAACTCCAATTAGCACTGTTTGGCCTGGCTTCAGCGATAAACAAAGTTAGATGCGCGTCAGTGTTTGTCCTAACAGTTTATAAAGTCTGTTCTGTGCTCCCGGGGGACAGCACACACCAGATACATTAAGTAGTCATTGCAGTCAAGGCCATGAGAAAAAGCTGGCTGTGTCAAGCTCAACAGGCTGTGCACGATACATTAGTGAGCTACTTTGGAAGCTTTCCATTAATCTTAATTATTCTGAAATACTAACTGAATCTTTCCAAATATGTCTTTTTCTTGTTGTTGTCTATCTGCTACCATAGGGGGAAAAAAAATTATGACACACTCTTCAGTCCCTGTAAGCTGATGGAATTTATGTTTTCAATGTGTATTTTAGTGTCGTCACTGTATTTTCCTCATTTTGTTAAAGCCTAAAACTAAGCTAGATCCTTATCAGTACAAGCATAGGCAAGCTTCTTGCCCCAAGAAAATTTCTATCCCATTTTGGCATGACAAAATTAATACTGATAAACAGGTGGGATAAGCTTGGACTACTCTCGTGGTCATATTGCAAGTAGCCAAGTGTAGGGACATATATAATGCTTTGGTGGTTCTAAGGGAGGGGTGCTTGTCCAGCCAAGGTGGGCTTATCTGTAAGAAACTGAAGATTATAAGGTTTGTTGAAGTGTAAAATAACCATTCCTCCTTTGCTGCTCCAAATGCCTTAGTCACAATTTTGTTGGCTTTTTTCCTGGTTGTCCTATAAATTCCTTGAGGCTGCATAGGAGCAGGAGAGTTGGAAAGCATGGAAAGCTTCATGCGCCAGTTCCTTGTGTTGTGACTTTTAGTTTATGATACAGGCAAACTGGCACTGAGGTTGAATCCACTGGTGGTATCTTTAGATTATAGTCCGAATTAGATGACTAAATATGAAATATTCTATGTGTACTAAAAATACTTAAACTAGTTGAAGTAATCCTAACTCTGCATGAGAGAAGGAAGCAGGGAAGCAGCTCTTAAGGTTTTGGTGGATCAGCTGTGTTTGTATTTCAGAACTGACTATGAATAGGGAAACCACACAGGACAGGCATATTCTTAGCTGCATAGTGGCATGAAAATCTTTTACTCCTGACAGCAGTACACAGACCACAGAAGCAGCCCAAATAAAACAGAGCTCTGTTCAGTCTTAAAAATCAGAGTTTTCTGCTGGAAATCTTTCCAACCAATTGAAAGGCATTGTTAAAAAGTCTATTTCCAATTTTATCAATCAGTCAAGTGAAAAATAACAGATGCAAGTAAAGTGAAACTGTTTTCATCCCCTTTCTCCTTTAGGCAACGGGACAGATCCAAAGCTTATAGGCACCCATGCCAGGCTGTCTGCTCTTCACTCCAGGACTCTGGATGTGTATTGCTTGTCATTAAACAGTGCAGGATGTGGAGCTACCCTTTTACTCAGCCCTGAGTGTTTAACTGAGGGAGTGAAATTGTTCACTCACCAAGGGAGGAAGGAAGCAAACTTAATGTTTAACTATTTATTGCACCTTAGTGTCACCCGCGCTCCACTGTGACAGCTGCCCTGTGTATGAAATCAGTGGATGACATTCTTGATACTCTAGCTGGAGAAGGATGTGTTCCTCCAATTAAAGTTGTTGGAAGTTTTATTATAGCAGTTGGAGAAAAAATAAACATCAGAGTCTGCCATTGCTGCTGAAAAGGACGGAACGCGATGGTTCCCTCCTAGGACATGGTGAAAGTTACTTCTTAATTTTAACTAAACACATTCGCATTTTCTAACATTTATTTTCCCTTTTGTGAATATTTTACTATAATTTTAGTATTTTCTAAGTTACTGCTGTGTCTTCTAATTCCCCAGTGTTCTTCTGTTGTCTCCCTCTTTCTCTTCCTCTCATTACTCCCCTCACCAACAGGCCAGGTTTCAGTTTAACAGTTTGGTATTGATATTTTACACAAACACCTGAGAAATAATCAAGTGAAGGGTGCCAAGGTTATATTGGAAGATTTGCTTCTCAGAAGTTTTTTGTCTCCTAAAACCAGATTCAAAAGATTATAATTACACTAATTAGAAAATAATAGTCTCTTCCTACCTGCCATCATGTGAAGATACTTCAGAGGAGTAGCCATGTACCATTCAAAATTCTTTATTTGGTTTACAGTAGTAGACTCTCTGAGTTTAGCACATCTAAAAAGAAGTCTTTCGGTATATGCTATGTGAAAAGATGCACAGAAGTTAATTCCATTTTAGGTGTCCAAATTTCCTAATTATTCACATTTGCAAGTTTAGTTCCTGCTTGCAGTAAACTGATATATTGTGTCTCATTAATTTCCAATTTGGTAAAAGTTTTTTTGTTTTGTTGGTTGGTTTGGTTTTTTTTACATTTACAAGGGACTACTCTTGGTAAATTTTGCAAAGACCAGGTTAAAAATGAGCTGCGATAAAGGAGTTCCCATAAAAGATGGGAGCTGATTGATGGCAAGGTAAGTTGATGAAAATTGGTCTCGCATCAGAAAGTAAATTACTAACTGCTTGATTTTTGTAAAGGTCTACTTTTCCCTTGTGCCTTGGAAATTTTATTGGAGTTCTAAAACCAAATACACCCCAGATTTAATTCCAGCACATGCCAACTTGGTGGTGTGAACTTCTCCTGCAGGTTTTAAAGAGCTTGCAGGTGTTTTTTGTTATAGAAAAACACTTGCAGTCTTAACTGTGTGATTGTATTCTGGAATATACCTTTAAAAAAAATTGAGTAGCAGAAAAGACACAAGCCATTACTGGAAAGCATGTCAGTGATACCTAAAGGTATAGATGGTTCTCTCCACCAAAATATGTGAGTAGCTCCTAGTCATCTAAGAAACAGGTGAAACAGTGAGCAGCTGTGGGAGCACAGGTTAAATGTATATGCTCAAAACCTCATGGCAAACTCAAAGGGAGCTAAGAACTACATCCAAGTTTCTTAAACTCCAGTAACCAATTTTACTTAACTACTCTTTTATGCTTTTTTCCACTTCCCTGTTGATTTTTTTTTTTTTTAAAGTCTAGAACAGCTACAGAACAAGGCTCTAGTGAATTGAGCAGCAACTCATTTCCTTTGCGATCGCCAGGAAATACACTGAGCAATTAAGGGTGGCTGGATGGGAAAAGGGCTTTCATTTCACTGAGATACAAAAGTTCCCAGGCCTTCCTGGCTTTTCAGCAGCCTACCAGGTGGTCTGACTTGGAGCTGAGTCCCCCATGTTCCGATGTCCGTGGTAGCAGCAAATTTGAGGAAACAGGACTGAAGGCCTGAACGATTTAATTTTCTTTTATATGAGTTTCATCGCTTAACAGCTGTTCTAAAAATCTCAGTTTCTGTTTCCTATCTATTTCTTTATTATCTAGACCAAGAGTCAAAGAACTTCTCACAATGTATAGATTCACACGGGGTTGTCTCCTAGTAATCCTTGAATTCTCAATGTGTGTAACGATTAATAAGCACGATGTATGTTTTAAGGGAAGGTGACCATCTGCTGATCCTGTATTGCACAGAAATGCTTTATGTCTGTTTTTCTTTCAAATGTTGACCTAAAAATGTAACATTTCCCCACAATGCAAGCTCCATGGGACAGCAAGTTGCAGCTTGTTGAAATGCACTATGCCCACTAGTGTGAGAGTATCAGTATTTCATGTGCAAACATGACTTTGGCTTGAAACTGATACAAGAGATTTACAAGATAAAACAACTGAAAACTTCAGCAAGTTCTAACAAAATACTCTCTTTAAATATTAATATCTCTTTTAAATATTATTGGTTTTTTGGAAAGCCTTTCCCTATAACAGTCTGTTTTTACTATTTACTTCTCCAGGATCTGAATAACAATGGCAATACTATTTTCTAGGAGAAAGAAAAAAGAAAATAAGAGTTTTATAGCCCTGAAAAAAAATCACTGTTTCTTTTTTTATTGCTGATTCATCCAAACTGAAGGAAACTGAACTACAGGCATATTCATAACTAACAAATAATTTGACCTGAACTTCCATTGTTGAGAACTCACAATCTGCTTTTAAAAGAGGTCTCACAGTCATAAGAGATGCTAAATTTATTGAGCTTTTTTGTTCATTTCTTGATAGTACTCTGGATTTATTCATTTATTGTTGAGGGTTTTTTTGTGTGTGTTTGTGCTCACATGCGGATTATCTCAATTTTGTCTCTTGTTTCCTTCCCGTATTTTAGTGTTCATGCCATGGCAGCGTTTTCACCACCATTTGAAGTTCTGTTTGAAGTTCATAGCAAATTAACACTATTCTGAATGTTAATTCTCTTCTGAACAGTAGTAGAGGGACTGTGTCCTTCCTCTTAAGTACACTGTGATCTGTAAGACTCATCACAGGATTAAGGAACAAGAAGTGCTAATCTGGATTTTACCCCTTCCTGCCTCTGTAGTTTAGGCTGCCTGCAAAAGGAGAAAGCTGACCTGAGTTTCTCAAAGAAGCAGGGTGAGGATTAATTAACTGGTGACAGGAATTGTTGCATGGATGCTGGGAATGTTCTGGCAAGATTTTCAGATGGTGTCAGTTGGTGCAGTTCAGTGAACAAAACGGAAGCTTGCATTTTGGTACAAGAAATATGTATTTTTGAGGGAAATATATCTGAAATTTTTCTAGCCCAGGAACAATTTCATTTGTATTTCACTGTTCAAAATACATACTAGGTTTTATAGTTTGCCTGCACCTGTTTTGGCATCCAAATAGGATTTTCTTTCTAGAAGAGAGGAGTGCAGTCTGTTACCTGGAATTGTAAAAATCTTGTGTTCATTTGAAAAGACTCAACTTGTCGTAGAGATTGGTGCCTTATTTTGTATCAGAAGAATGTTTGTCAGCCTTCATAACTGACACCAGGGAATTTTGAATTCAGTTTCCAAGAGACCTCCACTACCTGGGACATCCATATGCTCTGCTACAAAGGGCTCTGATGCTGTCAGCTGGAACTCCTGGCCTAGAGGTGTTTGTATATTTTAATTTTCCACATCAGTTTTCAGTGCATACTCCAGTTTACAATGATATTATTTGTTAGTTGGAGCCAAGAGCAGGACAATATGATCCCTGGATGGAAACCTCTGTAGATCTTGTGGAGGCTTGATACCGTTAGACACAGAGAAAAGTGTGCTCCCAAAGTAGTGTTAATATCATTGAAACACCTGATTTTTGTATGATCTCGTATTTTAGAGAGCAAAAGAGGGAGAGGGTGCTCTGTACATGTGCACATAATAAATGTCAGTCTGGTTTATTCTTTCAGAATTAATGTATGTGGAACTGGAACTTCTGTGAAAAGCATTAGCCAGGCTAATATTCTTGCCAATGCCACATTTGTGTGATTGATGAATGATGTCTTGGTCATGAAGCCCTTGAGGAACAGAGTACAAATAGCAGAATCATTATTTTTAATGCTTACTCTTTCAGAGACTTTACAGGTAAATCATTGAATAGAGCAGAATTTTAAAAATGTTGTCTTTTGACCACAGTGGTACAGGGTGCTACATTTCCTTCTCCTCAGTTCCTGTTTGGGACAGACAAAGCAGATGTTTGGCTTGGAAACAGGCTTTATTTGGCGTGGTGGCAGGAAGTACTGAGAGATTTGCTATTGACATTTAATCCCTGATGTTTCTGTAGACTGTAAGACCATTTTTTTTCCTTTATTTCTCTCTTTTTCTTTTTTGTTGCTTTCTTGAATCTATGTAAAATGAACTGAACTCATAATACATATTTGGCAAGGGAACTGGAAACACTGTATTCTGTTTCTTATACTCTTGACAATCTTACTCATAAATCCCAGTCCCCTGATTCCTCTGATCACAGTGAGGGTTTTTTTTATGCAGGTGTTTAAAATGTGAAATTAGATGTTTTCCCCCAAAGCTGTACGTCTCATCTCCATCACTGCAATCCAACTAAAGGGCCTGTCTTCCAAATCATTCTGGCTTAGGGAAGTTTCTTCCTGCATCTGGTTCATGCTTTATAATATTAATCTGTTCAAGAATTAAAAACAAACAAACAAACAAAAAAACCCAACCCCCCACAAAAAAAGAAGCTGGGAGGAACACAGCTCAGAAGGTAACTGAGCTGTGAAGGCAACCAAGCTGATTTGCACAAAAATACTGAAATTAATTACTGCTTTAATAAACTCTGATGGTTTTTCATCTCAAGTGTTAGTAAAAGAACTTGACCTGTTTTTCTGTACTTGCATGTTCACACAACAGACTATCAAGGTGCTATTGTTCATGCTAAGTTAGATATAAAAGAGAAATAATTTTTTTTTAGGACAACGTGGTTTGGCAGAATACTTGGGTAACTTGCTGCCTTTCTGTCTGAGCTTTACTTTCCTTTCTGAGTGATAATCTTGGTCCTTGGAGGCCATAAAATTGCCCCTCTGCTTTCCCTCAGCCGGAGTCCAAAGTGATGCTCTGTGCATTTTATATGCAGCAGATTTGAATTCTGCAAAAGTAAAGTTACTGGGAGTAAAAGCAAACCTGTGAAAGGATTCAGCTACTGAACTTTGTTTTGTGTCAATACCTGAACTACTTTGTTTTTAGAGGGCTGGATTGAGATGGTTTTAGGCTTTACAGCTGCTCCAGCTTGAACTGCGTCTCAGATGGGGATATGTGAGGGCTGCTTCTGTTGTAATATGAATGCTTTGGAACCAGAATATGGCTCCTGCTATTAGGCAGTCAACAAAAGTTTTAAATGCCTTTTGTTCTTAGGGGTATTTTTATAAAATCTTAACAACCCATGGTTTCCCGTTTAATTTGAATACAGCTTAATTCACCAGCTTGCCTTTCAAGATGGTCCTGGATTTACCACCTGAGCCACAACTTCCTTAATGTCATGCCAGAATAGTTTTAAGGCTAGGATATATTCAAATTATGTGGAAAATGTGTCCAGGAGAATGAGTGTGATAGTTCTCAGGTTACAGAGTGCAGCAGAGTCTGCAGGAGAGTGACATGTATTCTCCAATAACACTTTGCAGAAATGAGTCCTGCAAAAATAGTTATGAACTAGAAAGAGTGAAAGAAGAAGGCTAATTACTTTATTTATATATTGTTCTATTTTTGACCCCTTCCTACTGATTCTTAGAGTATGAATACTCTATTTTAAAGAAGAGCTTACCTGTATAATTATACAATTCTATTATTATATAGCGAATGTGTGGTTACCACCAGCCACTGAAGTAGTTCTTCCACACCAACTGTAGCTGTCCTTGGGTGGCATTGAAAAGCAGTGTTTTTAAAAGCTTTTTGAAGGAATAGAAGAAATGGTGAAGCCACCAAGCATACAGGGGAGGAGTACTGGGAGTGTGAAAAGCTCTTCTTTAGAGCAGAAGGCTTCGAGCAGTACACTCTGAAATGTAAGTAATTAAAACATTACAAAAGCCTGAAACACAATGCTCCTCCTACCCTCCCACAACTGGAATATTTTTTATTCTGTGTTTTAGTCCCAGGTCTTGTTTTTGTTTAGGTAATCTTTATATCAGGTTGCAGGGTATGTTCCTGTGCATAGTTTTTCCTAGTACTGACAGCCAGAAATGGTTTCCAATTTGTTGTTTTTAAAACTTTTCTAGGGTATCCATGAATTAAATGAAAATGCCTCGGGTCCAATAAATCTATTCATAATGGCATCAGAATTAGGTTTTGGAGCAGTCTGAGTTTCCGTTATTCCCACTGTAGTCTCTACACTATGGACTATCACCAGTCCTTTCTGTGCAGGAAGAGCTGCCAAAAAATCAGAATAGGAAAGAATTATATGACTCGAGTTGTAGTCACGTTGAAAAAAAAATTCTGAAGGCAGAAAGCTCTCCTCCGGTCCTCAACCAAAACATGGCTGTGCCAGCACTGAGAACTTCTCTGTTCTTAAGGAATGAGGTTATCCATCTTTTCTTGTACTGCTGATCAGCTGTGCCAGGCCGGCCACGTGTCTTGGGTGTTTGCCTGTGTCTAGTGCGATGGGAGCGGATCTCAGCAGCTACAGCAACTCAGTTCCCTCAGCAAAGAGTACATATCCCTTGGGACAGACACAGCTGTTGATCCCCAAAGCAATTGGGATTGGCCTGGAAATCTCTGGGAGTGGGTAGCATGTGCAAGAGATGGTGATGCCTAATGGGTGAGGCCTGGTGAGAAGGGGTAGAAATTTGTTTTTTCTACTGCTCCAGTTGCTTCTGATGGGAAGGTTTCATGACAGAATGACTCCAGGACTTGTGTCTGGAAGCTAAAGGATGGCAAGGATACTTTTAAAATAAATTTATAAGATTTTAACCTGATTTTTATTTTAATTTTCTTTTTCCCCTGGTCAAATAAGTTAGCGCACTCTCATATTTTTATCTACAGCGTTAGCACGAACAGTAATCGCTGCCAATCCCTGTAATTATTATTTTGTGATCCTTTGGGAGCCTGCTGTACCGAGCCATTCTCTTCCCGTTGCTTCGGCACCTGGGAATTCAGGCTCCAATGATATTTTCCAGCAGATGTGACTATCAGGGCTTGTTTATTTTTAGCTGGGGATTGTGCACCTTGATCTCGGTGGGAAGCTTCCTGTCCTCATTGTCTTTTACAGCCGGTTGTAAAGGCAAGTGGCTTATAATGACCTACCCTTACTTCCCCTGGCTGCTTCCAAAAGACACAGGAATGTCATCATCACATGTTATAATTTACTCAGGGACTTTCCGATGAGGACCTCACAGGTTTAACCTTTCCAAAAGCTCTGTTTATTCAAGAGGGTAATAGTGGTGGGAACCTGAATGTTGAGGCCAAGAAGGTACCAGATTGTATCCAAAAGATTCACTGACTTTTGTCCACTGCACAGTTTTTATTTTGGGGTGAGTGAATCTGTGTTTTGATCACCTAATTCCATAATAATGAAATCTCAGAGGAAAGCTGTTTTTACTCTTAATGTTGCATATGAAAGCATGTGAAGTCCTAACTTTAATTTTAAATAACGGAGAAAAGGGGGAAACACTCAGAAATGTTTATATTTCTCCGGCCTAAATGGCAGCAACTACTTCTCCTAAAAACATATTTTAAAACATTCCAAAACTTTAAGCCTTGTGTGTGTGTGTGTGCTCCTGCACTTAGGTAGTTGTGTATATTGTGTTTAGACTGTTGAGTGTATAAAAGCCTTGTGTACCAGGATGTAATGAAATGTTTTTCTCTTAAATTTATATAAATTTCTATAAAAATAATGCACACTATAGATGCAAACTGAGCTGTGCATTGTTGCCAAAATGTTAAACTTTCAATGTGAAAGGAAAAAACATTCAGCAAGCTCTGATTTGAAGATCAGGACTTGCTTCAGCCCCTGTGAGCGCTGCTGGTGCGATGCTGTTTTGTCGGTTTCCTGTTGTATGAAAAACAGTTTAAGAAGCAGATTTCCATCTATTATATTCTTCAGAAAACAGCCGGGATGATCCAACTGATGGTTGGGTTTAATATATAGGGGGTTTGGAATAAAGCCCAAACTTGTGAATCATTTCATCTTTTGCTCACAAAACTTGTTTTGCCATTATAGGGAAAAGAATGTTTGTTTCCTAAATACTCCGTGTGGTAGATAGAGGAAACTCCGTGCCCACTACCTTTCTCCCCCAGGAAATTCTTTTCCACTAACAATATACAGATTTTATTTTTGGCAACTGTTTTGAATTTCAGGGGAGGGACATGATACAAGGATCCCCTTTTAGTACTCTTTTGTTATTATGGAAAAAGAAAACAAATGCATCTTTTTCTTTGTGAGGTGAGCAATTAACAGGAGGGTGGTTCTGCTGTTGATGCTTGCCATGGGATATTTATTATTGTGTAACCTTGTGGGAAGAAATCACCCATCTCATTCTTCAGGATTGCTGTGGAATACTTTTTGAGAAACACATGAGATCAAGGCTCTACTGCGAAGCACTGCTCCAGATTATTCCAGAAGAGGCTTAAAGCTTGCTTAGGGTTTGCTTTGCAGGCAGCAGATATGATGAAAAGAGCAATATTCTGATTCTTGTCATGCTAGTTTTGCCTTTGCATGGCATGCTAACAATCTTATTAGTTGTGTTTTTGGGAAAAGACTCAGAGGCCTTCGGTTCTCCTTCGAATTCTCAAAAGAAAACAGAATGTATTGTTTTGAACACCTGCTCCAGGAGCACTTTTAGTGAGTTGTTATGGTTCCCGGTCTACATTTGATCTCTCAGAATATCCTGCAAAATTTTGATGCTTTCCTAATTGCTCTTTCACAATCATCACCAAATCAGACCTCCCCAAAACATCTGTAATGTTTTCTGTTAGAACAGAGCATTGTACAGAAGCTTCTCTTGCCCCAGAATAATTATCAGTGAGGCCACTCTTTTCATCTCTACTAGGAGATGTCACTCCTGAACTGCATTCTGTTGTCGGTGATGCAGAACTTTGGGGTATGTAACAAACAGAAGAAAAACCACCTTAGGGAAATCTTTCTCATGCAGGTTGTGTTTCTCTTCTCATCAGCACAGGGACGGATGGAAGGGGCGTACTGGATGTGTTCTGTACTTTTCCCACGTACTTTTTACTGTGTTAAAATTGGTCCACTCAAAACTCATCCTGTCTAAGAAAGATTCCTCTAAGGTTGTTGTTCTTCTGTTTAAAATAGTATTGCTGGTGAATGAATATATGGAACCCTCCGCCCACCCCTCGGGATCTCTTGTGGTTAATATTTGTCAAAACAATGATAAAAAGAGAGCATAAGAGAAAAATTTTGGTGTAAAAGTGATAAGATGGTCTGTAGGGGCCTGGTACAGAGATCTCCCTGTTTTGTTGTTAAACCATTTGTGTGCACTCCTGGTACTGATCCTGAAAAAAACCCTCCCAACATGTACCTACAAAGCTCTGTTGAATGGCACATCCTGACATGTGAAAGGATAGGTTGTGAGGCCGAGCTACCTGAAAGAATGGCTTGGCATTCCTGTGGCTGAGGGGAACTGCTTTTGAGGAAAGAAAGAAGATGGGGAGGAGTCTGGGCGGTGGTGAGTGTGCGTGGGGGAGTCGGGACGATAGGCTGGAGCTGAAGAGACCACATCCGTGTTTTTCCAGGTGTCCCTTTTGTAATCTCTCATTATTTTTTTTAGAAGAAAAGGGGCAGCAAATCCAGTCATTCAGAGAAATAAGTGACAACAAGAGAGAAACCAGACTTGTGCTGTGCTTTCATTAACTGTTTTACTGCGAGTGGTACCTCATTTTATAATGCTTTCTCAATTACAGGGTCTCCCACACACTCATTGCCCCTCATTTTCTTCCCCATTACTTTATTGCTTTGTTTAATCCTTTATAATGTGTCTAACCCACTATAAGGGTTGCTTGCAAAGTTCAGGCCGCTCTTGAGATATTTTTGCTTGAAATAAATTAAATGGTTCCAAATTGTCTGGGTTTAGTGTGACCCCCAAAAAAAAAAAAAATCAGTCTTTTAAAGCTTCAGAAATGAGTGACTTCTTTCCTGATCAAACAGGACTTCCAGAATTGGCTCTTGCCTTCTACCTTAATGATGCAGGAGGTCCCCTTCCACGCTTGAAACATATATAAATGATGAAAACAATTAAATGTATACATATTTTACAAGATTTAACTTGACATGACTGAATAAACTAGCTTCTGCCCTGCACCTTTGTTCTTGCCCTAGGTCTTTCTGTGTACTTGCAATAGACTTTCAACTCAGTCAAAAAAAATTCTTCATAACCAAAAGACTTGGCATCAGAATTAAAACACAACTGCTTAAAGAATTGCTCATACCTTTCTCATTACTTTGGCAATATGACAATTACAGGTAGAAAAATTAAGCCACAAAGTTCTTCTGAGCCCCTTTTTCTTGCAGTTGTTTGGTGTAGTTTCACAGGAGGGTGTCCTGCAAAACAATTTGCTAAGAAAAGAAGGTGCAGTGGGTGCTTCAGTAAAAAATGTGGGTTTCAGGTTAGGTTTGCCTTTTTGCCTTGCATTTTTTCAAGGTGAGTTTCAGTTACAAATAATATATTTGTCTGGAGTTCTGCACTGGTGTATCTCATGGACTGGCTGTAGTTGTTGGTGAGAACTCCCATCTTATTATCTTGCCAAATTTATTTCTATTTTGATTTTATGTGATTCATGATTAACCGAAATATATTTATATATGGATGTTTAAGTTCAAAATATTACAAGCAGTGACGTCAGAAAGACAAACACTTTGTTGAGAATGTTTATTCAAACTTTCTCAATAAAAGCAAATGAGTATTTTTTAATGGTGCCTGGCCTTGAAAAAGTGTCTCATTTGTTTTTTTTTTTTCTGGCCTTTTGACTTTGGGTTTTCCAGCATGTAGTTCCAACAGCTTTCTTCATTCTGTTGCTCGTGAACCTGTTCAAGATACTCTCTGATCATTAATGCAAATTAATGCATCGATGAAACATCCTGAACTGGTGAAAAAGAAAAGCCTTGTGACTCTCAGTGATATAAAGTTGTTTACATTTGAGTTTACAGGTATTTCAGCTTTCTGATAACAACTTACTGGTGGACTGTCAAGATAACAATCACCTCCAATGTGTCTTACACTGAATTTATTACCACCTTTAGCTCCCAGCTGTAGTAATGATGAAAAGTCCTTTCTGATTGCAAGGTAATGGCTAAATTACGCTGCAATAACTTAAGGACTTTGAAGCATCTTGTTCCGAGCCTAATTTGCATCTTTCCTGTTTATGTTAAATAGTCAGGGTAAAAGACGGGATTTTTAATGGTACCTTTGCCATCTAACCTTTCTTTGCTGACTGAAAGAACATCCCTTATTAGGTCAGTGTGGTGGGTTAACAATACTCTCATTCACTTACACAAAATTCAGTGTGTGCTTGGTGTGAAGTTCAGAACGATTCCTCTGCAGCTGAACTGATTCGTGTTGTTGGATGAGCAAGTAACGTGTCAGTCCAGCAAAACCACATGTTCATACCAGTGTCTCTTCCCCCCCTGCCAATTTTTCCTTTTAAATAGAGTGATCTTAGTGGCCATAAAGCATAATTTCCATGTATATATAACTTTCTAGGTAGCAGAACTGTGTATCCTACACACACATAAAAGTCAAATAGTACAATAGTGTCAAGAAGAAGCCTGATGGTGTCTGTTTTAATTTGTAAGTGAAACTGTAACCTTCCCAGAAGTTGTGGTTGCCTTTCTGGTTATAATGGTTTAATGGCTTATTGAAGGATAAAGGGACTCCATTACCAGGAAAAAAGGTACATCTGGTATGAAGGACATTAATTTTTAGTATAAAATGACGAATAGTGGTACCTTCTTAATAATTTGGTAGTGATCCTGAAATGGTAGTTGGGGGTATGCAATGCAGCCAAGAAATACTTCATGTTCAAATATACTTACTCAGAATTTAAAATCAGCTATTGCATTATTTTGTTTGTTTTCATGGAATATTGAGTGGTGCAGGAATTAACATGCTTAGGGATGTGTTGAATGAAAAACCTTCACTGGAACTGTTGGTAGGGCAAGAATTGTTCCCTGTCCCCCAACTGCCCTCCGTATTCTCTTAAACAAGGGGTTTTTGTAGCAAGAAGGTTTTTCAAACAATATTTTTTTAAACGTTATAATTCAGAAATTGTCATGTGCCTCATTAACCTGTAGTGCATGGTCTGAGCTCCCAAACTGACAGGACCATCTTGGTAAAAGCACAATAAAGGATTCCTTTCTGACTTTTTATATTGTGTTCTTTATTATTTGATGGCAGACTAGGAGATACCCAGTGATTTAAAGGACATAATGATTTGAAGGAAAACTTGTCTTTAGAGAAAAGAGTTGTCGTTATGATTGTAGAGAAACCTGAGACATGAAGTTGTATAAGTTGCAAACAGCACTGAGCTCAGTTTACAGCAAAACTGTGTGTGATGCTTCTGCCTCTCATATGACTGTAAATTAGGGTTACCTGTCAACAGGTTGTTATTCTGTCTGTCCTGTAACTGTTATGGAAGGAACAGGGAAAGGGAGGAAGTCAGCTTTGGTCATGACCCAAAATCTGGTGAAGATAGTGGAACAATTTTCATTGACTTTATTGTGCTTGAGGTCAGATCCTTGGAGTCTGAAAAAATCCAGGAAAGGAAAACAAACCCAGCAGCTTGAAAAAGAATTCTTCTGTTATTTGATTAAAACTATAGATTTATTCAGAGCAATTGTTTTGGTCCTGAGTAAAGACAAATAATTTTGACATTTTCCATAAAAGAAAGCGTTGCTGAATAATCATAATATGAAAAACTTTGTGTTGTGCACAACTGCTCTGCCAATTTATCAGATTATGTTAAAATAATTTCAAGAACAGCAGAGTAGCCAGACTAAGGATTCATCTAGTCCAATTTCCAGACTCAAGCAGTTGCCAAAAAGTAGATGCCTGAGAAAAAGAATGCAAGAATGACTTAAATTCCCAATTTGCTCCTCCTTGAAGGTACGGAGCTCCAGCATGTTTATCAGGAATATCATCTACACTGATTTTTCTCTCCCGTGTATTACAGTAATTGCCAAATATACACAACCAAATGGTTTATTGACCAAGAGAACTGCAAAATAAATAAACAAACAAACAAACCCAAGGGTAGTAAAGCTTTTCACTAAGGCTGTCAAAAATGTCATTGGACTGCACTGATACAGTTTTAGTATTTGCCCATAGAAATGCGAAGTCGCGACCCTAAGTTATTGTTTTACAACTCTGCCTGTTTTTTCATTATGAGCATTGTCTTTGGCAATTTTGTTTTCAAATATTGTAGGATCAGCTCTGTTAATAAAGGTGCCTTCAGGGTATTTGCAGCTAGTGAGGTGGTGTTCTGGGTACCGATCCAGCACTGAATAAGAAACTATTTGTTACCTTTTTGTGTGCAGCACTAACAAGTTTTAACATTAAAGCATTATGGTATCTGATTGCCTACAGGAAAGGGATATAATATTCACTTAGCAGCCAATGAATGAATGATTAAAATCTTAAAAGCATTTAATAAGATTGAAACACAGAGCAGGGCTGTTCTGTGGCGTTAAGTTACAGAAGAGGTTCACTGGGTCAGAGAAAGAGTATGGGAGATTGGATTTTTTTGTTGTTGTTGAAAAAATTGCAGTGTTACTTTTACTGTCAAGTCAAGACAGCTCTGAGGGGAAAACCACAGACGAGTGATGGTATGTTAAAAACAGCACAAAACAAGAGAATTGGTTCCACACCTGTAATATGACAAAAAAAATGTCACTGTTATACAAAGACGTGCACAGAGCAGTTCTATCCTGACCATTAGTTAAAAACTCTTCTTCCAGCCTCCCATATGTGCTTATACCCATGTTCCCAGGACACTCAGAAGACTTTGGAGTCCACAAGAAAGCCAAGTGCTCTGGAAGCTGCTGTCCCAAGTGCTTTGACAAGAAGGGTATGCGACAGCAGGGCAAGACTCTTACACTGTATGTCCTGGGTGTGGGACTGGGAATATTTCTCCCTCCTTAACAAAACTGTGCCTGTGTAGTCCCAGAAAGATCATATTCTGGCCATCACAATTCGGGTGATGTAAACAGAATCTGAGGTTAAGGTAAGTACTCATCAAAACTGCAATTCAAGGAGTTGGTTAAGCACAGGGACAGCCTGTGACAAGCCCTGCAGAGTGTGACAGCTGTGTGTGCTTGCTTGTCGATTGATAGACAGGTTGTTTATTAATGACATCTGAATACTTCAACAGTTCAATGTATATATCCATTTCAGTCTGTAAAACCTGCATTTTGGAGTAGAGAAATTGGAACTGGGTGGAATAGGATGCTACCCACTGCCCCAGCCAGAGGAGGAGCATCCCTGCACTGGCATCCTGGTGAATGCATCAGCCAGGGAGTGTGAACAACCACAAGCTTTTCAGTCCATTTCTCCTTCCCAGGTTCCACAATTAACATTGATTTTTCCACTTTAAGAAAATAACTTACTGAGATAAGAATCTTAATCCTGCTGATAAAATAACAACAAGAAAAAGAAAAAAAATACGAAAAAAAAAAGGGAGGAAAGGAAAGGCTGGGCTAGCAGGCTTGTCTAACTCAGAAGTCAGTGAGGTGTTGGAAGGGTGTTTTTCCTTCCTTTTGCCTGTCTCCCCGGCCCTCACTCACCGCAAGGACAGCATCATTGCTCTCCCTCTCCCCATCAGCATTGGTGGCGGCAGCCAGTCTGACCTGGAAAGGAGCCGAGGCTCCGGAGATCTCTCTTCAGACCCGGAAACGTCAGTAATTCCCTCCCTCATCCCGCTCTGTTTATTCAGGGCGCCGAGTGCCTGCTTCACCTGATGACATTGTCGGGAGGCAGCCGGGGGCTTTGCCCGACGGTGCCTGTGGCTGGGCCGGTTCAGCTCTGGTGGGCACGCGATGCTGGGTGTGCATCTGGCAGGGAGGGAAAAACTTCCAAGGCTTTTCTTTAAAGCATGGCACAAATCGGAGGAGGGCAGTGGAAGGTGCCCGGCGGGCTGAGGTTCTCTCCTGGGCCACAGCTGCGTCCTGGTGCTGGAGGAGCTCCTGCCTCTACAGTGCCACATTGGGTGGGAGCCTGAGCTCTCTTTGTCCCACCATTCCTTTTTCGTGAGTTGTAGGCTGATTTTTTTTTTTTTTTTTGAAACTTTGAGAGACAGGTCTGTGCCAAAAGATGTGTGAAAGTCCAGTTTTGTGGACCCCTGACAGTCTCACCTGGAGCGATGTCTTGGAATGTGACTTGTTTCACTGGATAGTGTTAATTTATATTACCTGTGCAAAACAATTGTGTCAGCATAGGTTCCACCCTGGAGGTGACTGAGATTTAGTACTGGGTACACTGATGTAGTACCTCATGCTTTAGGAGTCCTCGGTAGGAAATGAGGCATCATTATGCTTTTGTTGGGTCCTGTGCAGTTATTTCTACAAGGTCCTATGTTTACTTGGTAGATAGAAAAGCACGAGCACAACTAGTAACGATGAACTCTTAGTTACAAACCTGCACTTACAAACAAAAGTTTTTCATTTTGCTCCAACTTTATTGGGAATATTCACAGTGATCTGGACTTCATTCTCAATAACTCTGTTTTAGAATAAAATTAACTAGTTTGTTTTATTAATTGGCAAAGAATCTGCAGCCAAATTTTGGGAAGACAAATGCACATACCTATACTGATGTCAGATGACATCATTGGAAAATGGGGGGAAATAGTTTGAATATTGGTGAGGAACATAATTTCAGATGATGTACGTGGAAGAGACTGTGGTGGAAAATGCCAATTAGACGCAGTCTGGAATTACAACAGGAAGATAGGGATGCCATGCAAATACGGGAAGAGGGTTGGGATTGGGCCAGAGGGAGTGAAGAGTGTGATTTTTAGAATGGTAGAAATTGAGTGTTTGTTTTGTGGAATAAGAGTCAGAGAACCCCAAAGAAAGAAGGATGGGTGTGGATTTGAAGGACCTAAGCAGATGAGTTGGGTGAGTCCAGAAGGACAAGTAGAGGATTGAAAGAAGAAGGAAGAGGCTGGATGAGAAGAGGGAAACTGCAGCTAGGACAGAAATGCAAGAGGAAAGGTTTGTAGATACAATTGTTGTTGGAAAATGGAAAGATGAAGATATTATATTTAGATATTTTCTGTGGGAAGAAAATTTCCAGATGATATGTGGGGAGGAAGTAGAGGCAAGGAGGAGCACTAAATGAAAAGTTGGTAGAATGGACTTGGGATTTTGGAAATTCTTTTTACTAAAGTTGGAGAAACAGAGCTAACTTATCTAGGAATGTGGGAAAACTAAAAGGGAAGATGAACTTGCAAAGGAGGGCATCAGCCAGATCTCAAGATTCCCAGCACAGATGATCCATAGCACAAGAACAAGAGCAGAGGAAATGGGTGTTGGTCTGGTTGGGAACTTGCAGGTTGTGTGCCAGGTGTTTGGTTATCAAATTGTCAATGAATATAGTGTTTCTTAATTCGCTGCTTAAAAAAGTGTTGCTCTGAAAAAGCCTCAACCATGTTGTCCTCTTACGAAAAGTTATTCCTGTCCTAACATGCTGTAAGTTGGCAGGAGAAAGTATGGCTGTTCCTGCACTGTCTGGAATTTGGACAGTTTTTGGCTGTAACCTCTCAAATAAAGGTAACAATAACAAGAAGTCATTGCTTTATTGTTTTGGGGGCTTTTTTTTTTTTCAGCTATAAATTACAGACTTCGGGTCATACTGTCAGGAATTTAGAGCTGGAAGCAAATTTCTGCCACATTGTTCCATTTATGTTTTGAATCTTATTTGATGAGTAATAGAAAGAGCAGGCATTTGAAGTGAAGCAGGACTGAGTATCAGGAGAGATTTTTAGAATTCTAGAAGTCCATCTTTACTCATGTGTTGCTCAAGCCACTTGGGCTTTCAGTGGAGTTTGCATCCCCAGCTCTGTTGGGATTTCTTAGGTCCAGCCTGGTGCTGAAGTCCAAATCACCAGTCTATCATAGAGCCAGAGTTGCTCTGTGATAAATATATGATTGATATGATTGCTCTCTGGCAGCGATATACAAGCCTGTAAGATCTCAGGAATTGCCTGAGACCTAGGAGGATTTAAAAGCTGCACAAATATAGGGCTGGAAGCAAAAAAAATGAATGCTAAATCTAGCTTCTGACAAACCATTAAGTCTGTGCTCCCCAGTTTCCACAGCTATGAATCTCTGATGTGCCTTGTTTCACAGAGATGTTAAAACATAAGCTGTTGCTGTTAATATTACAGTATTTTGAAGATGTAGAGTCATAAATTATTAGTCATCATCTGATCCTGTTTCATACCACTCATCTTGTAACATTTTTATGCATAATGTTGATGGTTGTAGCTAAGTGCAGTAGAGTTAACAGAAATACTATGGAAAAGGAAACAACTTGTTTGATTCTTGCATAGCCCTGACTGCAACTTTTATTTTGTCTAATTTTGTTTCCCTTTTGGAGAAGCTTGCCTGATGGAAAGCCAGAGAAGCTGTGGATGCCCCATCCCTGGAAGTGTTCAAGGCCAGGCTGGATGGGGCCCTGAGCCACATGAGTGGTATCCCTGCCCATGGCAGGGGAGTTGGAACTAGGTGATCTTTAAGGTCCCTTGCAAGCCAGGCCTTTCTGTGATTCTGTGAAAATCAACTGGAAATCAGCAGTTTGAGAAAAGCTCCACCCTCAGTTCCTTGTCAACGCTCACATTTCAAGGCAGTGATACGTGGGGATGCTGGGTCTGGGGGCAGCATGAGAAAGCAGAGCACCAAAAAGTCCTCAGGTATTTTCTAGAAGTGCAGATGTTGGGGGGTTTACCATTTTGCCTCTCCGCTCCTCCAGAGGAGAAATGTTTCCAGTGGAAACATTTTCTGCTGCTTTTCTTTGTGTTTTGTGTGAAGCTACAAATGAAAGTGAAATTATTACTTTTTTTTTTTTTTTCTTTTTGTCAGGGGTCTGGCTTTCACGCTCCCTCCCTTTCCAAGCCCAGGCCTGCAGTCTGTCCTTTGCATATCTGATTCATTTTAGTTCCTCCAGGGATGTGTTTACATAACCTTTTAATACCAAGGACCTGGGTGACCTCGGCATAACACCATGAATCATATATGGGAAATGTAAAGTTAGCAAGAAGAAATGAAGTAAGAGTAGTTATGGTCAGAAAAGTAATTGTACAAATCTCATCTTAGGCAGCACATAGACTTCCTGTGTATGTTTTGAGTTGTCTCTGCTGACTTTCCTGACAAAAAATGAACCCACAGGGATCTTAATTGGCTCTCAAACCCCAAGCTGATTTTGCAGGCTGATAATTAGTGTGTTTCTGTGAGCATATTTATATACATGTTGAAAACAGAGCATATCTAATTTAGATCCTATTGAGAGACACAAGACAGGGACATCCCACGGTGTGATTTCATTTATATTTATTTGCACAGATATATAAAACTCATTAAGCATGCATTCTGCACTCTGGACTCCTGACACATAAATCTACATGTGTATCACTAATTTATTATTATTATTTTATATAAAGGCCTGCTCAGCACATCTTAAATCAGAGCTGCATGCCACCCACCAGTAAAACCAACAAGTCTGTAGCCACATAAATCTCTCCAGCCTCTGTCCATCCTCTCTTTGGAGTTCAACTGCACTTTAAACACAAGATGTATGGCACATCCTGAATTGCCCGCACTCAAGAATGAGTTATTCCCACAGCAGTTTTTTGAAAATTGCTTTTCCTGAAAGGACTCTTCTTTTCGTTTCTTTCCCCTTGCCCTCCAGCTGATGAAACTTTATTAGCAACTGTGCTGAAGGTGTCCCAGAAAATTGCCTGAGCTGTAGTCGTTCCTCTAGGTAATAAAGATATTTTATATAATATTATATCATTAATTCAGTATGATATGACCTCACTGTAGGTGAAACCCTCAAAAGTACTTTGCTCAGTCTTTTTCGAAGTGGAGAGCCTGACTTGTCACTAGAAATATGAAAGAATCACGTATTTGGGACTCACACTTTTAAAGCACCTTGAAAAATTTTGAAATGTGATATGAAATTCAGATACACCTTCCCTAGCTGACTTAACTACTCATGTTTTATGATTTATTCTGGTTAAGCAAACTATGGTCATGATTCCAAAGATCCCTGCTGGCTTTTTGTGGAATGCTTTAGAGAAAACAGTGTTTTCTGCCATTTTATATCTATTGGTTCTCATATTTTCCCCCTGGTTTTGCTTCCCCCCAGGTGAGAAGTTTATTTTCTTTGACACAGCTATGTTGGACATTTCCTGCGTGTCACATCCAATATTCAGTTGAATTTAAATGATTAACAAGTTGTTATTTTAATATGTAAGCAAAATTTTTTAAAATCAGAAACGGGGTCCTTAAAAAGATCCGGGAAGGCCGGTTGATTTAGTAAACAAGGGGTCACAGAGCCAAATCCATGCACTCGTGGGAAAGGCAACGCCTGTGCACACATGGCTCCTGATGGAGATCTTGGAATTTCACCATTGGAATGCAGAGGCAAGAACAGCCTCTTAGATCATGTAAGCCCCCCCCCCCCAACCCCGTTAATGCTTCTGTGGTTGAAGCCAGTTGGAGTATGGTGCTGTCCATGTTTAATGTACAAGCTTCCCCAGCATCTTCTTCCAAGAGATTTAGCCTGGCTGGGGTTGGCACCTCTTCAGAGAGGTGACATGCAGCAGGTACACAGTGTTTTAAGTCACATCTTGCTTGAAGCAAATTGCAGTTACTGTGGACGTTGCAGCTTTGTGCTGGTGTCCCTTTATTTTGGAATTAAAGACTTCTCAGATTTGAGCTTTCTAAAAAAGTACAAGCTCTTGTACAAAATATGTGAATTGTGAATCCAGGCAAACAGAGAATTAGTGGGCTATGAATAACTCACCCTCTATACAAGGACAAATTTATTATTATCATATGCCCAGCTTTCCATTTTCCAACCTTTCCCTATACTTTTTACGCTTTGCCAAAACCCAGCCAATTATTTTTGAATTTTTCATGTTTTGCCAAAGCATTATTTTAAAAATGGGAGAGTGTGTGTACAAAAATAGAAGGTGCAGACAGAAGGAAGGATTTCTTGTAAAACTGTTGGTTTAGGGAGAGGGGTTATATCATGACAAAGAAATATTTGGAGACTCCAAATATATTTTTTCCTAATGACTTATTTCTTCCAGTTAGACAGCTTGGAACTTAAATCTCTTGTCTGTCCTCGCATAGTGTGGATTTATTTTATCTGTGCCTGATACAATGCACATAGGCAAGATCACCAGTGTTCTGGACAAATGTCAATTAGGGCGATCTCGTCTGCACACAGAAAGCTGCACAGCCAAGCAAAATGAGAGTGCAGGAATATTCTTTCTGCTGTGTTGTTTGTAACTCTCAGGACTGTGGAGTTTCCCTGAGCAAACTACTTATACTTTTCCTTCTTTCTCCAAAATGAAATGCAAGGGCATGGAAAGATCTAGAAGCAATTGAACTTGATTTTGATTGGAGAATATTTATTTTAGGCAACAGATTAATGCACTGAAGCTATCAGTGGGTAACTGTTGTTTTGATTAGGAGGTAAACAGACCCATTGCTTAATTTGAAACAAGTGGTTCTGCCTCTGGTTCAGATGCTTTTTACTTCTGGCATTGCCTGTTGCAGTCTCACCTTCTCTGACATTTCTTTTCTTTTCATTAGTTTTGTTTTGTGAGACAGAGATTTAAATGGACCGATGCAGGAAAAGGGTTTACAACTACCACAGCCTGCATGTTGAATTGCACACCCAGATTTTAATTTTTGTTGCTCAGGTGTTCTGGGCACTGAGAAATCAATCTGAAATATTTAAACAGGCTTAATAAATAGCTTGATGAGTCAAGAGGGTTCCTGCTTGTTCACACAGCTAAGTGGCTCTGTGTCGAGAAGGTAGATTTTACTGTTGCATCTACTCCTTTCAGACAGCTTAAGTTCTCTTTTTTGTATGCAGCCTCCTGTGTTCATTTATGGTGCCTTTCACTGTGAGTTTTTTAAGTTAGAGCTCCCTCATATCTTCCTGAGTCCTTTATTCTCAAATCCACACCCTGGAGAGATCTTAGAGCACTATTAGATTTGCTGTTGTGGCTTGAAAAGGAGAGGAAGAGATCCTCAGAGTTGCAATCTGAAGTCTTTCCTTAGGTCTTGGTTGACCAAAGTGCTTAAGCAAAATGTTTAAATCCTTTATTTTAAAGATGTTTATTCACCAGCTTTTAAACATGAATTTTACTGAATGACAGTTCAGTCTCCTTAGTTAAGAGAAGGCTGTAGCTTCCCTGAGCTCCATCTGGTCTTCCAGACTGATGATTTATTCTGGAAACCAGAATGGCAACTGTGCATCTTGCTGGGAATCCAGACATTTTGGGGGAAAGAGTGTAGATTTATGCGTCTGACAAATAAAATGAGGACACACTCAGAGATTAAACTGTTAAAATGAAAAACCTGAGTGCAAAGGTAAAGATGTAACAGTTGTTAATTGTATTTACAAAATAGAACTTGTTCTGTCCTCTGTAATCTACATAATATTCAAAACAGAGCCAACTCTGTTTTGCCAAACTTTTGTGGCTTCCAGGCGTCTTAAGATGTTCCCTGTTACACAGAGAGAGGTGATTACTGTAAGTTCATCATAGGTACAAAACCAGGAGAAACAACTGCTATGTTTTGTCAGGTGATGTGAGGGGACATCATTGGTAATTGGCCAAAAGTACTTTCTCTCTCTTGTTTATTTATTTTTTTTTTTAAAGTTTCAGAGGAAGATAAAATCTTACAGAAATTTTCCCATGTGTGTTTCTTCTGCCATGGAGATGTATTTACATCTGGTTTTTTGCAGATATCTGTACTGCCTTAATTGCTTGTTTTCCCACTTCATTTACGCACAGTTTTATACCCAGAAACCAGTTTAAAATATGGTTCTTTAAGAAATAGTTTCAAAACGTTTGATGTGTGTGAGACTTGGACTTTATGCAACGGAGAGTAAAATGTTTTGTTGAGATTTCTACCTGTTTGTTGGAACAATTTTGTCAACACTGTCATTCTGCTTCTCCTTCACATGGTGTCCACTCTTTCTCATTGTCTTGGAGGCAACAGCACAGAAAGGGAATTCCTACAGCTCTCTGCTTTCCTTCTGGAGGTGACTGGCCTGGGAGTGTCTCTGTAAGAGGGGAGAATGCACTAAGGAGCTGACTCTCATTTAATTGATAACATTTGCTTATATGAGTGATGGGGATAATTCTTATTTCTCTTTTCTCTGAACGAAGCTCAGACTTTCAACTACCCCTAGAAGTCTGTAGATTTTGTGTGATTAGCTCAGTGTTGTGTAATACCTTAATTTTATGTTCTCTGATCACCTCTACAGGGATAAAATTCTTGCTACTGTATTGCACTGTATTCATATCCATTTATTCTCCTTTGGAAGTCGGTATGTTTTCATCTCATAATTGTTCCTCATTATCTAGGCCCTGCTGCAGGAGAAACCTTGTGTTTCTGGGAAATATTTGGAGCCAGTTGGCAACTAAGGCACACCAACATAGTGAGCAGAGAAAGGCCTGGCCTCACTTAGGCACGAGTGTGTGAGCCTACGTGTAACTGGAAACATTTGTTTTCCCTCTGTTTGTGAAACTGGGGGAGGCCTATTGCCAAGAGAGGAGCATCAAACAACCTTGTAATGCCTTTTGATGTTTCTTCCTTGGTCTTAAATCATGCTATGGTGTTAATTAGTTTGGTGGGGTGGTTTTTTTCTTTTTTTTTAATCATTTAATGATTCGAGTATATAAAATAATTTTCTTTGCCTACGTTGAAATGTTGCAGACTGGTGAGTTGCTACTTGAGGTTAGAGAGGCTGTGTGAAAGCCAGGGTTTTACACAAAAAGTCAGTCAGTAACAAGCAGAACAAGTATCAGTACAAATTCTTTAGCAGCTTTAGGGTCTGTAGTACCAAATGTTGATAGGAGCTGAAAAGAGCTTTCAGTAGCTCCTAGAGAGCCAGAAGCCACCGAAGGCAAAAGGTTAAGAGGTGGCACAGAGTTTGTAAAGCTCTGGTAGAAATACCTGTGCTCAGTAAGCTGGTTTTATTCTGAATCTTCCAGTATTTCTTTCTTGACTCAAATTTCTTTCTTGACTCATCCTTGGAGCACCCTTTGTTTTCACAGAGTTTTAGGCTTTCTGTAACCTTATATGGAGTATTTGTGTTCAGGAAAATTTCCTTAAATAAACCGCTATAGAGAATGACCTTTAAATGAAGAAGAATGGTCATTCCAGAGGATTGGACAGTAAAAACTTAAATCACATGAGAAAAAACCCTTTAAGAGAGCTTAATTGTGTAAATTTATCCTGTGGCTACCGAAAGTAAAATTGTATTCATTGCACTTCTGGACTTTCCTCACCTATATTGTAATATGAAACATACGAAATAATTTTAAATATTGCACCTGTTTAATATCTGTTGTTACATTAGTGGTGGTGGTGTGGATGCCCCATCCCTGGAAGTGTTCAAGGCCAGGTTGGATGGGGCTCTGAGCAACCCGGTCTAGTGGAAGGTGTCCCTGCCCATGGCAGGGGGGTTGGAACGAGATGGTCTTTAAGGTCCTTTCCAACCCAAACCATTCTGTAATTCTGTGATTTCCTTTATAGTCATTTGCACTTCTATAGTCAATTGGAGGTTTAAAGGCATAAATAACTTTATTTAGGTATCTCTTTTAATGAAAAAATTAATTACAACTTGAACTCTCCTGGCTATCAGTGGTATGTGTGATGATTATGGTCATGACACAACTGTCTGACTTCTCCTCTTAAATAAGAAAAGAATACGACAAAACCACTGGAATATTCTAAAGAGAAGGTTTCTTTAGGCTGTGGTCTCACATGCTGCTGCCAGTGCTTCTCACTCAGTAGAGAGACAAAGCCCATAAACATTTTGTAGAAATCTTTCATCAAAGCGAGCACACTCCTGAGAAATATTTTTGGAGTATAGCAAAATTATCAATTTTATTTCTGAGGCAGTCTATCAAGGAAAATTGTTACCATCATTAATCAGTTTAGTATTTCAAGATCAAGTGTCTAGGTGCTCCTTTTGGCAGACATGTGATTTTGCCTGCACAGGGAGACAATGAATTTTGAGTGTTTCCCTTTTTCAAAGCCTTCAGAAGCTTTTCCCTGTGCGACACTGTTCTGAGAGGCTGCAAGAGAAGTGCCTCAAGTATAGCTAATTATTTACTTGCCTCATCAAAAGGAAGCAATACTTTTCCTTGGGGTGGGTATGTGACTCACTATACTTATCTGCATCTGCTACCTTTCCCCTCGCTTGCTATAACCTTTTAAATATTTTAGGTATAGTGGAATGCGAACACACTTCCGGAGCTATCAGCTGGCATGCCAGTTTTCTGGGAAAATAAATAAAACAAATCTTAAAAGAAGCCAAACACCCCCAAAACACTCTGGACATAAACTGTGAAGGGACTTGCATGTGGTCTGTAGCAGTGGGCAGAAGTGAGTGTTCTCATGATAGTGTTAAAATGCGTAAACTGGGATTATGAACTATATAAACTGTGGCATCCTAAAACCCAACGGCGTCTCTGGAGGCATCTTCTCCTCGAGCAGACTAGAGACAGAATTGGATGGATTTAAAGATATCACTGTAAATGGGGGATCAGCAGTGAGGTTCATGCAGTTGGTGTTGTTTTAACTCATGTGAAGGTAACACCTGTTAATAACCATCCCATGTCCCAGTTCAGTGAATTCTATGGAGCCTCTTTCAGTCAGCTAATTCTGAAATTGCTGTGTCTTCCCTGACCACATAGGATGGTATACACGTGCCTTAGTGCAGCTGAAGTCTTAGATACTTTTTAGAATTATTGTAGGTGATCTACATAGTGTTGTCTGTATTTAAAGTTGTCCAACTCTTTGCCAAATGGTTCAGTTATAGGAATCTTTATGATTCTTTGACCTTTGGGACCATTGCTTGCTTTCAAGCTCTCCTCATGTTAACAAAAAACACTTGTGTTTTTCTCAGGAAAAACTAATCTCTTACCCCTGTTGTTGGGTTTGCCCACACTCATATTGCTGGCATTTTTTACTGTGGTTTGGCTTAGAACCTCTCTCATCCCTTGCACACTAGAGGAGAGGCTTCAGACTTTTGTTATGTGTGTAGCTTTTCTTACCTTTAGGAAAGGTCTGTCCAGATTTGGGCAGATTTTACTTCTAGTGAGCCTTGATTTCTGCACGTACACTTGATGGAGTTTGGTGGCTCAATTAAATACTTGCTGTTGGGTGTGACCTATTCTGGCTTTGGTTTTCTCACTCATGTCACTCGGAGGACTGAAAGTTGAGAGTGGGGCACCCAGAGGTGCAGGAGAAGAATGGAGAGTGACAGCATCCCTGTAGCTGGGGATCAAGTGGCTGAACAAATTGGAGAGGACCGATGTAGGAGTTGATACTGGTGAAATCAAGCAGATGGATCTTGTAAGGGGCACTTTAAATGTCACAGAGAATCCAGATTTCTCTGCACACTTACGAAATCAAAACAGAGCTGTGAAACCCAAAGGCACAATATAATCTTCATTTTCCTCTGGTGAGTGGCCCACCTATGGACTGCTACTGCTTTATTAGTTCCAGTGGTAGATTAGTTCCAGTAGATGTCTGTACTGATATTTCACATAAAAATCTGTATTATTCCATATGGTGGAGGGGTTTTCTACTATGCTTCCTTTTCTAAAATGTCAGATGAGAAAAATTCCCATCAATGTTGTTGTTTACCCCCAAACAATGTTCATAATAGGAATGGTTTTCCTTTCTCATCATATAAAGCAAGTTGGGTAATTCTGGAAAATATTGACCTAGTTCTTTCATGTACAAAAACCAAAAAGGCAAAGAGAAAACCACAGAAATGAACAATACAGTTAATTCCACATGGATCTCCTTTTGTATTTTTATATATAAAATAGCATTATGGGCAATAATAAATAGACTTTTAATTAGCTGGAGAATGTAGCCTCAGGTATTTGGCTACCTTCCCCAAGTCCTGCTTCTAATGCTGTGTCAAACTATACAGGAATAACCCTGTCATTGTATGTTATGTGTAGACGATAGTAGAGACTTCAGGGTAACATGTTTAGGCAGTAGGGAAGGTTGGGCATATTCCCTGGAGGAGTTCTGCTTATCAGAGGAATTTAAAGAATAGGCATTGTTACCGTGTTCATCTTTCAGATTAATTTTCATTTATGGTTATATAGGTCAGGTCTTATGTGCCAAACTGCTGGGCTTTCTTTTATGAACTTCTGTGCTAAGAGAGAAACTGTGCTAATGGGGAATAACTTGAAACAATTAATTTCTTTTCCAGTGAAATATTAGCAAATAGTGTTCATGCCCAAAAAATTATCAAGAACAATTCCTAAAATTTTCTGACCTTGGCTAGCCTGGATAGAAAAAGGTAACTTTTTGATGATGCTCATGTGGTAAAAAAACATTATCAGCTCTTTCTATGAATCATCAACATTTCTAATTGGTTTCTTTTAACAGAGATGAGGGTTTTCTTTACTAACCACTTAGGGGCTTTCACAAGAGTTACCTAGTTCATGGGAAGACGTACTTTGGTTTGGAAATGCTCTTCCTGTGCTTGCTGGGTACTGTAGCCATGTGCATCCCCTGGGGCAAAGCTCGGCCAGGATGCTTGCAGAACGTGTTTCCAACAAAGTTTACGGCATCTAAACAGAAACTCCAAGGAGACACAATATAACCATTTTTGGGAGTTTAGCTTGCTTTTCTGATGCAAAAGGTCTCAGCCTAAGTTTTTCCTAGAAAATGAAGGGATGCAAAAGTCTGGGCAGCTCTAGCTGCTGGTGTTTGTTCCCATTCAGTGTCAAACTGCATTGCTGCTTATGGCAGATCCTTTCAAGAACTGTTTGTGTGCATGAATCCTGTTGGCATCTTTGGCTCTTTTGGCATATCTTAATGGAAAATATTCTCTCTTTCTTCATTTTGGCTCTTTTTGTTCTCTTCTTGTGCTTCTGTTTTTCCCATGTTTCTCTTATTCCTTTCTCCATGCTCTGGCTCCAGCTCCAGGTGCTGGTTTCCTCTGTGGTAGATACAGTTAGTCCTGGTTTAGATTTTTGCTGCAGTTCCTCTGTAAGGAAGCTCTTTAACCTGGGCTTTAATTCCCTGGGGCAGAATAGAGGCCTCTGTAATCCTTGTGATTTGATCGAAGTGACATAGAGGTAACTTCCGAATTCTGGAATTCCCTGCTGGCCAGGAGGACTCGGTGACTGGATAATGAGTAAGATTCAACCACCCGAGTTTCAGGATGTTGAGGTTGTATAAACTTGCTGATTCATGTGGTAGAAAAGCCAGTGGCCACTGTTTCATTTCTGGGACCAGCCTCTGCTGCTGTAAATATTAGCAGAGTGCCAGGAGGTGACAGAGGAGCTGCACTGGTAGCAGGATGGGGCTCTAATGACTCAATTAGTGTAAGTGTACATTGTTAGAGTGATTCTCCCTTTGGTAGACTCATCAGTGAAGATTTTGGAAAGGTAATGGAAGGATACTATGAATAATAATCCAAAGCAAGCCCTCTAAAAAGATATCTCTAATTCATAGAACTGAGCAATCGTCACTCCAGCTGAGCTCGATGCATAAAACCACAGTATGTGTGATATATAAACTATGTGCATTATTAAATCTCATTAAAATGATGGCTGGTAGAAGAAGAGATTCTGCCTTCAAAAAAAATACGTGCATGATCCATTTTCCTGCTGGAAGAGAAAAAATCATAGAGATTAACAGCTACTTTTCTACTTTATACATTTATAAATGTTGCCTGAGTGATATTCTCTCATCAGTTATAAATGGTATTTGAATGGCTTTTTTCTGAATTAATTCTCAGATTTCTAGAGCGTCCTGTTAAATCAAACCATTGTTTGGAGAGATTTTTTAAAAGTGGAGTGGGTATTTTAAGAGTGTTAGAAAACAGCATTTGGAAGTCTGCTCAGGTCTTCAACTCCATGGTTTTCTCTAAATATTTTACAGCTGTTTGTAGCCTCTTGTAACTGATTTTCATTAGTTTTATTGCTCCAGTCCATTCCTGCCAAGTTTGCTGTAGACTCTGGTGTGTGGAGGGTGGATTTGCAGGCAGTGAGTCTGCACAAGGGCCCTGAATGTCCAGTTCCTGCCCGTGGCTCCTAATGGGATCGACCGCTCGTTAAACTCCCCAAGGAGCACTGTGGAATGAGCTGCATCTACGTTGCCCTGCAAATAGTATGTTGTAATTAATGTAAAATGACTCACAGAGAATAATTTTCTTTGATAATCATACCATTATTTAACAATAATTCCTGTGGGTTTACTTTTAAGTAACTTCATGTGAGGAGCGTATGTGCCCACAGGTACTGTTTAAAAGCTAGTTGGGTAATTAAACATTTTTGCTATAATTGTTACCTCTTACAGCTGCTTCACTGTCATAAGAAAGAAAAGCTTGGAGAAAAAACAGCAGGAAATATGTAATTGAAAAAAAAAATTATCTTTTAGAATATGCCAGTAGTCTGGCTTAATTTAAAAGAAAATACAAATAGGAAGTTAAAGGAACTGTTTCTGATACAACTTGCAATGTGTCAAGTTTCATTTCAGCAGTATGAATAGTAACATCAGCGGCATTATGATAATTTAGCACCCATTTACTGCATAGTGGTTAACAGAAATTCAGAAGACTTTTTATTTTATTCCATGTTTGTCAAGTAATAATTCAAAAACAAGTCAGAAATCATCCTTCATTTTGATCAATTCAGCAAAGTTTTGAGATGATTATTGTGAAGATGGTGGGAAATTTTTTTCTTACCATTTTACTTGGAATAAAGTAGATTTTGCTAATGATCAGAACTGTTTCTGCTCACTTCGTGTACACTTCTGTCTGTGTCATTCTCTAAGCAGTAGTGTTTATATTACATTATAACAATCTCAAATCCAGTTCTTGGAAAATGGGTTATTTAGGGCACTTATGGTCTGAGCTCATGAAAGAAAGGTGAATAATTGAGTCAAGGACCCATCTCTTTGTAGATCTTCATAGACAGAGATACATCAACGTGGTCTTTTGTCAAATTAAACTATTTTCATTTTGAATTCATTGGGAGGGATGTGCCTGTTATCTTTTCTCCAGTCATTTTTCTGTTGCATTGGCAGAAAATGCAACAGGGATAGGGAAGGCAGGGATTTGCCTTTTTTCTGTTTAGCCTGGCTGGGAAGGTTTGTGGATACAGAAGAGCTCCTCCTGGGCAGGAGGAGGGAAATGGATGCTTCATGATGAAGTCCAGGCCATTTATAAACAGGTGAAACCTGCTGCTCAAGAGTTCCCTGAACTTCTGCTGATGGGTGTTTCCTTCTCTTTGGCTGGCGTTTTTGCAGGTGGAGAGCCAGGACCAGGGATGCTCACCCAGCAAAGCCCTGCAGTTATGGCTTTTGTCCATTTTAGCACTGCATTGATGTAAGGAAGTAAAATTTGAAGTACTATGCAACAGGAGCAGACTCTGCATTGTGTGCGAGGAATTTGAGGATTTTTCTGGAAGCATTTCCTACGAGCAGAGTGGGATGAAAAAGCAGTGTTAACTCTGAGATTAATTTGCGCCCCCTTCCCCCACTCCCAAAGTTCTTGTCTGTGGATGTTTGTGCTCTCAGAGGGGCCAAAAGCTGTCACGTTGGTTAATGAATCTTCCAGGAATTCTGGAACCCTGTGAGTTATGAAACACACATGTAGGTGTACCAGAAGTGAGTATAAAATCTGCAGAGATTTTGGTCCTGCTGTTGCTGGAGACTGTGCCGAAGGGGTCTCCAGCGCAGACCCCAGCACCCATCTGTGTGGGTTAGTGTGGTCTAGCATTTTTTTGATTCACTTACCTCTGAATGCTGGCAGTTTTGGAGCTACCATTTAAGAATTGAAGGTTTCAGAGCTTTTAAGCTGTATTCTCTGTTATACAAGTATTGTTTTTGAAACATCAGGCTTCGAAAAAGAGATGTTAAGCCAAACCTGTTTGCAAAGGGAGATTTGAATCATGCATCAACAACTGAATTTTGACTTGCCTTGAGCAGATGAGAAGTCATAGCTGCATCAAAATTTGACAGTCATAATCCACAGCTCTGTCCAGGGAACAATTTATTTCCACTCACATTTTAATTGTCTTCATTTTTGTGCTTAAAACGGGGTTTGATTCATTGGCGGCACCGTTTGTGATCTTATTGTTGGTGCTCATCATGAGAAGAGCTGAATTTCTTGGCATAGATTTCCCATAGACTAATTTTTACATGCATATGCTATTGGTACAAAAAGATTATATCTTTGCATCCTCCAGAAGAATCTAAAACTCTGATTTTTCTCTCAGAGCAACTCGAGTAAAATGAAATTCTGTTTCCTCCTGCATATTCTGGCCTTCAGCCAAAGCATGGCCTTATGGATTCAGAAACTCGAAGAAGGAATACGAGTATAATTTTGAAAGCTAAATAATATGTGGGGAGTGAAGCTCTTAGTGTTGGAAATGTACCTACTAACGTGAAGTAGAATTTTTTTTCCCCTTAAGTTCCTTTGGTAAATCCTTACCCTAGAGCTCAAGAGTTGTCTGCATTCAAGGGTCAACTGTTCCTATTTCCTCTTGGTTAGAGGGCAGCTTTGAGTACTGATGGCCCTGTTGAAGTAAGTTAGAGTACTTTAAATTTCAAATGTCTCCATGGAGTTGCTGCAATTTGCAAATGCTTCGGGAAGTCCAGATCAATAGAAAATAGAAATGGGTGTTTCCTTACAAGCCAAATTGCCCTTGGGCAACATCAAGCTTTGGGCATATTCTTCCTGAACTGCATCCTGAACTGTGCTATTGTCTGTCTTAAATGGTATATCAGAAGGAGTAATCAGATAGTTATGTTAAATTGACTACAGTTCAAATCTAAACGGTGATTAGAGCCCAAGATAAAGCCAGTAGTTCAAAGTGACTCCCAAGCAAGTCATTTAAGCTTTCAGGATCAAAAAACTGCTAAATTCTGGGAAGACATTAGCGTGAACAGTGAAGATACTTCCTATTTCCACGTTGCAAATGAGCAATAACTCACCATTGGAGTTTGGTAGGAAGAACACAATGTTTCTTTTAAAGGATGGTGCAATCGAGTATTTTTTCTCCTTGGCTAATACCTTACAGTTCCCTGGGTCTGGAGTGGAGTTCTGTGGCACTGGCAACAGGATGGGACTGCAGTGGCTTCTTACTCTATTAGGTGAGAAAATGTACAGCTCGGGTACGGCAAGAACTTGAGTATTTCTGTTTCGAAATTGCCTCTGGTTTCCAAAATTTGCATTCTGTAAGGAGGGTAGGCTTGTTCAGTTATGAAGCTCACACCTATTTGGACACCTGTAAACTGAAGAAGAGTAAACCTCCCACAACACTTAAAAGCTTAGCTGAAGAAAAAAATCACCTCAGGAGCTCAGTGTGGCTTCTTTTGGTCCTTTCTGCCCAACAGCTTCACAGCTGGCTCATAAATGCAGCTTTCCAGACAGGCAAGTATTAATAAATCATAGTGGGTTTATATATGTAAAAGTTGTTGGAATTATGCAAATTGACTGTTCAAACATACCCTTTCAGGGGGAAAACCCAATTTCTGTAAATTACACTACAAGTAAATGGAGTCTAATAAGAGAAAAGATGCATTGCTGGCTGTATCAAAGAAGTATAAACAAATGTTAAAAAGGTGATATGAAAACACTTTACCAACATATGTTTATACACTTCATGAGACCAACCAAGGAAATAAACTAAACATTTATAACAAAAAGGGAAGGAAATAAGCAATGATAATACTAAACAGCCAAGCAGTGCAATGATCTGTCAATCTTGGCAAATAAATGACCTGTAAGGAGATCATCATAATGCTCTCATTGTATCTCACTTGATACAAAAGCTAAACACAGGGAAGGCTATAAATGAATACAACCCCAGAAAATGGAAAAAGCCATTGGTAAAGGTAGCTCAGTTTTTAAAGTGTGAAGTCATTAGAAAAGTGTAATTAGGGAGAAAAAACAAAAAGGAAAAAAAAGAAGAGAAATTAAAGATGGCCTGAACTACTATTAATGTAGTGCTGTAGTAATTTGTGATGCTGTCTTTTTTTTGTTGGTGGAAAAATCTTCTCCTGTGCTGTTTCAGGCAGAATAAAAGGGTGAGTTGAAGTTCAGTAGAAGAGATCATATGCTGACCCATATGAATTGAATTTGCCCATAACTCAACTAAACCCGTATTTGAAACACCTCCCCCAGTGTTTTATAACCTGGATTATACTCATAGATTTAGAGATAATATTTGAAACTGTCCATCAGGACTGATACTGTAATGTCTTGAAATGACAGGGTGTGTTGAGAGAAGTAATTGCTTCATCAAGGCTTTAGGTAAAGGTGCAGCTTTCTTGATTGAATTACACACTGACAAGATAGACACTCCTTTATGTGACAAGTAGAGGTGCAATCTTTTACTTCTGCTATTTGGAGCCACTGTTCATTTAAGTGGGAAACAGTGGGAGATAAAACGTTAGCACAAGTAGAACATGCATTATGTTACTTAAAATCCACAGCTGGGTTGTTTTCCAGGTAACATAGATCCCGCAGACACTCATGGACAAAAGAAAGGGGTGGAAAAATTCATTTAAAAACCAAATAAACTTAATGAGAACCACAGTAATTTTCAACTCTGATAATGTGATTCAAAAACAAGGTAGGTGCAAAACAGGCATCTTCACATTGCACGGCAGTAAGATGGAAATGAACAGGATGTCCAGAAAGAAATGGTGTACTACATCAACAAGACAGCAGCTGCATTTGCCAGCACGAAGATTTAGGTGTTGATAATCCACAATTTAAAACGGATCTAGGAATCTTCCACTAAAATTCTGTTTCCACCTTAACAGTTGGATGTGAAAGCTGGAAATCCACCAAAGGTACAGACAGACGTCTAAAAGCTTTTGAAATTAAATGCCTTGGGGAAATGGTAGGTATTAAATGGAATGAATTTATAACAAATACTGAGATTCGTCGGGGAGGTGAACAAGACTTAATCTCCTAAATTATCCAGAAATGAAGATGGAAATATCTAGGATATGTGGTAAGAATGAAGCCAGATCTGATGGCAGACTGTCTGCCATGGCAGGAATGCCTTCAGGCTGACTGTAGAACGTGTAAAAGGGGCTGACCAAAATAATTCCTCCATTGAAAAGTGCTTAGAGCTGGAAACATTATGGGTGACTTCACAGAGAGGGGGACAGTCAAGGAGAAAGGCAGATGGACAACAATCAACAGAGTCCTGCATATGTTTGAGGGAACTCTTGGCAGTGTAGGGAAAAATTGCGAGTTTCGTGTCACCAAAGGTTTTCATTCTGTTAGGGGCTGTAAACGCTTGGCAGACCTGCAAAATGATTTCAGAAATTTTACCAGCACTAGGAGGACATATTTTAACCCAGAGTCCAAGCTCTGTCCGTCGCTTGCAACTGGCAGCTGCAGTAAGCACTGCAATTTGTGTAAACTCAGCACTACCCACAAGTTTCTAAGATCAACACACAAAGTGGTTTCTGCCGGTATGAGGGAGAAAACCACCAGGTTGTCTTCCTGCATCCGGGTGGAGGAAGTCAGTGATTGTCTGCCTGCAATAATAAGGGAAGGCATGTCGGCTGGGGCCTTGTCTTCAAGCAGAGTGTCTTGGCTTCTGACCCAGCCAGTGCACTGCTGTTCTTAATTAGCCATGTCTTGACTATCTTAATATCTTGGCATGTAGCTATCTGGGATTCTGGAGTCAAGCATGCAGTTCTTTAGTATTATCTGCACTTTCTCAGTCTCTGGAACTGTGTCACCTGAACTGTTGCATCAGTGGTGTCCTCAGTGACCATATCTGGCTGTTCCCTAAAAGCTGGGATTTGATGACCTGAACAGGGGCACCCTGTGCTCTTTGTTCTGCTCAGCAGGCTCCTGCCTGGCCACCAGCTACCCCTTGGCAGGGAGAAAGGATCCTTGGTAACATCTTTTAGCCTTGGGGTGATCTAAGATGCCTTAGTCGGTCTCAGATGGTCTTGGCACCTGCATTGTACCCAGTATGTGTTAGTTATGAAGGGGCAGGAGGGCTGTGTCTCCCAAAGAGAAGGGTTTAAACCAGGATTTGTTTGGTTCAATCCCTGTCTGTTTGGAATATAAGTCTCAGGATAGATTTTTTAAAGGCAGAATCACCTTGGTTTCCAATTTCAAGTAAAATGAGTGATATTTATTGTATCATGACTTTATTCTCTCTACGAGTTGAATGACTTTAACTTACAGTTATTGTGATGAGTATCTACTTTATTGCTTAAAATGGTCTTCCAGAGCCACAGTAGTAAAATAAGATCTCTCAAATAATGAAAACCAGAAATTTATTTTTTTTCTGCCACAGCTTTGGCAGCAATGACGGAAAGTCATTGATTTCCTTTTGAAACTGTTTCTGAATTGTTTCCTTGATGTTGCCTACCTCTCTGCTGATCTCTTCTTTCTTTAGAAGCAGCTGCTTTCTCATGCATGGTGTGTTCCAGGAACATTTCTTTTACACTTTGTTTACCTGTAGTTTGTTAGACAGGTCTTGGTCACAAGCCAGGAGAAGTCATGAAGATTTTTGTGGTAGGGTGGTTACTGAAGTAACCAGGTGTAAGGAATACAGAAACTGATATGGCAAAAGCTTATATAAAATGGATCGTGCGGCTTTACAAATACATCTTCTTGTCTGCAGCACATTTTTACTTCTCCTTGTCACACACTGAAGTATTCGGTCTTGAGAAGTGTTAAGAGCATGTCCTGTTAATGAATCCTAGGAAAACAGAAAGTAGGAGATGAAAACCTATTACAAGGCAGGTCCTGATGGAGCTGACCCGCTGTCAGTTTTTGTCATTTGGGGTTAAGTTGTCTCTCTGAAAAACATCTCATCCTATGCTGGTAATTTAATCAGTCAGAGCCGTGGTAATATAAAGATATAGGCTATGTATGGAAAATAATGTATTATGTGGTAGATCATTGTTGCAGTGTTCGAAAGCTTCTGAGGAGAATTGTACTGTTTTGGCAGGAGTTCAGAATTCTCTTTCCTATAAGGAACAGGTTCGGTGGTTTGTTTTTTCTCTAACATGTCATTTTGAGGTTACATGGTAACATCTGTCAGAGCTATGCTAACCTCTGTCATCCAGCTGTTATAATTGCGGTATTTTCCTTCCTTTTCCCTCTCTTTCCTCTCTTTTCTGCTTTCCCTTTCTCCTCCCTCAGAAAAAGAAGAAAAAAAAAAAAAAGAAGGTAAAAAAAGCCCCAACAACAAAAAACACCTCCTTTTATACTGAAACTTCAGGTGGAATGAAGTGGTTATAAAAGCATCTGTCAACACAGGAATGGTTTGCCAAGCCAAGTATTTGGGTTGGAAGTCATGCCTTCCCAACTGCTTGAAAACAGGAAGTATCTCTGTTAAGTGATGGATAGCTCTACTTTGCTGAGAGGAAGAAAAGGCTTTTTTTCTTTTTTTTTTTCTTTCTTTCTTTCTTTTTTTGCCTCTGGGTCAATAAATGAGTTCTGCAGTTGTTCCATGTATGTAAAGAAAGACTCCCATAAAAATGTGTGTTTGGGTGCACACATCTGTGTGTATGTGTATATATGTGTGTGTGTATGAATATACAAACTTTAAAAAAAACCAGCCCAAAACCAACAGTACACTTTGTACATGATCTATCCCTGTCAGAAGCCAGCCCAGGCACATCTTATCCTAGTGATTCCTGTAAAGCTCTCAAAATCTGTCAGAAACAGCCTGCAGGATTGCAACGGCTCCTGGGTGATTAATTGCCAAAAGAGTCTGGTTCCAGGTTCCATTACAGGTAATTGTTATCTTTTCTAAAGGGGTTCTTTTATTAAACCCCCACTCCTCTCCCTCCCCCCCCCAAAAAAAAGAGGAGGAAAAAAAAAAAAGCTGACATTCCTGAGGTTTTGCACCTCTTAGACAGGACTTTCTTATGTAAACATACACTGAAGAGGGAGTGTTATGTTGTTTATTAGCTGATGATAGATTTTTTTTTCTGTTCACTTAATTTTAACTTTACTAAAAATCATTTTATTAGAAATGGGGGAGGAAGAGCTGCGTGGCATTTAGAGAAGAGAGTGTATTCCAATATCTTCTCCACATCAAAACCTGTCTGTGAGACCCAGCAAGTGGCAAAGGACCAGATCGCTCCTGCTCCTTACTAAAATTGCAGAAAAACGGCCAAAAATTGGGATGTTCTCTGTCCCTTGCCACTGGAGTAAGACTGCTCAGATTGGACATGGGGAGAGGACAAGATCTTGTCCTGAAATCCTCTTTGGAAAGGAAGTTTGCGGCTTTAAAATGTGCGGTTGAGTGGCCTGAAAGTACGGGCAGATTGTGAGAAATCTGATGTAAATTGCTTTTCTGAGACCATATTGACAAAGCGGAGGGGCTGATTCCCTGTTGGTGCCTCCATGGGTTTGAATGTAATTTGGAGCTGAATTTTTGTGGTGCCAAACTGGAATTGTATCAGTAGGGTTGCTTGGATTTGCACTGCTTTTTACTGCACTGAACATGGGCCGTGTTACTGACAGGTTTAGACTTTTATAGATGGAGGCTTGGGCAAAGCTTGGCTCCCAGTGAGCACTGTAGTAATTTGTGCCAACTGGCCAATTTAACTGTTTAAAATATCAGATGGAAAAAAAAAAAAGGCATGGAGATACTGGTTCTGCAGCTGCGGAGTATCTGCCTGCAGATGTTTCTGCCAAGAGAAGGGATTGAAACTCGGTTTCTTGAGATATTTTAATCCTATCTGAACAAAACCACATAAAAACGTGCTCTGCTATTGTCTGCATGGACCAAGGAGCACATTGTTCCTCACAGTTGTGTTTGAACGGTGTCACTGCTGCAACGAAACAAGTCTCCTCAAGTCTCCTTTCTCCACAATTCCCTGTGAATTCGCTGTATTAATCAAGCTCTGTCAGTGGCAGGATGGTGATGTACAGCAGTGGGGACACTGCAGTTACTCTTGAGTAACATTAAAAAGATGAGAATATTTTGTTATGTCCAGCTTTGTGCAGGTTTGGAAAGACAAGCCTGGCCTTCTGTAGAGGTTTTTGAGGCTTGATATGCTTTCACATCAAGTCTGGAAATTTTTGCTTTCTCAAAGCACTCTAAGCACTGCCTATTTGTAAGTTAGTTATTTAAGTAATACTCATACCTGTTTAAAATCACCACCCATAGTGGAAATGACTGATTTGCTGTGGAACATGCAGAAGCAGGGTATGTCGTTCAAGCAAGTGACACCAGTGGTTTCTGTTGATTTAAGGCAGTTCTTTTCCCAGGTTTCTTTTTCTAAGGAAAGATGAATTTGTTATTTTTCTGCAAACTGGCACTGTAGGTTTGCTATAATAACTAAGAGACTGATCTGTAGTTGTTAGTTCCTGTTGGTAGCCAGGAAAGAGAGCAGTTCCAGAAGATATATTGAATTACACAGAAAAGTATTCCCTCTGTTGATGGGACAAACAGGTAAAAATTAGCGGTTGAAGGGAAAAGATTAACTAATAGCGTAGACGTGGAGGATGAGCAAAATGAGTAGATGCCACACAAGTAGGGGCATCTGACTGCTAAGCAGTGAGGGACAGATCAGTCACATCCTTATTTTTGAGTTGGTTCACTCTCTGTATCGCCTCATCTTGGCTTGGACTCGGATCACGCCGACTGTCTCCCTGTTGAAGTTGGTTTACTGTTTGCCAGTGTATCAAACCATCTCTGGCTTTAATTAGTGCTTCTCGTTACTGCCTGATTAAAAGGTTCCTGCTGTGCTGCCACTCGGTAGCACACATTCTTCCTGAACACCTGCTGTCAAACCTATCGTGTCCTTTCTTGTCAACTTGCACAATGCTCTGGGTCTTGAGCAAGACTGACACGATGGAAGGGTTGTGCAGCCTGATTTTTAGAGATCTACGAGGAAAGCAAAGCCTTTGCGTAGGGATTGATCACAGGAGACCGCCACGTTTTCTAGGAGCTAGTTTCCCATAATATTTAATGAAATTCTGTTAGCGAATGCAGTTTATGAAGTGGTGGATGTACCGTAGGGTACGGAACCAAGCTGCTCCACCCTGAGAGGAATCGTAGATGTTGTGTAACGACAACAGAGTGTAATCTGCACAAATCTTGGGAGAAGTACAAGGGGTGGTGACCGGCAAAAAAAGTCATCAAAGAGGGGAACTGGTTAGAGATGTTGGCATGTGCTGACAGTGGTGACAGACTTTGGCACAGAAGGAAGAAGGTGGGGAGGTGGAAGAGTGTGAGGAAAGGGGCTCTTGGCAAGAACAAAGCAGTATCGCTTGACTCGGGTGCCTGTAATTACAAGACTCCAGCCTTGTGACACAGTGAATAAGCGTGTCACCTGGAACACAGGAATTCGGGTTGCCTCCCAAAGCAGCTCCTGCCAGATGGAGGGGGAATAAACCCTCATGGAACAATAAAATTTAGCTCTTTGCTGAACTGTGGTTTTTAAGTCCTTAATAGTGACACTCCAATGTGTCTTTTCCCCCTCAGCACCTTCTAATTTTGGTAATGAATCCATGGTTGCAAAAGCCACCACTAGCCTGTCTAGCAAACAGGATGGATGAGCTTCCTGTACTTGAAATTTTCAAAGATCCTAAAATGCCAAGCATTTCCTGATGTGTTGGGCTGGGAGCATGACCTGCTCTGGCACAGAGCGAGAACGAAAATACCAGGCACTGAGGTGAGCCTCGAAAGCGTAGGAGAAGCACCTTTATGGGAGCTGACACTCCACTCCTGCCAGAGATAAATGATGGCACAAGAAGGCCTCAACGCTTCCCACACTTGCAACGCATCTGCCCTGACATGTGGGCAAAACCATGGAAAGCATCTCACAGTTATTGCTTGCACAGACTACAGGAAGGCTATGGCTGGGTGGTGAGGCCCTGGCACAGGTTGCCCAGGGAAGTTGTGGATGCCCTGGACATGCTCGAGGCCAGGTTGGATGGAGCTCTGAGCACCCTGGTCTCCTGCTCATGGCAGGGGGGTTGGAATTGGGTGATCTTTAAGGTCCTTTCCAACCCAGGCCGTTGTCTGATTCTATTCATCCTATGACTTTAAAATGCTTTAGAAATGCTCAAATACTGTAATGATGAAAGTAAAACAATTTTGCATTACCCAGTGAGGTTACAAGATACAGAACATCTCTTGTAATGTAGTGGGGCTCTGTGTAAGTAGGGGCCACAGCTAGGGTTCATAAATAACAATTGTTAATTCAAATTGGAAGGATTTGGTTGCAAATTAACTATTTCCGGTCCTCTCATTTTCATCAGTGGTCTAATGCCAACGGACTCCAAAGGCAAAAATTAAACTTTTAGTTGCATTTTTTAGGTTCTGCATTAAAAGCAATGTACTTACTTGAAAGAAAAGTTTTATAAAAATCTCTTCGTGCTTGTGGAGATTGATTGCAGCAGAGAACATGCAGTAGCACTGATTCTCCAGATGAGCTCTGGTACCTGCTGAACTGACTTGCTTTCTCTTACACACCTCAATATGCCATTTACTGTTTGTTTTGTTGTTTGTTTTTTTTTAATTATATTTATTTTTTCTAATGTCAGGTCACCCTCTTGCACAGTTTATCGTGACTTTTTGCTGTAAGATCTGATTAAAAATGCTTTTGGTGAATTAGGCATGGCTGTGGAGGTATGTCAGTAGGAAAGCTATTTTTTTTCCTATCCCACAGAAAGCTTATCACCTGGGTCTGCTTCTGCCAGTGTTGTAATTCTGCTTTCTTTGACAATGTGATTTTTGAAAAGCTAACTAAAGATAGATGCTGTAAAAAAAAAAAAAAAGGAAAAGAGGAGGAGGAGGAAAATTAGCAAAGCCCTAAGGTTAATTCTGGTCCATCTTAATAGGAACCACAAATATTTTACCAGCTTTACCTGTTTAAGTTTTCTTTCCTGAAATAATTAGCTTCATAATTGCGCACAAAACACACATTTTTGACTTAGCTATCTTTTTCAATGATGTATTTTGAAGAAATACTCTTATTTTAATTACGAAAAAAATGAACCATGTATATTTGAAAGTACTTTCTTCTTCATAAAAATGTATTTTTGCCGTTGATGATACTAAGTATTACATGACAATTATCCCACTTCCCTTAGTGCTCCCAGAAGAACATTGTACCTATGTACCACTAATAACCTTTCAGTGCATGTGCACTTAGACCCTTTTCATAACTGTTGCGGTAAAACCAAAAAAAATTACATAAACCTGCGAAAGAATTGCTTAATGGCATGAAGTGTTCTGGTTTTGAAGTATTCTGGTTTCTACCAAAACCCCAATTACTTAATTTTGTGCCCTTCCTGGCCGACGTAAATTATGCAACCCTCACATCTCGACATCAGTGAATTATGTAGCTCTGCGCACACATCAATTAATTTTGGCCCCATCAACTTCCCACCTTCTCTGTGCTCCTCGCCTCAAATCGCTTCTGCATCTCCCAGCCGCGAGCAGTTCATTTTGTGCAGCTGTATCTGCCTGAACCTGCAGCCCCACTTCAACTCTTCACCCTCCCCCACCTGCCTCTCCTCCTGCTCAGCCAAGACACAGCCTGCTCCTGCTAAATCCCTTCTCCTCCAGCTCCACAGCGAGGATCAATCCTGGTGCCTTCACCTTGTGCCTCGCCAGTGGGTCGTCACCGAATCCCAGTGCACCCACGGGCAGTGGGGCTGGTCCAGAGGTGACCTCGTTGTCCTTATCACTCTCCTCAGAATTTTCCAAATGCACATTGCAAGACTGAAGCTCCATCTTCTGGAACGGCCTGTGAAAGTCATGGCATGCTTGGAGTACCCATCTCCAAAACCCTTCGCATAGCGGAGCCTGGATCATACAACATCCCACCGAGAAAAGATGTAGCTTCTAGGTCTGTGTGAAAAGTGGTGGTGAGGAAAAAGGTGGTGCCAGCATCCCTCAAACTCAGCACTGCTGCCAGCATGCTGGTGAGCATGACCAAGGCCTTGGTGTTGAAGCCAACAGTGCTGCCACAGGTGTGCACACCACGTGCCACAGCAGGCTCCCCTAAGCAACCCAGAAAGAGCTCACTGTCCTCCAGTGAGCAAAAACATCATGAGGGGTACCTTTTACCCTTATTGCTGACCTCTACATGGAGCTCAGTCCTAACTCCTGAATTATTTTGCCCGGAAAGGAAAAGCACCTCCATGGGAAGTACACAGAGACCAAAGACCTGAGAGAGCAACACGATGCCCTGCAAACCAGAGTGGCCTTGACTTGCCGTTGCTCTCCAGTTGCATTCTGAGCACTGGCAGCAGAGCAGCTGCTTCACCCGGGCTTTGTCCTCCAGTAACACAGGATGGATCAAGACAGGCTCCTACCTCATCCTCTCCCTCTGCTTTTAGTTCCTCAGGAGCGTGAAGGGTTGGTGGCTTGCCAAAGGGACAAGGTGGTGACAACAGAGCAAGGAGCAATAGAGCTGTGCCCAGGTTCTCCCACAGTCGCCACGTCGGGAGGGCTGGTGGAGACCAGCGCTCGGTTCAATCTGCTTTTGTCTCTGGGGGCTGGAGGGAATTTGACTCTTGTCTCAAGCTGAGGTTACAGAATATTTTCTCTCCTTTTTGTCTGTGTCAATATAAGCAGCAAGCGCTGCTGATACTGACTTGTGCTTTTTTTGTACAGTTCCCAGCACATCTGGCCATCTTGGACAAGGTCCCTAGGCCTGATCGTAGCAAGAAAGTAGTGATAGCGTGTTTAAAACTTGGGCCTCCAGCTATGACTATATATAAAACACAAAGCTTTGGGGACAAACTGGAGGAAATACAGTTTCTAGTAACTGACCAAAAAAAGTATATTCTCTGTGTTACATCTGCAGTTGTGCTTTGCCAGCGTGGGTGCTCTGTCGTGTTAGGAGACTGTCTCAGAACCAAAAGCCAGTGCGAGGCAATGGAGTGCTTGCCCCCAGCTCATTGGCACCAGGCATTTTTCCTGTCCCACTTGCACAACAAGCCCTGGTCATTCATCACTGGGAAGCTAAGCTGGCTCTAGAAAATGTTCCAATTATCTGGGTGTCCTGATGAAAGCTGCCTTGATTTAAAAGAGGCACACCACCATACTCACATGAATATCTCTTACTTCTTCTAAATAATAGAATTAGCTATGGGCATTTCCTTAAGAGCATGCAGAATACAATTGCAGTAATAATTCCTCTCCCTCCAAGCCTAGTCTTGAAACATGCAAATTTCTCTTTCAAGTGCCTTGACAAAAATTGGCAACATCCTGACACGCACACACGATTTAGGCACTGAATTACACACTCATCGAGTTATCAGCAGTGAGCTGAGTTCTTTGGTGGATGTATCAGGAGTGCTCTTGACAACTTGTTTCTTGCTCTCTTTTGTAGGGATCTAGCACTGACCACTGCAAGGACAGGGTACAGGGATGGATACAGACCTTTTGGTCTTCCCAGCACATATATTCCTTCTTCTATCCTTACACAGCTCCTTGCAGCACACCATGGTGCCGTGTGCTTTCTGCTGAGCGTTTTCATGTTCTGTTTTAAAAATAACAAGACATCTCTTAACATTCAGGATACATTTTTCCACTCTGAAGCACCACAACAGTCTTTTTAAAGAAACTCTAGGAAGGGTGTTAACTTGATCAATGCTGTGCAGGAAGGAAAGCTCTTTCCTACTATTTTTTCAGCATGACTTTCACTGACATGATCAGGCTGGGAAAAGACTTATTGGCTGACAGCCCAGGACAGCCATGCAATATCTCTAGTCATCTGGAACTCAAACTGCTCTGCCCAAGGGAGAACCATAACATAAAAACAATTTAGGTTACATGCTGAATCTTATAAACATTGTTCAGTTCTTAAAAAATAGTTTAAATACTATTTATGTGCATTCGCTGTGCACAGGATTATTGTGCTATGGGGTTTTTTTCATATGTCAAGTAAGAAAGGCTGGGAGGGTTTTTACTTTTTTTTACTGTAGATGGTTTTCAAGAATCTTAAAGATTTTTTTATAAATATAGGGAAATGAGTTTCCTCTCTTCTCATGTATTTAAGAGCTTGGCTTCTCCTGTATATCGGATATAACTGTTTTATATATAGACAATGTTTACTTTTTGACCCTGTCCAGAAAGTACAGAGTCACAGAAATGCTGGTTAGAGAGAGCTTCCAGAGGCCCTGTGATCCCCCTTCTGCACATGTGGGACTATTGCCAGCACCTGATCAGGGAGAGCTTGGCTTCCTCTGGCTGAGCCATAAAACCCCTGAGGACAAGAGTTTCCACAGCCTCCCCGATGACCTGCCCCAAGGCTGTGCTTCTCTTCTAGAAATTTTTTCCTTCCATCTCCTGTTTTGAAGCTGAGCATCATTGGCCTCTGTCTGTTGTTACCTTATTTTGCATAAAATGCTTGTCAGAATAATCTGTTCCTCTGTAAGCACATGCAGCTCTAATAATTTGGGATAAAGCAACATGAATTCAGAATGTAAGCTTCACTTCAAAAATCCTTTTTTTCTCCTCTTGATTTCTTGATGGAAGATCTGAACTTGGGATGTGTCCATTGCCACCTGTCCGTCTGCCAAGCCCTAACATTCCAGCACACCTTGCAACAAGTCTGAAAGTATTATTTTAGGAACATATAGTTCCTTTATGATTCCTTTTTTCCATTAATTGGTATTTCACAAGCTGAGTAGCCTTACTGTCTTTTCTTGTGCACCTTGCTTTTGCTGAAATTGTTGGTTATTTGGTGGTGGTGTTGGTTTTGAGTTGTGGTTTTTACTCTCTTGATGTGCTTTAACTTCTCCTGTGATTTCATTGCAGGCCTTGCTGAGACCAGGACGAATAGACAGAATTATCTACGTGCCATTGCCAGATGCAGCCACTCGCAGGGAGATCTTCAAACTTCATTTTCAGTCCATGCCAGTGAGCAATGAAGTCTGCTTAGCTGAGCTTGTTGAGCATACACAGAAGTACTCAGGAGCAGAGGTAAAACTTTCTGGAGTCACTGCACAAAATGATATTTAAGTTGAACTCAAGTATCATCCAGATACCATCCCTTTAGCCTTCTCCAAGTGCTGGTCAGAATTGTGAAAGGGAACGGTTGAGAGATTTCTGTGTTTCTGCTCAGAGAGCAGAATGCAATCTGGGGCTTTTTTTATTTCAAGATCTCCATCAGAGGATTGTTGCCAAGGGAAAGGTCTCTTCCAGGGTGAGCCACAGTATGATCCCAGATGGCCTCATGAAGGATGTGCTGCCAGGAGTGGAGGGAGGCAGAGGCAAGTGCTCCCAGACTCCCCAGGCAGTTTACCTGGGTCTCCCCACATCCCCAGGGATCTTTTGAGTTTAGGATTGTGACTGAGAGCCTCAGATGGAGTTATGAAACAGTGCAGGGGAATTGCAAGGCAGTCACTGGTCACTTTGAAGCTTGTGTTCCTATTCCATATAATCAGGACCTCACAGCCACACTTTACTGTTACAGCTCATTGCTATTAGTTACCTTCTGACAATGAACGTCAGACAATTATTTCCTGTCCTGGGTAGAAGGAGAAACTTTCTCAGATGCTGCTGCCTGGCAGTTATAATAAGTAGCAGTACAGTAGTGGTCACCACTCTGCTCCCTGAATATTATTCATGTCAGTGTCTCGTGAAAGGATATTTCATTCTTTCCTCATTTTAATTAATTGAGAGTAATTATATTACTTCAAAAATTCAAAGAATGTTATTAAGATTGCCAAGTCAAGCCCTTAAAAGGTACGAAAGACCAGAATTTCCACCTTCCTGTAAGCAGTCCTAGTGTATTATCGCAACATCTTTAATTACATAGTCACCTGCTTTTTCCATAGCAGAGTGGAAAATGTGATGTGCTTGCCTTAGCTCTCCAGCTTTCAGTGTGCTGTTTACAAGGGCAGGGAAATAAGGTAAACTTTTGTCTTGGTCCAAAAGAGAGGGTGATGGTGGAGTGTTTGTGTGGTTCTTGTAATGCTGAAGGTCCTTCTCAATGGACTGGTCATTGAACATGATGTTCCAGGCAAGATTTCGGCTCATTTAGCTGTCACTCAAATGCTGGTATGATGTAAAATGCTGTGTTGCCTACTTAAGTAACCTCTGGCTGCTGAGGGCACTGCTGAGTGTGCTCCGGCCTCATTTTGGGAACCTGTGCCACAGGGGACACCAAAGTTGAACACACAAGATCTTTTCTCCTCCACAGCGCAGGACAGGCTGTGCTCTGGGAAAGAATGAATGAAGGCTGTGTAGGGAGCAAGGCTGGTTTGTGTAGCACATCTCATTTGCACACAATGTGGGCTATCCTAATGGAAAAAAGGCAACAGTAAAAAGGGTTTCAGGCTTAAGTGTTGGTCTGAAAAACTGTTGAAGCTCTACTGCCCCCACACTTTGGAGCAGCGACCTGAAACAGTGCTGTGTTCATATCCGGGTGACAGTGATAGAGCTTTTGCTGCCTTAGGGAAATTTATCTGCCTCTGGCTGAGCTACAAGCCTCCAAAAACATAAACATAAACATATCCTCCCTTGTGTATGGAAACTGTTGTCTTACCAGGCAACAACTGTAACGCTTGTATTTTAGAAATTCCAAGCAAAGCATATGGGGATTTCCTTTGGATCTGGATCAGCTGAAACTCTAGTGGTGAATTCCTGTGCCTGGTTGATAATGAGTCGCAAATGTCTCGGTGCTGGCTTTGTACAGAACCAAAAATAAGTTAATGGGTCATTGAGTGTAGCTACACACTAGTTGCAGGGGGAAAAAAGGGCTGCCTGTTTCTAACACGGCATTGCTCATGAATTTTGTTCTTGTGCATCATTCAAAGTATTATAATAACTGGGATGCAAAGAGTAAATACAGAAAAAGCCTCAGTCAGTGTTCCTTGGAAGAATACATAAGAAGTCTTGGCAGTTGGCACGCACAGTGGCCAGTTTCATTAAAGCCTTTTCTTCCTAGTGTCTCCAGCTTCCCAGCTTTACAAATAGTTTCCGCTGCTGAATGGCAAGTTCCCATTCCACTGTTCTACCCTTTGTTTAGAAAAAGAAATGGAAAATGCTTGGTTTTGTGACTAGAAGATGCCGTATGAATAGGGAGTTGCGTGTAAAGATGCGTTGAATCATCCCGCCGTGAGCTGAATAAACAAGGCAGTAAAGTGGATAGTTCAGTGAGCATCTGGCTTCCAACTTGGCCCTTTTTCAGATCAGATACTTGCATATATTTTTGTCTGTCATCACTTATGACCAGTTATCTCTGTTCACCTGCTGGATGCACGTTTCTCTTAATGAGTACCTTTAAAGATATATCAAGATAGCAAAATAGGGTGATTACTTCCCACTGTTTCATGTGAGAGAAAATGGAAGATAATTTATGAGGGTGAATTACAATTTCCTTCTCTCGTGTGTAAGTGAAGTTTAATGTAATAAGGAAAGGGCACTAGACAAGCAATGTCTGTACAATTAGCTTTTAGGTCAAACAAATTCTCAGCTTTCTAGAAATACTTGGATTTGAGTTTGATCTGCATTTCCAGCCTTTTCTGGAGCAGGGCTGTGCAGCAGTGCTTGAGGCTCTCCTTCAGGGATACTTCAGTGTCTGTAAATCAGGAGAGAAGTTGGTAGGCACAGAGGAGAAGTCCTTAAAAGTGATAAAAATGGTGAAAACAACAAACATCATGCTGCACTGAAACTTTTATAAGATTTAATCTAGTGTTTCTGTGTGTTATTTTGGGCAAAATTTCAGGAGGTCCAAATTTTATCAATATTTTTAAATGTTTTTTAATGGTTTTATATAATTAGCATGTCTTTGCTCTGAGGTTGTTCCCAATTTGGTCACAGATTTTTCCTAGAGCGTTTTCACTGCTGTACTTCATGCTGAGAAGTTTTATCTGTTTGATTTCTCACTAAAGTAGGACTAATTAAAGATCCGACCACAGAAGTATTTAAAAGCGATGTTTTAAAGTACAAGCCGTGTGAGTTCCTTTTTGCTTGTTTTCATGGTGCTGCTACAGCCATATAACCCATCTTTAGGAAAGATTGGCTGTCCACAAACTCAGGTGCTCCACTGTTTTTAAACTGGGCTTAGATGAGCAAGGGATGAAGCCAGTGTTTCCTCACTGTAGAAATATTTTTTTCCAGAAAGTAGGTGATAAAAAGGAAAATAAACCTGGTAGAGTGATGGACCCTCTTTTATTGTCTGAGCTCCAGTCAGATGATGTTTTTGTTAAAATTTTAAAGACAGTAGTGGAGAGGGAGTTTTAGGCAGGAACTGAAATCAAGCGTTGAGTTGTTTTGAGTTTGAATTTGGTTAGAAGTAATAAAAAGTTAAATAATGTGGATATGATGACAATATTCTTCAGACGAGTGCGCTAATAGAACTAAGATAATGGGACTGACTGCTTTTAAATTGGTGGAAAGCAGGTCATGGTGAAAGCCAAGGCTGGCATGGTTTCTATAGTATTATCAGTTTCCATGCTTACAGGACACAATAGTAAAGCGGGAATCTTGGAACCTGTAAATCTTTCATTGGTTCTTAGGCGAAGCAGAACAGTTAATGTAAAAAATATCTTTCTCACTTTGCAATAACTCTCAATGGGAGCACAGAGAATGAAGGGGAAGAAAAGCAAGCTGATGAAGATTTGCTCTGGCTCAACTAAAAGCAGATTTGATGCCAAAAAGGTCTTTGCAGCAGCACACTAGCTGCAATCAGCTCAAGCCTTTGACTCTTAAAATATGTATTCCAAAACATGCATGTTCTTGTTTACCAGATATTGACATATTTAAACTGTTAACTTTAATATAAAAACACCCCAAACAACTAAAACCTCTCCAAATTCCTCTCTCTCTTACAGAGGAAGGTACTAAGTATGACAGGAATGAGGATGAGTTCTGTCATAGGTGTACAGAAAGGTAAAGAGTCTTTTAAGAGATTAGAAAAAATTTGTCTCTAGTGAAGAACATCTGCAGTAAAGGGGAGAGAGGCCTTACATATGGGGGGGGGAAAGGACATTTGACAAATAAGGATGTTTTACTTTCTTTACATCTAGCTTTCTGTGAAGAAAAAGATCTTCCAGACTTAAGGAAAAGGCTTTCTGCCTAGCATTTTTAAAGGGCAATGAATTCAATCCTATATAGCAGCCTAAAAAGAGACTCTGGCTTTTTGAAGTGAAGGCATCAAAAAAATTTAAAAAAAAGGCCGAAAGAGTAAAGTCTCTATATGGGGAAAAAAACCAGTATACCATTCAAATCTTGTCCTGGCTGAAGCTCAGGGTTTTAATTTTTAAATGTAAACATGTTTGTTGCTTTTCTGCTCAGTTATGCTAAATCCTGAGCATGTTCAATTCCCATTGGATTCATCGGGTGTCAAAGGTGCTGAACACATCATGCTTTGGAACTGGGCCATCAGATTTTGTGCTTCTAAAATGCCACCAAGAAATGCATATGTCGCATCAGAAGTGTGTGATTTGAAAATATTCTTTTGTAGTTAAAGCATCTGGGGCTGAAATGACTCTGGCCTGACACTGCTGGACGGCCTTTCCTTCTGAAGGCACAGCTTAGCTCCACACCAAGATGTGGTATCACAGTGAAATTACAGATTTTCAAAGTGAGGAACGCTGTCAAACTGCAATGCAGCAAGATTAAGGCCTCAGATGAACTCCTGATGTTTCTCTTGGAATGATGCAGAGGATCTGTTAATTTATATCACTCATTGCAAAGTGAACATTTTTGTGTGGGTGGGTGAGGAAAAGAGGCTCAGCCTTCATCCAGTATGGGTAATACGGGATCACCGCCTTCCTATACACGTTTATCAGTGCTAAGGATGTGTTTGGCACAGGTGGCTGGAAGGTGAGGAAATACCTGGCATTCGGAATGTTTTCCAAATGTCAGTGTTTGGGATAAACGAGATGAATCACCGGAAAGGAAATAACTAACTACACAGGACTTCCCATGGGATTTTGCTCGCTGCTGGTCTCACAAGAACCTCGTACGTGCAGAATGTGCTTGGGCAGATTGGGAACAAGGGCAGCACGAGCACCTGGGTATGTGGGTGATATGTTTTCAGCATGGCAGTGCTGAAAACAAGACTTTGTGGTGTTACTCCATCTCTCCTTTTCCTCCAGACTTTCCTTTTCAGGCATTTCAGAAAGATCAGGCTCCCATCGCGCATTTTTTCAGAGATGGGGTGGCAGGTTTGTTGCCAAAAGTGGATGGATTTTCATCAGCTGAGACCTGATACAGTACTGTGTGCACTCACCCTGGGAGGATATAAAGCCTGGTTAGCAATCAGCATGTTTATGCAAAATGTAAGGTTTGGTATAGAGAGGAGTATTTGCACTAAAATTTATGCATGACAAGCCCATCTAGGAAAGAACCTTCTCTCCGTCAGTGAGATAATGATTTGTTAATAGTTTAATCAAGCAGAGGAGATTTAATGCATCTGGCTGAAGGGGCATTAGCGTTTCCGAAAAGGTCAGACCCATTAACAGCTCAGGAGGATACAGTGGAAACTGCTTCCTAAGTAACTCAGAGAACAGTGATCCTCAGAGGAGCTTGGGGAAAAAAAGCCAGGGGGAATTTGAATGAGCACCAAGCAGTGCTGAGGTATGAATTTCACTGCTTCTCAAACTTGAGATTTCCTTTCCTCATAAAGCTCCCTGTGCCTTTGCAGGGTTGTTGCTTTTGTCCCTGTTTGGAGAAAGAACATCCATAGAAGCATCACCTGTGTCAGGGGCAAGCTCCCTTCCCATGAGCTTGTGCAAACCCGCTGTAGTTTCCGAATATACCAGCAGCACCGACTGTACTGTTTCTCTCCTTCCCTGTCCCTGCCTTCCCTGTTCCACACACGGCAGAGTATCCAGGAGCTCCCCTTTGTTGAGGGTGGCAGAGGGGGAGTGTGTTGCCAGCACAGCAGGGGACTGTTGAGCTGTCACCAACACACAGGCTTAGAAAAGGGGGACCTAGACTGATACTCTGTCAGCCAGCTTCACTTGCCCTCTGCTCTTGCCTCTGGCTTTGCTGCTTTATTGTCCTGGGTTTGGCTGTAATTCCCAGCAATGGAAAAACATGTTGCTCTTTAAAAGCAGATGGGAATTCATTCCTGAAGGAAAAATGTCTCTTTAGGCTACTGCTATTGTTTGAGTTTTATTTTTTGCCTGTGAGTTATTTCTAGCAACTTTTAATTTAATTTATTCTTTTTTTTTTCTTTTTTATTAATCAGACAGCGTGGGGATTATTCTTCAATGTCTTAAAGCACACGCTCTCACTACAGTAATGATCACAAATGGGGTATATAAAGTTCAGAGTAAAAATTGCATTTGCAGTGATCAGGAAGGAATTGAAAACGCTGGCTTATTTCTGCCTTTTGAAGTGTATTCATTTATGTAACACAAATGCTTATATCAGCTCAGAGTAGCAGAATTGGCTTTTATGTTAAAAAAAGGAAAAGGAAAAATAATAAGCACTTTTTCCTCACTCTGACCTGTTTTTCTGATTTAAACCTGTAGTGCTGGCGCTTGATCTTTTAAGTTATGATGTGTCACCGGGTATGTGGTTAGGATTGGACTTGCTGCTTTGGGTTTGTCTCAACTCTAGTCCTAAAGTATAAGACAAGGCATAAAAATTAGAGAAAATCACCAAAAAGTCATTGCACTTCATGGTAAATTGATTCCTGATCCTTCACTCTTATATGCCAACTTCAGGGCCAGATCCTCAACGTATGCAAGTTGCTGTAAATATTGAGTATGTCTTAGTACATTAGCAAAAGATATGTCTGAAGTTTTTTGTTTTATTTTCCATTAAATCACTGATTTGTATTTTTCATAAATGGAGGAGAAGAGAGGGAGCTAAATATTCTTACGTATCCATTGCCATTTCTCATGCCCTTAAAATTAATAATTGTCTGACTTGCTTAAGTGGCTGCTGTGATTACTTTTAATAGTGTACAATGTCTGGCTATCAGTCAGTGTTCAGTTTATCCTTCCTTACATGTATATTATTTTCCCCTTGGATATGCTGAGTCCAGAGGAAGCCACCAAGGTGATTAGAGGGATGGAGCACCTTTCCTTTGAGGAAAGGTGGAGAGAATTGGGATTGTTCAGCTAGGAAAAGAGAAGGCTTGGGGGTGACCTAATTGTAACCTCCCAGTATCTGAAGGGAGCCTGCAAGAATGATGGAGAGGGACTATTTACAAGGGCCTGGAGTGACAGGACAAGGGGAAGTGGCTTCAAACTGAAAGAGAGTAGGTTTAGATTAGATACTAGGAAAAAATTCTTTGCTGTGAGGGTGGTGAGGCCCTGGCACAGGTTGCCCAGAGAAGCTGTGGCTGCCCCATCCCTAGAAATGTTCAAGGCCAGGTTGGGTGGGGCTCTGAGCAACCTGGTCAAGTGTAAGTTGTCCCTGCCCATGGCAGAGGAGTTGGAATTGGATGATGTTTAAGATCCCTTTCAACCCAAACCATTCTATGATTCTATGGTTTCAAGGAGGTAGCACTAAGACATAATCTCAGGCATCAACTTAGCCAGTAGAGCTGTGGGAGGCTCCTGGCTTCTGCAGTAAAATTACCTTCCCATCCTTAACAGAATCAGTCCTCCAAAAACAAGAGTACTACTTGGTCAATGAGACCTAAAATAGTTCTGATTATGATGTTAATTGGCACTAGGAATATTTAAATGTACTACCTGAAGGCTAACTCAGATAGGATGTTTATACCAGATGAAGGCATCCAGAGGAACACCTCGTGCTGACCTACTTGTATTTCTGGGACCCTGCCAGTTAAATTGCTGTCGTGGTGGAAGAACTGTTAATGAATGGCAGAGGAATAATAGAGCCCAGGTGTAAAAGCTTATTAATCTACCTGAGTATTGTTGCTATGAATGAAAAACATGTATTGTAATGACAACACTAACTGTTTATGCTTCACTGAGTGGCAAAGATTGGAGAGGTGGGGGTTGTGTATGGATTAAAATATTCAAACATGTTGGTATCTTTGTGTACATAGAAAATAGGGTGTTTGCCTTTGGCAGTCATCAGTAAAGTCATTGTTTCTGTTGCAAAAATTTGGAACCTAATAATAAACAATAACATAATATCTAATAAAATCAAATCACAGTAGACTGTGAATATCTTGAACAACAAATGTACCTAATTTCAAACTTAAAGCTCTCACTAGTAAAACTATATTTGTGTGGAACATGCACCAGCTATTCTGCTTCCATTGCTTTCTCCTATGACAGAAATAATATTTCACTTTTGTAAAGTGAATTTAGAGTTTATTTTGTGAGGGATGATAATTATTGATAAAGTATTTGGAGAGGGTTTTTCCCCCTCTCTTAACTTTCCATAATTTAATTATCACAATTTAATTGTGATATGCTTTAATGTTTCCCATCCCTAAAAATGTGTATGAGCTGCAGGCTTATGCACTTTTCATCCCATAAAGTTATTTGAGTTTGACAATTTGCTCTGCTGTATTCCCTTCAAAGAGGTTTGATTACGTATAATTTTATTTTTCTAAGTGAGATTTTTTGGGAGGAAGAATATTTGAAATATCTGCTTTTGTTCCGCTTTTCTTTTTTTAACCACAAACTTGAGCCATAACACTGTTGGAGTTGGTGGCTTTTTGGTGAGATTAAGCTGCTCAGTGTTAATTCTGAAACCATTTGAAAAGTTGTTAGTAATTAAGACATTCACTGATGCTGAATGTGGGAACAGGGAAGTTTTCATCTATTTGCAGCCAAACCTACGTTGTCAAACAGGGCAATTTTCATTCTTGCCCTGCAATTTCTGTTTTCCAGAGCCCTGCTGGAAAGCTGATGGGCACAAGCAGTGCTGTAGCTCAGATCTTTGTATATCAGAAATTGGAAGCTGTTATTTCCAAGTTATCTTTTACGGTTACCCTTAAATACGTATGGAAATACATAAAGCTTTAGATTGCCTTTGGCAAAAGGATTAAGAGGTTATTGGCAGATGGAAACAGTGCAATAACAACTCTGCAGCAAATTATTAGCTATGTTAGAAGCAATTCCGTGGTCTGTTTTGCTTTTTAATTAAACTTTTTCAAACTATCACCCAGTTCTCAGCTTAGGCTTTTTGTTTCCTGTCTTTGAGCAATGAAAATGTCAAAGATAGCTGGGTAGGAAAAAAGCCTTTCAGGTCTTAGTCTTCTGTAATTTGTCCATGGCATTGCGTGTATAGAAGTGAGCCATCGGATCTGGCTTGACCACTTGCAGTGGAAGAAAACAGAGCAAAGCCCAAGATGAGTGCAACTGCTAATCAGTCTTGACATCCCTATTGTCAGGGGAAGAGAACCAAGAGCGTTTTGTCCAGTCTAAAAGAGCTGCTTTGGATTTTGTTTGATGGTTCGTTTTCTTCTTTAGGGAGGTGGGGGTGGGAGTTATTTTTTTTCCGAGTAATTGGTGTCTTACAGAGATGGGCTTTGTGGTGTTTGTTACTTCATTTCCTAGCAAACAAAGTAAATTTGTGATAAAACTAGAAAATGGCTATTGCACTTAACATTGCAGAGTGAAACACACCATTGGAGGGGAAGGAGGGGGAGAGCAGCAATCTGTCTTCTGTTTTGTCTTATTGTGCTTTTTACTGGGATCAACCAACTTTGTCTTTTTCCAGAACTGCTCCCAGTAAGCTCCCATTTAATGATAAACTGATGGAGAAGGGTTAAAAAAAGGTGTGCCCAGCTCACGCATTAGACTCTGTGTGTTTGAAAGTAGTAGTGAGTCCATGTCAGGAAAACTCTTTCTGCTCCATCTCTTCAGCAGGTGATTTCCCTTCCACAATGTGTTTTTTGTCGTTCAGCCAAGGGTGAGGGACCAAAGGGGAGAAGTCAGGAGGGCAAGTTGGTGGGGATTTTTCCCATGACAGGAGCTGGGGTGTTCAGCCACAAGCAGGCAAAAAGCAGCAACCCCAAAACCAAAAGTCATGTGCCACTTGTGTTTCTGGTTACTCTGTGCAAGTGGCAGTTGTGGTGTGTACCTGGAGAGAGGTGTTTTGGGGAGCCCCCTTGCCAGGGAGGGCACACAGTGATGCTGGAGGGCTCATCACATGCTCTTGTGATCAGCCATGTTACCATATCGTGGGATCTTGCCATTTCTGTGGTCATTTTTGTGTATTTTTGTGTTATACAAACCAAGGGGAAAGAGAACCAAACCGCATTCCTTTGTTAGCGAAACAGAATTTGCAGGCAGGAAAATGTGTGCGGTAATTCAGTGTAAACAAGAGAGAACAAAACTTTTCTTGATTTTGACTTTTCTAGTTAAAGGCCTGAGGACTTCCAAAGAAGCATTGGCAGTCTTGTTTTAATATTCAAATAGCAAGCACTCATCATAATGAAATGTCAGTTCTCAGAAGTGGAGTATAGTCAGAATGTTAAAAGCTGAAAACTTGCTCTCCGTTTCTAACATTCTTTGCTACTAAATTTGCAAAAGTGTAGTTCGTCTTCATTAAACCATGCTTAGCAAGAACAATATTTATGGAAAAGCAGGAAAAAAAAGAAAAAAAAGAAATTATTTGTCTTCTATCAATGCTTGGAAGTTGAAATAAGAAAGTGAACTTGGGCATTGAGACAGGATCTTACCCTAGGCTAATTGTTTACCATTAAAGAGAGAGCTTGCATGCAGGAGGGAGTGTTATGTTTTGGACTTACTTCCTTGTAACTCATAAATCTTGGCTGTATAAATGTTCAGTCATTAATTAAGGCTTTCAAATTAATCTGTTTCCTGACTGGACTTGGCTGTTTTTGCATAGAGCAATGCTGTTGCCCAACCTCCCGGTTTCGGAGCGCTCTCAAATGTGTGACACGGAAGGATGATGTTTATTGTGGAGAGTTAATGAACAGCAGTAAGGAGGGGAGGGGGAGGCCTTTGGCTACCAACATGTACAGGAAATAGGGCAATGGTATCAAAATGGTTTTGCATACTGTAATTGCTTCCCTTACTTCAAACAATGGTAAAAGTGGCTATTTTATATTGATAAATGTCAGTCCGGAGCAGAAGGATTTTTCATTCCTTTCATTATTCTAGAACAGCGTTCTGTCTTTGCAGTTCAGCCAGTTTACTCAGGATGTTGTATAAATGTAGCCAAAAAGTGTCTCTCATGTGATGGAAAAAGATTTCTACTTTTGTTAGAGACTTTTTAGAAATTAACCGATAATGTTATCATTCAGGTAGTATTATCATTGCATTCATTTGACCTGCTGCTCATTTGGGGTTTGTGTCCTACTTGTGTTACTCTGTCTTTACAGATGTGTAAATGTAGATGTATTTGTGTCTCCTTTCTTACTTACGCAGGAGCATTTATAAGATATTTAATTATTTCTCTAACCTTAAATATTTTCAGAAATTTGTCCTGGAGATGTGCTACATTTTGAAGCCATTTTAAACAAAAAATGTTTTCATTATCTGGCTTGTAAGGCTTAGATTAGACATATAAAAGAAATTCTTTGCTGTCAGGGTGGTGAGGCCCTGGCACAGGTTGCCTGGAGAAGCTGTGGCTGCCCCATCCCTGGAAGTGTCAAGGCCAGGTTGAACGGGGCTCTGAGCAACCTGGTCAAGTGGAAGGTGTCCCTGCCCATGGCAGTGGGGTTGGAACAAGACATCTTTAAGATCCTTTTCAACCCAAGCCATTCCAGAATTCTTTTTTTTTTTTTTTTCAGTAAAATGATTTTTCCATAACCAAGAAAACCCCTTGCATTTTCATGGCTCCAAAGAGAAGGCATGTTTTCAGTGTCAGTTAGTCCCAAGCTAAGCCACTGTGAACATTTCCAGGTCTTTCAGTACTGCTTTTTGCAGGTTTGTGATGAGAGACGTGACTCTATGTGTCCGTGAGGAGCAGTGGCAGAGGAATCCCTGTCCTTTTAACCAGCGTTTTGAAATCGAGCGCAACTCAGTGTGGCCTCAGTGCTAATGTAAGCATGTGCAAGAGCAGCCTTTTAAACTCGGCTCTACCACTCTTATCATGTCTTTTTAGAGTAGCAAAAGAGATTATTGTCATCCAGTAAGTTCTTTCAAAAGTAGAAGCTGACCACAGAGACGCAGCGTCAAAGATGTGCAAGCAGAGAGTGACCCACTGAGTTAATCCAGGTGAGCCTCTTGTGCTTGGTAAAAGTACCATGTGGAGCATGATAGGAACACTTGATAAATGATAAAACATAGCATTAAGAAACTGTGGTGATAAATCTCCCTTCTGCCAGAATACATTTGATTGGAAACAGTCCTGGGCTTGCTGGGAGATAGGTTTGGACTGTCTCATGGGTTTCTTCTTTCTTGCGAATTTGATTAAATCACTTGACACATCATATTTGGTAACAAGTAAACTATTTCAAAGCCCGAAATGATGACTGTGTGACATTCGTAATTTGAAATCAGCTATTACATAAGACTCCGTGTTGAATTTGGTGGTGTCTGTTTGCAACCTAAGTAACAGAACAAATTATAATTCTCCTTATTGCTTGCCATATACTAAGTAGGACTGGTTTCGCCATTCAACATCAGGATGTACATTCAGAATACCTCCAGGGCATTTTTACAGAGTGTGTGTTTCTCAGGCTACACACTTGTTTTGGTACCTGTCTCCTGAGTGGTGTTGCCAGTGGGTTGCATCAAGCCACTTGGGAATGGCTGGTTCCACCGCCATTCCGATACCATAAAGTAAAGCAGAAGTCATTCAACCTGTTTGAAAAGTGCTGAAAACCAAATAAATGAAGTAAATAAAGAGGTTAAGTTAATGTAGTGGTGGGAGCCATGTGTGGCCAGTGCCAGCTCCCTGGACCACAGGAGCTGCTCCACTGATGTGACAGTCCCAGAGTTCATCAGGCTTTCCCTGCAGAGCCCGGTGCAGTGTCCCCGTGCAGTGTCACTGCTCATGCTGTGCTTTCTCCAGGTGAACAAAACAACGATCCTGGTGTTAAAATGATAAACCCAGTCCAGTCCTAGCCCAGCCAGGATCCGCACGGAACAGGTTGTTCCCTGCAAGTCGGGACAACACTGATAACATTTGGCAGGAATAGCAAATACGCATTAATATTTACGTTATGATAACAGAGAGAGCCTATTTTGAGGTTTGTATGTGATGCTAATAATTCATCCTTGGTTTTGAGATGATTCCTGGAGGAAAGTATTTCCTTCCTACAGGAACAGTCTTTCTTGAAAGTCTCTCATTTTTAAAACAGTGAGTTTTTAGTTACTTTATTTTTACTATTTAAAATCCAGCAGTTTTATTGTACTAATATTTAGTCTGCCAGGACATTCTAACACCAGATTTTTTTCCTTTGAAAATAGTGAGGGTTTTTTTGTTGTTTGTTTCTTCTTAATTCATATGCAACATTTAAGGAAAGCTTAATTAACCCCAGCATGCAGGGAGAGGGAGAGGAAACAGTGCTTAGCAATTGAGAATATAATCAGCTACATTTATACAGAAGTGATTGTATTACCTAAATCCTCTTTTCTTTAATTTATTTTTGGTTGAATTTGGGGGCTAGGAAGGGAGGGCAGGCATAGGCTTGGTAAAAAAAAATAATGGAGGGAGAAAGAATGCTTCCTTGGATCTGGAAAACAGGCATTTAATGAGCTATCTCTGATTAGAGCTGAAGTATTGGTCTTGCTCTTAAAAGTCCTTGATGGAGTCAGAGTTTAAATTCAGTTTAGGAGGTTGGCAAAGGTTGGAAAAGCCATGGAAGTCAAATCTACTCTCAAGGTGTAAATATAGGACAGGGCTGATCCTGGATAGGAAGGACTGTCTTGTTACTGTTTTTTATTAAAATATTTTGTTACTTCTGCTGCAAATTAACATTGGTTTGAACATTTTCTCTCTTAAGTATTGTTCAGTCTTCCTCATTAAAAAAACATTTCCTCAATAATAATAGGTTCCATATGTAGATGTCCTATGTATGTAAAATGATACATATTAATATAAGTAATCGCACATGAAAATGTGTTTTTTTGCTTTTCACCATGTAATGACTCTTCCTGCTCCAGCCTCCTGCCCCCAAAACAAGCAGAACAACAAGGAAATGTGCAGTTTTGAATAATTTTCCAGATAGCCCGTTGTCCAAGTTGAAATGGAGCTGGCAGAGGAGGCAACAGCTGGCAGAGATGGATGACTGGCTGTTCCAGGAACAGGCTGACTCTGTGCAGCGGGGTCGGTACCAGGGCCTTGCGTGCGCCCGACAGCGAGAGCGCTCGGCTCAGCAAAGCTGTTCACCATGTGCTTCACTCCAGACAGGAGGCCAAATCCCTCCTCCTCCAGGATCCTTTCCCCTGACAAGGAGGAGGCTCACTCAGGTGCTTCCAGCCGAGCCTTTGCTCCAGTGCTTTGCTGAGCTACAGCATTGCAGAGAGATGGAAAGATCTCAAAAACCTACGGGGAAAGCATTTCTTAAAAAAAAAAAAGGGAAAACAAAACCCCTCTTTCCTTTTTGGAGGGTTACAGTATTCCAACATTTGCCAACAACACCTGACCTCATAAAAATTCATAAAAACACAGAGCTATAAAAAGCCAAATCACCTTGTGAAATTTCTAATTTTTTTATCTTTTCTTTATGAATTTGACAAAGGGAAGACTTCCATGTGTTCTGGTTAAGGCTTGGAACCTGATGCAATCAGGCAGTTCGGCCGATGAGATGTTTTCCAAGTATCCTGCAGCAGATGAGCCTGCCAGCTTCTGCAGGGAGGACGGTGTAGGGAGAGGAGGTGGGGGAGAGCTGCAAGCATTCTTCGGTCCTGGCAGCTGCATGTGCAGCAACACTTAAAAGACTACCCAGAACCATTTCCCAAAGCAAAAGGGGCGCATCAGATTTTTCTTCAACCCAGAGGTTGATGGCAAACTAAAAAAAAAAAAAAATAAAAAATCCTGAATAAGATGAAGTAGTACAGGACACAGCTGTCTCATTGCTTGCATGGGAAGAAATGCAGATATTAGTTTTACATTTATAAATTTTGCTTTAGACTTTCTTCTGGTAAAATTATTTAGAAACACTAAATTGAATACTTTCTTTGATTTTGTATCATTGACTTAATTTTTTACATTAGAAATAGAAATCAGAATGTTTCACCTTAGAAAGATTTTAAGTCTTACAATTCAAAATTACTTTTTTCAATATTTTCTTTCAATTTTGTTGCTAAGTGGATTGTGTGAGGTTGAATTTGACCCTTTGTTTAATTGCCTTTGGATTAAATAATATATTCTGCTTGGGAAATATTCTATTCTCTGTTCAGCAGAATGCTTTTGGAATTCCTCTTTTGGATGAACCTAAAATTAGAAGGAGTTTTCTTTTCTGAAACAGGCAGAGAATAAAAAAGAAGTTTTTTGAGGTTTTTTGCACGTTGATACATGCACTTTTACTTCAGCATCAACATCTATTTTCAGCTCTTTTCCTGCTTCTCTTCATCATTCTTTTGCTAAGAGAACTGAGCAGCCCAGACTGATAGTCTGCAGGCTGCACTTTCTCATGGACCCAGGTGTTCATGTTCTTCTGTTTATGCTGAATATATAAATATATGAAAGGTGAAAGATAACACTTTCTATCTCAGGTGGAAACGGTTAAGCTGTAGGAAATAGGCGTTAGGAAGCCTGTAGAGGAATATTTAGTTGATCTGTATCTCAAAACGTATTCTGTTTTGAAAATGTATTTAAATGATGGTATGATTATACATAGTTGTGGGTGACTAATCTAGTCTGTTGCTGCAGGTCATGGGAATAGTCATAAAAAGTATTTATTCGGAACGTGAACCCGGATGCGTGCTTTCCCGACGTGCTTCCCATATGGTCTGTAAGTAAACAGTAAATCAGATAGAGGAGAATTGAGGGAAGAGAGGAAGCGGGTACGTGGGGATTCTGCACCATTAAAACTGCAACCCTGCATGGTTTGAAGATCTGACTTGTTTTATCTTGGAAGAAAAAGAAGAAAGAATTAGTTTCTGCAGACCCAGGAACCCGTGGAAGTTCAGGCACTGAATTCTTTAATGGAAGTGCAGAGCAGACCGGTCACCTCCAGAAATCATGTTCCCTGTGCTCCCTTATGCTTGTCCTGTGGCAGAGCCTGGCACATGTCTGCAGACTTCAGCCTGCACTCTCTTCTCCTGAAACCAAACTAGTTTTAGGGAATTGTTGGTTTCATTCTGACAACTTGCTGTTCCTGTCATTATTTGAGCTCACCTGGCTGTGTCTCACAGGATGTATCTGCCAGAATATCCCTTTCAGATGTGTGGTTCCTGCTTGGTCCTTGCTGCTTGCCTAGGGAATTCTGAGCTAGGGAAGCAAGGACATTGCAGATGGTCTCAGTGGGATAGGGTTGGGGGTCTGAGCTGTAAGCACTGCAAAAATGCCTTTAGCTGCCTTTTCTGCAGCTAAAGAGCACACGAGAACTGCTGAGTTACAAACTCTGTACACTGGATGTGTGAGTGGGAGGGTGGGAGTTGTGCTTGGCAGGAGAAACCCTGTTTTTACATTGTCACTTCAATATACATGAAAAGTTTCAATCTCTACTCCTTTGTTTGCTCTATATTTATCTGTTTTACCTGACTGACCTTTAGTTCCAGCTGGGGAATCCATCCCAAGGCTCTGCAGTGTTGTTCCTCAGTACTTGAAGCCTAAGCAGGTTTTCTTTTAGCACCATGGCAATTTCTCTGTCGCTGAAAGAGGCCATTTCATAGCTCTGGTATCTTAGGCTAGGAAATTTGCTGTTGGATGCAGCTCACACAGGCATTCTATGCCCTGCAATCCCTCTGATTTTCCTAATGCCCTTGTCTTCTTTTGTGGGCTAAAGAAAGTACGAGCTTTCTGTGGGAAAGGATTGGGAGATTAGAGAGAAGCAGTTGGTTTCAATCCAAGGGGTGGTGAGATATATTAGCACAGTTTATAAGATAAAGCCAAATCTCTATTCTCTGTTACCTTGTGAGACTCCAGCCTAGGGCTAAATGCAGCCACAGACAAATGCTCTTGTACTTCTGAGGGCACGTCAATGTGAGGAAGTTATCCTGGAATGAGATAGGGTGTGAATGTAAATGCAGTAGCTGTTCCAGCATAACATCCTGTGGAGACAAGGTCTTGGTGAAGTGACTAAAAGCAGTGGAATGACTCCAGTGGAAGCGGAGGACACTGAGCCCCCACTGTGCTCCCCCTGCAGCCAACTCTGCGGGCAGAGGACAGGCTGAATACCATCTCCCAGGCCTTTTTTTTTTTTGATGGGGATCCAATATCTAACCATCTTTGCACTGACTGCTTTTCCTGTCACTGTGGAAATCATGATTTATTGCTCTTTTTATCAATTGTCAGAATGAGGTGGAGGGTGATGGCCAACAGTGTCACTGTAGGTACCTCGTGAACACAAAACATAGTTTAACAGTGTGTGAGTGATGGGGAATATTTTAGCTCTACCATCTCTTACTGGTATTTGTCATTCCTACATATTATCACTCCAGCTTTGATCATCAAAGGGTACCAAAGGCCTGTTAATGTACTATTTGTAGTGTTGGAGAGGTATGTGTGTGCGTGCATTCTTCGTGTGGTACTCTGGGAGCTAAACCTCACCTCTTTTAGTGCTTGAGAAGTTGCTACACCAGTTTTTAGGCCTATGTGATGTGATTCAGTTGTTACCTGTTCTTTATGGGCTGCTGGAAATTAGTGTTTATTTTTAAAGTGCCTTTTTCCAGATTAAATAGAGCATTAATTAGCCCGTGTGAGGAACAGAGCATTATTCTACCGCAGCTTTCCATCGAGTCGAAAACTCATTACCAGATGTAGAGATCATAAACAAACACACATGGCTGCTGCATGTAAATCTTCTGCAGGAGAAATTACTGCTGATCTCTTCTGATTAGATCACTTTGTCTTCCAGCTCATTAATACACTTTTGACCGTGGAGAATATTTAGGTGCTAATAGCTCACAAAGTAATATACGGGACATATTAACTTTCCATATTTGTTAGACATATTTCCATCTGGATTTTTTGCCAATGGTCTAGGATACTCTTTTTTTTTTTTTTTTTCTATTTTGGAAGAGTAGTTGTGTAGTCAGAATTTTCCTTTATAATTGGTGTTTGCTTCCACAAACAGCAGAATGTACAAGCAGTCTTCCCAAAGCCACACAAAGATGATATTACAGAAATTAATCTGTAATTATTAGGCCAAAGTCTTTGCTGGCACAATCCCCGGGGGAGTTATGCCAGCAGGTAAATTGGCCCGAGGATGAATAAACCTAATGAGAGCTGGGAAGTGCTAATTTAGGACCTGATCCTGCCTGTTACTGAGGAATTAGATCCCACTGCAGTAACTCCCATGGCAGTCCCTGGAACCAGTCCCTGCCATGCCAGGCATCCCAATGTCTGCTGTCACCTTCCTCTGATGATGGTCTGTGAGATCTGGAATATGAGTGAGCACTGATCTCAGGAAGGCAGGCCATCCCAGGTGTCAGCAGAGCTTGCTAGATGGTGAAAAATGACACCTGTGACAGAGCCAAGACCTGTAATCCTACATTCAGTCTCTCTAAGGGATAGTCAAATGTCTGACTTCTGTTTGGAGTGACTTTTGCCTAACCCCACCAGGGTCCCTGGCATATTTCTTACCCTTCTCCCATATTTCTTATCCCTCTCTCAACCTCTCTGAGAGCACCAGTCACACACTTCCTGAGCTGCTGACCACAGCAAAGTGACCTGGCAGGGATGAGTAGCCTTGTCTCAAACTTTCACGTTTCTTCCTTTTACTGGAGACATCAATGTCCAGAAAATAGGTAGAAATACTTAATGAGTAACTATCCTATTGCCTGGTCTCTGCTTGTATTCCAGCTGTCAGTGGAAGTCCCTGGCTTTCTGCTTCGGGTATTTGACAAGTTTAGGTGTGAAATGCAGGCAGTTTACACCTTGGGGACAGAAGATTTGTGTGACTGTGAAAATGAAGAATGGTAGTTTGTAGAAGATTTTTATGTTAAATACATATCACATGGGAGTTTGGGAACCCGGGATGCCACTACTTCTTATAGGTGTTTTGCACATAAACCCCTAGCTGTAACTAGTTTAACTATTAAATGTTAATTATATAAAGCACCAAAGGAATGTGACACGCTGTTGTTAACCACATCTTCCCTCTATTATCAGACCATGAATTTAGCATAATTTTGATTGAATCCTGCATTAGAAACTGTCTCTAGTTCTGATAGTGGGTGTTACTGAGTCCGAAGTTTTGCAGAACCTGTAAGTACCATCACCTTAAAGCTGAAAAAGGTCTCGTTGTTCATTGAACTTGTTCTGCTCATTGATTTATAGCTTCCATTTAGCTTCCAATTATTAAAACCAGATAAGTGTTTTGGAATGTATTTAGGCATGTGCTCTCCTTCAGTTGTGTTTACTGACGTCAGAGGAACCCAAAACAGATGCCTGTGTGCTTTCAGGGATGCTTTCTTGAAACAGGAAGAGAGGAAAAGAGAGAATTCTCTCCTTCCCTTCTTGGCTCTCCTCTTTTCATGTGTGAGCAACACACTGTGCATCTGGTTTTGTTTAAATTCAAGCATGGCAAACAACCACACTCTGTGAAAACTTCCTACTTCTTCCCATCCTTCTTTATGGTTTGGCTTTTTCTTCTTGCTATTGATATTTGGGAACCTGCAGAGACAAAGTGATGCGAAACTTGGAGGTCTTACAGAGGAGTTTGTTCTAGCAGTGTTTGTGTAAAGCCTTGTGGTGCCACAAAAGCCCCCCAGTTCCATTGCTTGGTTTGCTTTTTTTAAGCTAATTCTTCATTTGCAGGGGTCCTGTCAGGAGAGGGGTAGTGGGGAGATGGATGGGAGAATCTTCCAGCTCTCAACAGTTGGCTGAATTTCCTCTTTTACTGAAATAACATTCTTGAAGCATATTGTAATAATTTATAGCTCTCATAAAAGACACAGGTACTTGTTGGTAAATTACAATCTCTGAACCCAGTAAACCTGTTGGTTCTTCTGAATCAAGTGTGCTTGATGAACTTGTCTCCCAAGTTTAAATGGCAGTAGCACTCACTGTGTACTTTAAAATAACTCTACCGAAAAAAAAAAAGAATGTGTATACAGAGTTTACTTTTTAAAAGGGAAATAAATTGATAGTCATTTGGTTGGGGGATTTACCTTTTTTTTTAAAAACAGTGAAGCATTTCCTGACATGGTTGCAACAGCTAAGCAAGATGTATGTTGAATTCACATGTATATTTAAGTGTTACATGGCTATCCCTGCTTTGCCGCCTACTCAGTTCATGCTGTGACAGACCAAACAACTGCTAAGTGACAGAGCTGAAAGTAATTTTGCAGGTTTCTTACAAACGTGTGAAGATTAAACTCTTCCACCATCTAAAATTAAGGGCCCTTTGTGTTGCATCTGCAATATTCTGCACCTTGTAAAGATGAGGACAGGAAGATTTTGGAAATAGCCAAGAGTAGTAGCACGTCACATCTTTTTCTCTCCATGAAAGTTTGGGTTATCTGAATAGGGTTATGTTGGCCCTAATTGTGAAGTCTAATGCTAACTAGAGATTTCAAACCCACTCTTCTGTGTGCAAAAATGTCAGTGTGAACTCGTGTTGAAGCCATGTAGACTTGATTAGGGTCTTCTTTTAATCTAGAAATCATATTATAAAATACATGTGTTCCCAACAGTTTTAAGAAATTCCTTGTGGCGATTAAAGCAATCACTTGCTCAGAAAATAATACCAGGAAGATATCTAGCACATTTTTACTGATTTTTCCCCTTTTAGATATATATATATATATATATATATATATATATATATATATATATAGTGTGTGAAAGAGAAGAATCAGCAGTCCATCACCAATAGTACATAAATTAAGAAGTCCCTTGATGGCCGATTTAATAATCTAAGTAGTGGTATTAGCTAAAGGAGAACTGGGAAGTAGCGTGTCCACTTACTGCGTAGCTGACTTGCTGCAAGGCTGTCAGGCAGTACTTAGTTATAAATCTTGCAAACTGAAAAAAGCCCACCCTGATAAGATTACCAAGGCATGACAAATGCCAGCTATAAATAGATTTTTGACTTCCTGCTCATCTCTTCTTTCTCCTGCCTTTTGCACTCTGCTCTGGTGTAACAAGCTGACAGGGCTGTGCAAGCTCCTCCAGGTGAAGGTCAGCTCCTGATATATATTTGATCATCATGTAAAGTTCTCCTGTTAGTATGTGGTCCCCATTTTAACCTCTTTGCAGATTCCCCCAATTATCCCAAATCACTTTCACATGGAGCTGAGGTTAAGCTTTATTTCTCTTGGCTTGTCCCTTCTGTAGCAGACACTTCGTCTTCACTTTGAAAGGACAAAGCGATGTTCAGCTGCCTGGGCCTGCGCCCAGCATTTGATTTATACATTATTTAATTTCCTTTAGAAAATTGGAAGCAGAACTTTAGGAGTGGAAGTCAGTCCTTTTCATTTGTTTAAGGATCTTTTAGGGCTAATATAATCATCGATAGTAGATGTCAGCATGATTAGGGTGACTTAAGGTAAAGCAAAGAAAATTGAATACCAAGAGAAATTCTTTCAAAGTGGAGAGGGTGCCAAGATTTATAGCTGTGCACAACATCTGTGGGTTATGAATTGTGGCATTAAAAAAGGTAAATGGGAAATCATCGGGTTTTTGAGTGACATGTTGAAAACACCTGCCTCCCCTGGCTGCACAGCAGGCTGGGGCAAGAAAGGTTTGCACCCTTGGTGTTACATCTGCAGTCGTTTCTTGGACCGTGGGTCTCTCTGGAACTTAATTCAACCAAGTAACTAATTCTGCAGAAACTCTTCAGTCAGTCCGGAGGTTTGCGTTTGGGCTGACTCTGCATTCACTGCTGCAATTAGGTCTGCACATGCCGGGAAGTGACTGCCAAGACAATTTGAAAATTTCTCATGCAGTGGAGTCAGGAAATTAAAAATTAACTCTGGAAAGGACATCATATAATATTTGGCAGTGTTGTTTGAGCACTGTGTCCTCTGAAGGGTGGAAGGTCTTCGTCTTACCAGAAAAAAAACCCCAAAACTCAAACGTATGAGAGTTAAAATATGTCTTCCATGGGATTTCGAATGATCCACAGCTGAGGGAAATATCGGAAGTGGAGAGGCCTGTGGCATGCATGTGCTTATGGATACAGTACGACTTACTTGTGGCCTTTAATTTAGCCAAATAGCACGTAATGACACAGAGTGAGAGTGCCGCGTTGCTCCAGGCTCTGTGGTGCTACAGCTGCTCTTCCTGGCATAGTTACAGAGGGGCAAAAAAGTCTTCAGTGCCCGAGTGTTGCTGTGATGCTGCACCCATTCCGACTTCCAGAGTTATGAATCTGATTTGTAAGTCACTTGATAAATAGGAGATGCTCATTACAGCACGAGAGGGGCTTTCTTAATCACATCTGTGCTGTGCAACCTGCACTTTCTGATACCTGTGAACACACTGAGGTACCCTTTGGGCTAAAACACATGCCTTCCCAAATTTGGGCAGCTGAGGTAAGTACCAGTTGTATGGTGCCACACAAGTGAAAGGAGGGAATGAAATCCAGTTTCCCTCTGACATTTCATGCTTTTAAAGCTTGCTCACGCCATACAAAACAAGTGATTGATATCACGGAGTCTTCCAGAGACCATGAAAAGTATTAAATTTGATGTCAAGCAGGAAATGTTAAGAACACCTCCTGATCTTTGCAATGCTGAATCATTACGAAGCTGAGAGAAAATAGCATTTGGGTTTTGGTTCAGTGTGGAAAACTGTGCTTCTGTGGTAGCATCCTGTACATGCTGCCTTCATTCTTTTGATCACCTTTTATTGTTTTTGCAGAGGGGTTAATACTTTTCTGTGTGAGTCCTACTGTCTGTGCATCTAACATAAAAGGAATAAATATAATACACGAGGAAGTGGAAAATTCATACTTTCTCATGCACAGAGGCAAATCCTGAGCAAATCTGAACTGAGGGATATTAAGGATCTGTACAACCCATGGTACTGGTGTGGTTTTATTCTCATATTCTCATTTTATCCTTCTTCCCTTCTGCCAAAAGCCCTCCCAGCCCACGGCTCCTCTCTATCTTTGCTATTGATCTCCATAGCAGTTGTTCCCTTTATCTTTCTTTCCTCCTTTCTCTTTGTAGCTGCTTGGACAATTCCTTTGGATACAATTCCTTTCTCTAGTGGTGGAAACTGGATGGGGAGCAGAATTTTTTCCCTGATAGAGTTTAGTCTCTGGTAGGTAAACCAGCCCCACAGCAGGAGGCAAAGAACCTGATGGTGACTTCAGTTCATAAGTGTCCCTCAAACCTCGGGATCACTTCAGGATAGTCCTGCACTAACGTTCCTTAGTGGCTTTTGAGGGTTTTTTAGTTGTGATCCTTAGTTCTGTTACAGAGGTTGAAATGCTGTTAACCTTAAAAAGCAAAGCTAAACACAACATGGAGGAAGGGGAAGGAAGCCTCCTCTGCTTCCCCCTATGCATATTTGCAAAAATGTTTAGGGTAAATTTTGCATATAAAATGTCTTTGTTAAGAGAAGTGCAAGTGACCCATTTTCTAAGTCTTCATAGTGATGGAAATTTGCATTACATTGTCTTGCCTAGACAAGGAAGGAGGGGGAGAAAACTCAGGAGATCAAGGAGGTTTTCACAGTAACATGGCACAAACTGAGAAGGAGTTTATGAATATGAAAGAAAAGAAATACCTTTACTGACTTTCTCTTCAATTAAAACATACCCATTGCATAAATCCTTAACTAAAGGTAAATGTTGGTACACCACTTTTCTTGTTCCGTATATTTACATCATTCATGGTTTCTTTTCTTGCTATAATTACTTCATTTCTTTCCTTGCACGAGCAAAACTTGCATTAAAACTTAAACAAGTTCTTTACCAGCCTTTTTGCTTCCTCTTTTAGGAGTAGTGACTGTACATGAAGGCATGTAGCTGTGGCTGACAGCCTTGCTTGATAGGTCTGACTGTCCTGCCAGCCGTACTCTGCCTCTCTGGAATACAGGCATGCAGTAGCCCTCTTCCCTGATTTTCCTGGGAAACATGAGCAGCTGGGTACCATGGGAAGCTCCAAGAGGTAAACTTAGAAAGAGCCTGAAATTCCTCTAGCATTCTGCTGAGGAAATAGATACTCCACAGGAGACATCTCACACCTTCCAGGAACTGAGAACCCAATAAATAAAAGCAGGAGGGCTTCCATTAAGGACATTATTCATCTTGCAATCTAAAGGCCTTATGTCCTTTCTCTCCAAATGTCTTTTCTCACCTCCTGCCTCAACTCAGGATGTGTATTCGTGTGTAAGTAGCCATACAGAGACCCAGAAAGTATGTTGTAGGATTTGTGTGTTTTCTATCCGAATTGATAGAAACACTAAGTTTCCGGAAGATTTGCCATTATTTTTTAACTGAGTTTGCTTTTCCTGTATTGTATTACGATAGCTCACATGTAGATAACTACAAATACAGTTGCTATTAACCTGCTATGTAAGATCTAAATCAGGACAATATTTGCCATAGCTCCAAAGACAGGATGAAAGGGAGAGTTTGAATAAACCCATGAAAAAAAGGATTTTTTGCTTTCCTTTTTTTGCTGGGTGGATTCAGAAGTTTAGCTACCTTTAAATGGTGATATAATGTAATAGAAATGCTGCCAGAGCTGAAAGGAGATGAAAGACAGTTCTAGACTGGCTGTGCTCTATTGAGCAAAAAAAAAAATATTTTTAGGGAAGGGAGGGCACTTCTCCCGATTCCTTTTGCAGAATCACTTTTATTTGCTTTGTTTTGATAGGAGTCTGAGGCCTTTGCTGCTCTCCCAGGTTAAACTTGAGAAAGGAAAGGCATGAATTATTTTCCAGTGGAAAAGAAATACAGAATATGTTGGAATATCACTCAACCTCATATCTGTCTGTCTTGAAATCTGAACAGCAAGCAGGCAAAGGCAACGACTGCTTAACACCTGCACCCTGATAGGTTTCATAAGGTAGAAGCTGCCAAATCTGTTTTGTAGGTTTGTTGTTTTTTTTTTTTTTTTTTTGGAGAGAAACTCATGTCAGCTGCAGCTAATGATGTCCTCCCAGTCTTCTAGTTTTAAATTTTTAGTTGCATAATTCAATCTGTCTTGCTGGCGGCGTTCGGCAAAATACCACTGGCTCTGTGCACAGGTCCTCTGCAGACTGAGTGAGAACACAGTATTCTCTTAATTACTTTTAATTAAAATGAGTGCATGCACACACATACACATATAGAAAGACTGTTTTTCTAGTGGCTTGGCTTCCTTTTCCTCACTGAAGGGAAGAAGTTAAACTTTCTCATTAAATGTTTATATAAAAATGAAATAATTCTGAGGTTAACCAGAAATGCAGCATAATCTTGTACAGAAACATGTGTGTGATTTTTTGGGGGGTTGGTTTTTTTTTTCAGTCGCACAAATATAGCTGAAACTTAGAGTTGGCAGAGAGTGCTGTTTAAAAATATTTAGTCCCAGCGTGTAAAAACTCGTTTTGTTATGGAATTCCTTTGTGAAAGGTGTAGCTATGCCATGTCTCTGCCAAAGTGATGGGAGCCATATCGACAGAGAGCATCTTGGAAAATAGCTGCATTTTGGGCTTGTAGTTGCAAATGTAAAATTGGAATTTACATGTTTTATATATTGCTTGGAAGGATACCACATCTAGTAATATTTTTTAAGAGAGTGGAAAGGAGAAAAAAGAAAGCTTGCAGATGGAGTCGAAGCCTTGCTCTGTTAGAACATGTCGGGATGAGCAGAGGTATGTGTGATGACACTGAGCATGTACCACTGAAAGCTCTGCTTTATTCTCTTTAGCTGTCATCATGTGCTGTAGTTATGATACATACACTTAATTTTGGCTACATACCTCATCCTTCCCTTCTCTGGGCGTGTTTAAGCTTTATAGAATAATGAGAGCTACTGATACATGTGATAGCATCTGCTGCACAGGCACAACCCATGCTCAGGTTTTGGTACCATGAGAGCAATTAAATGCAGCATTTTGCTGTCATTCTGTCTCATTAATTGTTGCCACGATGCCATTGTCCCACAAGAGCCAGTTGCCTGGCTCAGCCCCAGGCTTTGTGGCACCGGGTGACCACAGCAGGTGGACAAGGTGAATCTGAAACCTGGCCCTCCTGGCTGAGAGGAGGAGGGAGCAGAAGGAGAACTTGGCCTTTGCTGTGGCTGCTGTAGAAAGGGCTGAAGGGGAACCACCATCTTGGTCAAATCAGATGTATTCAGGTAGCACAACAGCTTTAAGTCCCTGTGCAGCACCTCAGGTAAGCTGTGGACACCTGCATGCACATCAAGCCACAAAATTACACAAATAAGCAAATGCTGCATTAAATATTGAAGATTTGGGGTGGACTGTTCTGAACTAAGGTCACTTAAAGACTTCATTTAAGGAGCTGGTGTGAACAACACCTTACACGTCCTTAACATTAAAGAAATCAGGAATGGCAGAGATTGTTTGCTCAGAGACAGAGGATACACATAATCATAGAATCACAGAATGATTGGGGTTGGAAGGGACCTGAAAGACCATCTAGTTCCAACCCCCCTGCCATGTGTAGGGACACCTTTCACTAGACCATGTTGCTAAAAAAAATAATACATGTCCTTTTTATTTAAGAATTACCAAGATGCTGCTTCCTCAGTTTTAAAATAGATGATCCAATGTCTGGTCATATTGAATGTCTCTTTAACAAGGCAGAAAAAAGTCTCTGTTTTTATAAAAAATAATATCTAATTGTAGACTCTCATTGCAGAGGGTGGCTGCAATATGAACTCATCTGTTCCAAGGCAATGTTCATAAATACAGAGCCATATAGATGGGAGTGCTTTAACTTGAGGAAAACTAATAACATTTTAAAACATAGCTGCTTAGAGATCAAAAATCCTCTGGCTCACTGAGGCACTTGTGTGGCCTGTGAGGGCCTTGCACACTTTAGCTGGGAAAATTTTATGGAACAACAGTCATATACTAAGTAAAGTCACTTCAAAGCTCCCATGATAGGTTCAGTGTATGAATCTGAGGAGTGAGTGGATACTGTATGAAAAGCATTATGCTAGTGTACATTATCATTTTCTGGTTAGAATAGATTATTTTCCATTTGCAAAATGCCCAAATGTATAATTATATCATTTTGCCCAGAGAAGCTGTGGATGCCCCATCTCTGTAAGTGTTCAAGGCCAGGTTGGATGGGGCTTGGAGCAACCTGCTCTAGTGGAAGGTGTCCCTGCCCACGGCAAGGGGGTTGGAACTGGATTGTCTTTAAGGTCCCTTCCAAACCAAACCATTTTATGATTCTATAATCCATTTAAATCTACAGATCGTAGAATTGACTGGAATGAAGAGATGCACATACAGGGGCTATTCTTTGTCTTTCAAAGATTAGATCAAAATTTATCACAGGGTGATCATAGTATTGGAAACTTTTTCTTCTATACCGGACAAGATTTGTAGGTATCTGTAAGACTTTCTCTGTGCAGAGAAATGAAAAAAGCCATGAAGAGAAAAAAGGCTGTGTTATCTTGTCTTTCATGGGTTTACACATGAAACAGCAAAGCTGAAACACGAGAGAAGTATTAAACTTCAGCTTTTTTGAACTACCTCAAAAACTCCACCTCCCAGCCGTTACGACTCTCTCTTTAGCCATTTTAGAGAAAAAAAATTGATATTTGTGACATGTTAAAATAGCACTTTTATCTTTAAATGTACCATATTGTACAAAGGTATTGTCTAGGGCAGGTCTCCTCAGTATCTCTCCATTGCCGCACTCCTCCCATGCCGACTGGTGCTTGTCAAATCCCCCTGTGAGCCCACCTCAATACCCCAGCAGCAAGCTAAGGCTTTTATTTTTATTTTCTGGATTAGTTTTCTGATGGTCTGGTGCATTGAATCAGTTAATGAAAGGGCCAGCTTAGGCCGGAGCCAGCACAAGAGCGGGGTGGGAGCCACAGCCGGCAGCGGGTGGTGGCTGCACAAAGGAGAAGGGGGAAAGAGGGGCCATGGGGTCCCACACTCTGAGCAGGAGTGACCTGCTGGGAGTGGCACAGACCTCGAGGTATTTACATCTCTGCCCAGCACTGCACTGAGCCTCCTGCAAATCCCTTGTGGGAAGTTGTGCGCTGCTGGAGTTGCATTGAATTTTTTATGTCAGTTTTAGAATACAGCCAGCAACCTTTCCCAGCTACTCTCTGCCTGCGGAGCATCTTCTCCTGATTTGTTTTTTCACTTTGGAGAGGTATCCATGCCCACCTTTTCTCTCAATCAGGTGACGGCCCTGAGTCCTGAAAGCTTTCCAACTTCCCTGTTTTTGTGTCTATTGCTCTCACAGAGCAGCTCCTGACGCAGGGGTAGGAGGTGCCTGACGCGGGTAGGAATTTGCCTGAGTGAGAAACAGATGTCCTGACCCAGGAGTTATTCATGTCCTTTTAAAGCTCCCATGTATGAAGCTTTTATCTCTCCTTAACTGAGCAAACTTCCCAAACCTCTCCCCAGCCTCCCTTTGAGGCTGCCTGGCAGGCGGGCACCGCATGGGCGCTCAGCCTCGCAGGTAGTTTTCATCCAGGAAGCGCCCCAATTTGTGCTATTCACAACCCCCAGGGTACTATTCTGTTTCCAGGCTCCTAATCCCTCTTACACACACAATCCCTTACAACTTTAACTGGCGGGGTGGAGGAGCAAGTTAAAAAGGAAGGAAAAAGGAAAATGAAACACAATGTACAGCCAGGCAGTGGCTGCCAGTTACGGGGCACACAATCGACACCAGCTGCAAGCCCAATTAAACCCCACATTCACAGGTGTTCCCAGCACACTCGGCGCTAACAAAACCACTTTCTTGAAAATACCTAAGGCTTTAACACAGAAGCTCGTTTCTTTTTTTTTTTTTTTTTTTTTTTTTCCCTTTTTTTTTTTTTTTTTTAAGATTCTTTAAAGCTATTTAGAGCACTTTAAATACAAAGAAGCTGAAAAGGACTTTCAGTCCACGGGAAAGAGTTGGTGCTTAATGCCAGAATGGGGAAGAATCGGCCGGGCTGAATCATCCAATGTAACCATTGGTTTCGGGAGAAAGATGGGTTATGCTGAATGCTGTTTATTCAGGGAACAGAAACTGGTGCCGGGCGTTTTATTGTTGCTGGGAGTGAAATGGGGAAGGGGGGAACGACTAGGTGTAAATCCACATCTTCTGGGGACTCATCATGGTCTGCACTGTGGCTGTGAGCTTGTGTGTGGCTTCGCTTCTTACCGATCTGTGTGTGTGTGGTTCAGACAGCAAATTTTAATTCTCCTTCCCTCCCAGGGTAGCTTGGTACTGTTGTCTTTTTGACTTTGAAGCAGGATTCTAAAAGTTGTTTATTTTCTGATCTTAAAGCACTCCTACAGATGATAAATCAGTCCTCTAAAAAAAATAATATACTGTTTTTCATACATGAATTCAAAATTATTCTCACGCTAACAGATGACTGCAGACAGCAGATGAATGCATAGCTCAGTAACTTGCTCTCACTTCATTGAAAATGCGAATTCTATTTGTTAATCTTTCATTTATAATGATAATAATGATCAAATTAGGGGATATTGTGGTACTCGCAGGTTCAGTGGCACTCCGCCCCACCTGGCTGGCTCTTCATTGCTGCAGTAGCACCCACAGTGTAGTTACAGCTTAATTACCTGGTGCCTGGTCTGGTGCTGTGTAATCACTGTTGTTTCTGACAATCACTTCATGTCTTCATTACTGCCTTAGCAGTGGGTGCTGAAAGCCACTCTGTATTCAGATGCAGTCATAATATCTATTTTGTCCTTCCGTACAGCGAGCTGCAGTTTTGCCTTTAGAACAAGTCTGGGACATTTTTCCTATTCCTCACAACACGCAGAGATCCAAAAGACTGGTCTTCTATTTGTCTTTTTTGTTTGTTTGTTTTTTGGTTTACTGAAAAGGTAAAAATGGTGATCTCTTGTATTTGTATTTGAAATTCTTTAAGAATTACCTTGCAGGTAGGTAATGTTGGCTCTCAGCATTCATTTACAGAGGCAGGCAGAGGCTATGCAAGCTGCTAAATGCAATGGGGAAAAAAGAAAATCGCCCAGGCTTCAAATTCACAAGTATCCAACCTAAATTCGGTATGGTCACTTGGGAAAAGATGCTGGAGGCAGCGTGGGTAATTTTCTGAGAAAAATCATCTCAGCACTAACACAGTGATAGGAAAGGAACTGCGAACAACCCAAGGACACAGCTACGGCCTGGTGTGATGTTGTGGCGGCCAAAAGGAGAAAGGATTTAAGGAAGTCATTGGAGAAACTCACCAAGGATAGGCCTGTTGCAAGGCTTTAAAACTGATGATCGAGATGTAACCTCTGGATTTGGAGTGCTGCTAAGCCTGGGAATGATCCATACCTTGCTGCAAAGCTGCAGGTCTTCTTCCTTTGCTGTCAGTCAGCCCCTTCTGCTGCCTTCCCTCTTTGCCTCACTTGACCCGATCTAGAGAAATAACATTTAAAAACCCTTCAGTTGCTCCACCTGGTAAGAAATGTCCTAATGTGACTGTGACAAGAAATATCCGTGAAAAACCAGTGACCTTAGGCCAATAACATGGCAGATTTCACCAGATGAATTCACTCTCACGTCACTGTGGCTACACCACTACTTGTGTTTGCTTTCCACGAGTGATTTAGCTTTACCAGCTAGTGAGAATGCTTGCGAGGAGGGGTTTTTTTTATAGTTTGCATACTTGTACAAAGGAAAATAATCAAACTTGTCTTGTTGAATCTCTTACCTCAGAAACCTGATCCTCTGGGTTAGCCAAGGAATGGAAACAACACCATGTGACTCTGTGACTGGACATGAGGGCCCGAATTTTCAACACTGTACCATAATATCTGCTGTTTATTGCTCAACAATAAAAGATTTAGTCCACAAAAATTCTGAGTGCAGCCAGAAAAGAGAGAACAATAATTCATGCCTTAAAATTCTTTCATTGTCCCTTAAAAACATCTGACATGCTTTTGAGAAGCCACAGACAATCTAGTTTTCTGCTGCTTCCTCACACCTAGTGGTTTTCAGTTATCACAGAATTTATGGTTCGGTCTTTAGGAATAAAATTAAAACAAAAAAAATCCTTTGGAGGTTAATTATCATCACAGTTACTACCAACAGTGTTGTCAGAGCATAGAGAAAACATGAGAGCATCACCAGAACTATGAGCTTATGGGCAAATTCCTCCTGGGTGTATCTGTACAAATGAAATGGGAAGAAATAAGACTGACAGCGGTGTCCTTTCGTTTTTGGATTTGCCAACTTGGTAGTGTTTCCTTCAGCTTCTCCTCCGGTAAAACATAGCAGCTCCTAGCAACTCTTGTTAGTGACACCCTGCTTCATCATTTTGATGCTGTGGGTGGGTGATGGTCTCAGAGAGAACAGGGTGGTCAAAACCTGCTGTACTGCATTTGGGTTTGGTTTTTTTAATAAAGGTCTCTTCATTTTGTGGAAAACTTGTCCTTACTGCAGTATTTATCAAGGGGAAATGGACCCTTCTTTTGAATACCAAGAGGGGTTCAGAGCCCAGGATGCTTGGGATCTGTTTTTCCATCCACAGTCTTTTGAAAGAGTGGTAGGCAGGGAGGGCGGGGGGTTGGGTTTTTTTTCTTTTTCTTTAAGTAGCTTAACATTTGTGTTAGAGGTGGGGACACAGTCACACTGTCTGCCTGGGGAAAAGCCTGCACGGAAAGACCAAGGTTAACTTTCTGGATGATGTATTCCTTATCTCCACAAGAAGCTGCTGCACTAAATCTCAGCTACTCTTCCGTGTTGGGCTGTCTCTGAAGTCCTGAAAAGCATTAAAATGCGTAACAGCAGTGTTTAGCTTCGCTGCTCATTAGAACAGCACAGAACTAATAGTAATATTGTTGTAACTTGACAAAGCCATCTAAATCCATGCATGTTTTCTTGTGAAAGCTTCCTAAACATGCTGCTAAATCCCCTAAAAAGCTACTAAACGGCTTTGGCAACCATTAGCAGAGCATAAGCGGGGGAACTCCTTTCAGTAAGTGAACAAACAGAGAAAATATGCTGAATAGCCGGACAAATGTGTTTCAGCTGGCTCTTTCATTTACAGATATAAGGCAGCAGTCAATATCAATCACTGTTTTCCCTGTTGCACTGGAAATCACAATATCTCTTTTCATTCCACAAGCTCCTTTCACCACAGTAATGTGTCTTTGGAGTGACACTGGCATCAGTCTGTTTCCGCTGTCTGAAGTCCAGAGAGCTTAAAAACACATTGCAGGGTATGAGACCTTAACCCTCCTCCCCTTCCACACACCCGTCTCCTTCGAGCCTTCCTTTCGGAATTAATTGTTTTTACTTCTTTCCCAGTGTGAAGCTGAGAAAGAAAAGTGCCCACAGAGCCTGGGAATATCTGCTCTTGCACTTTGGGGACCAAAAAAACGTGTGGCTGGTGTTTGGGGTTTGAATTTATCAGGTGTTGTGGGGAGTTTAACACAGGGCAATACGATTAGCGAGTTAATTTGCAACATGCTGTAATATGAAAGGTAATGTTACTGCGGTTTGAATTTCGAGCTATATCCTGTTTCTTGGATGTCCTAATCACCCACAACCTCATTTATTAAACAAAAAAAAAAAGTTGGAAAAGCTCTACTTGTCGGTATCTGGCATTTGGAGTGTGTTGATGATCTTGTGTTTGCTTTCTTCCTTTCAAGTAATATATTTAATAATAATAATAATAATAATAATAATAATAATAATAATAATAACACTATGTGGTTGTGTTTATTGTTTCTTTGCAGATAACAGCAGTCTGTAGAGAAGCAGCTCTTCTGGCTCTCCAGGAAGACATCCATGCCCAGTCCATCATGGGGCGGCACTTTCGGTGCGCGCTGACTGTCGTGACCCCGAGGATTCCCGACTCGTTAATCCAGTTCTATGCAGATTATCAGCAGCAGAGTGGACTGCACACGCTTTAATACACACACGAATTCACACACACTGTGAATAGCAAATTTCCTTCATAAAGCTGTCAGAAGCCAAAGAATTTTGTACTGTGAGTGGAGTATCTAAAGTTAATTAAATGCAGAATTGTTGTAATAGAAGTCTGCGTGGAAGTTTTGAGTGTAATAGATATTGTCCTAAACTCCATATTTTACCATCTCAGTGGTATAAACTGCATTTTACAGGTAGTAAGATTGCTGATTTAAGTTAGTTTATCTCAGTGTATATCCGCGTATAAAAAAAAATTATCAAATTCTGAACTTTTGGGGGATTCTTGGCCCTAAAGAGAGAACCAACAAGTGCCATTACTGTCTTCATTTGTTCCTGCCTCAGCCACAGTTTAATCCCAGGGACCATCCCAGTGAGGCACAGACCTGGGGAGTGGCCTCTCTACAAAAAATGCTGAAAATTATTGTGACTCTTTTGATTTATGATCTCCAACAAAGCTGCCAAACAGGCTTTCCGAGATAAAGCTGAAGTATCCTGATTGATTACGGCCAAACATTTATCTTTGGTCTTAACTAACTCCTGTTCAGACATACTGGCAAGTAGGCACCCTAAAAACCGTCCATCCCTTGACTAACCTGAACCCACAGCGAAAGATTTTTGTTTCTGATGTTTGTTTCCATCAAAATAAATAGGAATGTTGATTGGTAATTTAAAGCTGGCCACTTTAAAGAATGCTAATTAATGAATAAGAAAACCTCCTTGCAAAAACTGTTACAAATGACCACAAAATACTTGGAGGATGGATAAAATCTTTTCGAGTTATTTCTTTGTTACGTTGTCTTTTGAAACGGTGACAGGTCCTTGTGGGCTCTCTGCTCTTGCACTCAGGATGAAATGCAGTTAAGCAAACTGATATCCAGGGTTTTTTCCCCACAACAGAAAGACTGAGCTTTTCCATTCCAGACATAAAAAGTAAAGGGAAAGGTAAACCAAAACCAATCCAAACCTTAAAAAAAAATTAAAAAAAAAAAAAAAAGTGACAAGAACCTAAAATTCAGTGGGTAATTCTGTGTTTTCCTGGTGTTTTGCAGGTAAGTAGAAGAATTTACAGGTCAAAAATTTATTCAAATCCTCCTTTCATTTGTTGAAGTAAACAAGAAATGACATTTCAGGCTTTAGGTAAGGTTATTTTTTGGGGTTTGTTTATTGATGGTTCTGAAGACTTTTCTTTCCTGCAGCCATTCTGTATGTAATTATTTAGAAATTTATATAATTTTATGAGGAATTTGTATATCAAAGAGGTATTTCTACGTTATTTATTTATCAGTATGAAATTTAAAGAGTAATTTCTTCACCTGGGTTATGGCTTTTCCTCTCCTTATTTAGTTCCACATTGTACACAGTTTGTAGCTTTTAAACAGAAATCTGCTATTTCTAAATGACCACTTTTCTATTAGTTTTATGCTAACCTATTGTTTCTGTAATTAGCATTTAATTTTACCATCACTGACAAGGATTAAGGGATGAGGAAAAGCAGGTCATTTACTTAGTTCAGCTGATGTATGTGCAGGTTTTTTCTTTTTTTCATTGCTAGTCTCTTTAATAGTCCAAAACCAGAGGGAATTAAGAAAATTATAAACTGGAAAAGTTGCCTTGGAGATCAAGACTGCAACTGAAGCTACTTTAGTCTTCTTTTCTAAATTCTCTGTACTCCAACTTGGAGTTCAGGATGTGAACCATTTATCACAACCATTACATTTTTGATGTTTCCAAAAATTAAATGCCATACCTTTATCCCCTGGCACTTTACTCTGGTGTCTGTTCCCGAAGGGAGGAAAGAGAGACTGCAGTTTTTACTGCCAATAGTGAATTCTGTTTGTAATTTTGTAGCCTAAAAGTAACACTCTGCGATGCTCTATATGAGTAGCAAAACTATACGGCCAGTCCTTTGGAAGTGCTCAGATTTATTGGGAACATGCACCAAGGCATGAATGTGAACTGAGAAGCTGCAAGACAGGCAGGTAGGAGCTGGCTGGCCTTTCCATTTGTGGACTCCTGCTGCCATCAGAGGGAATTTTGCACGTTGAATTTTAGGACATTTAGGACAGAAGGCTGGCCCACGTCTGTTGTTTGTGCCTTGGGAAAAAACCCCATCCCTGCAAATGTTTATCCTCTCACCCGCATGGTACCACATCTGTGGTACCAAATCTCGTGATACACACCTACATGCCTGAAGCGATTTTGGATGCAGGAAGATCCCCTTTTTTTCCTTGGGCTTGTGGAATTTGTTTTTTGATTTTTTTTTTTTAAAGTAAGGTATTCTTAAAGAAAAAACGTAGGCGATGACAAATTTTTGAAGTCCCTAGGTGTCTGTTGCTCCCAAAAGTTCTGTTCGGAAAACTTTGCCAGTCTGGCACCGCTCAGGATCTTAGTCCATCCCAAGCCACTGATAAACTGAGATTTAAAGAAAGGTACAATGACTCCCCATCTCATTCCTAATGACAGAACGCCGTTATCATGGACTAGCAACTTGAAACCCACTTGTCAGAATTCTGAAAAAATAACCAAAAATTCATTTTTGGTCAAAACGCACCATCACTGTAGTCCTTTCATAATCCAATTTGGCGAGAGCTTTTGCACCCTGAGCCTCTCATTGGAACTTACTGATGAGGGCACTGTAGGACAGAGCACTCCAGAGGCATCTCCCATTGGCCTGTCATTTAAACAAGTGGGTTTTAGCTCAGAGCTGAACTTTTCACAGCGTGTTTTACTGAACACATCGTGCCTTGGCTCTGAATCAAATCTCTTGCAGTGTGAGGCTGTATAAGCCTGAACACCTCTGTGCTGCAGAGTGAATCAAAGAGAGGGGTGTTCTCTCATCTGCTGGGTTAATCACTGTTGTTGTTTGGGTGTTTCTATGAGATGTTATTTTAATAAAGTGATCAAGCCTCAGTGAGCAGAAGGCATCTGAGAAGAACATCTATCTTTCTCCCATCCTCTTTTTAACTGAGACTTACTTCCTAGACTTCTTTACGTCCTTTAGAAACGGAGTCTTTTTGCTGCCTGCTATTATCTTTTGGAGCCAGTTTTTGGCCCAAATACTGCTTGAGTTGCAGAATTGTTACCTTTAAATCAAGCTTTCCAATGTTTCAGGCACATTTTGTTTAAATACAAAAATCTACCTTTTTCCTCCAATGACAACATCTTGCAAAATGGCATAAAAAGTCTTTTGACAGGTTTGCCAAAAATGACCAGGAGAATATTTATTATCAAAATGCAAAAATGTCTTCACTTAAAAAAAAAAAAAATTAAAAAATCAGTCCTGTGTTCTCCTTAATGCACAAAACAGATTTTCACTGCACGTACAATATACAATTCTTAATCCTGGAAAAAGAATGAAGTTTATTGTGGGTAGTTTTCCTGTAGTCTCTGAATGAGAGCAGAACAGTTTACTCAGCTCAGGTGCGAGGGAAAACATCAGGGACAGAATAAAGATCGTTTTCAAAGGTGGTTTTTCAAAATCATTGAATTTAGACTTGTCAGCCCTTTCAAATATTATGTCCTTAAAGTGGATTTTTTTTGTGGTTTGTGTATGCTGGCTCTTTCCTTTTAGCTTCTTTACTCATTTTAAATGTCAGAGTGTGGTGATTCCCCTTTGGAAACTGGGCATGTGCCAAACATAATGCTCCTGTAACTGAGCATCCATCCATTAGTGCTGCAGGAAGGCTGAGGGTGATGTTTCCTGGTGAAGGAGGCCTCAAACTCTGCTGATGGGGTGTGGAGAGGGGGAAAGAGGAAGCCAAAGTGTAAATCTGGTGTTTTGCCCAGGAAGATGAAGTTCAGTGATGGACACCACAAGTTTGTGGGCAGAACTGTCTCTCCCTCTTGCAACAGGTGAGTGTGAGGCCTCACCCTGAAGGCTTTTGTTTGTTCCTGGCTCTGCCAGAGAAAACAACTGATGGGTAGGTGAAACAGTATTGCCAGGACTAGAAATGCCAGTGCCTGGGGGTTGTGGTATCCCAATATCTAGTGGTAGCTAGGAGAGAACTAAGGAGGAATTGTACCTGGAAGATGGAGTCACGCATGTGCCTGGAAGGCAGGCACCCACCGTCGCAACCTTGGCAAAAGCCCCTGGGAGAACTAGTGAAAAGCAGGCATAAAGTACTTGCCTTGCTTCCTGTGATCCCAAAGTTGGGATAAAACTAAATGTGTTTCCTCACCCTTCTGAGTTTTAAGATGACTCCTGTGCTGATGCAGTCAGGGCCATGGGAAGTGGCTTGCTGGGGGAGCAGAGGTACTTTTGGAAAACTGGTTTTTACATTGTGACCCTTTTGTATTTAATATTGTTGTTCTAGTTGCAGTGAATTGCAATAATTTTTGTCTCCTACGAACCCCAAAATCTTTTGCTTTTGCTGGTGCCTTTTTTATTTTCTTTGGCATGAAGGAAAACACCATAGCTGATGTAATGTGTGCGATTTGATAAGGAGCTTTCCCGAGGGAGTAGGTGCAAGAGGCATGTAGGATTGCAGTTGTAGTTGGGCATGTTTTGCATGGCAGGTTAACATCTGGAAGACACATATTCCAATTGAAACCTACCTCTAATCTTGGGGTTTGTGTCTGCTGTTTCTGCTACCTGTTCATTCATTAATCTTCTCTGTAGCCTTGCGTTTTCACCAGGGCTTTATACGTTGTGTGTTAAATATTTTAAATGGTGTCATTCTTCCCTGCAGTCTTAAATCCAACAGCTCCAGAGCCCTGCTAGGAGAAGGAGATGTGTGTTTTCTCTGTGGTGAGGGGGAGAGAGGAGCCCCGCTCTGTGTTTGCGTGGCAGGCCTCCAGCAAGAGCGCAGGTGTTGCAAGAGGAGGCAATGGCAACCAGATGACATTCCTTCCCCTTGAACTAGTGTGGAGCCATTGCTCAAACGGATTGTGGGTCCAGCAGTTGGACTGGATGATCTTAAAGGTTCATTTCCAACCTAAATGATTCTGTGATTCCTTCCAACAAAATTTCAGGCTAGTGTGTTGTCTGCACGTGCCTGTGTAAAATCCATGGCAATAGAGCTTGGGTTCATCCAACTGAAAGATGAGAGGAGTAGAATCACTCTTGGCAAACATTGGAAAGATACTAGAAGATGGTCCAGAGAGTGATTTATCCTGGCTGAGAGCTAAACTACCTTTCTGGAGGTGCTGAAGGGGCAGCTGATGTCAAGAGAGGCCTTAAGCACTTATCTAGAGAAAGTGCCTCGAGGTAGATGAAAGGAATTGAGAGCAGCAACTCTCAAAATACTGAGAAAAATGTTTTATCAACTTGTGCAAATATATCCTGTTTGCATAAATGGTTCTGGAAATGCCATTGGTATCTTCCTCTCAATACCTGTGTGTGTGTGGGATGGCAAGGTGCTCTTAACCACACACCCCCTGATTTTTTTATCTTCTTTACCAATACAGAGGAGTTTTCACATCCCTCTTGGGTAAAATGGCTCTGCATCAGCCAAGTGTGGAAAGGGCTTTGATAACCTTCAAGGTGAAACACTTGTCAGCTCTCACTTTATCCAGGAACGGATTATCTGGGCTGTGGAATAATGAGGTCATGTCTTTCCTCCACACTGCTGGCAAGAGCTTCAAATTTCACACAGGGGCAGCTGCTTACATCAAGCCTGCTCTGCTTAATGCTGCTTAAAGCTACCCCCCTTCTCTGTCAGCGAGTTTTCCCCAAACTGAGGGTGTGAAATGTGTTCACACAGCCTTGTTTGCAGGACGTGTGAGGGGGTTTCATGGTGCTTGGGTTGCTGTCTTGCCCCAGAGTTGGTTGGGTTGGATGCAAGAGTGCAGGATGCAAGCAGCAGAATGATTTGTGTGTGCTGCTGCAGCAACAAACAGTGCCTGTGAGAGATGTAGAGAAGGATTTGGTGGGTGGCTGGACCAAAGCCATGCAGCTCTTTGCAGGTGAGTGTCCCATCCTCAGCTTGCTGCACTGCCTCGGGTCTAAACCTGCAGCTTTAATGCAGAGCTGTTGCACTGAGAGTGGCCACGGACATGAAAGATCCCTAAAGCACACAAGTTGTGGGTGTTAAAGCCTATGGGTGCTTAAGTAGATTAGCAAACAAACAAATCCTTTAATATTCTGGAATGCTTCCTCACCACCTAAGTAGGGATTATTCCACCAAGCCAGCAAATTCTACCCTTCTACCTAGTGCATAGTCTGCCTTGCAGATAACTGTGCTCTTTAATAAGCAGTTCTTTTAGGCTAAAAAAAAAAAAAAAAAAAAAAAAAAGAAAAATATGAAAGCATATTGCTTCAAGAAAAGTACAAAAATGGCAGAGACACCTGTTAAAAATGTTCAAGACCTCGTGAAAATTGAGGTTACTACAGTGCTGGCAGTAGCACACCTAGGATGCTGCACCAGAAAGGTCTCTACAGGAGAAAAACATCAGTCTTAAAATTTGTTTCATGGAACTCTCCACCCTTTTTTTGTACAGATATGTGACATAGCTCACCCACCACTTTCTTCCTAGCACTGTAAAAATCTTGGTTAAACTGTCAGCTTTCTATCTGAAACATGTAGAAACAACCGGTTACCTTGGTCTGATTCCGCTTCCAGGCTTTCATCATCTGTAATTTTGGTAAAAAGCTGCTTTTGTTGATGTGTAATGCATCATAGTAACCGGTTACACTTTTACTACAAAAGGGTGTTTTATTTTCCCGAGGGATGAATAGTAATCAAGGATCAGCTGGTAGTGCCAAGTGCCTTGATAACACAATTGGCTGCATACAGCTTTGTTAGGCCCCTTCCTGCACTTGCCAGGGAGACTTAAGAGAAGATGTTGGGAGAGCTGTTCTTTACCTACTTGGCTGTTGGGGAGCTGAATTTTGGGATCACTTTGTCTGCTGGGTGAGAAGGTAAGCTCCTGCTTTGAGCACGTGAAGCCCTTACTGATTAATGATGGTGAGGGGAGGGCGGGAGAGGAGAACAGATAGAGAGCATGCTTGAAAATAAACATGTGATTTGGGAAAATTACCCCGAAATTAATCACTGTCTGATTTTAATGTGGAGAGGTGAGGGGGCTGATGGAGTTGGAAGGAGACAGAAAGTGGGAATACTGATTCTAATCACAGTAGGGGCTGATTTGTGTTATTTTGATGCTGATTTAGGTGAGCTGGAGGAGGGCTACAGTGACCCTGGCCCTGTGGTAGGAAGTGTCTCACTGCTAAGCACAGAGTGGAATCTCTCTTTGATCTCATTAACCCCATCAGCACTGGATTAGCAGATGTGTTTCTGGAGCTTGACTCTCTCAGACACTTGAGGTGTATAGAAGGTGGCAGAGATTACTTCAGTAGAAAAAGGTAAGACATAGATTCTTCTCTTCTGAATTTTTCAGAAAATTTAGTATCTAGTAGAGGTATCATGAGGGAGGAGGGGAAATGTTCCCCTTTTCTCAATGAGAAGAGGATATGTTGGGAGAATAAAAATCTAAGAAAAAGCAGGGAGGAAGAGAGAGGAGTAGAAAACGTGTGGACAGTTTCCTCCTTTCTTCAAAGTCTGCTCATTGTTTGTTTCTGAACTCCACAAGAAAAACAATGAGATGGAGAAGAAGGAAAACCCGCAGCAACAATAACAGGAAGAGCATCTTGGAGATGGTTTTGCACAAAGGTGGGCTTTATGTCTTGCAGTCAGTGCTGTTAGGACTGGACTTAGCCTGAATTTTTTGGGAATAGTCAATATCCTTAAGTGCCCTATAATTTTAAGCTGGATTTATCCTAATGCATTGTCTTGGGAAGAAGGGACGCAACCACAGAAGCTGAGACCAAGCTGTGCAGATCACTTTGAGATTTCTGATTAAAGAATAGAATATAAAAGTAAAGTTCTGTGTTAGCTCTAAAATTCCACTGTTACATCAGTTAAAGATCCCCCTTCATGACCTTCATCGTGGTGTGTGTGAAGGGAAAATAATGGTGGTTGTGGCTTGCTGAGACCCTCCAGTTGTAGCACACTTGTGCTGTCTTATGTGAGGGCTGGAAACAAAGCTCATATACTAACCTCAGATTTTTAATCTCTGCAAAACATAATTAACTGTTTGAAAGGGTGGTTGGAGGGTTAAGCTAGGAAGAATAGACTAGTAGTATAATAACATCTATATTAAAAATAAAAAAAAACCCGAACCAACCAACACAGATGTAACGTGTTATATAATCTGAGTTAAACTTGCTCTGGGAAACCCTCCAAGAGCCAGTGTCAGTCTCCATTTTGTACAAGTCTGTACATAACCTCTATAAGAATTCGTGTGAAGTTGGGTGGGGAGACAGTGAAAGAAAAAGTCAGAACAGAATGTAGCCTGACCGAAGCCCTTCTGTGGCGGCGCGCTCAGAGCAGGGACGGAGGGACGTTTGTTCCTTCGCGGGTCTTTCCACCTACCCACCCCCTCGGCACTGGTGGTTTCCAGAGCATTGTCCCTGGCAATGAGCTTCCCAGCGCCATTGCATCTCACTCATCATCAAGAAGCAGTCTGAAAGGCTTCTAGGTGTGTTAACCTCTTAAGTAATTACTGGTTTGAGATGTTATGTTAAAAAATAGCCACCCCTCTCTCAGCAGGGTGCTGCCGTGCCTTGGGAACCATGTAGTGTGTTGTTCCTGGCCCTGTCAGCCACACAGATGGTGCCTATCAGCTTGTGTTTGTTGCTTACAGATACAGCAATTAATTTAATGACCACTAATAAATAATATATAATAATATATGGACCATGCCACACAGTGACTTGTTTTCCAGGAGCTCGGTCATTGCTTATCTTACCATAGGTGGTATTCACTTATCTCCAATCAGAGAATAACTTGGAGCAAAGTTTGAAGCATGTTGTTTGGATACAGGGGGAAAAGGTGCTGAAAACAGAGGAATTATAGTAATATATCCTTTTGTGAAATGTCAAAAAAGCTTTTAACACATTTCTGGCAAAAGACAAATCCATCTGTACCGATCTACTCCTCCCACTGAGCTCCTGTCAACTTCTGTTCCGTCCTTTCCACTGTCCTCCTTCCCTTGAACTACTGTCATGACACCTTTGGAAGCCATTTCTCTTAATAGAGACATTGTAATGCTGCTTCCTTCCCATTCCCTGCCAGGAAGGATTGTTTTCCTCAAGCAGCAAGTAGCGCTGAAAGTATTGATGATGTGGAAGTGATTTGGAACATGGCACGTTTCCCCAAACAAACAAGTGATGCAGTAACGTTCATAAGCTTTGGCTGAGGTGTCCTGTCCAGTGAAGGCAGTGGGATATCCAGAGAAATGGGTAAGGAGATCAGGATTTGACTTTCCTGCTTTCATTTGCCTAAGGCCAGACTTTCTCTGATAAAAGATATGAAGTTCTCCTCAGAGAAACAAAACTATGATAAAGTGTATTGCAAAAAGTTACATCGTGTTTGGCTTTGCAAACAGCTCAGTTGGTCTCCAAGAATTTGACTTTTCAGTGAGGCTGTGACACTCATTTTGTATTATCAAGATTAAAAATGCATTTAACCTTTGTGAAGTCCACAGCACTGGGAACTCCAGTGTCTTTATTTTTAGCCAGAACCTGACTGAGCAGCATTGTGATTTCACTTGAAATCAAGTGAAATACACTGAGAAAATATTTTTTTCATTTTTTTTTCTTTTAGTTCAAAGCCTAAGTTTATAACAGAGCCAATGGGTGAGCCATCTTCTGTCTTAACTATCTGTAATAGCCACAGTAGAGCTAGTTCAGCTGTTCCCCAAGGAACAAATTTGAAGTAAGCAGTGAATAATTCCACATTTAATACATCTCTCACATTTGCTTTGCATCTTTGTAGGTACAAACCAGTATACATAAGGGCATCTGAGTACCTAACAGCACATGGAAAGATGGATATGACTTAGGAAATGCATACCTTGGAAGTTCTCAGCTCCTCAGATTGCTTTTCCTGACATGTTTTTTCCTTTCAACCTCCCTTTTCTTTGCCCAGGGAGGTTAGACAATAGGAATTCTCCCTTCCTGCCTTGGAAAGAACTCTCTGATCAAATGATTCTTTCTGTGTCTTCCTAAGAAGTGCTGAGCACTGTTACTTTAAAGCAGTTGGTACCCTGGAAAATTAAGTCTACGGGAGCTAATGAGTCTGCAGGAGTGTTTGTAATTGATTCGAAGTTGTTGTTTTTTCATGTGGCAAGTTTAAAAAATACAGCAAATGGTTTTGAAAGGTAATTCTTGACACCAGTCCAGCTTCAAAAATGTTGTTTTCCATTTACTTCCCATGTTTCAAACTGTTTGTGTGTGATGAAATATGAGTAGTGCTACTGCTATGCTCTTGCAGACTTGTGGTGAGAGATCTTTTCCATGTCTTTTCAACCATAAAAGAGAAAAAGAAAGGTGTGGTGTTAGTTTGTTTGGTTTTTTTCCCTGTACAGTACCCTCAGCATAGACTCAGAGTATGGTAAAATATTCTGAAAATTGGATCTTACTTGCATAAGGTTTAAATTTTCTGAAAATGGGGCATTTGGAGGAGAGTTAGAAAAGTCACGTCAGTTTGCTATGAGGACAGAGTGGTGTTTAAGTTCTAACAGATTGATGTTTAGGTTTTGATAATTGCCCTCTACAGAGCTGAAATCCAGCCTGGTGATGACAGGTATTTCACTACTTTGAGAGGAATGGACATAAATAATAGCTGAGCAGTTGACCTCAATATCTGCTGAAGCTGAGGACGACCTTTTTTAAATACCCAGAGGTCTCTGTCTGGCCTTCCATGTAGAAAAGACTAGAACACACCGGGGAACTGTCATCAGGGATTTTTTTTCTTTTATTTAATAAACAGGACGTGGAATTACTGCAAACACTGCCAGGCAATGATGTCCACAGTTCTAAGCTAAGATAAAATGTGCTTTCTGTTTTTCAGCTGGGCACACTTGGCAATTTTGTCTTTATTCAGAGGCTTTTTAGGTTGGATTATGCCACTGTAAATCTGCATGAATAGCAACAGTGCAGTCCCTCCCTTGTGAATGCTTCCGTATTTCGGCAATGCTCCAAGAACTGTCACCTTGCAGTAGCATCACTGCAGTGTTCTGGAAGGTTAGTGGGTTACTTTAAGGGGAAATTCCATTTTCTGCATAGATTTTCAAAACTGCTAACCTGGGGAAGCAATAGATACAGGATCCTCATCAGGCTTTGAGGTGCTTTAAGCAGGGTACATTTCAGTAGTAGGTGTGGCCTTTACACTTCGCAGTTCTTTTTGGCTTCTCAAGAACAATGTTTAATTGGTCGCAGAGAGAAACAAGAATCACAGGAGTGGTTTCAAAATAGAGGGTTATTGAGGGAATGGAAGAGAGGGGCCACCCCCCTTCCCCAACACGCACACACACAGAGCTTTTGGTGTCATAACCTCCCCGTGTTAAGTGTGTGTCTGTACACGTCCTCCTGGGTGAGAGCCAGCAGGAGAGGCAGTGCAAGCGTTCCCTATGGCTGGTGTGGAATTGGAGCAGCACAGCTACAGCCTGTCTCCCACCCCGATGGAAATGAGGGGGGTTTACATCAGCAGCGTGACAGTATGTGCATGGGCATGTGTGTTTTATGTTCTTCATTGTCAAGGGTTTTCCCAGTTCTTTTTGGTGGCCTTTTCAACCCAAAAGCTCTTGAGGGATAGTATTTTTTAATAGTATCTCCAAAATGAAGCCTCCTGACTTCATCAATCCCAAAGGAAACCGGTAATAACTTTGATTTCCCCAGGAGCAGAATCCAGCCCTTGATACTGAATAGTCCTTGGCAGGTAGTTTTTGGTATTATAGAGCACAGTTTCAAGATGTGACTAGCAAGCTCTCCTGGAGTACAACAGACCACATCAAACATGCAAGGGGCCCTTGACACCCTTGACACTTGAATTGCCAAATGCAAAACAGAATCTCTCAGAGAAGTAAGACAGAGAAAATGAGAAAAGGAAGAAAAAATATGGGTGAATAACAAATTATATTTTATCGTTCTCACAATGGGATGCAACAAAGTACCGGTGAGGTCACTGTACTCTTGTAGAGTTGTGGTGAGAGATTTTCCATGTCTTTTCCACCATAAAAGAGTAAAGCAAAGGTGTGAGGTTTGTTTGTTTGTTTGTTTCCCATGAGAAATCAAAATCTGTAAATATTTATGTATCGAAGTGGATGATGCTGCAGCCAGAAATCCGTGCCACTCCTGTTGCATGTTCCTTTTCCTGTAGCCAATTTCTGATCCAAAAGCAATGACAACACCTAAGCTGTTTGAGAACTGGCTCTCTAGGCACACACTTTTACAGCATCATTTGGTATCATACACCTGTGTGAAGGCTCAGGGGAAGAAGTTTCTGTGAAAAAAAACGCTTGGTGCAAACTTCTCATCATGGGATCCGTGGAAAAGCTTCCTCCCTGTTTGCATTCCAGGGAATCCAAGGTGGTCTGTTAAAATCTCACTGAAATGCCTTTTGACTGGTAAAGCAGAACCAAGAACGTGACATAGATGTTAAGTTACTGCTTCTCCACAGAAGCTGCTACGGCCGTGGAGGGAACCTAAACTTTGGTTGTTGACACACCGTTCTTGAGAACGACAAGAGAGATTGTGTTCATTAGGCCAACCCCATCACTCTTGCTAAAAGCAGGCTCAGGTTTCCATGTATATTTTCAAATCAAATTAGAAACGCTGCTGCTGAGACCTCCTTCAGCCGACAGTGACGGATTGCACAACCTGATAAACGGGAGGCATTCCTGGAGCTGTGCTAACACCCGAGTCACCACAAGTGGTTGGATAATAGAAATCACACACAGAGCCATGTATTTAAATTAGCAGAGAGCTTTACCTCTTCCTCCGATAAAGCAGCCCACACCTGGGGAGCGGCCACTTCTCCAACAGCAGTGGGAAAGGTTCGTTTCTGTGCAAGGACTCGTGTCTCTGTGGGTAGTAAAAGGCAGTTTGCTTAGTGCTAAGGCAGGAAACAATGAGTTGCAGGTAGCATAATTTACAATAGATGTGAAGGAGTTATTTTTGGTATTAAGCAATAATGACAATTTTCCTTTTTTCACAGTTTTTTAAATGCAGGCAGATGAAGTAATATTAGTTAAATAGTTAACAATGAATACAAAGTAATGAAGACATGGTCAGTACCTTAGCAGAGTGTCTTGTGGAAGCGCAGACAATTAGTGTAGCAGCTAAACATGAAGGCTACAGAGGCAGTTCTCCAAGGAAGAATTAAACTTGTTCAGAAAACAAATAACTGTGGATACCTGAAGGAGAGAGGTAAAGGTACCCATTGCCTTTATGGCAAGTGAATAGTGAAAAAATGAAGAGACAGGCTGTGGCCTGCACTTAGGAGAATGAATCTTTGCCTCTCGTTACCCAAGGAAAACACTGGTTTCTCTGATATGGGGAAGGGAAAGCATGTTCTCAAACTCTCAACCTATTATACAGACCCTGGCATTTTCTTTCTGTTTAATTTGTGCTGAATTTGGGCACAGACCTTGCTCTGTAGCATTTCCCCTGTGCTTTGATTCCACGTTCGAGTGCTCGTGAAGCAGGTTCACGCTGAGGTTTGTCCCTTTGTTCTCAGGTTTGCCTGGCTGCTGCCTGTTACTGTCTCTTCTGCCCCTAAGAAAAACTGATGTTATCTTTTGAAGTGAAAACCCCGTGTTCTATTTGTAACTGAGGGTTTCCTGTGTGCCCTTCCCCAGCCTGCGCGGTGACACCAAGGGGTAGCGGTGCATGGGCTGCGCTTCTTCAGAGAGCTTTGAGAGCAGTCCCTGCACAGAAGCTGAAGAAATCCCCAGCTACTGGTGCCTTTGATCTCAGATAAAGGTCAACCTGTCTGGCAGAAGTGTGATCGGAAACGCTACCACATCAGCCTTCACTTTCTCTTCTTTGCCCTGAAGTGATTCACTGTACCTGTCAGGGTAGTCCTTCACCACAGCACCCATGGTTTTTACTTCGGCTCTTGGGAATACCTTCATTCATCTCATGCCCCAGCTTAAGCCAGGACTGCCAGGATTTTCTGTGAGCTGCTAAGAAACTGTCCACAGTGTTTATGATTAGAATAGTGTTTCATAACTACTGTAGGATTTGATTTTTTTGGTTTGTTGGGGTTTTCTTAATCATAGAATCGATTAGGCTGGAAAAGACCTTTAAGATCATTGAGTCCAGCCATCAACCCAGCACTGCCAAGTCACCACTAAACCATGTCCCTGAGTACCACATCTGCACACCTTTTAAATCCCTCCAGGGCTGGAGACTCAACCACCTCCCTGGGCAGCCTGTTCCAGTGCTTTTGGTGAAGAAATTTTTCATAATTTCCAATCTAAACCTTCACTGGTGCAACTCGAGGCTGTTTCCACTTGTCTTGTAGTATTTATAGGCCTACTAGTGTGTTAAAAAGTCAGTTATGCCGGTGTTACACCAACAAGCACATACTGGTTCCTTGCACCGAGAGTTTCTGAGGCTCTTTGAGCATTAACACCTACAAAGTTCCATCTAGTGCAACCTCAAAGCTCTGGGGAGCTGCAGGTTCCAGTTGTTTCTACTGACACCCACCTCTGCAAGATCATCGCTGCATGGCCGGTGGGGGGAATACCTGACTTACACATGCCACAGGTAAGGCTGGCACAACAATTCTGTTTGTAATTTCATTGTAAATGCTAATGTGTGTGGGGTTTTTTAATTGCTTTTGAATTCCTCTTAGCTTAAGAAGTGTTGATGCATCTGTGGAGATTGGTTACTAACTGATAAGTAACTTGCATAAAGGGGAACGCATTATCTGCTGAGTTTCCTCAAAGACATATTGGCTTTGTGACTGGGAGTGAGTGCATGTCCTCCTTCTGGACTGGGATCTGTGCCTTAGCAAGGGCTAAGAGATACTGCTTAGGGCAATTTATAATGGTATTCCCAGGTGGGAAGCAGTTTCTCATTACTGATAGTGGGAGGATCACAGTTTATCCGATTCATCTTTACAAAGGTGTAGTTCACTACCTGTAAAGGTCAGTCAAGTGACCTAGAAATAAAAGTTGCTTCTAGGGGTGGATTAGGAAGAAAAGCAACCAAAAACCTAAAGATGGACTCTGCTTTTATTCTGCCCAATGTGCCTTTTGGCACGCTGAAGCTTGCATGAGGGAGAAGTAGCATCTGCCTGCAGAGGGTGGAGATTATTTCCAGTCCGTGATCCTCAAAGTGAAAGCGGAAATGTGAATTGAATCACGGCTCTCAGCCATCATTCAGTCTCTTGAACTCCATTCTGGGAGGGTTTTTAAAGGATTAACTTTGGGCATAGAGGACTGGTCTCTCTTGACTTGTTGTCAGTGCAGGAGACGGGCACCTTTAGATGGCAGTTTGGAGATGGAAAATAACTTGGTTGCATCGGATTCCTGTCTGTGTGTCAGTCCTCGAGTTCAGGCTGTGCCAGGATGTAGTCATAAGGTGTGTCAGCCCTCTTCCAAAGTGCCAGTTTATTCTCCAGAATGTAGCTCTCCTTTTTCTAACCCAAACTTCTGGCTGCTATAATTTCCAGGAAAAACCTAACGAGATGGCTTGTGTGAGGTGCAGGCACATTTGCCTGAGTCTGTGGAGAGCCTTCTGAATCCACGGGAGGGTTCTCCCTTCTTTCAGTGAAGTATTAATTCGGGTGCCAGGTGATAGTAAACAGCTGCCAGTGTTCTTGGTGATTTTACTGACCCATTTAAGCCCAGTATTGTGTTTCTAAAATCAACCTCTTACACTTGGCATAGGTTTTTTAAGGTGGTATTAGTTTAGAGATGTGAAAAGAAAGGTCCTGAGGTGTTTTTATGGTAGTATCCTAGGAAAAGTGCATATGGACTTCTGTGAGAACAAAGACAATTGCTAAATGTATTTTCAGTGGTGGAACAGAGCCCTGCTACCCCCAAAGGCTCCAAGATGGACTCGCACCACTAAGGACTAACTCTGAAGAAGTAGGTTTTTTTCATTTTCTTAGTAATTTGGGGTCTTCAGTTGGATTTTTTTTTTTTTTGTTAATTTGAACTCTGATGGGTTCCAGACTTTTCAGATGGAGTTCACTGAAAATAGTTATGTAGTTTGTGCTCGAGGTCTATCTGAGAATGCTTTTGGTGAGCAACCACATTTTCTAAATCCCCTAGCAACATTAATGCTGAATTGGGGTATTTTTATTCCATGCCAAAGATTTGTATGCCATTTTTTGCCCTTGAGCCTCTGTAATTGGCAGATGGTATTTGTGATTTGTCTGTATCAGCAAACTGTTAATTACAAACTCAGAAGTATTAGAAGTCATATTATTACTAATATTAGTATTTTAGTATTCAGTATAGAACCTTTAATGCACAAAGATTTTATTTCCTAGAGAAATATGTGATTGAGGTAAAGTTTTTGTATAATGATGAAATTTTCAAAATTTCAGTTTCGGTGTTTTCTTTCCAAGCTTAGTGAAGTTTAATGAAACACAATTGTGCTACGTCCGTGAGTGTGAGCTGGGTTGGACAGACTGTCACTGAGTGCCACCTCTGTACTAATGTGTTCTTGTTTGTAGGGATTCTTTGCTTTTGGATGAATGTTCCTCCTAAGCAACTCCGTGTATATTCTTTTCTTTGAGGCAAAAGGTGGGAGAATATGATTTGTGTGAAAGATGCTGTAAAAAGCCAATTAGAATGTTTCAGATAAACTTGGGGCTGCAGTGATGTTCAGCCAAGCACTGGAAGTCTCAACGTCTCCAATACTCTGCATGTTGTTATGAAATAATTCTCAGAATTTTGATGTCCTTTACATCATTTTCCCATATTCTTTTAGTTGTCTTAAAATTCTCCACTCAAAAAAAAAAAAAAATCAAAGATAGTATTTGGCCATAAAACTAATGGCTTGGAAGGCATCTCTGTACCTCTTCAGCACCATGGCAGGGATGCAGTGGTGAGCTTTGAATGGGACCTTGCTGAGGCTGGGCTGGAAAGGCGAGAGAGAAAGACAACCAACCGGGTAAATAACCCGTGTCATGCCTCGGTGCTTCAGCGCCAGCTGTAACGGGGTGGGAAGAGCCGTTTCCTATCTCATGGAAGGATGACAGGAGCGAGTGCTTTCCGAGGTGCTCAGCTGCCTCTGTAACGGGCTGAAAGAAGCAGAAGATACCTTGTGAATATAAATAAGCGCGTGGCTGTTCCACCTGGCCAGACCCCGCTGGGAAGGCGCTGACGGTACGAGACTGACCAGAATCTCTCTGCAGGGCTGTCAGGGGAGCGTGGCAGGACTTCAGCCCCTCGGCAGAGCCTCTGCGCGGCGGTGCCCCGGCGGCAGCGCGGCTGTGCCCGCCCGGCCGGCGCACGGGGGCGGCTGCGGAAGCGTGTGCGGGCCGGGCAGCGCCGGGACGAGCCCCCGGGGCGCTCCCTCTGCCGGCCGGGCCCCGGGGGCCGGGACAAGTCGGGGCGGGGCCCGCAGAGGGGCCGGTTCTCCCTCCCGCCCCCGTCCCGGCGCGGTGACCCGCGCGGGAGCGGCTCCCGGCGGGAGGGCGGGGAATCCACGCCGGGATTTCGGTGACACGCTGACATCAGGGGGGCGCGGCCGGCGGCGGGCGGGGGCTGCGCGCTGAAAGCGGCGGGGCGCGGCCCGGCTCACTCCGGCACGGCGGCGGGGCAGCGCGGAGCGGCCCCGGCACTGCCCCGGCGGCATCCGCGCCGCCAATGTGCCGCGGGAGGCGGGCGCTCACCCCGGCCCTAGGTAAGCCCGGGCGGCGCTCGCACGGCCCGTCCCGCCGGGTCAGGTGCGGGCGGGCGGCGGAGGCTCCCCGAGCCCGGGCGGCGCTCGGCTGGGCTGGGCTGGGCTGGGCTGGGGGCGGCCGCCGGGCGAGGCGTGCGGGAGGCGCGGGAGAGCTGAGCTCCGCTGCGGGGCGGCGGGCGGGAGAGCCGGGGGTCGGCTCCCCGGGCGAGCAGCGCCGAGCCGGTCGCGATTCGCTGGTCGTGTAGAACCTCCGGGTCGGTGCTTTGCCTGTCCCGCCCGAGCTGACGGGGGTCTCTCTGGCGTGACCCTCTCGGGATAGCGAGGAGCCTGCGGAGCCCCAGGTGCCGGGCTGCGGTGTGCGTGGCCACCGCGTCCTGCCCGTGCCCCGAGCCTGTCACCCGGCCCCCGGCGGCGACAGCCAGCACATGGCTGCGTGCAGGGAGCTCGCAGGGCCATTGCGCGCTGCCGCTGGCTTCGTTCGCAGCTTGCTCCGGAGAGCGAGAGCAGCTTCGTGGTTGGTTTAGAAAAAAAAAAAAAAAAAAAAAGGGGGGCAAAAAACTGAAACGAAAAACCCCAACCAAAATTTCTCGCACCAGGGGTTGTGGTTGCACTTTGCCAGACGGGACTTGCGGCGAGGACCATGCGGTGAAGCCGAGCGCCGGAGCGGGACCGCAGCCCTGCACTCACGGGCCGAGGAGAACAAACAGCCCGAGCAGGAGCCGCGCACCCGCCGCCTCTTCCCAGAGACCTGCATCGCAACAGCCCCGCTGCCTGCCGCAGCCTGCCGCTGCCTGAGGCTCGATCCAGACACACCGCTCTGCAGGAAGGGCTGGATTTGCTGCCCGTCGCCTCCGGACCGAGAGCCCCGCTGCCGAAGGAGAGCGCTGCTCCCCTGGGCGCCCCGCGGAGGAGCGAGCCCGGGGCGGGCGGCTGATGCTGACCCCCAGGAGAGGGGGGCTGCGCCGGGCAGCACAGCGGGGCTTCCCTCCGCTGGCCCACTAGTGGAGATCGGCGAGCGAGGGCTGTGCGGGGACGAGGAGCGCAGCCCGCCGGCCTTCCCCGCCCCGCGGGGCCGGGAGGGCGAGGAGCCGGGGCCGCGATCCCGCCGCCCCCCGCCCGCTGGATTTGCCGTTCCCGGTGACTCCCCGCAGATATATCAGTAAGTTGGGGACCCGCCGAGCGCTCGCAGCGGGGCCGGCGCTGCCGCGGCGAGCAGGTGCCGCGGGGCTCAGAGGCGCCCGCCTGGCGAGGGGCGGCCCCCGGCCCCCCTCCCACCGGCCCCCTCCCGAAATACAGGGACCGGGATCCCGCGGGAGGGCTCGCGGGGGACCGCAGTGGGCTGGGAACGAGCGGGAGGTCAAAAACACCCGCCAAAGGCTCCTGGCAGGCGGGGGGCGGAGGGTGCCGGACTGCGGCGCGGGGAACCCCCGGGGCTGAGTGGCCGCTCCCCCCGGCGCTGCCGCTTTAAGCACCGGGTATTCCGCCCTCCCGAGGCAGCGCCGGGCTGGGCTCTGCCCTCCCCTGTGGAAAGGAGAGAAGGAGGGAAAGAAAAATAAAAAAAAAAAGAAGCCCATGTTTTCATTCATAACTTTTTTTTTTTTTTTTCCCCTTTCCCCTCCTCTTCCTTCCTCTCCGTCAGCGCCGCGATCCGCTCCGCTCCGCTCGGGGCGCAGAGGGCGCCGCGCCGCCGCCCGCCCGGGGCTGCGGGAGCGGGGCGGGACGGGGCGGGGGGGCTGGCGGCGCGTCCGAGCGGGTGCGGGGAAGGGGAGAGAAAGGAAGGGAAGGGGGATCCCACCCCCCGAGGTGTGCGGGGAGGGAGCGCAGCTCCGGGTGCAGAACCGTAAGGGCTCTCGGCGCCTGCACCGTACGTTGTTTTATTATTTTGTCTTGCTTATTTTTATGTTATTGTCGGGGGGGAACCAGTTTACGACCGATCTGCGCGGGGGTGGAGGTGGCTGGTTCGACTCTCGCCTCGGTCTGCAGCTGGGCTTGTCAGTCTGCGCCGCGTTGATGTTGCGCTTTCCCCCCAAAGATGGCACTGGATGTCTTTCGCATTTTCTTGGGATATTGTTTTTCATCCCCTGGGGAGCCCAGCTCCTGGCTGGTACAGCTGTAAATCTTTCCCTTTTCGCATTCATTCACCCTTGGACTGTCGTGGATTTGTATTCAGTGCTCGTGAAGAAGGCGGCTTGTTGTGTGGGGTAGGAGGAAATTCTTTGCTGTGAGGGTGGTGAGGCCCTGGCACAGGTTGCACAGAGAAGCTGTGGCTGCTCCGTCCCTGGAAGTGTCCAAGGCCAGGTTGGATGGGGCTCTGAGCAACCTGCTCTAGTGGAAGGTGTCCCTGCCCTTGGCCAGGGAGGTTGGAACTGGTTGGATGGTCTTTAAGGTCCCTTCCAACCCAAACCATTCTGAGATTTTATTTTATGAATTAGAAGTGAGCGTGTTTGGTTTTCTTTTTAATCTGGTGGCCCTAAAGCCCACACAGGTGACGCTAGATGTAAAATGAAGTCTTTGACTGCTGGGTGAGCACAAAGACTTTGTGTCCTGGCAGAAGCTGTCGCTCACTGTTCATGCTGACTGTGTTAGAAGAAGCTTTCCTGTTCTTGTCGTCCCTGTTCTTCCACGACACAGTGCCCTTTTCTCTGTGGAGTGGGGAACAGCTCTGTGCTAGTTGTGTTCTGGGTAGATAAGACACTTCCTTAGGATTATTGGATGAATTTTGGAAATGCTTGATACCACTTAGCTTTCCCTGCTTTTCAGGTAAACAGGTATGACATCTTGGAGGGGAGTGAAAAGGTAAAAAGGGACTTTTCCTCTGGCTGACAGTAAAGAAAATCAGGGTTTTTTCCTTGGTTCCCTGTATAAGTGTGGCATTTAAATACTCAGCTAAATTTCTGTATAGGTCCAGAACTGTCACTGCAGTTTTCTGAGTGAGCGTTGCAATCTTCATGTTGCCAGCTGACAACATATGTGACAGTTCTACTATTCTTCCACTATTTAAAAGACTAGAAGATGTTCTATTTATTTGAGAAGCTTTTAATCTGTCTGATGAAAATGGATTTGTTCTTTGTTTGTGTTTTGAGGTTGTTGTTGGGGTTTTTTAATCTGCTCTTAACATTCTTATGAATCCTCAGGTACTTTTTGTCTGACACTTAGTTCATCTTAGCCTTTTCTACCCCATTTTTCTTTCACACCTTGGCCTGTGGTCAGGAAATACTTGAAAACAGGTTGTTTGCACCCTTGCTTTAATTTTATAAGGAGCCTGTTAGATCTGTAGGCTGAGTTACTTTCTCATAGAAAATGTCTTGGCCACTTGACAGCACTTAGTTCAGGACTCTGTAATGCACATACGTCACTTTAAGAAGGAGACTTTCCAAATGCACTAGGAAGCAAATTTGTTGAGCTTTCTGATGCTGCAGATTCGGAGAGAAGAGAACTAGTCATGTTCCTTACTCTGCCATGTGGAACATGAACATGATGGTGTTCTTCCCTGTTTCCAACTCAGTTTTGGGGGCATTCGGAATTGCTATTGCTAGTTAGGCAGATGTTGAGTTCAGTAGCAAGGGAGAAGCACTTCCCATGGCTTGCCAAGCAAGCATACCAGCTAATACTGGTTTTTTTTAGATGGCATGGGGTCTCCTTTGCATTCCTCATCTATGATGCCATATCCATACTCTCCCCACTACTGGAGTTTGGCCAGATCCTCAGCGTTGCTGTAATCCCCTGCTGAAAGAGATCAGTACCAGGTGGCTCGGGCAATTTGGGCTTTGTCAGATCATTTCTGTTTTCAGAAAGTCTCCGGTGCTTTATCCCTCTTCTGCCCTTGATCTTGTGTATGTGTGTGTACATGTACACACGCAGTGTTTATTTACACCTTCTGTCTTCTTCTTACTTTAGGGTTGCAGATGCATGCCAGGTTCCCGCTGAATGCCAGCAGTAGAGATCACTCCAGATGGAGCCCCAGGGTCAGCATGGCAGCGGCGGTTCCGTGGTGGTGATTCAGCAGCCCTCCTTGGACAGCCGGCAGCGCTTGGACTATGAAAGGGAGAGCCAGCCCACAACGATCTTGTCACTGGACCAGATCAAGGCCATCAGGGGCAGCAACGAATACACCGAAGGTCCTTCTGTGGTGAAAAAGTCTGCTCCGCGGACAGCACCGAGGCAGGAGAAGCATGAAAGGACTCACGAGATTATACCAATTAATGTGAATAATAATTACGAACACAGGTCCAGCCATGTGGGGCACGTGGCACATCAGCATAACACGAGGGCTCCCGTCCTGAGCCGGTCGACCAGCACGGGGAGCGCGGCCAGCTCTGGGAGCAACAGCAGCGCCTCCTCGGAGCAAGGGCTGCTGGGGCGGTCACCCCCGTCCCGGCCGGGCTCCGGCCACAGATCCGATCGGACAATCCGGGCGCAGCCCAAGCAGTCGTCTCTGATCGTGGATGATCTGAAGGGTCCTTTGAAAGAGGACTTGACGCAGCACAAGTTCATCTGCGAACAGTGTGGGAAGTGCAAGTGCGGGGAGTGCACGGCGCCGAGGGCGCTGCCGTCCTGCCTGGCCTGCAACCGGCAGTGCCTGTGCTCGGCCGAGAGCATGGTGGAGTACGGCACCTGCATGTGCCTGGTCAAAGGGATCTTCTACCACTGTTCCAACGACGATGAAGGGGACTCTTACGCGGATAATCCCTGCTCCTGCTCCCAGTCACACTGCTGTTCTAGGTACCTGTGCATGGGAGCCATGTCCTTGTTCCTGCCTTGCTTGCTCTGCTACCCTCCGGCCAAAGGATGCCTAAAACTCTGCCGAGGGTGCTACGACCGCGTCAATCGTCCGGGTTGCCGGTGCAAGAACTCCAACACAGTCTATTGTAAACTGGAGAGCTGCCCCTCCCGGGGTCAGGGCAAGCCCTCATGATTTTGGGAGGGAGGTTTACTTCCTCCAACTTTGGTTTTTCAGGTTGTAGCTGATTTTTTTTTTTTTTTTTCCCTTTCCTTCTTCCCCTTCCTCTCCTGTTTTGGGAGGACTGTTCTTTTCCTTTCCCTTCTGTCTCCCCAGCTTCAGATACACAAGTTCTTCCCTTTGCATCTTTGCTCTCCTCTTCCTATTGACTTGGCTGAGTGTGGAGCGTTTCGTGTAGTCGTTGCTGCTCTTTGGTAAGTGTGGACCTGGTATCTGCACCTGTCGCTCACTTGGGCAGGGTCTTTGAGTTTGTAACTGAACCACTCCTGAGAGAGACAGTGAGGGCTCACTGGGCTCTTGAAGCTTCTTGCTCTGTGAATATCTCTTCCCAAAGATGTTTTTCCTTCTCAGCAATTTATGGGGTTTTTTCCTTACCCTTCCGGTAGCCAAGGAAGAATATCTTTCCTGAGTGAGCTGGATTGTGAAATAATTTTTTGTGTGTGTTCTTTCTGGAGAGGGATGTAAAATAAAGGCTTCACCAAATGAAAGGTCTGACTCTTCTATAAGCAGCAGCCTGCTTCTTTTTGCATCTTTTTTTTTCCCCACCCTCTCTTTTTGTCTTAACTTTCGGAATATTCTCACACCTGAGAATTACCCTGCCTCCTGCTTTTTTTTTTTTTTTTTTTTTTTTTTTTTTTTTTTTTTTTTTTTTTACATTTTCAATGTAACTTTGGTTTTTGCTACACTGTGTAGATCTTCACATTGGAGACATTGTGGCTGCAACATACTCATTTGTTTCTTTTCTGTCCAATCTTTGAAGGATATTGCTCGCTCCACTCTCCTAATCCTGTTCTTATAGTCTGTCAGTATCAGTTGATATTAAAGTTGGTGGTGTTCATATATCCAAACAGCCTTCAGGTGTCATTGAGTCACCTAAATGTTCTTGAATCCTTCAAGTTTCTTATGATCCTTTGGTTTAGTGAGTTTAGCTCTGCTCTGTACTTTATAATTTTATTCTGTCCCTGTTTTATTGCCTTAGCCACAAATTGTGGTCCTTTTTTGTATATTTTATGTATAAAACACAAAGTTGAATCCCAACTATTTTTAAGACAAAAGTCTGTTAAAACTTTTTTTATTGTAAAGAATATTTATTATGTGAATCTCTATTATTTTATGATATTTATTGCAAAAGACTTTGAAAATGTACTCATGTCTGAATATAACAAAATATCAATACTTAACGAAATAAGGATGACACGAAGAAAGTACATATGTTAACTATAATGCAGAAAATATATTAATTAATGAAAATGGCTCTTGAGTTCTTTTGTTACAATGACAGGTTGTGAGCTATGTGTGGAGTTTCTCCTTGAGGTCTGTCAGGTGGCAAATAATCTCCTATTGATACTTCAAAACCACTAGTCTGTGCTCTAGTTTAGTTTACCTAATTTTAAGTTCACTAACTATATATCAAATAAGCTTTTTGCTATGGGATATTTAATACAATTGAATATATGTTGTGCTTAACAGTGCCAGAAAGTGGAGGCTCTATTTATTTATCAAAGCATTTGGAAGAATACAGTTGTGGAGGAGGAAACCACAACTTCCAAGTTGGTTGGTTTGTTTTGTTTTTTTTTTCCTTAAGGAATATCACATTAACATGTAAAGCCATTTTAAATTTTCCTACATAAAACTTCCTGGCTGGTTAAATTGTGCAGCAACTGAAGAAATTAACCTCCCAAGCTCAAATCCAAATAAAAAGCAAGAGGCAGGATAAAAATAGTGGTTGTGTTGCTGCAGTTTTGCTAGCTTTGAAATTTGGGAATGTGTGTGTTTGGGCCTATGTCTATGGCTTATTTGGTTCTTTTCCCATACGTTTTCCAATGTCAACTGAAACTATCTTCTGTCTTCAAATTAAAGGCTCTTAAGGGTGACCTAAGTGTCACAGCTACTTGTGGCCATTTAACACACGTTCAACAGAAAAAGCTTTTCATTAGGAGTGAATGGGGAGACCTCATTCTTCTCCTCATGTGGGTCAAGGTTACATTGCAGTTCTCCTGAACTTAAAAGTTTATTAAATGGATGTAATTTCACATGGTGTTCAGAGTAAGTGGTTCTAGAGAACCTCCACTTTAGAACACAGTAATGACTTGACAAATGTGCCATATCTTGCTTTTTTGAGTCCTGATGCTTTGAATTGCCATATTCAAGCTGTCCTTACTCCCAGCACTGCTGATGATTTGAACAAGCTTGTCTTTTTCAGTTAATTCTGTCAAAGCTGATTCAGTGTCATGTAAAAGAGCTGACTGAAAAGCTACATTTTTATCAAATGGCACAGATGACCTCTGGGAGGTCTGAAGTGAAATGATCACGTGGCTACATCTAGGAAAGCCCTTGCTTTGCAGTGTGCATTTGGTACTGCTGTTCTCCCGGCCTCCGTGTGACAAACGTGTCGGGCTGGGAGGCTTGTGGGGCAGTGGTGGACGTATAGGAATTCTGCTTTCCAAGATTTGCTCTTCCTGAGATGAAGCAAAGCCAAGAGAAGAATGTTTCTGAGGAGCAGGCGACTTGCTTTGCGCTACTTTGCCATCACCGATGCGTCTGTAACAGCGACAGCTGCAAACAGGCCTTGTGAGACAATGAAGTCCTTGTCCTGCAGTCGCCGCTGGTCAGAGCTGTCCATTTGTAACTGTACTGACACCCAAAAACACCCAGCCAACTGCCTCTTCATAGCTGGATGGGGTCCAGCTCTGTGTTGAGTAAGTTTGCTTGAAGGGTGTTAGTTGTGCCTCTTCAAGAAAAATGTTACACTGCGTATCTCTGTCTCTTTTTTTTTCAGCCAGGTGACTTATCTGGGGGTTTGGTTAGGTTCCTAGCAGAAGAAAACCCAAAGGGCCCACATGTACTTCATCTTTTAATTCTTATCTTCCATCACAAGCTATGTCACAGCATTGTTTTAGATTTCTTTTTAAAAAATCAACAAAACCTAAGCTACAGTTAGTCCCACTAATGCTCCCTTTCACAGCTAGACTTTGGGAATAACCTCAGGTTGCACTTCCTTCAGCAGAAAATTTGGCTTGACCTACACAGCAATGAGAAACTAACAGTTCCTTGGATGTCTTAAATGGTTTTCTAATTGCCAGGTGTTACCTAGACAGGGCAGTGTTAAAACAATGAGAATAATGAGGGGTTTTTTTCTTGTGTTAGTTGATATATCATTTGTACTTAATATACGTGTGTATTTGAGTTCACTTTCAGGTCCTCTGGTTGTTGCCTTATGTTATGGAACTGACTGGGAATTCATTCAGGCAGGTGGATTTTGTTGTGTAGAACCATGCAAGGTTGCATGAGAGCACGTGAACGTCTTTCTAGTGGAAAAAGAATTGAGCAAGCTGACAGATGGATGAAGTAACTCTCCACAGCTTGAAGAGACAAAAGTTACTTTAAATATGCCCTGAGTGGTCACTCATTGTAGCCTGTTCTACTTTCCACAACACAGCAACTGGAATGGCCTTCCAAGGGTGCTGTGTTCTGTTGTAAGGGGCTGTGCTGAGGGCCAATGGGATTTCTGGTGATTAGGAAGCTGAAGTGCAAATTTCAGTCCTCCAGCCCAAAATTTGCCAGTAGGCGGCCCAAGGTTACTCCAACAGGTCTGTAGAGTGTCAGACTGTCACTGTTACAATGCAGGTCATAAAAATTACTTCTTGACTGTTTTCTGATAGGGTTGAGATTTTGTTTTGAAAAATAAAGAGAACTCTGTATAAATGATGGTGTAATTAGGTGATAAGTTCAGCTGACCTACTAACCTAATTGTAAGGGTTGGTGATGGATTTGGCCAAGGCTGCCATCTGGTCATACACAGCAGAGGCCTCAGACGTGTCACATAAGGTCTGGGCTGAAGGAAAAAGGGAAGTCCCTTCAGCAAGCGGGAATTCAAGTCTTGCTTTGCTTAGTGTCTTGAAACTCATGGTAAGAGATGAGTTTTGGAAATAATAATTTACCAATAAAACCAGTTGGTAAATAATGTTTCCACATTTCCTGCTGGAGGAATCCATGGCTGGGGTGAGAATCTGAGCTCAGGGTTGGGGTGTTTCTCTAAAGACGGCTTCATTACACTAATGCTGGTGTGGGTGATAGCGTTATCCGAGGGGGGATAATGCTTAACAAATGAAAAGGACTTGCTCTCGTTTATGGTTCCATATCATAGAGACAGGTGGGAGAGGATTAGCTCCTCTGCCTGTGATAAAGCAAATCTGTTAAGAGGGATTAAAGGGGCTAGATGAAGTGTTTTAATGGACTTATATGAAGTAATAGATTTTTGTCCTGGAGGAATGTTCAGGACTCACTGATACTTCTGCATTTCTTGTTCTGCTAAAATTACCTCCAAATTCTAAGGAATCCTGATTAATTGTTGGCTTTCTTCCAGCTGCAGCATTTGTGTCAGTCATGTTGGTGCTTCAGAAACCTGGAATAAAATTTTGTTCTGCTGTCACAGATTTACCAGCCTGACACAGCAAATGGGTTGCACAGGTCTCATTCTGATGAGCCTTCATTTGGTGGACAAGTTGCTTTCAGGGCAGACCTTCATCATTTGTACTTCCTTGCTGTGGCTGTTTCACCTTCCTCTGGCTTACGGGAGGAGCCAAGGCATGGCTTCTCCCCTTGGCATTAGTTACCCAGCCATATGGAGCCTAACAAGCTCCGTACTTACTGGAAGGATCTATTCAAAAAACTTGTAATCTCCAGAGTGATATTTACAGCTTGGTTTATATTTGTGATAAAGAGATGCAGTGCTGTTGGTTTTCCCAGTATGATGCTTGCAGCTGCCATTCACACTCCTCCTGGTGAAGGTGTCTTGAGGTGAGATTCTTATTTACTTGTTGATAAATACAAATTCAGGACAGGTTTCCTGCAGACCACACATGGTCTTACTTCTTGGGTTTAAGTATATGGGGGTGAAACCCTAATCTTAGTGAGTAACTTTTGATTTTAGCATCAAAGAACTAGAAGTTACCTGCATCTTTCAGTATTCCTGATACATGCATGTGAGAGTATTAGAAAAGGAAGAGAAACAATGTACTTCCAGGGGAAGTAATTCCGAAATTAGCTTGAAAGTGCGTGAATTGCTATTTTTTTTGAAGCAAGGAAACGTACATTTGGTTAGTCCTTAGAGAAAGGTGCGCCCGATAGCCGTGCCTCTGGCATTGGAAGCACGCCCTGTTTTGTAAACCTTTGTATACACTTACAGTGCTGCGACCTGAAAACAAACATCCTCCAGAACACGCTGTCCGGAGGCACAAACGTCTGACAGAGGCTCTGCCCCAAGGGGCTGAACCCCATTGTGTTTGTGCAAGAAGGAGCACAATGGGACATCCTGCCTGACCCCTCGGGGTCGCTGCCATAGTATGACTGGGTTTATTCCATGGAATATTTCTTCTGAATGGAGTTGATGGATTTACACCAGTGATTGAGTTGGCCAGGCGACAGAGCTCTTACACTACCTTAGGAATGTTGAGCGTTCATAAGTGTTAGGATGTGCTCAGTTTGTAGGATAAAGTGACTGAGAAGTAGCTGGAATACCCAAAACATTTGCTCAAATTACATAACTGATTAACTATTTAATGGATATTTTAAATGAAACTGCTGGGGGTTTATGCTTCAACTTTCGAACCACCTGACAGTTCTTCCAGTGCCGCAAGGGTTTGTCTTCCACAGTTCAAACACGAGGAAGAGATGAATTTACATGACCTGGTAAAGGTCCTCTCCAAAGCATCGTTTCTTGTGTGATGTTTGCTTTGTTGCTTTTTGTTCCGTGCACTTTATGGGTAGGACACTTCCAAATGAAAATGAATAAACTAGTTGCCTGGAAGGAAGGGGGAAGTGCTGGAGCTTTTCTCTAAACTGGATACTGGGAGATTGCAATGTACCACCTTTTTATATCAAGGTCTCCTTGTCTAAATCTGGTCTCATTTATCCGACCTCTTTTCTTTGAGAGAATAATTGTACACTTGTTCACTTTTCTACATAACATGGAAAGTTCTTCTGGATGAAATGACTTATGACTACATGAGCACCTGTGCTGTCACTGAGGCACTTGCTGATTTAATACATTTCTACATATTCTATATCTTGTCCTAATCATGGTGAGGATCAGCCTGGTCAGTCAGGGTGGGAAATACATTAGAGTTGGATCTCGTGATATTGTTTCGGTCCAAAGTCCAGCTCTAGGTATGAACTTTGCCAAATATTGGCCCTACCTGGGCTTGAATTTACAGATCTGCAAGAGGTTGTGAGGAAATACTGTCACAGTTGAAAACGCATCAATTCTGCTGTGTCAAATAGTCAAAGGGTCTCTCTGGGAGCAAGTGGTAGACACATAAGACACCCTTCTGGAGCCTCCACAGACATTTTTGTATGGGCTTTCAAACCTGGAGTTTTAGAGCCTGTGTGCTCGTTTCCTCCCTTTCCCTCCCTTGCCCTGTACTGCAGCAGGAGCATTTGCCCATGGTAGCTCTAGAGTCACCCATCACTGCTGCCAGGTGCAGATAACATCCTCTGGAAAAGTTAACTTGATTTGCTCTTCCTGCTGACAACTCTAATGCACTGGGTTTGGGAGAACTTTATCTGTTCGGGTGGCAAAAACTGCAATACCTCCTTAGCAAGTAGCTGAAAGCATTCTGCACTTGGACTTAAGTTCTTTGAAATCAACTATGCCTGGTGACACAGCTCTGAGGGAAATACTCCCCTTTGGCTGGTGGGAAGAGTGAGGCTGGAGGGCTGCGTGGAGCCACGCTGTGAGGCACTGACACAACCAGGAGCCTTTGACCAGCAGTGGTTTAATTACTGAGTCATTCTTCTGTACAGAGAGATGAATGGGTGGATAGAAGGATAGATGGGAAAACCTCTTCCTGCCTAAAACTGTAGCATTTTTTGGAGAACATTTCAAAGTTGTACGTTGTTAATATGCCATAGGTGGGTGGGTGTGGTGGCTTAGAAGGATTGTTAATACTCAAGGGGGAAAATACATAATCCTAACACAGGGACCAATTTGAAATGGTCTTGGTACAACACACTGTACGGTGTGATCCATCTGTAATGAACAGTTCCCGCATTTATTAGTTTTTGGAGTCTTTTTTTTTAAATAATATTTGAAAATGGCAGTGATGCTGATCTCTGGGTGTCAGCGTTTGGATATGTGGGAAACGAGGCAGGAGCCTAAATAATACATGTTGCTTGCAGGGCTGGAAACTAGAGCCATATCCTATGGCCTTCTAATTAAAACTCTTTATTTCCACAGATTTATTCTGTGGGCCTTACTAAATAGATCAGCCTTGGGTTTCTAATGGTGACTACTTGAGGAGGAATGTCGCCTTTGTTCCCCTGAATGGTGGGGAGCAGATTACCGGGCTGCCAATTTCCTGCTGCCTTTCAGAGCTGCAATTTGAGCCCTATTTGCTCCTGGCTCTTGCACAATTGGAAACAATGGGTGGCTTCTTTCAGGTTTCACTTCAGAGCTCTTAGAAACTGGGGAAGTGGCAAAAGCCCTACTTTACAGGTAATTAACAATAGATAATGTTTGCTCTGCGTTTCCCCCCCTCTTTTTTTTTTTCTTTTTTTGATAGCTGATAAAGGTAGAAGTACACACCGAGCTCCCAATATAGATACTGCACGGGCAGTCTTGTGGATGCAGTCCCAGCCATAACCCCAGCAAGGTGATGGTGTGGGTCAAACCTCCAGGCAAACACATGAAAAGGCAGACCAGAAGAGCTGCTGGGTTGCCAGCAATGCTGAAGGCTAAGCAGCACAGTCTGGACAAGCTTTCAGTCAGCCCAGTATGTGTGAGTGTTTGCTGGTGTGAACCTGCTCTTTGATTTAGGGCCCCTTTTTATTGTGGCCTCTATCTCCTTTATTAGGTGCACTCTTCTCATACCTTGTTGACGTTTATGTACGGTAGTTAAATGTTTTCTTGTGGATATTCCAGTCTAGGAAACCACCTGTCCTGTAAAGTTTATCTTAAATACAGAAGCTTGTTTTACCACTTAAAGATGTAAGTAGCTGTTGTTTAGCCTTATCTTGTTAATGGAGAGCTGTGGATACCTACAAGGAAGATAGAAAGAGATGCTTCTTGCACTGTTATTAGTATTTATCTAAAAATTAATTGGGTCAGATGGAACTCGTCTAAATTGGGATGCTCAGGCTCCTTGCAGGTAAGAGATGGAGAGCAGAGTAAGAGTCACCTGCCCTCAGAAGTGAATCCCATGTGCACATTGCAGGCTGTGAGGTAATATGGTGGCAAGTTATGAAAAAAGAAATGGGGAAACTGAAAATAGAGCTTTGAAAATGCCGTTAGCAGAGACTTCTCTTTGGGAATGTAGAGCTAACATCTATCTGGCCTTCCTGTGTATGTGAAGACTTCCTGAGGACTCAGGAGATTTGTACACACACATAATGTAGTTGCTGGGTATGTAAATGCCCACTTGCATTCTGTATCTGCCGACTGACCGTATGTGTGCAGAAACTGGAGGAGAGATGGAAAAGCTCAGTCTGGTAAAGCCTGCTCCAGTAAGTCCTGCAATGGCTTTAAACTGGCAGAGGGCAGGTTTACATTAGATATTAGGAAGAAATTCTACCCTGTGAGGGTGGTGAGGCCCTGGCACAGGTTGCCCAGAGAAGCTGTGGCTGCCCCATCCCTAGAAGTGTTCAAGGCCAGGTTGGATGGGTCTCAGAGCAACCTGGTCTAGTGGAAGGTGTTCCTGCCCATGGCAGGGGGTTGGAACTGGATGGTCTTTAAGGTACCTTCCAACCCAAACCATTGTGGGATTCTTGGCGAGGGCCCAGTTTGGTGGAAGGACCACTGGCCTGAGGAGTTGCTGCCTCCTTTGGTAATGCTGATGCAACTGTTTATAACAGACAGGGCACCCAGGGGAGAAGAAGGGAAGGAACTTCTTGTGCCTGACTGTGGTGGCAGGTGCCATACAGTGCCACACCTGGAGGCAGCACGTGGTCTTCAGGGCTGCCTCTCTGTGTTAAATGTGCTCTCAGGCACTGGGGCAGTCACCTGCTCTCCTTCCTTACCTCCCTGCCTGAAGACACAGCGCTGTAGGTGGTTACTGAGACTGCAGACATGGATACAGGGCTATGAGCCAAAAATGGGACGTATCTAGCAGCACCTGAGGAAGTTCAGTCCCTGCACTCCATCCACATGCATTTTAACAAGTAAACAAGTAAAGTATTAAAAAGGAAACAAAACCAACAAGGAATTCTGCACTTAATGCCTGTGTTTCTGAGTTTCCCATGAGGCTTGTAGAATTTCATTAGCTTTAACTGTGAACATGACTTTTGCTTCTTGTTCTCACCATCTGCCAGGCTTGGAAAAACTGTCTGACTCAATAACTTACTTCTGTTTCTCCTCCTTTCTGTTGCACCTGCCCCTCTTACTACTATGACTTCAGTGATATCTTTTAGACTGCAAGTCTTACCATAGAAACTATCCCAGAAGGAGAAAAGGATGGCAGAGTTGCAACACTTTGGATGTACCTCTTCTCCAGAGTGGGAGCAGATGGAAGGATGCCCATGCCCTCTCTTGCTCATCTTCATCAGGAGCTCTAAAAAAGAGGAGGAAGAGATTCTGAGCAGAGGCTTAGAGCCAAGCTGTAGAACTGCCTCATTGATAGTGGTAGGTTTGTTAGGGGATTCTGATCGTTTCCTCCTTTCTGCAGTTCATTGCAAATAATTGAGGAATATACAGAGATATAAATGAAAAAAAAGAGGTTTCCTTTCTTTAGAAAACCACAATACATTTTAGCAGAAGTTCAATAATTTGGCCTTTTGCTATTAGTGCTCTAAATCCTGTACCCTTTTATTAAGGAAATGTGAGCTGCTATAACACTAAATGTATTTATGTGTATTTATGACATAAACTTACAATGTAGTTGTATTTGTAAACACAAGGTGCTTTGAACCACCACAGTCCACTTAAAATCCAGCCCCCTGTTCTCCATTATTCCACACTGAGGTGTTCCAAGTACCTTCCTTGGGCCTGTGCTTAGTTTCCAGGTTTCTTAGGTTCTGTTCTCTGGAGGGGAAGAAGAACTAGCCCTTGGTAACCAGTGTGCACTGCAGAGACCAGGCTGCTGTACCTCTGTGGTCTCTGTGCTGTTGGAGCCCTTCCCAGGTATGTGCCCATCACCTTTCCCAGCTGTAACTTTGCAGCAGCACTTCCACGAGATGCCAGTGTAAAGGGTCTTTCTGGCTCTTCTGTGTTTATGTACAATACTATTATATAATAAAATAATAATAAAACTGTCTCCCATGAAAGGATCTGGGTGATAGGTAACCCTTTCCTCCTCCTGCGTTCTGTGGGCACAGAGATGTGTGGGGATATTTGCATATGCGCTCAGCATAAGGCAAAGATTTTCCTCTCTTGCCTCTAAACCCCCCAGTGCCTTTGGGCAGACTGTGCTGTTTGTCAGCCTCGCTCGTACATGATATTCTGCTGTGGAAAATGATGCCTCCGTTATGTTTTCCAGAGCACGTAAATTTGCCAAAACAAATGATGGGCAGAGGAACACCTGACAACTCTGGTTTGATTTTACATAACCTTTACAGTATCTTCCCGCAATACCTCCCAGATAAGGAGGTGCTGTGCCAGAAAGAGAGAATAGTTAAGACTTCTGGTGACCTCATCTGATCGCTCTCTTTTAAACAAGGCACTTGTTGATGGGTTATGAGACATGACATCAGAGTTTTCGGTTTCATGCCTGCAGCAACAATGGGAAGCATCCCACAGAGGTGAACCCCCTCGCTGTGTGGTGAGGGCAGCAGTAAGACACCACAAGTGTGAGCAACGACAGCAACAAAGCGATGGATGAGTTGGACAAGGTTGTGCGATGATACACCAGAGTCAGAAGGGAAAATGTTTTTTAAGGTTCCTTAAACTGGCTCGAGGCTTGGCTGAGACACAAGGGTTGGGTTTCATCTCCTATTATTTAGAGATATCGCTCTTCCTGGCATTTTTGGACAAGTGGTAACATTTGATTTTGCTTCCCCATCCTTCCCTGCTGTTGCACACCATCTCACCATGCTGTACCTCAGGGCAAGGCTGTGGGTTTTGTGCAGCATAACCTGTATATCCTTCTTCTTTGGCCATCACCTTACTTTTAAAGCTGTCTGTCACAATAGGACAGCCACAGGGCATGGAATGGGCTGGAAGCTAAAGGCTGTCAGGCTCAGCCATAACTGGAGTCGAACACTTCCCCAAGTGAAGGAGCCAGACTGCACCAGGATATGGTTATAAAGGGAGCGTTTCAGGTGGCTCTGTCTGCTTTGCCCTCTTGCACTGAAAATGCAGGGATGGCCTGTAAAGCCAAGTTCAAGATGGCATTTCTCGTCTAAGGAGTCTTTGGTTCAAGTTTCTGCTGAAGCTTCTGCTCAGTCCAGGCATGGAGAGGAGATGCTACCTGGCAAAGAGAATCAGGTGAAAGCACTTAGTCATCGGCAATCATTTCCTTAACAAAAGGCCTCGGTGCTGTCAGCTGGTGCATAGCCTGGGGGGTATATTCTTATCTAGACTTAGGCAGGAAACCTTTTGATTTACAACTGGATGTAAGAAAGACTGGTGGCTTGCCTCATCGGCAAAGTACATTACTGGAATATATTTCCCTTAGGTTACAAACCTAAAGGATCCCACATCAGCAAGACAGAGCAGTGCCTGTGTGTGTTGTTGGCTAAGCCAGTTAGGATACTGAGAGCATGGCAGACTAATGCACCAGGATCTGTAAATTCAGAGTAAAATGAAAAAAATCTGCTCTGAAAGCTTTTAGTAAAACTCAGCTGGTGGAAAACTCATTTGTGCCTCTTGAGAGCAGCTGGGGTACTCCACAGAATTAGGAGATGCAAATTCACCACAGCTGAGGGGAGACACCCAGGACACGAGCCTTTGGTTATATATAGGGGTATTAAGCAGGCCTGTTCTTTTTGAGACAGGTCGTGGTTTGTCTTGGTCTTCTTCAGGTTTGCCCTGAGACCTGCAGCCTTAAACCCGGGAGGTTATTTATTAAAGGAGAGCTGTGCTGTGTGCCTGCATCCCTTCTGGAGTCCCACTGGAGTACATGGTCTGCATTTGGTGAGTCTGTGCTAAGGATATCACATAAAAATGGTCTATAATCTGTGACCAAGCCACAGGGGTTTGGTAGAGAATTACAGTATCTGCTCTCGGCAAAGTGCTGGTTTTGGGTCAGCCAGAGAGACCAAATCGAGGTTCTTACCAACTTAGTCTTTGTTGGGTGCCTAACTAGAGCTGAGCCTCCTCCAGAATAGGGGCTTTGAGTGGCTTTTGTGATACAAATGGGGCATGTTTAAGGCCTTGCAAGCCCTGTTTGTGACTGGGAATGGGAAGCTGTTTGTTTGAGGGTATTAACTGTCTGATAGCTTGGCCCTCCTCGAGGTGGCCCCAGGAGCAGGGTAGCTTGGAAATGCCACTTGCAATTAAAACCTGTATTTTTAAGTGCAGCTCTGCTGTTTGTTCATGCTGAGAAGGGTTTCCTATCTTTCAGAATCTTTTGGTCGCTGGGCTACACTTAATAGGATGAGATTTATTTTTTTTTTTTTTCCCTTTCCCCCTTGAACCACAAAGCTGCCAAGCTATCCAAGAAAGAGGCTTGTAATTAATGCTAAGTGGAGTGGAAAGCAGGGTGGCTGCTCAGCATAGGGCATGCTCTGGCCTCAAAGAATGCTGGTGAAGCTCTGAAGTAACTGTGGGTCTCTAGGTTTTTAATCATGGTATGTGGGAGTAGGAACTGCCTCCACTGCAGTGAAGATGTTTGGCTCCGTTGCAACTGGAATGTGAATATTGTGCTGATGGCCATGGAAGCATCCCTTTGGGTGGATTCTTTTTTTTTTTTGGGTAATCCAGGAAAGGCTGGATTTGCTTCTCTTTAAAAGCTTTGTGGAAGTTCCTGTGGGTTGTGACCTTGGAGTTTGGGGCTGTGATCTTCCTGATGATAACCTCGTCATCTCCCCTTGGCTTGTCCCTAGAGGGGCTGTTCCAGGGACACATTTTCTTAGATATCCCCTCCTCCTTGCACAGAGCTTTGTTGTTCTAGTAAGTGGTTTCACTTTCTGAAGTGCTGAAAGTGGCTGTTAAAGAAGTAGCTGTCTTAACCTGAGGCTCACCTGCTTTACATTTGATTTTGTTTTTTCCCCCCCACCTTCAGGTTGTTTTCTCACTGGGTTTGATGAGCAAGTGGAATGCAGTTTCCATGTCTGCTGTACGGGTTATAGACCTCACTGTGAGCAACAGGACAGGGCTTTTGGCTCAACTCTAGAAGAAATAGGGAATGTGGTGGGAAAGTCCTTTGGCTGTGCTTTTCTAACACCTTCTGGTGCCCAAAAATCCTTAGAGAAAAATGTCTGTGACTGCTTAGCAACCCTTAGCTGGGTAAAAACTGAGAATAGATCAGGACTGAGTGGCAAAAAACCCACGTGACGAGCAGGAGGAGTGACACTGGCTTTTTTAACCCACTTTCTAATGGTCCATTTCAACTCCATGGTTTTCCTTGTTGGCTTTGTGTGTCCCAGTTATGTTCTGCATTTCCATATCTGTTTGATGTCTAGACTTGTGTTGAGACTATAGCGGAACTGCAATAGCAGAAACTCTGGTATCTTTGCACTGCCTTAACTTGCAGAGCTGTAGAGAATAAATACCACAGCTGTTGGCTTTGACCATTTGGTCAACTTGCTGTTGGGAGTGGGATTTTTTGGTCCTGTAGCAAATAGGCTACAGCAGAGGACCCGCTGTGTCACGTTTCTCAGTTTTAACTCCTGCTTTGTGGGCTTTTTGGTGGTTTGTTTGTTTGTTTTTGCTTTTAAAACAAAGCCCCTCAATTGTCAACCCATGTCTGGCTTAGAATTCCTGAGGTTTTTTTCCTTTTTGGAGGTGGCTGTATAGAGAATCAACGTATGGAATATTTTTCTCCTCCAATGTCTTCATGGATCTTTCTCTAAACTGTATGTCGGTGTTTCCCAGCTGCCTTGGTTTCTCATGCAGATGAGCCCTGCCAAACGGTTTCCTACTGCACCCTCTTAGGACAAAGGCTCAGTTGTTGTTTTCTGTTGATAAACTGGACATTTAACTGCTTCGTTTCCCCCCTACTACAGCAGAATTAGTCGGGGGCTATTTGCTCAGGCCCCAATCCCTGGGATTGCTGGGACAATCGCTCAAGAGGTTCCGATTTAGAAACCAATGAATGTCAAGCTGAGCCTCTGAACTAAACTTTCTTTGAGATGAGCCAGAGTGACCTGCAGTGAGCTGTAAAGAAGAGTGCAATGAACCCCCCCTCCCGTTCCCTTCCCCAAAGGAAAAATATTTCCCAGACCACTGGGAACCCTCCTGACTTCCTCTCCTGTGAATTCTGGATTAGTGTGATTTGCATGCTTAAAGTTAATTCACTAGTGAACGGAGGAGGTGTCTGGGCGCTTGAATAGATTCAGCTCCTCGCTGCTGAGTGCCAAGGGCCTCCGGTGCAAACCACGGAGCGAGGGAAAGTGAGGACATGGAGGACAACTGCAGGGGTGAAGGGAGGGAGGAGGGATTGTACCATTTGTACTGAAGTGTTTGCAATTCTGCCCTCCCACAGGCCATGGCAACTGGACTGAATGTAATCTGGCCCTTTTATTTTCTTGCTTTCATTCAAGTGAGGCCATATAACAAGTGGAGAGCGAGAGGAAGGGGGGAAATGCATGAAGTATACATAATAAAGGTGATACTGCTGAAAACGCTGTTTGCTGTTGAAAAACGCAACCAAACTTGATGTATTGGGAATTTGAGTGTGCTCAGTCCTTGGGAGCTTTCTCCTGAAGCCATTCTTAAAAACAAAGCAAACAAAAAAAAGCCTGGTCTGGTTATCCCCAGGCCTTGCTCCCTGATAAGAGCCATCTCTCATGACCAAATTAAAACGTGGGCTCCATCTTGCATCTTGCACTTGATAAGACACGTCCATCCGCGTATTGGGAAAGTTCCCATTTCCAATTTTTTGGTGCCTGGGAAAAGCCTCTTTTAAATTGATGGGGGAGGAAGAAAAAAAAAAAAGAAGAAAAGTTTGAATCATTGCATAGAGTCACTGGCCCCGCTGAGGGGGCTTTCTCTCTCCTCTGAAGAACAGACCACGCACAAAGCCAGATGGTTCCCGTCTGCTGGCTTTATTCAATGCACTTCCTCCCACAGACGGGAGCCCTTTTGCCCTCCTTCCACCCCCCTCTTTCAAGCATCCACCACTGGGCCTTTCTGTTCTGCGGCTGGAAATAATCTTTTATTGCCCAGTTGTTCGGAAGTGACCTTTTGCCCTTGATTAGATAGCACCAGGCTCTATCGCCGGATTGCTTTTGAGCTGGCAGTTGCTTTTTTGTGTCCGCTGATCCGGTGTCAGGGAGAACAATGCAAGGCTTTGCAAAATTTTAGTCCGGCTAAGGCTCCATGTGGGATGGCTGGGGGTAGGGAGGAACTGCGTTGGATAAAGCAGCCTCGCGGACCATGATTAATTATATGAAAACATTTCCTTTAATAAACTGCAAAACAAATCGTGCTTTGGTTTGGTTTTTATATTCATCTCGCGCACTGATGCGAACCGCTGAGTGCTCCTTTCCAAGCCGTTAGCTCCTCGTTCTGCTCCTTGTTTCTCTTCTGTGGGATTTTTGTGCCCAGCTGTGCAGGCAGGTGAGCTGAAACCTGCCCCCAAAACCCTCCAACTGGTGTTGAGCTGTGAAACCACTGTGTTTCACTGATGGGGTGGCCAGAAGAGTTATTTCAGGGAGATGCTCTCAGGCCCTGGTGGAAATAACTGATCCTTTTCCAAAAAGCAGCTTTGATAGCTTTAGAAATGGGAATCTTTCCAGTTACCTGTAGAAAAAAAAAAAAGAGGCAGTATTTATGTAAGGTTATGGAAATTCTGTAAAATGTAGTAAGGAGGAAAATAGGGTTTCTAGAGAAATTTTAACCCCCAAAACCTAGAACTGATTGTGCTTTATGCCTCACTTGACATATCCTGTATTATTTTCTATTAAATATAAAATGTACTGCATCTATTTATGGGGGTGGGAATCTTTCCTAAATAAACAGACCTTGAGTTTTAGCCTACAACCAAATGAAACAAACCCCAAACCTACCTTTCTGCTTCAGCTTGATCTCGACTGGCTTAGAAACAGCAGGAAAGAAGCTGGTGTCCTGTAGGTTGTTCAGTGATCCGAAAGTTAAAATTATGGAAGTTGTTTTTTGAATTAAGTTTTCAATATGTATTCAAGACAGCTTAGTCTTCAGCAGTCTAGCAAAATAAATAAATTTTTAAAAAAGTAAATACATCTGGTTCCAGTCCTGTAGAAGTTAAAGGAGAAAGATCACTGTTCTGTAAGGTTTTTATTCTTTGTATTTCAGTTTGAGTTTATTTTATTTTTTTTATTATTTTTTTACTCTGATGGAGCTTTTCTTTGGGATTCTATCACTACCCAGCTTTGGAGGAATTGTCTACAGGGGACAATTGTGTTGGTTACCACAATCCCTTTGTTAGTAGTGGGCACTACACTGCTCCCTTGAATAGTAACCTTTAAAAAATTATGTATTAGCTCTCTTGGACTCAGCAATTCATCAGCAGCTTTTTAATTCTGTCAAGGCCACCCCTTCATCTGGTAAATAACACGAATGTCTGTGGTGTGGGTTGGACGTGTTCCACGTCACGAAGGAAGCTTGTGAGCTCTGTTCCCTGTCTGACTGGGCTGCAGCTGCTGGAAACCTGGGCCCAGTGAGGAATGTTGCCAAGCCAAGGTGGCAGCAGGGAGCTGGGGCAGGTGCCTCCACCTGAGTCCTACCTGCTCTCAGACCAATTCTGCTACAGGAGCCTGTTGGTTTCACCGTTGTTAGATGTCATAGGACTTCTCTGTGAGGAAGAGTTTGCTTATGATTCTTAATTAATTCCATGCATTTTCCCTTGCACACCCAGTTTATCCATTAAAGTGTTATTTTTAGACAGTAAGAAATACTGAAATATTTGTATAGGTTCAGTTGCACTGCTTGGAAGACTTGTCAGGGCAGCTGAGAAGCAGAGGTTGTGTCACCTGTGGCTCTCAAGGTTACAAGAACTGTTCAATTAACACAAGCTGTGTTAATTGAACCCAGATCTGTACCCATATCTTTTGGTTGTATTCAGAGTACTGACTGCTGCTCTGTCTTCTCCCCTATGCCAAAGTTATTGCTATTATAAGGAATTTACATCTTTAAATATTTTAGGTTGGAAGGAACCTCAAAGCAGTAGTTCCAGCCTAAATTGCTTTTATACAGTTTCTAATTTGTGCAAGTTCAGGATACTTTTTTTAATGAGAATTGATGAAGAACAGCTATAGGAAAATTCATACCAGCAAATTTATTTTAATTCTTTCCACTTGTCAAATCTCTCATGTGGGTTCAGTGATGGCAGTTACTCAGTCAGGTTTGAAAGATGTCAGTAATAGCAGAAGAAACTCCAGAGTAACTCATAACTTTTTATCAAGTGGAAAAAACATAACCCAGTATAAGGCAAAGTAGTATATCTGTTCTCATTGTCCTGTGTAGGAACCCACGAATGTGTAACAGGGCTATTTCCACTTGCTAATATCTCTGCTGATGTTAGCCAATAAGATGCCCAGGACTGTCAGCAATGTTGTTTTCAACTTCTGTGCATGTTTTCAGATTTTTTTCCGCAGATAGTGACACCTCTTTGCCCACTGACTACATCTTGTGGGCCACTGACTACATCTTGTGGGCTGGGCTGCAGCCTACGGCAGCTCTTACCCCGTGCCGTACTCACGTCAGGGGGCTTAAGTGTATGTCAACGCTTGTGGCTGTGGTGTTGTAGGACGGAGACAGGCAAGCCAGCTGAAACTTCTGCAAGCCAACCACAGCAGTGTGGGTTTTGACGTGGGCTACCTTAGCTGGCTTCTCCCTGTCGCGTCTGTGACAACGTGCTCGCAGAGGAAGTCATGCTCTAAAACACATCAAGTGGTTGTTTCATGCCCTTAAATCAAGGGTGTTATCATCCACAGGTTTCTCTTGGACTAAAGCTTGATCTTCCCCATCCTCTTTGGGGGGCGGGGGAGTGGATTCCTTATCAAAGTTGTGAGCTGCTCCTCCTCCTTGGTTAGAGAGGGCACCTGGGAGATTCCTTGTGCTCAGGCCGAAATTACTCTGGCTTGGCTGCTTATCCTTGGCTTGTTCCTACTGGGTCCAAGCACATTTTCAGCTCACAACACGAGACAGGACAAGGGGGAATGGTTTTAAAATGAAAGAAGGTGGGTTTAGATTGGACACAAGGAAGAAATTCTTCCCTATGAGGGTGGTGAGGCCCTGGCACAGGTTGCCCAGAGAAGCTGTGGATATCCCTCCCGTCCCTGGAAGTGTCCAAGGCCAGGTTGGATGGGGCTTTCAGAACCCTGGTCTAGTGGAAGGTGTCCCTGCCCATGGCAGGGGGGAGGTGGAATTAGATGGTTTTTGAGGTCCTTCCCAACCCAAGCCATTCTGTGATTCAGTCCTGCCAGCTCTAGCCTAGAGTGGCTTTAACTGAAGTGATATACAATATGCAATTATCCTGCAGAGAGGAAAAGGGGATGGAGCTAACTGGGAAGACTGGTTTGACTTATTTAAATTCTACAGGGTTTAAATACACTTTTGCTTCCTTGATAGTTGTTTGAATTATTTTTTTTTTTTTTTTTTACTACTTACAGGAGACAATATTAGAGCTGGTTTTTGATTGCTCACACCGTTTTGTCCTGAACAATCTTTGAAAACTTTTTTCTTTTGCCATATTAAATCTGCCTAAATAAATTGCCTTGGAAAATTAATGAAGCATTAGGATGCTGAAAAACTGGGTTGCATACAGGAGAAACTTTAGATACTTGAAGTCGTTTCAGGATATGTGTGCATGTGGTGGGAGACGGGAAATGAGTTAATTTTCTATATTCCTAACTTGTTCCTTTCTTCTCCAGCACTGTTTGCCTGGGAAAACAATGATTGCCTTTCAGTCTTTTCTTTCCTTTCAAAGAACTGGGATTTAGTCAATGGGACTATTTACATGCAAAACGTGAAGCATATGCATAAGTGCTTGCAGGACTGTGGCCTTTCATTGTCACTAAAGCATCTCTGCTTTCCGGTGGCAGATGAACTTGTCATTTTAAAAGTCGTAATAAACAAAATTGAGTCATTGCGAGCAGGTAATTAGCCTTAAGAAAAATAAACAAGCTCTAAGCAGTTTAAGAAATGTTTTCCCCACCCCCTAGCTGGGGAAAATGAGGCACTGCCCTTTGAAATTATGTTAAAGTGCAGGAATAAACGTATTGAAATACAACTGGTGATGACGGTAAGCGGGGTAGAATCTGCTCTTGATTGTGTTGAAAGCAAAACTTTGAATAAGACGCTGACAGCATTAGGTTTTCTCTACTCAGTTTATATTTAGGTTTGACTTATCTTCCTGCCTGTACTGGAAGACGTGCAGATACCACAGCGCTCCTCTGATGGTTTGCCGAGCAGTGTAAAACAACAACAAAAGCAGGACAACCTAAATATCCCCCCTCCCCGCCCTGGTATCGTTCCGACCGGTATCTTTAATTTGGGTAGATTAACCAAAGCACTTGTTTTCTGTCTAATTTGGTGACTACAGAAGACAACTGCGACAGGAAACTTGCTTATCAAGATATGTCGTGGAAATAGCTGTAAGTGTGAAATGATGTCACAGTGACTGTGCTCTTGTTAAGGCTCCTTGAGGTGAGAAAAGCTTTGTTGTAAAACTATTTTCCATGTAATCTTCATGTTGTGAGTACCCTACTTGAATTGTGCTGGGATCTAATTCCAAAAATTTACGCTTTCATTGGGTGTTCAGCTAGGATTTTACAGTGTGTAAATATTCAAGCCTGAGGTAGGCTATAAAAATCACCGGCTTCCCAGATGACTTCCCTCTGCCTCTATCACCTCCCACCCTCACTGCAATAACCAAAACCATTCAAAATAAAGCCCAGAGATCACTATGCTCCTTACTATGAGCAAGGACTCTATGTCCTATTCCTTGTACGGCACTGAGCACTTTGAAAACTAAACAAATAACAACCCTATCAAAATAAACCAATTTAAAATGGTAGCAAATAAAAGGAGGAATACAATCATGTGCTCCTTTGCCTGACTAATGTTTCTATGTGCTCAGCCCTTGGTGTTATTGCCTTTATGAGATTTACATAAATTAGTCATCACATTTTATCATTTTCCTTTTACATATGTATGGCTGTTAGATGCGTGTGAAAAAATGTCATGAGTATCAGAGGTCTATTTGCATTAGAATTTCCAGTGGAAATGTCAAGTATGACCTTTCTCTTGTCCGGGTGGCTAATCCCATTTGAAATTCCTGCCATGCTCCTAGGGAGGGTCACTGCGCTTGTGAATTCAAGCACAGCACCTGCTGCAGCCTCCGCTCCTCCTCTTCCTCCCTGAGCTCAAATGACAGAGCTGGCAGCCTGCAGGGCCGGGCTGATGCTCTGCCTGGCTGCGGTTCACTGCAATCTCTACTCCCCAGTTATGGGACTAAAATGCTTTGTTATGGATTTTTTTTTTTCTTGACATGTTGTTTCTGGAACGTCTAAAGAACATAAAGGAAAGATGCAGCAGACATTAATGGTGACTGCTTACTTTTGAAATAGAGGAATAGCGATTTGGAAATTTTAGAGCAGAAAAGTAAGACCTTTTCATATTAAAAGAAAAAAGCAAGAATAAAGTCGTGTCTGGGTTGATGATTCCTCCTGGATTATTGGATAAGAGATCCACCTGTCATGATGAGTGACTTAAGTCTTCCCTTGCGGCAAATCAACCTGGAAGCTGCAAGCAGGTGCAAATATATTGGCAGGATATCCAAATGTAATAAACTACCCCTGCTTTGCCACTACATTGGTCTGTTGACAATTTCTCATTACAGGAAATGCTTTTTGATATTAAGAGAAAACCTGCTCTTGGGTTAAAATGTCTATTTCTAACACAGTGACTTTTTAATCCCCTTGTATGCTGAGGGGATTTGGAAGCAAAATTTCCTGCAGCCTACGAGAGAATAACTTTTATAACCTTGCTTATCTCTAATTAAATTTTATTATTTTTTAGATGTTAGTTTATTTAAATATTTAGTTTGGGAAATAACCATCACAGATTAAGTTCTTGGTTCCTGTGGTCATGTGGGTATTATCAGTTTAAGGCTCCTTTCTGAACCAGTCCTCAGTCAAATAATTTTCTATCAGACTGGAGCTGTATTGGCAAGAACAAGAACCACTGGTGCCTTTGTAATCAGTTCCTGACATTAGAGATAGTACGGCCAGTTCCTGGGCCTCCTTGATCTTATATAAAGTTTGATTAAAGCACAAAGCCAAGTGAGTGGGAATGCCAAACTTGCTCCTAACTCTGCTGCCAGATTGCTGCATGAGCTGTAGCAAACAACCCATTTATAATCCTTAAACTTTGCGCCCACCTATGAATTGAAAAAAATACCCTGTAATGTGTGGAGGAGGCTTGGTGAATGAAGATTCTCAGGAAAAAAAAATTAACTTCAGTAAATAAAATTCAATAGTAGCTTGTGTAATACTGTTGGGAACTTAGCATTCCTGCAGCCCTCTCCTGCTTCTGGTTTAGACATCCTGGCCTGGCTGGGGACCTACTACTTGTGGGATGCTGCAAACAGCTTAAGTCCATGGGGAGTCTACCTGTTCCTGTGACTCATGAACAGCTTCCCATCCGTGGTTTACACTGCACTGTAGTGTGTAAAACCACTTAAATTAGTGCATGACAGCAGGATGTTAACTCTGGATGACAAAACTGGCCACCATGCCAATTGAATTATTTCCCTTCCTTTTCAGTCTAAGAGGATCCCTTTCCCGCAACATCGGATTGAGATTGGTCCCAATGCCTTTATTGTTCCTGAAGTATAAGCATATATCTTACAGCAAGTGTTTTGGTGGGTGATTGGCATTCTCTTAGAGCGTAACCTTCAGTGCTTTTCCTGAGGAAGTGAGCTGTACTGACAAATGAAGCATGTTTATCTGTTGAATAGAAAAAATACAAATAAGAAATGTATTTAACTGGGAGGTGACTCAGTATGTGACAGGTGGGATGCTGGTTACATATTTTCCTTAAGGAGTGGTGAAAGATGACGGGAACAAATCTGTCATGTCCTCCCAGGGTGTGTATGTGGGCACTGTGAATCAATATATTACAAACATGGAGATCTTGGGGGGTGGTTTTAAATTCAGTGCTTCTAAATCACTGGGGGCTAAAGCTGAGGTCTTTAGGCAGCCACCTGCCCTAAAGCACTTTGCTGAAATGCTCCCTGTGGGTTTCAGTGAAGTTACTTTTGGCTGATGTCTAAGCAAGTGCAGTCAAGACAGCCCACTGAGAGCAGGGCAGAGATTCCTTTGTGAAAGGTCTTGTTTCATCATGCTCCATGTGTTTATCTGAAAACAGAACGTATTCTTGAAATGACTAGTTATTGTCTACTGACATTTTCTCAGTAAAGAGCACTGCTTGCCTCCCTGGGGAGCAGCAGGGCCTGCTGCCAGTACAGCACCTGGAGGGAAGACTCTGGACACGGCAGTTCCCCTTCTGTCTTTCTAAAAGTCTGGATGTGACATAATCTGCAATTTGTACCATCAGCTAGACAGGCCAACAGACACCATAGGTGTGTGTACTGGGCAAAAACCAGCTCATTAAAACTTTAGGACATATATATATATTTAATAGGAATCTTTGTGTGTCACAGTTTGTCAGGCCTTTCTGTGGCTTTTTGCTACTAAGACAGAAGAGGAAGGGATCCCCCAAGGCATGAAAGCAGAGCTTACCCTATGTAGGCAGTAGTGGCAGTGGCTCCTGTCCCATTCTTTTCCCATTAGACTTCTAATAACCACTCCTGATGCCCCATATCACTCTTACAAGAGGAATCTGACATGGATGAAGGCAGGGATGATTGCTGTACTGCCACGAGCCCCTTAGCAAACTTGTCTTTTTGTTGCCTGGTCATTCCTATGAGGTCTTAGGAGTATTCCCCATGTTGGACAGATGGCTCTAGCCAACTGGGCTCACGGGAAGTGTTCTCATGTCCTCAGATCTTCCCGTAAGTCTAGCTTTTCCTTTAACACAGAGCCTGCTTCCTTATATAGGAAGTTGCACTTAGAAGTGCAAACTCCTGTGAAGATTTAGGAGCCTCTCCAGGCTGCTGTATCTCTTCCAGGCACTGTGCTGATACAAACAGGCTGGGTTTTTGATGCTGTGGAGACCTTACAAGGTAGTGGCCAGAGCCTCTGTAATAAAACCTTTCTATTTATTAGTGGCTTTCGCAGCTTTCATACACTATGATCCTGCTGAAAACAGCCTTTCTTCAACAACACTATTTCCAATGGCTTCACCTACTTGGGTTAAAAGTTCAGGTCAGATCAGAAATATTCTTTAGTGCTGTGCTACTAACAAAAGCTTCGCGACATATCAGTTAAATGGCACAGGCGTGACATGATGTGATTATACTTAAGGAAAATAGAGGACAAATAGGGTCATAAACAATTTTTATAGTACTAGGAGTGGGAAGAGAGAACTTAACATTCTAAGGCATGCTATTACATTTGAGCTACGTTTCTCTCTCCTTGATTTTTTTTTTTTTTTTAATATACATATATAGCGTTTCTGAAGAAATAAGAGAACTAGTTATGAGGTTTGCTTTTGTGTCCAGGCTACCATCAGGCTTCCTCATGCAGCTGAAAATCGATTTACCTCTACACTAGCAGAGGGGCTGAGCATCAGATATCACTGATGGCTCTGATAACTTGCTAGGTGTGACCTGTATCAACGGCAGCTTGAGTGAAATTGAGGTGCAGTCCATTGCCTTCGTGACTCACTGGGATAAACAGGAGCTAATTAATTGTCATGCTGCCTTGTGAGGTCACTCTCAACCTAGGGAAAAAACTCCACAGTTCTGACCTCATAAAGGTTAAGTGCCAATCTGTTCATGCCACCTGCAAGATATTTCTTCATGTGTTCAGAATTTAGGTCCAAAGTTGCCCCCAACACACAATGTTTGACAAATGCTACTTAAGTACTAGATAAAATAAATAAGCGATTGCATGACAAGTAGGTTTTTTTTTTTAATTTCTGTATTTTATATTACTGTGATTTCAAACATATGCGGTTAAGCTTATCAGATTTCTAAAAATGAACGTTCTATAAAAATCACACTGGGCCTCTCAGCTGTGTTTTCCTCTATTATTTATAGACAAATTGAAAACAAATGGTCTTCTCTTTTTCAAAAACAAAAAGCACAATGAAATGGAAACAGCTGTCAGAATGTGCTTTTCCTCCCAAAGTCGTCTGCAATACAAACTAAATGAGAGATTATTTCCTTTAATCTGAAGCGCGTTGCCATTTAATGGTGGTTTCGGTGGCAATTCCAGTGGAAGCTAAAGGAAAAAGTGTCAAGACTGTTGCAATGGGAGAGAGCATAAAGCCCCCTTTCTTGGCCATGCCACATCTTTAAAGGCTTGTGTTTTGCATGGAGAGAAAGAGATCAAGAATTCAACCTATTTAGCTTATCACAAAGAAAGGTTGAGGAGCGACTTGATTGCAGCACTCAAACACCTTTGTGGAGAGGAAATCTGTACTGAAGGGCTCTGTAATTTAGCAGGATAAGTCACAAGACTGAACTTGAAACCAGAAATCTCAGAGTGCAGGCATGTATCTTTAGCAGTGACGTTTAATAACCATTATAATAAACTACCAAGCAAAGGGATAAATTCCCCAGCTCTTGATTTACGCAGCCCTACTTGGAAGCAATGCTTAAACCAAACGCAAGCTGCAGGGACGAGCAGAGAGGTAACAGCAATTAAATGGCCTCTTGTACAGCAGACTTCAGGATCTCAGGTGGCACAATAGTTAAACTTCATGAATGCATGAAATAAAGTGGTTCTCTTGCTGGGCTCACCCATTCAATAACAGAGAGCAGCCTGAATCTGCTGCAGAGATCACCTCACACAGAGAACAGAACCACAGAAGAGCTAAGTGTAGAAATAACTACATGGCAAGGGCAAGTGTTATATAACTCCTCACTGTATCATGAGACTACTGGAATTCTTCCGGGTTTAGATCCTGTTGGAAAAGATCCAGTTTGAGCTTTTATTTCTATCCAGACTCCAAACTCAGATATTCCAACTTGTATTAGCAAGAAAAGTCATATTTTACTTGTATAGGAAAGAAAACTGCTAATTTTTATGATAGTTATCTTTTATGAAATACGTGCACAAACTTTTATAAAACAAGCATACATATAAAATCTCAGGCACCAGATGAACTAATCTGCTTGAGTTACTGGAGTGTCTATTTGCCTCCAGACAATCTTCTGTGAGCCTACTAAGAACAGTGACTGTATGTAAGTGAGCAAAAGGTAGTAAAATAAGAGTTTACAATGGGAGGGGCAAGAAATCAAGATGATGAATGAATGCTTTGATAGTGTAGAATGTCATTAAATTTCTGAAAGCTGAAACAAGGGCAACAGGAAAAAAAAAATCCACCCTATAACCTTTGACTTTAAACTAAAGTCTGTGTTGCTTGCAAGATGTCTCTATTTCTGAGTTTTGGAGGCTTCAGGAAGAGTTGACTGAAAGCCTTCTGCTGATTCAATTGCCTTTTGCATGCTTCATAGCCTCTCCTCATTACTGAGCTTCTGTTTCTCCAGTGTCCAGCTTTTCATTCCATCCCCAAGTGGCACCATGTGTAATCAATACAAGTCCAAGTAGCTCTATGAAGGCAGGTGATTGTATTAAGAACTCTGACATCCTCTTACGTTGTTGTTAATTAAAAAAAATACATATTTACTTATTTTAGGTGGCCATTACCTTCTTGTCTGCTGCATGGTCCAGGGTTACTGTCAGGGACGAGCTTATGGCCAAAAGGAACTCTTGTTCTGATAACGTATGGCAAATCTTATTTTTCTTACAAGAAAAAGGAATCAAAATTAGAATTAGTTAGGAACTAGAATACCTTATCTAGTGAAGGTGCTTTGACACCCCTTCTATTTAATTTTTGAATCTTGCTAGCAATACCACAGAGTTAATAGCAATGACTGAAGAAAAATATCCATTAGCACAGTGCTACTGTGTGGTATGCACTCCATAGCCATTACTTTCAGAAATCACTTAGTTTAGGGCACTTTCTTATGACTTTTCTCTCAAACACACCCTATTAACAATGCACTTTGTCTCTGACTGTATTGCAGCTGATGATAAACAGATGGATCTCGGTCACTGGATGAATATGAGAAAGCTGCTGGAGCATGGTATGGTTTGTATTCCCATCCAGCTGCCTCGGGCTTCTGTCCTCTTGAAACCCTGCTAAACAGCAAAGGCTTCTAATTAGAGTGAGGGTGAGGGTCTCTTTCTGGCCATTTATCACTTTCTTAGGCAGGGCTTCCATGGATTTGCAAGAGGGAAAATGCACGATGCTGTCAAAACAGCATCTTCTTCAGAGTGACCTGAAGAAAAATGGGGTTTGTATGAAACAAACACACAAGATTGTTATGTGGGTGGGGAAGGGAAAAGAAGTAAGAAAGATGGTGAAAATCGCTGATATCTCACATAAAACAGCTCCTGACATACTAATTGGTTTGAAATGATGCTGTGAGTCACTGGGGACACAAACCAATATCACAGGCTTCAACAGTGGACATTATGCAACACTAAGTGATGATCTCTGGATGTTTGAATTGTGGTTTGGGGTTTTTTTTAGGGCCGTTTGCTTCCATAATAAAACCTCCTTTTGTGGCAATAAGGTCTAATGCTGCACACAGCGCCACTCTGGGTATGAGATTTTATCTGTGTGAAGTTGAGTGGTCCGAGGTGATTATAAGTCTACTAAAATCCGCTGGAAAAACATTTTCACGTGGCCAATGCCTCGTGAGGCTGAAATGGAGCGCTGGCACTGTGTAGGTGTGCCGGACCAGCTGCCAGCCTCTTAGATTTTCTTTTTTTTTTTTCTTTTTATCCCAGTTCTTAGAAAATGATGACAATGGTAAAGATACTGATATCGAGACAATAGAAAATGGAGACACCGTCTGCATTTTGCTAATTCTTTGCCCACTTTCTGTCTGGAGGTCTGAGCTCATCATCTCATGCGGGGAGTGCCCCTCGCTGTGAGGCGAAAGCAGAGGTGATGAGGGGAAGGTGGAGATAATACAGGTTTTTCTCCCCTCATACCTCCTCTTTCAGGGTACCATAAGGGGGAGGGCAGGCGATGGTGCCAGGCATTGACTGCATTTGCATCTCAATGCCCCGGTGTGTCCCCTCCTGGCGCCTGCCCGGGTCAAGGCTGTGAGGGGGGACAGGAAATGGCGGCGCCTCCTCCCCCCCATTGAGCTGCCTCGCGCACCCGCCCAGCCTGAGGTCACCTGGAGCCGGCCAGGCGGTGCTGAACCCCTCTGTGAAAATGGCTGGAATTGGGCTTTATCCAGCAGCCTTCTGCCCCAGGACTGGCCTAGGAGGCAGGCAATTCCGTGCTGCCATGAGGCGTGGAAAGCCCTGTGTGCCTGGTTGCAGCTTTGTCTCAGTGCTGTCATGAAGGTGTAGGTGTCGCGCTGTCCCCCGGGCTGAAGGGCTGAGGTGGTGTGCGGAGCCTCCCTGGCTGTCCCCGTGGGGAGGATGGTGCCCCAGACTTTGCCTGTGTATTTACATCTGTGTGATGTGCCAGAAGGCTTGGTCACCGTTTTGTGGCAAGTTAATAAGGTTTTATACCTGCCTTGAGACAGCCGCCTAAGAAGGAGAGGAGAGAGGCTGCCTCAGGCTCCTGGAGCTTTCCCTATCCTCACAAAGTTGCCCTGCTGGGCTGTTTCCGCTCCCAGCCGTGCTGATAACCCTCACCGCCCTGACAGCAAATAAACCCTGCGGTTCCCCAAACGTTGGGACACATCCTGCAATTCCGCCTGGAACGGGGTCAGTCAACTGTCAGCGAGTGACCCATTTTTCCAGCTGCTGCCAAGTGCGTTTAGCCGAGGCAGCCAGGCTTCGAGCTGTGTCCCTCCCCCAAAAAGTGTTGATGTGTGAAAAGAAAATAGGAGTTTTAGTAGTAACAATATTTGAAAACCAAAAGGAGGCTGAGGTGGGTACTAAAAAGTCACTGTAAAATCACAAAACCTAGTTCTGGAATAAGTGCGTGCTTCCCCAGTATTTTTGCTTGCCATAGGGACCACCACAGTTCAGAGAATTTTAGAGGGACATTTTTAAAACACTCAAGACTGATTCTAGTGGAGGGAGGGGGAGTGAGCAGCTATTTGAAATGAGGCTCTTGCAGTGCCCATGAAAATCAAATGTTTGTTCTGTTGTAGTTTTACCTCATCTGGATTGTAGATTTCCCGGAGACTTGGATACATTTGTGCATGAAGGACATCCATCTCAACAAAATGTGTTATTGCTGCATACAGGAAGGAGGACCTGTTGTTGCCATGTACGTTTCTTTCCCTTTCTCTTTTATATCTTATTGCTCTCTCAGACAAACCTCAGATGGTCACTTTTGCGCTGATCTCGCCAAAGTCTTCTGAGCTGTTTTTGGAAAGCGACAGGAAAACCTTAAAATATTTTTCTCACCTTGAGGTCGGTATGCTTCTAACATATGGATTGGGACTGAATGTTTTCAAACACAGGCTAAATAGATCCTTTATTTCTACTGAACCATTAGAAATAATCTTAAAGACCTGCTTGGAGTGTATTTTGTACATGAGTTAAAATAATTTGTAAATAGTTTTTCAAAAAATGATGCTTATGATGTTTTAGATGTGAGAAATTTCTGTTACTATTTGATCTTTCCCCTTAGTAATGGAAAGTATTCATCTCTATATAAAAAACTGATATTGATATCAATATGTATATAAATTTCATACACTTCTCCCAATTTGTTCCTCTTACTTGCATAACAATACTTTTACATTATGCTCTTGTGTGTTACAGTAATCTCTCCCACCTTGGGAATAAAAAAAAAAATCACCTGCACATCTGTCCCCACTCTCATAATAATAAAACTTTTATGCTCCAGTGAATATTTTATCTCCAAGCACTGACACCAAAGTCCTCCGATGGGGCTGCACAGAGAGTTTAAAAGTAGGATGCCCTGTGGCAGTTAATCATAGCTAATGCAGAGCTCAGGAGGAAGGGGAAATGATTTTATGACTGTAAATGGAAAAAGGACAAATAAACAGGGCTGGGAAGAGGAGCTGCCGTGGGCAGGGGAGCCTCAGGCTTTTGGTGTGGTTGCAGGAAATGGGCTCTTTGCATCAGGAGGGGTGCCACAAATGCACTCAGGGCTTTCAGAGATGTATTTAGGTCACTGACACTTTGAAAGCTTTATACTTTTTGAGTCTAGGGGCTGTGACAAAGGCCTGTAAACTCAGAGTGAAGGCTAGCATCCATCCGTGGCTGGCCTTATTGTATCCCCAGGAATTTCGGATCAATGAAGGATGTTAGCAATTATGTGCTGAAATAACTAAGTACAATGGGATGAGGTAAGGAAAGCGACTCAGCCTTGAATTTGAATTTCTTTTGGTTTCTGTCAGTTTGTGCCAACACCCCTTGCAATGCGTAGTGTGTCTCCGGGGCTGCCCTATATTGTTCAGTACAGGAAATTTGAGAGACACAAGTTCAGCAGCAAACGTCAAAAGTTGCATGTGTGGATGCAATCTTTTCCCTGGTGTATGGGGCAGTTTTACTGCTGGGCTTCTGAAGGTATTTTGTGGATGAGATGCTGGTTTCTCTCTTTTGGCACAAAATCTTTTATAGCAGGTGTTGTTCTGGTTTTTAAGGCTGAGAAGAAGTAGCCGTGATGTCACTTGACTTCCTGCAAAGCTCCAACCCCCAGCGTGCTGTGAAGAAAGTCCCGTGTGCCGCCTCATGCTCTGCTTGTTCCCTGTGGTTCTTTCCGCTCGTAATTCCCAAAGGGCCAAACCCAGGGTTGTATGCCTGACCCCCGTATCCAGGCCACTGGGCAGACTGAAGCAAGGAGGAGGAATTCCTTTGAAGTTGTGGAGCTGCTCCCCAGTAGCTGACTTGAGCCCAGTGGTGGGTGCAGTGTCCCATGGTCCTCACGCTGTCTCCCTGAAAGGGATCTGATTCCCGCTGCTCCCTGCAGCTCAACCATATCAGTTCCACTGCAGTGCAGCCTTCTCCCATTGCTGAGTAGTGGGCTGAGCCTGGCTCTGAGCTACCTCAGGATGACAGACACTCACAGAAAACCCCATAAAAAACTTCCTTTCTTAAAAGCCAAAACACACGCTAGGAGAGCCCAGAGTCTGTGACTTCCAGTTAGGGCAGTTAATCAAAACATTTGCCATGTATTGTGTGAGCTCCTTCACAGTTTGTGCATTTATCTTTTAAACATCTGCGGAACAGCATGGCTTAGATAGGTTTCTGTTACTACTCTGAGCCTTCATTGGCTTTCAAGAATGAGTGAAGAGGAGCCAGACAACATAAAGGGCAGGCAATCAAAGCTTTTGACTCTTAGATCCTCGCAGATGGGCCTCCTGATGAAATGACTAACAACTGTTGCCAGATCAGCAAGTAGCAACCACAAGGCACCTGTATTTATTTAACTTTCATTTTACCAGATAACTTGTCTTTATGCTTTGGAGTTTTAACTATGGATTATAAGTCACGAGGCTTCCTTCAGATCTCCCTAGCACAAGTGTAAAATGAGTCACTTGAGATTGGTTGGTGATAAGAGTTCTTCTACTGTACAAGCAGTAGATGCAAAGGCAGGATCAGGCCAAGGTGCAGATCATGGGTCCAGTGTCTAGTTTGTTTGAAACATCTTTATTGCCCGCTTCTGGGGTGAAGTCTTCAATGGGCATGCACTAAAGGGAGGAAAGGTTTCTAGCAGCAGCCTTTGGTTATCATTAAAATAAATAAATAAATAAAAATCAGTGACCTCATTTTTCTTTTCTGAATGGCTCTGCATCTTGGGAATTCCACTGTGCTAAAGGAGACTATCTGCATCCAGGGCCCCCCCAGCTCCTTCAGTTCTGCCTGGGTGAGACTCAAGGTGAGGGGCAGCCAGCTTCCCTGACCTTGCAAGCTGCCTGCCAAAACCGAGATGTTGCCAGATGCCTCAGGCTACAAACCTTGCACCTCAGAGCACCAGTTCCAGGAATGACTCGCAGGTGGTGTTGCCAGCAGCTCCACAGGAGCTTTGTTGCTCCGACCATTATGGAAAGGAACAAAGCTGTCTTGCAGCCTTTCACAGGCACTGACTCTGATTGCCCGGTCACCCCAGTGCCAATCCAGCCCTGCTGCCAGACACCTCGGTGTAGCCCTGGCACTGAAGTCTACTGCTTGCTCACAAGCAATATGAGGTTTGCCTGTTCCCCTGCTTTCCCTGAAGGCAAATATCAAGAATATGCCATGCTGAATGTTGGATACATATTGGATATTCTGTCTGGACAGGTTAGAACACGCTTTGTGGCTCTGATTGCTACTGGTTTTGGGTGCTGTGAAGGGACCCATGGTGGGTGTTCGGCTGTTCCTGGAAAGCAGTCAGCTCCTCTGTTCCTGGAGTCGGATATCTGAACAACGGCAAATGCCAAATCCGTAATTATTTCTGTATGTACCATTCTCCAGTTTTATAGCTGATGCTTTACCTGTGTGCTTTTGGTCACTAGTGGCTTTTGTTCAGCAAATAACATCTTGGTCATATGTGTGATACGGCCTGTTGACATAGGATAAAGTCACAAAGTGAACGTGCTCAAGTGTTAAGAAGCAATGTTGCAGCAGTACTATGAGAGTTGGCCCATGGGTTTTAGCAATCCCTGCAGCTGTGTCTGTATTTAGGGATATGCTTTGGTGTCTAAATGAGCACATGTATTCTCCTTCTGATAGTGGAAACTAGTTAGAACATCGAGTTCTGCCAAATTCAATCATACGTGGTTTTTTTTTTTTAATGTCTACAACAAGATCTGATAGTTTAAAAAGCTTTCAATGTGCCTCTTTCTGGGGATGGTTTTCTTTGGTCACTTCTGTCTATCTCTCTTCTGATTCCAAATATGATGAAGAGGAAATGTAGCTGATTTAAGTACTTCAAGCTAGTGAAATTAGACCAGATTGATTAAGAGCATGTGTGGCAAGCATAGCACTTGGAAGCAAACCTGCTGTTCCTCCTGAGAAATATTCTTACTGAGGGACTTAAAATTCAGATCGATCCCAAGTTTTCAGTATCAGGATTATTTAAATATTCAGCTCTGTCTTATTGCTAACTTTAGGCTATAGGGTGTGATCTGTCTTCATGTTAAATAAAGCTTTCTTTTGCAAGGAATTTTGCAGAAAGAAGTGAAATCGAGTGGAGCTGGGGGAAGCTGTGGCACATGGTGTGTCATCCAAGCAAGAATGGTCCAGTCTTTCCCCGGCTCCCCAGGTAACACATTTGCTTCACTGTGGCTTCTTTTCCTGGAGTCATCTCCTGCAGAGAGTAGCTTGGATCTGAATTTATGCAAATATAAAAGCACTGAAGTGTCTTGCATTGTCCAGAATCATAATCATGAAATGAAAGTGCAGGTTAGAACTAAGGTTAACTGCGAATTTCCTGGGCTTTGTGAATTTTAAAAATCAAATTTGCTTTTGCCTTACCATCACATCTTAGAATCAAATTTCCTTGTTTGTTTTTAAGATAAGGAGAAAAAAAACAGGAACAGGATTTTATTTCACCAAGAAAAATGTGGTGAGGCTAATTTTTGTTAGGTTTTGCTAAAACAAGCAGGCAAACTCACTGGCTGCAATCATTATTTGTAAATCGATGGACATCTTCAGCCAGGAATATCTATATTTATTTTTCTCTTATAAAGCAAAACATCTGATGTTTGCTTCTGTGCAGAGACTTTGGCAATACTGACAGCTTTTTCCATAAGTTACCACTGGCAGCAAGAGTCACATAAAAGTGCATCAATCTGGCCAGTAACTCCAGACTTTCATTCCCAGGAAATGTTAGGAAAAAACACCAGCATAGGACTTGGAGGCTGAAAATGAGACCATTATGTAGATATGTGGTTTGTCTTCAATAAGCACAGTTAAAATTTGCTTCTTCTGGAAATAAATGTGTGTGGTATGAGATAGGATCAAATGCGGCATCGTTCACTGTTGCTGGTATTGATGAGGAGTCATGAGCGACCACACAAATCCAAGCCTTTGCATGGTTGTGGACATGCTGTTGAGCATATCAGCAAAGAACAAGAGCAGGGCTGGGTTTGGGAGGGTAAAGCTGCTGCAGGAAATGTTTTTCAGTTGTGGCATATGCTGGACTTGCTCATGTTCTGTGAAGAGCTGGTTTGTCCAGCTTTACAGATAAAACGTGTGATCTACTTCTGACAAAAAAATGTACGAAGGAGGTTGACAAAACTTCTGTTTTTTTCTGTGCAGTTCTTGTACCTGTCAAAAGGATTTTATGAGATGGAGAATGAGGTGAGTATGTGGTTTCCTGAACTGTGACTGAAAGGAGATGGATTTGTTGAGACAATTTTGACAATGCGTTTGTTGCTGTAAAGGAACATTTGGAAAATCCTGTTTGGTGTGTTTGAGTGTGGCAATCCTCTGATGCTCTTCCTCATGGCAAACTGCAGCAACTCTGACTGGGATCAGAGCAGGTGTTGCCCCATTCATAATAAAGGTGTTGAAACCCTTTCTGCAGCAGTGTCTCTAACGTGGTATCTTGGGGTGTATTTGCTGAGTCAGCAGTGTTACTGGTTCACTGGTGGCCCTGCACATGCTGTGTCTAAAATTAGGGCAGGCTCTGCTTATCTCCTGGTGGGTAGGAAAAGAGCACAGGAGTGGGAGAGCTAAGAATGAACAACGTAAGCGTAAGGAAGAGGATTCCCACTTTTCTTCAGTGGCTCGCGCAGAGTAACCTGAACTTTGTTGCCCTGCTCTTGCTGCTGATTACGTGACAGCTTTCCCTTTGCTTTGCCATTAACTAATTGGACCTCAGACTGCCTGTTAACGAAGTAATTTGCCGCATCTGCTTCCACTTTCCATGTCACGGACAGTTGCTGGTTTTGCAAAGTGTTCTGTGTTTGTCAAGTTGCTCTGCCTGCCCGCAAATGTTTTCCCTGCTCAAATTTTTTAGGCTCATACCTCAAGGACTTGTTACTAGGTAACAGAGTTCCATTTGCCAATTGCCCACTATTTCCTTCTCATGGTATTACAGGCCTGATTATTAACATTTAGTTCAGAGAAATTGCTGTCATTATGTGAAGTAACTTCCTTTAGAGGTTACTCATTAACCTTAGGTATTTTACTGTGCGATTATAATTGCCAAATGCCATAGGCATGGAAAACCTTTGAACTCCTCAAGGTATTAGTGTATGGGAGAAATGGTATCAGCTGAGATTTTTATACATTCTCCACATCTCCCCCAGCCCCCAGTTATTTTTCCTTTTGACTGTATTCTTGTTCCATTTCTGTTGACATGCTTTGTAGCATACAGGGCCTGCTCAGCTGCTGGAGAAGAGAATGTTTTCCTCTGGAAGGGAATCAGTTTCTTCCGTTCCCCTACAGATCAGAGATTAGGCCTTGCCATTTTAGTGGTGCATCTGCTTTCCAGTGCAACTAAGAACAGAACTTGATTCCTTGCCCTTGTGTGAAAAGTGAAATAATTGGAAAGCCAACAGTCTTGTATGGCATGGTCTGTACTGTTACCATGTACAGTTTTCCAGCACTTAGGATGGCTCTTCCATATTTGCTTTGGAGGGAATCTCAATCAACTCTACTGCTCTAGATTATGTTCAAGGAATGGAAATTTTCAGACAAAACCCCACCATTCCTCTGGTTTTTTTCTCTCATTGTCTATACAAACAAAATCAGCTGCATACTAAAACATTTGCCTCAGGACAACATGTGTTCTCTGGAAAAATCTTACTAAATATATTTGTCTTTCTCCCCTAACCCATCTCTCCTCAGAAGTGCATTGGCATTCCTAGTAATTTGATTCCTCTGACAGGATAGAGCAAAGCTGCTCTAGCTGTAGTGTGGGCCTGTGTTGTTATGTGACTTCAGTGAGGAAATATCATATCTAGGAAATTAGGGAATGTGCAAGTGAGATACATACATAGTGCTTAAATAGAACTAAAAAAAGTACAGAAAAATTACCCAGGCAATAGGCACGTTTTTACATGGAGTCACACCTAGTTTTGGTGATAGGAAACATGTCGTGGTGGACAATGAAACCATTAGTCTGGTAAATCTTCTAAAATACAACAGTAGAAAAACCAGTTCTATAAACAAAAAGTGGGGAAAACAAAGGTGAGATTAACAAATGAGTTACCCCAAGCCCAAGGAGAATAAAACAAGAAGATATGACAGAGCAACTCTATCAAGCCCTTGATTTTACATTGCTTGACCATTCTGCTCTGTTCTTTTAATCTCAGCATGAGCTTTTGGGTTTTTTTGAAGGGGAAAAAAATGAGGAAAAAACCTGAAAACCAGTTATGTCCTTGCATGATGCACATAGTACAATCTCCGTGATGAAAGTGCCAAGTCAATACCTGGATATTTTTAATGAAAAATGTTTAGCGACACAGTTTTCGATAGTGCCCTAACACTCATTTTCTCGTGGTAATTTGTTTCTTTTTGCATTCTCTAGAACAAATTTTACTCCTGATTTCAGTGGATTTTCTCAGTTGACAATGCGTCAGCTGTAACTTCTCAACTACTGTGTGTTGCAATGAGCTAAGCAGTGGAATTTGTGTTGACATCTAATGTTACTCTCTGGGGTAAATTTAGTGATCCATGAAGTCCAAGCAGTGCAGAATGTGGGTAACACTTTAAAACGTCTATTAGTAAAAATGTGCTTCACTAAATTCCTGTCTGCTCCTTTTATTTAACATGCTCACCTGCAGCTCCAGGTCTGATTCACGGATACATAATTCAGCACTGTAGGAATAGCTCAGTTTTCAGTTTTCACTTTATAGGTTTATTGTCAATAAATCTACATCATTTAATGCAGACTAGTAGTAGCATTTAAAAGCAAGCACACCTCCATCTAGCATTAATTACTTAGAGCCCTTCTGTGTTACATTTTTTACATGTGTTGAGTTTGCAAGTGCAGAAGAAAGAGATTTATTTTTAGATCAAAATTAGACTGTGGTAATACACGGTGAAGTACTTTCTCCCACGGAAGTTGTGGCAAATTTTATGTTAAACAATCATTATTAGGTTTCCACAGAAGACAGTGCAATAGGAATAAATCTCTCTTGTAGCAACTTTCATTGTAACTCCACTTAAGGGTGAGAAAAAAAAAAAGGAAACAAAAAGAGGCTTAGAGTACAGCATGAACTGTGCTGTCCTTAGGACATACAATATCAGGCTAAAGTTGTAAATACTCTTTATTTCCTTAAGGTCTGGATATGTGCCTTTGTGAGTCTCATTGGAAGCAGGATTTATTGATCTGGAATCTCTTAGAAACACCTGTGAGGTTCAGTGTGTTATTTACTTATACAAGTTTGTTTCTTTTGGAAAATGAAATGCCTATCGATCCCATAAAATGGACAAAATGTTATTGATTGTCCACCAGAAAGGTTACATTTAAACTTATTGGGGGGAAAAAAGATATTTTCAAGATGCTTGGTAAAGTATTCCAGCTTGCTTGCTTACTTATTTATTTATTTGTCTGTTTGTATATTTATTTATTTATTTATTTATTTTAAATAATTCCTCTTTACTAGTCCTGATGTGGTCATGTTTTATTCCTTTCATCAAGAAGGAAAAAATGGAACCTGTGACTGATGGTGTATTGAAGAAGAGAGGATTGGTTGTTTGGGGATTTTGTTTGTTTGTTTGTTTTTCCCTGGAAGGGAGAGAATAAGAAGAAATCTTGGTCTCTTAAAAACAAGAAAAAAAGGCAAGAAACTGATTAGCCTTCCTGATTTCAATAACATCTGACTTGCTGCATTGTGATGATGTTTCATTTTTCTATTTGCTTTTCCCCCCCTTTGAATGCAAAGCTGGGATCTGTTGTTCCTGATTAAATGTGTGGGGAGCTGCGTGCCTTCAGAAAATTGCAAACTAGGCTATCCCTGCACCTCCATTCCTTGTGTCCTCTGTTGCCCAATGTGGAAGTTGTGGCTCTGTGGGGATTTACTGTTTCCTCTTAGGATCACCTGTGCTGTGGCTTAAATAAAAGTTTGTTTCTTCAGCTGTCTGACTTCAGAGTTTATCTGACTCAGGCTGACCCCTCAGTTTTATAATGAGCTAGTTTATTTGCTTGTGCAAATTGGGTTTTCTTAGACAGAAATATAACAGACTGTAAAGAGGCCAATCTTTTGATCATTTCACCTCCGGAAGGGGGAAAGCTACAATGCCTTTCTGCACTCACTGGGCACTCCCTGGGTTGTTAATAACATTAAGTTACTGTTCCTGAACACTTTGTGGTAGGATTTTTATTTTTTTTTTTTCATACCATGTTGTAAAAGTCTGGTGTTTAGAAAAATGTTGTTTCTTCTGTCCATGCTAGAAATATTGATGGGGTTTAGAGTTTAATTACTTCTCTATTCGCAGGAAATAGAGAGCCTTTGCTTAGCAACCAGTCTGACTGTTTCTAATTCTTCTTTAAATATATCTTTGTGTTACACCTACAGTTGTGCACACAGGGAAGCATGAGGCAGAATGCTGGAAGAAAAGGAGGGGTAAATAATTGTGAGTAAATAAATTGTGAAAATGGTGCCAATTTTTCCTCGATGGGCCTTGATCCTCCAATACAGCCCAACAAAGCTGTGAGTGATACACCAAAATATCTTTTTAATAAACAACGTAGGCAGTAGGAAATAATACTGGTCAGGGCTTGTTTTTCTGGCTCGGGGCCTCATTCCAACCTGTTGCAACCAGCTATTGAACGTCTTTGGGGACACCCCCACACAGGAGGCCCCACGGAGGAAAGGAACTTTTACATTTGTGTTTGACTGGGAGCCTTGCCAGTGGCTAAGTTCAAAGTGCAGTTTCCAGTAATTTGCTGTTACTACTCCGTGTGTTTGATAGGCCAGGACAGAAGCATGCAACCCGAAGTAATATTTCCTGATTTCTGACATTTCTCAAGATATGAATGGAGGTTGCTGAGGCACTAAAACTCGGAAGGGTTTTCCTGACTCCAACACCTTTGATGCTTTCCTTTTCTCCTCTCGCATAGCCCCTTTCCCTGCCCCCATCTCCTCCCTTAGATCACGTTCCCTGCTGTTGTCAGTTCCGTATTTGGATGACATTCATATTGATTGTTTCCCTGTGCAAACACTGTGCGGCTGGTCTTATGCAGCTAGAGAAATCCTATTGATTTACTGAGTGTGAGGGTTATTTAGATTGATATCCTTCTATAGTAGAGGTAACACTTTCATCTCCCCTTAGAATTATGGTTAACCTTTCCATTTTGGGGGGAGGGGGTGCAAATGAATTTCTTTTGCCCTGTTGACTGTGATAAGAGAGAGGTAAGCACAGGGAGAAGCCAGTGGAATAGCTACTGTTCTCTCCAACGTATGCAGTTGTAGGCCATGTGTATGCCATTGTGGTTATGGAAGAAGCATCCTCTGTAATTAAGATTATATAAGCATCCCTATTGTAATTCTTTGTTTTCTGCTTTCCAAAACTTGCCTCTTTTGGGCTGATGTTTTCCTGGCTTGTTCTTTGCCATGTCACAACTTAATTATTTATTTTCCAAGCAGGGATACAAATGTTGGAGAGAGCTGAGGAAATGGACCTCTCTTGCCTGCTTGAAAAAGAAAAATCTTGACATTTTTTAAAATTAGATCCAAAGACCAAATGTTTCCTGGATGTGACTGTCAACGAGTGGAAAAACCTTTTGGGGAACACTAATTGCTGATAATCTACATTTGTGCAAAAAGTAATACCAGTGTGCTTTTTGAGGGCAGCCTGAAATGCTTAAAATCCTAATTCCCTGTTTTTTACAGCTTAAATGTGCAGACTTCCTAGGCCCACAGGGGCGTGGGTGTATTAGTACAGTTACCTACAAAAGCAGAGCAGCAGGAAATTTAAAGGTGCAGTATTCAGCTGTAACTGCACCCCTTCAGCAAAGTGAATGCCTACAGCAACAAAAGCTGAGTGCTGAAACTCTGTCCTGGTTCTGCACTGCAGCTTCACTTTTCAGCTGAAACTGTCATCTCACTTCTAAAATTCCTTTGGCTAGTATGTAGCTTGAGTTTTCAAATAAATAAGCAAACAAATACCTTTTCTTCCAGAGAGCACTGACAGGTGTTCACACAATCCAAGCACTCCTGAGGTTTTAATTATTAAACTAAATGGTTCCTTGAAAGCAGAGGAATTTGGAGTTAATTCTGATCTTTATACTTGTGCTGATCACTTTGCATCCACTCTAGTGTGTCCACTGTGGTGACATCCATGAGACTGCCTAAACAGCAACTGAAGGAAACACTGAGAACATATTTTGGAGCTGAACGTTTCTAGTACTGTAATTGGAATTGCATTATTCATGATTAGTGCCTTTTTTCCGATGTTTAGTCAAGAATTCTCAAGGGGGGGTAGTGGGAGAAAGCACTGAGTAGCAAATAATCACAAGATGATCTTCAGTGGCAGTTAATTTGCCCGCAGTGCATCACTGGTACCAGGGTGTTTGTCATGTGGCAGGCAGCTGTGTTCCACTGCCGGATGCTCAGCCCTCCTCCTCTTTAACCAGCTGCAGTGCTTTGGCCTCCCTCTGTTTTGGTTTCCAGCCAGAAGGATATGAGTGGAGTGGAAGGGAGAAACCTGCAAACTGGTCCATGTTTTTTTTTTTTTTTTATTTAATTGTGTGCAAGAATAATTCACCGATGGCTGGGCTGCACAAATGTGTTAAACCCACAATCTCCTGTGTGTACCAAAGCCTCTGGCTGTGTTACCTGTGCTGTGAAGTGACTGAAGAATGTTAGGTTGCATCATGAGACCAAACAGCAGGTAAACAAAAGGAGCATGCCATGTTCAAATGAAATAACTCCTCGTAAACCTGGAGGATTGCAGCGAACTTTGTTGCTGAGTGGTTTCCTGGCCAAGAGAAGCACCAAAGATGTTACACTGAATAACTGGAAGGGGTTACTACACTGAAACTGCAGCCTAACCCTATTGAGGAAGAAGTAGGGCTCACCAGATCGCACAGGAAGTTTTCAGTATAGTCCCTCGTGCCTTCATTGTTGATATGTGAAACCAGAATAATATTCCAGAGGCTTTCTTTGGTTTCCATAATATTTGCTTGGATGTGAATTGTACAGAGGGAGCTGGATTCAAACTTTGAGATCGTCTGTACAAAACAAGAAATAGCGAAAGAAGGAACGTGCCCTGTTGTTCACTGTAACAATAAACATGGAAAATGATTCAATGATCTGTGAAGTTCAGCACAAGTCTCACTCAAATAGTGAAATTTCTGAGAACAGAGCAACTGTCACACTAGTTTAGATCAGAGATTATTGTGACCATGTATCCTGTCTCCTGCAGAGGCTGGTGAGAGTGGGATTGGGAAAGAGCCTGTGAAAAGAGGTATATATTTGAAATGATTTTTCCCTGCTGTACCTTCCGATGGAGAGTTGTACAGCAAATTGTATTCTGACATTTGCTTTCAGACCATTGTGCTTGAGACCAGCTCCTGGATGTATTCATCCTTCATTTCTCTGATCTCCATTTGAACCTGTGTGTTTCCTTGCCTCAACCAGCCCCTGTGGGCACTGAGTTCCACACTGTAATTGTTTCATGAAAAAGCACTTCCTTTTGTTCCTAAATTGCTGCCAGTTTAAAACAGGCTTCCCGACTTCCTTTATTACATACAGTAAATAATTCCCTTTTTTTTACCACATCATTCCATTCATTATTTTTCAGATGTTGATTCTGTCCTCTCTTAGCCAGCTGGCATGCCCTAATTTATTTATTTTCTACTTGTCCAGAAGTTGTTCTTTACTTTCCACATTGCCTTTTCCTCTAATCTTTTCTAGTCCTTCTGTGTGCTTTGTGGGATGCACAGTGTGGAGGTGAATGCAGCAGTGTAATCAAAGGGCTCTAATGAGTAACCCCGTAGGTTGCTTGTATGAGCAAAATGCCTGTGGACTTGAGCCAAAGGTTGTGCTGATTAGCCTGGGAAGACTGGTACTGTCAGGCTTTGTCTGTGTGGTGTCAGAACAAGATAAAGCTGTACAAGCGCTCCTTGTTACATGCTTTAAGTTCATCATCTCTGTTCTGAAGTTACAGCTGTGATGCCAAAGCTCTAAATAAACAATACTTCAAGTTTCAGTACCTGAAAGAGTGGGTGCCAAAAGAAAAAGATGATACCAGCCATGATGGGGTGATGAAAGTCTGTGAGGTGCTAGGGAATGAGGGGAGAAGTTTGTAATGTGTTCAACAAAAAGCTATTGCACCCTTCAAACCCTGCAATCAATAAATGAGTGGTTTTTTAGGTTCTTTCTTGATCCTTTAATTTATTTGCATATGTGAATTTTTGCCTGAATGCTGATACGCGCTGCCCTTAAAAAGGGATTTTGTAGTGGAAGGTGGGGATGTGTGTTTGAGACTCCTCTCAAATCTTAGCTTCACAGAGCCCTGAAAGCCCCGTGCACTTCAGTAACAGCCATTTGCACAAGCCTTACAACGCAGCGAAAATTCAAATGGTTCCTTTTGTGGCGAGGTTACAAGTCAATAATTTGAGCTCGGATTGTGTCCATATCCGGTGAAGAGCGAGGATTACATGCCCCCCGCCTTCCCCTCGCTGTCCTGCCTAACGAATCCAGACCCATTCCCCGCAGGGAGCCGAGCAGGCGAAAGGAAGGGAGTGTCGTCCTCCTGGGAGCTGTTACAGCATCCGCTCCCCCCAGGAAAGAGGAGGGAGGAATTCCGACAATTCCTTGCCAAGCTATTCCAAGGATAGAGCACTTACACCCCACCAGCTAATCAGGGCTGTTCCTTAAGGCTTTATTTTAGCATCTGGACTTCAGTAACTTTTTTAAGCCTAGTTTTGTACTGCGGATTACTGTGAATTTAGATCCAAACCATTGCTTGAGTTGCACATCCAAAATAAGCATTGTTAACAAAAGCCAAGTGCCTTATGCATTTTATTCAGTGCTAAGAGCAGCTTGACTGCTAATATTTCATGTGCTGAATGAAATGGAGCTGCAGTGTTTCAAGCTAATTCTGGAATTTCGAAGCATATCCTGCATGGCAAACTGTAATGCCCCATGGTTATGCCAGTGGTGATCAGTTTGAGGCCAGTGAGATGTGAGTGAGTGTGGAAAGATACAGGATGGAGTCCTTATAAGAAGGCAAACGTACGCTTTGCCATGTTTGTTTAATATTGTCCTATTAGTTTTTTGAGGTGCCTTTGTGTATAATGTCTGCCCATGTTACCTTTTAAAATTTTTTCCAGGTCTGCTACCATTCAAATAAATCATGTATCCAAGCAAGAATTTATCCTGTCTCCTCCTAAGGCATGTAGGCTTAATACTTTTGCTGCCTAAGTCACAGTCATGGTGTTAGAAAGGTTTAAACAAAATTCTGCTGTATATCCCAGCAGTGACTTCAGAGAAATGTATGGGGAAGTGGGAAGCAAGGTAAGAAAGGAGAGAGTGGCTGGCTGAGGGAAAGAGGAGAGCATTTACCTCTCTTCTCTTGCTGTACCAGTCCAGCCTGAGTGTCTGCACGAAGGAGTTTTGAGTTTTTCACTTTGTAGGAATCATCCATGAACAAAACTGGGTAGAACTAAGCAGGACTGAACTAGTCCAGAAGGTGAGTTGCTTTGTTGTGCCACAAGAGTGTTTCTCTCCAGCTCCGGTCGAGCGTTCTGGCTTTACAGAGCTGATAGCTACACAAACAAAAGAAAAGCTCAGTTTTCCTTGTGTTGCTTTTTGCCCTTTATGCTCTAGATTTTACAAGGAATGTCATTTTTTTGTGTGTTGAACCAAAAAATTCCTAAGTGAACGAGCAGATTATTTGTTCCACAATGTGCACGTTAGTGAAAAATGCAGAACAATGGGTGTAGCCCATTTCATAGCTATTAAGCTGTATAGATCATGGGTGTAGCGACAGCTTCAACTTGCATGGGTGCCTTTTTGGCGAATACAAGGCTGCAAAAAGAAATGGAACAACTCTACCAGTGTGTTGGAAGACAAGGCCCAGATAAATAGTGTGATTAGCCAGTGGGGAGAGCAACTAATGACCAGGTGGAGAGCATCCGTTCCAGGTGCAGGATCTGAGTATAGAAACAGCACTGACCTTGCACACCCTGACTTTTACAGTAGAGTATTTAATAGGAATGGAATATGCAGGTAAATGAAAGCTAACTTAGTGATGTCTGGCTATAATCCCTTTGTCACAACCCCCTTTGTTATCTAACACACTTACAAGGTGTGGACATCAAATTGTAAGTGCAAAAGGACTCTAAATTGTCTCTCTTTATTACCCTTCCAGGGAGAAAATGGTGCTGATGAATGTATAAATCTGAAGAAGAGTGAGACAATAATGTGAGTATGTGTATAATGTAATATATTGTTATTACTAGAAAGGTAGAAAAATGCCTGTCAGGAAACTACTCTCAAAGCTTTTAATTGTAAATTGGGATTCCAGGTGTAAGTTCTGTAGGGACTTGATTAGATTCGCTGTCTCCCCCCTCAACACTCTGGGATAATGATTAGTTCACTATCCTGAGCTGTCTCTCATAATGGAATGAATCTATTAGTTGTATGTTTCTGTTACAATTATTTGCAATAAAATAATTGTTTCAAGTTACATTTGCATGGTAATGGACAGGCTTTGGCTGTTCAGGAAGGATGAACAGATCAAATTGCAGGGTTGCTTACAGAATCAGGAACATGGGGTGGTGTTGGCTTTATAGTTTGTTTGTTCTTTTGGAGACTGTTCTACTATTCATAATGAAGCATTTGGGAAGCTAAAGAGATGATATAGTGGTCTGGTGTCTAGGACACTTCACTGTCTGGAGGGGGACACCAGCTCCTTGCTCCAGTGAACATTTGGAATACTAATTTCTCACCTCATCTTTCCTCTCTTGTCCTGCTGTTTATACTTTTCTTCCCCTATCACCAGTCTTCCGGGATACGGAAACTGTATGGAAGCAGCTGCTGGCTATGCTGGGGAATGCCTGCTCTACCTACCTGCTGCCAAGAAGTCTTTTTGAAAGATTTCTGGGGCTAGATCTTATCCTGTGATCACAGCCAAGGTGTTTTCTGGAGCAAGGCTTGCAAGTGCAGTAGGTAGAAGAAAAGTTAGCCTGAAAATCCCATCAAAAGGAAAAAAAGAAGGACCTGAGAAAATTGGTGTCTTAGGACTTAAATTCTGAATTTATCTGCTAATGAAAATCTAGAGACCTACAGGATTAAGATTAGCTAGGTCAGGGTGTGAAAGCAGATGGTGTTACCATAGAGAGATGTCCAAATCCATCTTTTGGATTTTGGATTTAACTTTGTATGTTAACTCCTAGAAAGATGTAATGTGCTAACCACACAGTTAAGCTCAGAGCATCCCTTTCCTATTTCCCTTGGCAGCCAGTTTGTTTAACTGTAGGTCATGCCAGGAAACTAAAAAATGAAACAAATCAAAGCTGCTCTTCATTTTCTAGTCTGACTCTCTCACCTGATACATTGTGGAGCATCACCGTGGGAAGCTCAAATTCTGCCACATGCTGTGGGATGTGATACAGCACAACCTGACACAGGCTGTGTCAGCTACAGGAAGGCTGAGAATGTGATTTCCTGAAAAACAAGTGAAAGGAGGGGAAGTACGCAGCTTATGTTTTGAAGATGGCATTAGTGGAAACTCCATGAGCACTTATGTCAAAATACCTATGAAGTAGCTATTTAGTCATAGAAGTAGTTGCCGTTTATTTACAAGGCATCTGTACGTGAATTAGGAAAAATCCTTTGACATGTATCAGACCTCACAGAGATGAGTAATTCTATGGAAACAGTGTGCGTGTCAGACGTGACTGATCGCTTGTTACCCTGTATTCTCTCCTTTGTTTTTGAGTAAGACTCAAATGTAAGTGCTAGGAATAATTCAGTATGAACCAGGGAGTGTCTAGTAGAATCTGCTTGTCTCTTGCATTTCAATAGAAGATGCAAAATTTTCCTACTGAGGAAGTATTTCCCTGACAGAATCGAATTATGAGGCACTGGTCCAGCTGGTGTTAGCCAGTAAGCACTGGTTTGCATCAGGTTAGAATCTGAACTCTTTACTTTTAGATAACCTAACCCTAACCCTAATGGCTATTTTAAAAATACACTTACCAAAATGCACTAGCAGCTGTTGGTGAAACCACCCTGCGCTGTGCAGGGGTGGTTGTGATTGTTATCTGTCCTCGATCTCTTAATTCTATTTGTAGAATTATAAGGCCCTTGCTTTCAGCACCTCTGGTGTAAGGTAGGAGTGGGATCTGTGGTACGTGGCTGATGTGTGAGCTAGGAACTGGAATCAAACTCAAGGCCTCTCTTTAGGCTCCATATGTTAACTTTAATTACTTTTCTGTGTGATTTCCTTGAAATGTTTCATGGTTTTCCCAGTGCTTAAATACTGAATCTCCTATTTCCTGGACAAGTCCCTGAGCAACCTGATCTAACTGGACCTGCTCAGAGCAGGGAATTGGATTAGATGACCTCCCAGGGGTCCTTTCCAGTGCAAACTATTTTATGGAAAGTAAAAGATGCCTTTGGGACTGATAGATGAGGGATAGCAGGGGAAGCCACAAGCACTCCATTTTACCCAAAGATATGAAGCAGTTATTTTCCTGTATTTGTTGTTTCCATCTTTTTGCAGTAAATTTAATTACCATTGTGCAGGACTTTTTCACAAGAGGCTAGCCAGGAAATGATCTACAGAGGGCTGGAGATAGAATTTCTGGTTGGTAATTTGTGTTAAGTCAACCTTTCTTAACACCAGTTCTAATTCAATGAATGTAACTTCTGTATCTTGAGTGCATATATAGTTTAAGTGCAGGCGGAAAGTAAATGTTTGGCAATCAAAATGATGCACATCTGCTGAGAACTTTAATGTGAAGTGATGCAACTTTCCTGAGCAAAGAAACATCTGGAGATGACAGCAATAAGAAATCAGAGTATAGATTTATTTTTTAAGCAGACAGAAGGGCCAGGGAAGATCTGATGCATAGGACACCTTATCCCCACTGAAGATAGTGACAGCATGAGGGACCACAGCAGACCTTGCTGCCCCTTGTGTTTCCCCAGGGATTTCAATCCAGCCAATACTTCTGCATAATTTGAGACAAAGAAAGCAGAGAGCTCAGTCCTATCTGCAGTGAGCTAATTTGACTTGTTCCTCATCTAGCTGAGTAGTTGCAGCCTCCAGGGCAGTTGTGGGGCAGCTTTGTGCCGAATACTTCCCTCTATTTACACTGGTCATCCAATTGTAGAGAGAAAGTATTTCTCCTGGGCCTCTATTAAACCTCTTTGAGCTCTCTACTAACACAGGTGGCTTATGTTGGGTGTGTCATTTGGGGGAACAAAAAGGGCTAAACTGTGCACCTTGAATATGCACAGGTATGCTTTAAATGCAGACCAGAATAGCTGTAAAAGCATTGTAAGCTAAAATGTCACAGTCCTTCAGTGTTATGCATGGATTATGCACAGGGATGATTTTAGTGTTTTGTGAAATCAGTGTTGCAGACACTTGCAATAGTGGATTTTTATCAAAATATGTGGAGGGTAAATTTACTAATTCAACAGTCAAGGATTGTTGACTTAATATTAGCACTTTTGTACGCTTATGAGTTATTCTGCATAACTGTGGTTAGAAGTGTGTCTGTGCCTAAAGAAAATATATGGTAATAGAAGCATCTCTGTTTCATAGTTCAATACTTTGCCATTCACCAAGATGTCGAAGTCCTACCTCATGCTTTGGACAAAGGCCTTGTGTAAGCACAGCACTTACACTTCCTACCTGCAGAAAAGCTTCCTGTTCAGGCTTTGTCAACAGATGCACCGAGCGCAAGAATTACTGTTGACAGTGAACACTTTATTATGGGGCAGAAGATCCTCTTAAGAATGTGAGGTCAGCAGTCTGTGAGTGAAGAATTTCTTATGCACATCAACACACAAATGCTTGATGTCTAATCCTTTAATATGATTTTTATGGATTGATTTCAACAGGAATTCAAGGACAAGTCTTCAGTAGCTGAACAACCTTCTAGCAACAAGCTGGCTTTGTTGGAATTCATGCTCAGAAATTATCTCACTCTAGTTACTTTTTAATTTTGTGATTGCCAGGATCCAATCCTGTAGCTCATCTTCCACTTTTGAATGACTCCTTACTGAAGCGAAGTCCTATTGAACTTTTTGAGTATTTTTCTAAACTAAGTATGTCTGTTTCTGGAGGGATGTCTTAGGGCTGTAATAACATGTGGATGACTAGGTGACAATGTTTCATTGCTGTGAGGTTTGTCAGTCTTGTAAAGCTACTATTGATTCAGAATATAATTTCCATTTTAGATGTGCTCAACAGCTTTCTTGCTTTCAGCTTTCACCTTGCATGGCAAATTGCAGCTGGTTTGAGAGCAAACTCTTAGTCCTTTGAGAATTTCTCTGTGAGAGTCTGTCCTGAGCGTCTGTAGAGCTCTGGCTTGTTATTCTGAAACTTGCTTAGTCCTTCCCTTCCAAAAATAACCTTGTAGCTGTAAGTCTGTTCTCTAAGCTGTCACTACTTTTCTGTTCTGTGTTAGAAAATCTTTCTGCTGTATCTCATTTTTATGTGGAACACAGCCCTTCTCTAAACTGTCACGTAGTTTGTAGAGAGCTCAGGAAGAAGAGGCATCTGAAAGCTACTACAACCATCGTGTTTCAAAACCAGTTGTCAGAAATAAAAGATACCTTCTGGTTTAAGTGATGGCTAAACTTTTTCCAGCTGTTGCTCTTGTCAAAGACTTTGAATTTGGAAGGAAGTGAAGGCTTTTCGCTGTGTTGCTCCTCCACCTGAGGTACTGCTTTAGTTCATTGCACTCCAGATATTCACTAATCTCTCGTAGCAGAGGAGCTGGACATGGGTTTGTTTTGTTTGGTGTGCAGGTTCTGCCTGATCCACCCTGTTTCCTGTGATCTGTCTATTCAAGGACAGTGAACCCCTTAGATGATGCCTGATTACTTGACCCAGGAGGTCTTTGCAATTCCTGGGACTAGGTGTGTGTGCCAGACATGCCCTGAATCTATATTAGGGTGAGATTCTGGGCTCAGATTGGCTTCCAGTTTCTCCTTAGAGGAAATCCAGGTGAATAGACTGGATGTGAGCCTTAACACACTCTGACAGGTCTCAGATCTGGATGGTTTGAGGGCAAAGAGGGAATGTCAAGGCTGGAAAGCACGCCAGGCTATCTCCAGCAAGGATCTGGGCAAGACCTTAGAAGACCTGTTACCTACAAAGTATCTGAAGAGATTTCATCTGTTTAATTTCTTATGTTTCTTGAGTTTATTTCATTACAAACATTCTGGACATTTAACATAATGTTGCAAAGATTATGCCATGGATTCTTCATGGGATCCCTGGAAGATGCGAGCAATTCCTAGGAGAGAAGAGATTCTTAAATCCATTTTCAGTAGCTCAAAGTCAGTCATGCTTTCTTTACTGGGGCATGTTCACTACTGTAAATCCTGAACATTACCTACCTTTCTGCTAATGCCTGGGGCTTTGCTGTCATTGCTGATACTGCATTTCTGGCACTGAAGACCTGTGCCCAAAATTAAAATAAGTGTGTTCAGTTTGCTGATTGTTTTTCCAGAAAATGTTTCTTAGGCTGAATTAATATATTGTTGTCTGTTTGAAAATCTGAACTTTATACAGAAATTACTTCAGGCCTTTTCTTCTGTAGGTGAGAACATTCAACAAAATGGTAAAAATGTAGAAAATAAGCTTTTATTTTTTTAATTGCTTTTTTTTTTTTTGATGTGTGGACAATCAGAAGTAGAAAATTAAGAAGCATAAATAAATATATGCAGTGGCTATGAAGTAAATGGCTTGAAAAATCCATTTATTGTGAGAGTGGTGAGGCACTGGAACAGGTTGGCCAAAGAAGCTGTGGATGCTCCATCCCTGGAAATGGTCAAGGCCAGGTTGGATGGGGCTTTGAGCAACCTGGTCTAGTGGAAGATGTCCCTGCCTGTGGCAGAAGGGTTGGAGCTGGATGGTCTTTAAGGTCCCTTCCAGCCCAAACCATTCCATGATTCTATGACTTTATACTCAGCTTCCCTTACATTTATTTGTGATCTAGAAGGCCTGTGCTAAAAGTATTTTTATTCTGTGATCTGAGGGCAGAAAATGACACTAATAAAGCTTTCAGGTCGCCTCTTTTAGTAGCAGCTGCTGCAATCAAAGGCATTCGGTGCCTTTCCTGCAAGGAAAGGGTTATCTCTCCTCTGCAGTGTGAGAGCACACCCTGCTCTAGCCTGCAGGCACAGATAATAATAACATGGAAGGATGGCAGCCTGTGCTCTGGAACGGTTTATGAGGAGGAAGTCCGCAATTACATATTTCTGGGCAAACATTAACCAAGACTGAAGCCTAGCTTCGAAGAAAAACAACAGACTGGAACCTCCAGTAATATAGCTGTTATGTGGACTGGAAACAGCAGCCATGCATTCATGGAGCATTAGAAACAAAGTAAGAATAGCCTAACAACAAAGCAAAAGGCTTGATAATATTAGCACATCCTGGTGTGTGCTTGCAGAAAGTATCTCTGCCCCTACCCAGCCCTCCAGTGGTATTGGAAAGAGCAAGGAGGATTTTTTTTTTTTTTTTAAGTACTCTCTAGCTCTGTGAAAACAGACCTAAGCCAAAGTAATGGGACTATTGTTTGCTGTGCTCACGGCCTAATCCATTTATATCGGTGGTTTCAGAGCTTGCCACCACACACTGAAGTTTCTCCTTTAAAAAACAAGTTACTTTGGGCATCTCTCAATCACTGCGGTTACCAGGCTAGAAACAATTGCCATTCTGTGCTGCGGTTTTGTAAAGCAGCAGTCTTATTTAGAGCTTTGTGTGCTAAACTCGGATATGCCCATTCTATTATGGACTCTGTGTACCTAAAAATGGAATTGTTACACTAAAATTAAGGAGACAGCCAAATGATACATACTTCCTCTCCTTTGTTTTTTCTGACAGACCACAATTACTGGGGAGAAGCTGTCCACTCATTACTGCAAGCTCTGGGGAAAAGGAGTGACAGAATATAGACCTGCATAGGAGAGGAGCGTTAGTCTGAAGAGACACTTGCTGTGGCAAGCATAATATGTAAATTCCAAAGTTAAGCACTTTGGAAAAAGTCCAAAAGATGAAGATACATACATTAATGCTGCTGGGGGGAAGGAAGGGAATCTTAAATGTCTCCATAGAGAATATTTACTTGGCTTTTTTTCCTCTCCTTTTCTTAAAGGGCAAGACAGCTGTGACTTAGAAACCTTACACTTGGATTAGGGTAATAGGTTCAGGTTTAATGCTAAAAGTAAGCTTATGCTGTTGTTAGTTAGGCTAAAATAAGCTAGATATTGTAGAAGATAGGTTTAGTGTCCTAACATCATTCCCTGCTAGGGCAGGCACATACTAACCCACTCCTCTTAGTGACCTGGAATCACTAACATCCAAAGCCCCTAAGAAAGCTAGACTGAAGTTACTGGTTCAGCTGGCTTCTTCATGGACAGTTGTTCCTGCCCCAGTGCTGTCTTCACAATTAGCAGTGATTAACAGTCACACTGCAACCAATACCCCATAGCGAGACCAGAATGGAAAATGCAGCCCTGGGGACTCTGTGACATCTCTCACAACAACAAATTACCTTCAAAAAGCAGCTGATTCTGCTTTGCCTTTATGATAATGGAAAACCGTGTTCTTTGTTTTTGTCTTTTCCCTTCTCTCCTGTGCCTGATACTGCACATTTTTTAATGCCAAAGCAGCTTTTGGAAGCCTCCCCCCCACACCCTTGAGCACTTTAGCAGGTTAATCTGGAAGTATTTTAACAAAACACAAACTAAACAGTGGTTTCTGTCATAGAATGATTTCTGCCATGCTTATGCATGCATTTTGAAAACCCAGAATATTTCTAGATAAGTACTAGTAGAATGTTTTTGATACAGCTGAAGGGATCTATTTCTGGCATTTTTGAAAGGGCCAGGTCCAGAGGGATAGAAAGAAGCGGCCTGTTGTGATCAGTATAGCTGGATTGTGTTGGAATAAAGGAATAAAGAATACTGACCCCTACATAGGTATCACTCTAAATATTTTAATCTAACTAAAATAAAACCATACTTGTGTTAAAATAGGACAGATGATTAATGGGGTAATGGGAGGGGACATAGTTTCACCTCTTGTAAAAGGAGTACAAGTATAAACTTGACAAAAGGCTGCTTTTTTCAGTTTCTTTTGAGGATGGACAAATCATGGATAGCTTACAGATTTAGAGTTGTCTTTTGGCTTATCCTTTCATAGTTTATAGCATCTTTCAAATTACGTTTTTGGAGATTGTACAAGGATTTAAGTTAATCTTTTAGTGATGTGTCTATACAAGCTTTTATAAGTTGATGCCGTTATCTCCTGAATGGTAGCAAATTTGGCCCCTGCTGAAGCAGACTGTCTTCTACTGTGTCCTTCTCCTTTTGGGAACATTAGCAGCACGCCAGTGAACCAGCAAAGGATGAGAACCTAAGCAGAATATTCAAGTCAGATTCTTTTTTTGCCTGTTTAAGAAGTTACTCATTGCACTGTCATTCATGATCATCTTCCCGTGTGACAGGATGGGCTCGTCAGATCCCAGGGAGATAAAGCGGAATTTGTCAGCTTCTAGGGGGCCAAAGTAAGCATCCTTCTGACTAACAGTCTCTGAGTATTGGGAGTTATGGGAATTGGGAGTTACATGCTGTTGAGTGGCACAGCAAAATATGGTTGTGTAAGTGTGGTTAGTGGTTAATGATTTCTTTTTTTTTGTCTTTCCTTCTGTGCTTTCTGTGCTCCTTGCTCTGTATGTGAGAGCAGAAAGGAGGATTTGGATGGAGCAATGCAGCCTCTTCATCTTTTCCTAATTGAGTCAATGTTTTTGCTATTTCTAGAAATTATCTTTGATCTTTTCTAAAGGGCCATCAAGACATGAGAGATGTCTTGTGACATGGCAGTGTGGAAGCTGGGACTTCTCCAGCCCGCTGGGAGCTCTGCCTGATGGCTCTTCTCCCCATCTTTGCTTACATCAAGACATGAGATTGCCCACATTTTTTCCTGAATAAGCTGCCCCTTTAAAAAGGGAAATTCCCACGAAGAATCTGTTTACAATCTGAGGGTCCCTATATTCAGCTGTCCCCACAAACCAAAATGAAATGCAAAGATATGATGTGAGCTTCTAACAGGAGAGAGAGGGAGCCCTGAACTCAGCATCTGATTTGGAAGAGGGCCTTTATCATCTTTATGCTGGTGGCCATAGTTGATAGTAAGGGTGAATGAAGCAGATCTTCAGCGAGTGCAGTGGTTACCTTCAAATGAAACAAAACACTGAGAATCACCTAAAATCTTACCAGTGGTTGTGAACACACTATGTGACACTTTAAATTCTCCCAGAGAGAATTTTGACTCCCTAATGATTTGCTTCAGAGCACGAGCCTCTGCAGCACTGGGTGTGAGAGAGAGCCTTGTGTAGGCAATGCTGTGTTGACAAGTGCCTTGTACCATCTGCCTCCTTCCTCCACAAATCCATCAGCATCCATGCAGCAGCTTGTACTTGGTAAGAGCACTGAAAGGAGATGTGATTTAGATTTAATCATTAGCAAATGTCCCTTGACTGTTTCTCAGTTGCCCATCTGAGTTTAATTCCATGAGAAGGAAACTCTGATGTATTCCTGCCTTCAGGTATAATTACTTCAAGACAGATTGACCGTTTAAGCACACACGACACTGCTTAGCTTTAATTAGAGTAAATTGGCAGAATTTATATGACCGGTAGTTTTGGGGACTGTCAGATGCATGAAAGTATATTTTGCATATCATTTCCTGCTGAGGCTAAGACCAAGGTACTAGCTGAAAGGCTTGTAATTAGGATAAAAACACTTTGCAAATTTAACCCTATCTCCATTAGCAGCAGAGTGGGACTGGCTGGGGAAGGGGGTGGTGCTCCAGGGAGACAGAAACATTTGAAACAGAATGTGAAGAAAGAAGTTGCTGGAGACTGTGCAATAGTAGAGACAAGTGTTATTGCCAAACTGAAATCTTTGTAGACAGGCACAGGTGATTTGTAAGTGTGTAAGTAAGATTTATAAACCTAAAGTTAATTTTTTTGAAGGTTGTTCTAGTATATCATATAACACCAATGTTGATATAACTGAGATTAAAAAGAAAAAGAGGTTTGGCTGGATGTTCTGTCACAACAATTCCTAATGCACCGATTCAGAGCACCCTGGAATAACATCAATCTGTGCTGGATCCACTCCTGACTTGACCCTCAGCTGTCACAGCAGTACAAGAAATGAGGATTTAGTACACAAAAAGATCCCAAATCCTTGACTGAGCAGTAAGTGAAGATCAGGAGTGCTCTTGAGTCCCTTCTGTACCGAGCCCTGAGAGGCAGTGCTCAGAGAAACATGAAGGGAAGAGCCTCTCATTGCTGTGCCCTAGACCTCTTGGTTAAAGCAGCACTTTCCCAAACCAGGAGCAGGGAGCTGTAGGGTGCCAAGCACCAGCTGATGCTGGTGAATCTTGTCCTTGCAGTTTGGATGCAGTTTACAGTCTGTCTCTGCCTGGCAACCAGGGAATCTCCATTTAAAAATTTGTGGAAGATGAAGGGTCCTGAATTTTCCCAAAGAAGGAATAGATGAACAGAGGGGGGTCAAATTCTATTAACTTATTGGCACAAGGTTTGCTAACTGTTCTCTGCTTGATCTTGGGAGCTGTTGCTCATGGTATTCCCTGAGAAGTTTCTGGATTAACAAGAGTTGCATTATAAGAGCTTTTTTTTTTCTGAAATGACCCAAAATGTAAAGTTTCTGTTCTATTGCTTAGCACATGAGACGTGGCAATATCATCCTGCTGATTTGAAGTTTGGTGTAAAGGCTTAGTGGAAGTGGTCTCAAACTTCTTTTATGATGAGGTCAGGATGACATGTGAGTCTGTTTTCTTGAGGATGCTGCAATTATGGTGGGCCCAGCATACTGAACTATTCTACTTTCTGTTCTCTTCATAATATGTCCTGGGCCTGAGAACTGTGAAGAAAGTGGAGGGGCTGTGGACTTTCACACTTGGGTCCCAATGTTTAAGTTGCTGAATAGTTCAGTGTCCTGAGAGGAGTTTTATTTCCATGTCAGCTGTACCTGCTTGGACACAACTTTGCTTTAATTTGTTGCAAGTGTGCCACTATCCAAACATGATATATCTGGATCCAACAGTCCCTTGAAACTGTGTTTTCTCTAGGCAGGGTGATGGAGTCTGTAGATGGATGGGAGTGGATATCTTGTGTTAATCATGACAGAGGCCAGTCTGGCTGCTCCTTGTTTCTTGCTGCTTTTATGGGATTTTTGACTCTGTGACCGAGTTTAAAGACACTCGACAAGATCTACATCTGCTGATGAGTTAAGAGCTTGCTGTCAGCACCCATTCTTCCAGCACAGTATCAGTACTTCAGGTTTCAGTCACCCTAATCTCTCTGCTTTCAGAAATGGAGTCCTGCATCCCTGGAAATGGGACACAGTGCAAATTCTTTTGATCTGTTTGTGCTTTAACGACATGGTGGCAGTACTAAGGTAAGAAAGATTGAGTAAAAACTCTATGAATTCTTTGCTGTTCATTGTTCTCCTTCCCTTAATAGAAACGTTACAAGAGGAATTTCTGATAAGAAGCAGTTTTTCTGAATCCCACATGCTCCAGACTGAAGTGAAATGGCAGAAAAAAAGGCTCAAGGTGAGTGAAGAGCATTTAGTGCACTGGAGGAATGGTGATGATCTTGGCAGTTCGGCTGTACGTTTGTTTCTAAGCCCAGCACAGATTTATTTTCCTGTCACTTTTATTTTTAGTAGGATGCTGGGGGTGCAAAACAAATATGAAACGTTTAGGACAGCATTTTGTGCTGTGACTAATCTGTCCTCTCTGAAGCTAATAATCATCCCAACTACTTCCAAGAGGGAAGTCATGGAGTTGCGTTTTTTTGCTGCATGGCACATCACAAACAAGAAAAGTGGTTAATGACTGCTAATAACTCCCTGAATTCTCCTCTTCAGGGAGCCTTCCCTCGGGAGAGCCGTTATCGTTAATCTGGTTAAATCGGGATGTTTTCCCTCCTTTTCTTACACTGTTTGCTCTGCTTCGAGGTAGTTACAGTTCATTTATGCCCGGTGAAGGAACGAGTGGTGTTTGCCAGGGCCAGCTGCAAGGGCTGATGGGCTCCCGTTTGCATAGGCCACATTACAAAGGCAGACCACATCCTAGCCAGGACAAAGTGCTGTCTGATACACAGCCGGCACACACCAGTGCCTCCCTGGAGGCCAGCCAGGGTGTGGGCAGGCTTTGTGAGAAGGCACTGTGTTAGTCTGCCTTGGAAGTTGAAGGAAGGGATAAACCAACTAAATTAATCTTTCTTTCCATTCTCTGGCAGAGCTTCCACCAGTCAAAATATGCATATGATTCACTACAGTATAAATTTTTTCCTGTGTTTTTTTGTTTGCTGTCATCTAGGAGAGAAGTGGTGTGTCATTCACTCAGCTGCCTCGCTTGGAGCAGAGCACAGCGGGACAAAACTAGAAGACCCTTGCTTAGGCAACTTCTTGCAAAGATATTCTTGCTCCAGGTCTAAGGTATTTTTGCGACCAAGTGATAAATACAACATGTTCATTTTCTTCCATCTAACAAGTTAAAAAAACCCCACACAGAGCAAGTTCTAGGATTTAAACTTCCAGCTTTTACTGAAATGGGTGGGTAAGCATCTATGTGCTTGTCAGCTGTGTCTAACTCTTATAAAATAAAAATATATGAATATAATAGAAAACCTGAGCGAGTTCCCTTGTGAGGAAGAGGGTGAAGCTGCTATTGTTGTACACATACAAATCATTATTTTCTGTGAGTTAAGGACAGCAAGATGAATCCACAGAGTGGATTTGGTGACAGAGTTGGAGAAACTACCCCGTACTTCCTTGATTTTTACATCTGTAAAAAAAAAATCAGAGGAACAACTGTTTTTCTTTTCAATTAAACAGCACAATAAAATATGAACTTGATGGAATCCTGAAGGCAGCTTAGGGTGATTTTGAAAAGGAGTGGGACTGCATAGGTTTGAGTTTTTTGAGCCTCGCAATGCATTTCTTAGTTGATAGAATTATCATGTGGCTACAGGGTTTTAATAAACCTTTTTGCAACTAAAATAAAACGTTGAGGTTTGATGGGAAAGCAGATTGAAGTGGAACATTGGTTACATCAGTAAATGTGCCTTATTCTCAATTGGCAGTGGTGAGTGTGAGTCAGTATGTTTGTTTCAGCCTCTAAAAATACCATATGTCTTTATAATTCCAAACAAGTCCTTATGATGGACAGAACCAGTGCTCTTTTTTTTTTTTTGCTTAAATATGGCACAGTATCTGCTGTGTATTGAATATCTCTGAAAACAAACCAGCCCACACCCTGATTGACCACTGTTTTTTGCTGTCTACCTCATCAAAATGAGTGACCTGACAAAGACATGAAACTTCAGGTAGCTGTGGGGATGTTGGTCCCCACAAGGATAAGGGATGTCTTATGTTTGAGGATGCTGGAGATCAAAGTTAGTCCTGGCATAAGCAGGTGAGTTTTCCATTCAAGCTGATGGGAGTTGTCCCCATCTGTGCCAAGAATGAACTCTTTAAGAATGCACTTGTGGGTGAATTCCTCACAGATTTTGTTTATCCAGTTTTGGGTAAACACCTTGTCCTAAAAACTACTGTGTGAACCCAGCTTTACTGTATGATTCAATATCAAAACTATGTGAAATTAGCCCTTTTTCTTTGGATCTCATGGGTTTGACCTGAAAATAATTCTGAGGTTTTTAGTCTCCTTGAATCTAAAAGTTGAACAAAAATAGAGTGCATAACAATTTTGTTTAAACCAAAAAAAAGACCTTGGTGAAAATACCTATCCCCTGGAATAATTGTTGGGATCCCCACTGGTTTAAGACCTTTAAAAGTAGGCAAATACACTGTATGGGACTCTTTTTCTTCACTCATTTCATTCAAATGTGCTCCTGGACAAATTCTGAAAGGAAGTGGATTTTACATTTTATTGGGAACAGACCAGCCATTCACTGTTGGGATTCAAATCCATTTGTCTTGAAAACTTGGAGACCATTTACTCGTATATATTCTGGTAGAAACTACTGGAAATTCTAGTTGCCATCACGTATGTGTCTGTTTGACTGATCTGTAGGTGCCCTAAAGTTGTGAAACCTCCTTTACAGTGAGGAGAATTCTTTTTTGTGTCTTAGAAGGAAAAAGCCCACCAAGTCCTCAAATGCACATCTTTTGGTCTAGAGCTGACTTCATTTCTTCTACACTTTTATAAAACACATCTTTTGTCCAAAATCTATTAATAACTTCAGTTTTCTGTATTCTAACTGTAGCATTTAAATTGTTTGTTCTGCATTTCCTTTTCTTCTTTTATGACTGTGACAAGATAACTAGAAATATTTGATAGATCTGTTGAATTGCACAGAGGGACTGTCAGAAGCATCACAGAGAGAATTCCTTATCCATCTGTAGAGCACTATGGAATATTACATCCATTTTTGTCAGTATGGCTGTATTTGAGCACAAAACGCTTATTCAGACAAGTGCTGAGCTTAAAGGAACCTTCCTGTGTTGTAGGTTGGCCTTTTCAGGATTGTGTTGTCTTTTTTTGGATTGTGGTAGGGTTGGTTTGGTTTTACTATTTTTTTCTAATTAATTAGGAACATGGATGTAGAAAATATTGAAGCTTTGCTAGAGTTGTATGTGAAGGAACAAACCATTGTTACTGTTTGTGGGAGGAATCTGCTCAATAAGCCAATATATGGGTCCCTATGTCAGCTGATAGTACCCTTGTTAAAGCCCATTACTATAGGCCTGTCTTTCCTCCTGCCCTTGTCACTTGAAAAGCTCTAAAGCCATCACTCTCTATTTATCTGGTTTTAGAGAGAATGGGAAGAGCTGTTTCAAATCCCCAGGAAACTCGCTGAACAAAGGGTGTGATTTGCTAGGTCAGACCAATGGCTTATCTTGTCTCCTGGCTGCTCCCAGCCTTTGGCCTTTATCAGTGCTTCAGACAGCAGTGGTAACACTTGTCCAGGTATCTGTGTCCAAATGGGGGGCTACAATGAGGGGCTGGGTGTTTTTTTGGCCAAAAAGGACAGTTGCTTTATACCTTGAAGCATGATTCATTGTTTTTGTAACATTGGCTTTGTTCATTCAACAACAAATGTGGCTTCCACCCAAGGCTTTATTCCAAATGTTTGCCTTGATGTGCTGGATGCCCGACAGCAAACATGCAAAAAGAGCCCTGAAGATGTGATTTGGAAACAGAATTAACTCCTTTGCAGAATTTGCCTGAAGGAAGTAACAGCTAACAGCACAGGGTCTGCAGAGCTTCAAGTACAGCTTATATACTCGGGAACAGCGGGGCACGTGTTTTTTATTTTTTTAATTTTTGTTATCTCATCTGCCTATTTCAGGGTCAATTCATAGTGGTGTGCCTTGTAACTGGCAGGCTCCTTAACACTTCCAGTGGCAGAAGTTAATGTGTGTTGGTGAGAGATGCTTGTAGGTGTAAGGATTTCTATTTTTAGAGAGCAGTGGTGGGTCTGCATGTAGAAGGTTGTCCGTGGCTTTTGGAGGCATGGTAGGGGATAGTATTCCTAGATTACGTGTTGTAGGAATCCTTACAGTGCTTGGGCTGGCTTGGACAGGATTCCAGAGACTCCACTCCTTCCAGGAGTCTCTGGAGAGTGTAAATCAGAGAGACAGCATGAGCATCCCTACCAAGAATGAAGTGTATGCACTGGTGCAGGGCAAGGGTGAGATTGTGACCTTTCCCTCTCTGTCCTTTTGCAGGCAGCAAGCACATTCTCTGCCTGTTTTCCAGGCAAGTGACTGAAGATCGTAGGTCATTTTCCATGCTTTTATTCTTAGAAGGGTCTCGTTAAGTGTCCATGTCTTGTTTTTCTCTAATAATCCAGTTGTTCTGGGACCTGGTTTATCAATTTCTGATTTACAGTTGAAGTTGCTCAAAGCAGAGCAAATAAAATAGAGGTCTTCAAGAATCTGTTCTCCTGTGGGCTTTCCTTCAGAGATCTTTCAAGTTTTTTTTTACAGTGGCCTTCTATGTCTCCAAGTTCCACCTTCATTTCTGCTTCATTTTGAAGCAGGGATAGCGATTCTGTGTGATCAGAGGACTACCTTAGGTGAGATATATATATATATACACCTCAGTTTCACCATGGAGAAGCCTCCTAAGGAAATGGTACTTTGCTCAGCTGCTGTGCACAGCAGCAGAAGGCGATCCACTGAACAGATGCAGTGCTGACTCCTTTCTGTGCTGAGCACAGGTGGCAGAATTCCCTCCCATCCAAGGGGTCTGCACGGTTGCCTCGCTTCACTTCAATGCCACTTAAAGGCTATTTTCAATGCTCAAGTAGGACTTAAGTACTGCAGTCCTTGCTGGCACACCAGGAAGGAGGATTATGGGTCAATCTTTCAGGGGTGCCAGCAGAAGTAACTTTTGCTTTGATAGTTCTGGTGGATTTATTTTTATCTTATGAGATCTTTCTTGCTGTGATGAAAATTGATGGAACTTTGGCTTCAAAATTGTGGTGGTGTGTCTGAAGTATTTCTACAGTGCTTCATTTCTTGCTCTGTCTCTATTTAATGTGTCACCACAAGAAGCTTCCAGTGGAGGGACTAATTAAAGATTGTTATTTGATGATTACAGTTACTAGTTTCTTCTTCATGGATTTGGAGCAAAGAAAATGTTATTTTTGTGTTCTCCTCTGATGCATCTTGCAGAGTCACCTTTATAGCACTTTGAATAGCGATGCACCCGCAAACTCCTGCTTGTTTTAAGGTACTTTGGAGGCTGAGTTTAGCTATCTGGATTAAAAAAACCTTGAATCTTGAGTTGTTTTTAGGCTCCTAATTGGTGTGTCCCTATGAACTTGGTAGCATGGAGATGTACAGCTTTAGCCTACCTTTCTGAATTCTTTTGTTACTTGTTGATTCCATCACGTAGCCTGCGTTGTGGGGGGTGGCAGTGGTGAAATCATGAGCTGTTAAGCATTCAGTCTTGCAAAAGCTCTTGGTTTGTAGTTTCCTCCCTTCAGTAGCAGTAAAATGCTGCTGACTCGCATACCATGGATACCTGTCTATCCACTTAAAGCAACCAGATAGTGTGCTTTATGGGTACAAAGGTCAACTGGACAGGTTCATGAAAGAGAAATTAATTGAGGGTGACTAAATAGATAAAAAGGAGTCTGGCACAGGAAGTCTCTGATCCTCAAATGGTTGGCTGCTGGGAGACTGCCAGGGAGGTATCGTATATGCTCACCCAGTTCTTCTGCTCTTTCTTAGAGATCTGCTCTCTATTACTATTGGGGATAAATGATTTGGTTGGGATAAATGATTTGTTCTGAGTCAGCATGGTAGCTTTTATATGTTCGTGCATAACCCCTTTTCCACAAGAGAAAATACTACTGTGTGGGCACCTGCTTTAAACAGTTGAGACCTTGTTACTGCAGAAGGATCAGGATCAAATCTGAGGGACCCGATCCTGACATGGACTGTGTTTTGAAAGCTTGCTGTCTCTCGAACTTAGAAGTATCAAAAGCTTCAGCTGCCTGTGGGCCTCCTGTTCTCTCTGATGCAGTCAGAAAGGTGAAATGACAGAATTTACTTGGTCACGTAGTTGGGAAAATGATTAATTTGAGAATACAAAATATTTGTCCTTAATTCTTATTCTCATTGCCAGGATCAATACTAGCCTAGTTGTTGGAATCCAATACTAACTACTGGCTGGACAGATCCTGTAGGAAGTTGCCTGTGTCATCTTCCAAGATTGTTTTTATATGTTGAGCCCATTCTTCCTGTTCAGTGAGTAGCTGCAACCTAAAGGCAAGGAGCTTGTGCAGGTTTCCACAGCCATCACTAAGATAACACAGCGGCCCCAGGGTCCTGGTTAAATGTTAACAGCCTGCTCCCAGCAGTGTGTATCCAGGGCAGTGTGCAGGTACTAGTGGCTGCAAGTTCAGCATGCTCTAATTGGCAACATTAACCTGCCTTGGCATGCTCTCAGATGTGTTTTTCCCTTTTACAGCTTGCTGCAGTACTGTTGCATGTTCCCTGTGTTTGTGTAGTCTTATATAGATGGGAGATAATTTCGTGCGCTTAAACCTCTCATTCTGAATTTGCCTTCATTGCGTTAAAACATTTTGAAGCAGATATGTTGTTTGCTTTTGCAAAATTCAAACAGTGTTGGACTCTGATCTTACACCAAATGAACAGTCAGTCTTACATGAGCCTTACATTTTTGAGGCATTTATAGCTGGTTTAATTATTCCTGTACTCTTCACTGTGACTCGGAAGTGGAAATGCCCAGTGAGCTCCTACTGCCTTTTGAAATCCTGACATGTTAATGCCTACCTACTTAGGTGCTTAATTAACATAGTAACTAAGTAACTGGGCTGCAGGTAAGCTGTGTCTGAGCTGGCACCCTGTCAGGAGTACGAGCAGGCACTGTTGGAGCTGTTGACTGGCAGCGAGGGAAACATTTCTGTTAGATAGAGGGTTTTCTGTCTGAGTTAATGAAACCTGCAATAAAGTCAGCTAATCTGGCTGCTTGGTTGGCAGTTCCCAGGTAGTGAGTGCAGGCAGGAGCAGGAGCTGTAGGACACGTAAGTGTTTATTCCATCTGCCTTCGTACCTGCCAACTGTGCAGCTGAATGAGCACGGGGTGAACACAGACACAGTGATAATGCTGGGCTCTTCACTTCTTGGGACTCTGTGCTATGTTCCCTCACTGCTGCTGCTTCTTCACAGTTCAGAGGCTCCATCCCATATTAGATTGAGGAATATCCCATTGGCTGGGGCAGTTCAGTTTAATGGAATTGAACTTTTCTGTGACAGTTGTCCTTGTGGTCTGTTGCTACCTTACTATGAAGACTTGTGTCAGCACTAACATTAGGACTGAGAGCCACAGAGCATTGCACCGGTGCCCTGGTGGCCAGTTCCCACGCTGGGCAGAATTTGTGTGCGTGAAGCATCCTTGGAGGTGGTGAAAGCATTTGTTTCTCACTAGTTTCCATCTAAACCGGACACTACATAAAGGCCCCATGTATGTGTTTGAAAGGGTCAATGTCTCAGAATTAAATCACCTTGAAGGAAATTTATCCAGCTGCAGTGCCTACACACCCCTCAAATCCTGCTTAATCTCTTAAATACTTATGCAATGCCTTGGCCTCGTGTGTAGGGGAGAATTTCACCCGGTGTGAACGGGTCCAGGGGAACCTGGTGATCCTGTGAAGTAGGTAACACATAGGGGTGACTTAATCCCCTGCTGAAATACAGCCACAGCAAACACGTTTTCACTTCCAGGAGGAAATGAAGAGGAATATCCAAATATCCATTTGAAGACTGAAGACACACTTTAAGCAAGTGAACTATAATGACCAGAAACAGTATTTCAGGCAGGGTACTTGGGTTTAACAACTTAATGTTTCTTTCGAAACTGCCCTAGGATTTTTGCAGTCACAAGTGGCCAGGAGCTTGTTTTAAAATGTGGTCTGAAAGTCTGTGCCCCAGATTTTGCTGTTATCCTGACATTAGGCCACATAATTACAGGGAAGTTATTCTGTCTTTATGTAGTGAAAAAGTAATTTAGCCTGGTGCCAATGTATGTTAAAAGCAGACTGGTAGAATCTGTGACACCATAAAGAAAGATAATTTTTTCTGTTTGCTTCTGTAATGGGGATGGCTCCTGACTGAAACATCTCCTGTCTCTCTAGACTTGTGAAACCACTGGAAAAAAACCCCAGTAACATTATTTTGCAGCAGTCATCTGTATATACTGTGTTTAAATTGTAGCCTGCAGCAAGTGTATCAGAAAATTGTGGATATAGAAAAGATTGATGTTGCCAGAGAGAATTTAATTATGAAAAAAAAAAGCTAAAAATGAGTTAGTTTTTGTTGGTTTGGCTATCGAGTGTTTTTTTGTTTGTTTGGTTGGTTTGGTTTTTGAAATAAAAAAACCTTAGTAAATATTGCAACCTTATAGGGTTAACTGTAGGTTACAGACTGACTATCTGTATGGGAGTTGGGTTTGCTCTTACTTTGGTTTCATTAGCAATATGATTTTTAGCAACGTGTTGCATATTAAAGTGAGAATGTCTGAGTGATGTGGAATGGTGATAGAAATCTGCCCCTTCAGAAACAAACCACCCCCCTGCAACCATCAAACCAACCAACAGCCCTCCCCGCCCAACCAGAAACAACAAAAAATTCTCAACCCAAATCTAGATCAAAACCAAAGGTGTTATGTCCAATAAGAACTCCTGTGAGTAGACTACATATGCTTTTGTAATGCATCTTTTCATTCTTCTTGTGTAAAACAGTTATTTGGTGTGAGAGGATGCCAAATGAAATAGTGGTTTGCACATGTGAATTCTTGTGCAAGGAAAAGAGACACTGCTGAGGGCTAGAAATTAATCAGGCTTTGAATTGTGTTCCTTTTTCTGCTGCTATAGAGTAATGAGGTCTTGTGGACATATCACCTGGTGTCTCTGTTCCTTGGTTTCCTCCTCTGCAAGTATGTGTGATATTTCTCTTGCTTGCGTGAGGAGCCCAGGATCACTTCAAGATGGTGGAGTTGCTCAGCAGGAGAGTTATGTGCCACTACATTTCCTGTGCACATGCATTTCCTCCCATTATTGACTGACAAGGAGGAGGAAGGGCATTTTTTAAAGGACTGAAAATGAGCCTTAGACAGCTGCTCTCCAGATTTTAGAGAAAACAACTGACTTTTTTCTTTTTTTCTTTTTTTTTTTTTTAATCTTCTTCTCAAAAACATGCCTGTTTGCCCACTGCCACTGCTGTTTTTCACTGCAAAATTACCCAAATGTGCTAGAGGTTTCTGAAAGGCAAGTGAAGGAAGCAAGTTGAAGGAAACAGGAGCTGATGCAACAAGCAAGGGTTAAAAATTGGCTGGGGAAAGCTGAAGGCGACAAGAATAAGCTCATGTGGTTATGCCACAAGGAAACTTCCAGCCCTGATGATTGGACTAAAACAAAAAACATTTTTGTCACTTTTCTCTCTGCTCCCTGTGGGACCACAGGGCTGTGGAAGGGCTGAATAAGGCGAGAGAGATGACCTTGTTGTTAAGTGTTCTGGCTCGCTGGGTTGTGCCTTTAGTATGGTGTTGTATCATCCTGAGTTTTTTTGGGGAGGGAGTTTGGTTTTTTGGTTACTTGCAAAGGCCATGTCTTGAAAACAGCTGTCTGCTGGACAATAGAGTACTAAGCACGGCAGGCTTGGAAACAGAAAGGAGTCTTTTGAACCGAAATGTGAAAATCCTGAGACCTATGCAAGTGGTAGGAAGAAAGAGAATGTCTTGTGGAAATGTTAGCAGGGCATATCAATCTCTAACACTGTTCTGCAACAACTTTATTTTTTTTCCTTTTTTTTTAATTTGAAAAAAAATATTTAAAATACCCTGTAACAGTTGGTGAAGTGAGTTTGCTGTTGTGGTTTTGGTATTATTTTTTTTTTTTTAATAGGCAGTACAAAAAGAAATGAAAAGCATTAACAGCCTTGCAAGGTCACTGGGACCTGAGCAGAATTATTAACCGGTTCTCTCTCTGTCAGGCACTCTGTATTCACTGTATCGCAAGCTTGAAGCCAGACCTTATTTTACCAAGAAAAAATGGTCCTTTTGTTGCTGTTTTTTCCCCTAGTGTCATCTCTCATGGTTGCCAGGGAAACCAGTGTGTATCCTTTCAGCATAGGTTATTGGGCCTCAGGAAGGAAGTGCTCCAGTGCTGGCCTGCTATTTTTATAGAACCGTTACATAATACAATCTATTAAAGCTTCCTCTCGGTGTTTTATGGCACAAAGGGGAAATTAAGTTTGATGACTCCTAAATGTTTGATGGAGGATGTCAGGTGACTTCTGGATTGTTTTGTGCTCGCCGCATAGCAACAATATTTCTGTATGCAATTCAAGAAGAACAAATATACATTAGTGCCCTGGGCAATATTTGCCTGCATGCAGATCACCAGAGGAAATTGAATTCTAAGCAGAGCAAGTACAAACAGTGCAGAAGTGCAGAGCGCTATCAGCTAGGGAGGGTGAGGTAGCAGAGTAGTTGATGTTTTGACAGCATAAGGAAAAGAGGTTTAAAGAAAAATATTATTTTTTTCCTTGCCATATTCTGTTCTACAGCACAGAAACTGGGAGGCACCATAACGCTTTGGCAATCACCATATACATGTGTAACATACATATCGCAGTAGCTCTTTCTTTACTGACACTGATTTCTCAGAGTTTAGTACCATGAGAGAATGTGGATTGCAGCTTTGGTGTCACAAGCCTTATTATTTCAACTGTGTAGAGTTAGTGGTGTTGGCTATATGTGAAACTTGAATGGCTTCCATACACATTCCGATCCTAGGTAGGCTATTGTTTCACATGCACACTGATTGTTCAGAGATATATTTAAAAAACGAATAATTCTGGGTTTAATGCCTGGACAGGAAGAAATCTCTGCTCAGAGACTGAGGGTTCACAATTCCTTCACCTCCTTCTTGTCAAGGTCAGATCAACACTGTGTCTTGACTGCTCCATAGCTCCAAATGTTTAGCAAATAGTTTAGCATGCAAATGAGTTGCTGTGGAATAACATTACTGCACTTGCTCCAGGGGAACTGTCCACATACTTGTACTTGGCCTACATCAAATATGAGATAATCCAAGACAGATTAGCCATCGGTGTCTGTTCTTTGTCTATTGCAAGTAGAAGTAGATATCTGTGATTTTCATAACTTTTTAGTTGCCAGTGGAACAACTGTGTTGTACTTAAGCCCAAATATAACATGGACCTAGAGTTTCTAACATGGGTGACATGTAATTTCAGATAGTTCCGTGCCGAGTCCTCAGTGCTGTCCTTTGAAAGAAGGAAATAATGGGATTGTGAATGGCAAGGTTGAAGACTTTGGAAAGAGCAAGAAAACATCCTTCCAAAAACCTAAAGGGTGGAGGGTTAGACTGCCTTCTGATCTTTACTGCTTGTGAAAGAAAAGTGGCATTTCCACTTGATGCTTAAAGCTGCCAAGAGAAAATATCTAAATTTCTATGCAGGCAGAAATTCTATTAAAGCTGAGAATTGTAATTCATGCATTTGCATTTACAGAAATAGTTTCAGTGATACGGTGCACTGCATTGGAGGGAGATTCACTGCTATTTTCAACTGTCCCTGCTTATTTCAAAGAAGGCACTGCTCTTCCAAAGCAGCAGGGAGCAAGCAAAGAATTTTCAGTTGCTTGTAACCCTTTTCAAGTAACAGAAAACCTTCCTTGCTTGTAAAGTCTGTGCAACACCATTCAGGAGGACACCCGAGATGATCCCTGCTGAGGAAATAACTTGGTAGGAGTAGGTGAACACAAAAGGGAAAGTTCCAAAAACTCAGGCCTTGATTCTTTGCTCCTGAGAAACAGGAGTTTGATTCACAAAAAAAAAAAAAAAAAGTACTGCATTTTTGACCAGGAGGTTATATATGACCCAGAGGATGCAAGATTTTACATGTCCCTTAGGAGGGGTGGAGGAGGAACCAGAGCTCAGCACAGTTTTACTAGGCTCCAGTCAGCATGTGTGGAGTGAAGCGCTGTAAATTCATGGCCATGATTTAACGTGAAGATTAGAGCTTGCTAGGAATTTTCCGAGAAAACATTTTTTTCATCAGAACTTTTCATGGAAACTTGTCACTTTGGATGAAGGTTTTGCATGGAAAAATTTCTGCGATCTGGCACTGAGTTCCTGTAGAAAGCCAGAGCAGAAAGCTCAGAATAGCCAATACCCCGGAGGGTAAAGCTTTTCCTGGGAATGCAGGAGATCTGTCTGCCAAACATGAGGTCTTGATTCTCAGGTTCCTGTTCCTTCACTGTTACAAGCTCTAACTACTGGGCTTTTGGCTGTCCTGTGTGGATGCCTCTTTTCAGGGGAAGGAGTGGAGGTACATCTTTCACTGTCTCCTCTTTTGTGTTCTGGTGCAGAAGAGTTTGTTGTAATCCTAAAAATGTTAGTGGGACAGGAAACAAGATTCCCACCCTGCCCTAATGTTCATTTTCACATGTTCCCACCATATACAGTTTCTGTTGTACTGTAGCATGTTTATAGGCTGTGGGTCAGGCAGGATCTGACCTGCCCACTCCTGATCACTCAAACTGGTGGTCTGGCTGGACAAGTTGGTGGTTATCCTTCTACATCACTGCTTGGACTTCCTCGGCATTAGAACTGGGCTGTATCAGGACCATTTCTTAGCCAGCTTCAATTTGGAGCAGACACTTCAAAACAGGTCTTCAGACATTCACCTGATCTCAGCCTTGAACATTTTTCTATTTTGTTGTAGTTTCTGATGTAGTTTTGTAAGTCGTAACTTCCCAATGGATCAGGTTTTGGAGACCCTGAGCTGGATGACTAGCTTAGCTCCACCAGTCTGTCTCGGTTCTCAACAGCATTTAATTTAAATAAAATGGAATAACTTTAAGGAGAACATGCTGAGGTACTTTTCTAGCCTAGCAGAGATGACCTTCTTTGGGCAGGAAGGACACGAGTTTGAATCCTTTCTGATTGGGACAGATTGGACATAACAAATAATGTTATATTCAGGAATTGCTCTTTTCCCACTCTTCCCCCAGAATTATGTCTCTAATCTGAAACAACTTGCTAAAACCACGACTAACTTGCAAAACTTTTGATATTGATGAAAAAGTAATTTCTGAGGGAAACTGAACTAATTTTAGCACTCCTGGTTTTATGCTGTCCAGAATGACAGTGCCCAGTGAAGAGAGAGTGAAGCAGCAGGCAAAGCAAAGGAAGGTACATGTAGGAGACTGGAGAAGATACTTCCTGTGTTTGCTTTGAAAGCAGTGATGTATAAAAATCCTTGTTTGTTTTCAGAAGGAACCTCTGGACGAAAACAACTGTGGGCAAGAACGTGCAAAATGTAGAGCTAGAATTATCTGACTTTGTCCTGTCAAATGTTAAGCCAAACAGGAAGGTTTATTTTTCTCCCTTCTTTTTTTTTTTGGCAACTACTTCCCCAAGCTTCCTATGGGGTGGAAATGGGCAATAAGTAGCAGGGTATCTAATGGCATCGTTCCAGGCCTCCCAGCTACTGGTGTTGGCAAGGAAATGGCTCTCCTTTTGCTTCCTTCTTATTTTTAGAGTGCTGAGTTTTCAGGGGGTGGAGGGAGGGTCGGCTATTATCAGTAAGAGTCAAACCACAGTGGCTGCCTTCCGCAGAGCTCTCACCACCCTGCCAAACTGGAGGAAGTTGGAGCCATATAATTCACACCACTAGCGGTTTTGCCTTGTAAGTGAGACTTCCTTTAAATCTAAAATACATGCACATGCACGCAGAACCGAACTGTCTCATTCCTATAGGATCCCTGCTTTAAATGCATTCACATTTTTGTCTTTTGGCCTCTCTGTTTTTTTTTTTTTTCCCCGCTACCACTTCTTCAAGTTCAAAAATGCTCACTGGAGAGATGAATTGCAAACAGAACCAATGTTGCTCTTGGAAAAGTTGCTCAAAGAACAAGCCCTGGAGAACAACAGGCTGAAAAAAAAGTCTTCTCTGTGATTTGATGACTTCCATATAAAAATGGTCTTCTCCAAAATTCTGTTTCGAGCTCAGTGTGTTTGAAGTTGGTGGGGTTTTTTTTGGTTTTGTTTTTCTCATTTTTTCTCTTAGAATTGTCAGTCATGCAAACTGTAGAAAATGCAACTGGGTTTATGCAAAATCAAGAGAATTGTTTGTCATGAGGTGACAAATAGAACCAAAAATACCAAAGACCGTTTCCAAGTTTCAGAAGTAAAGTTTTTTTCCTGTGAAACTTTAAACACTATTCTTAGTTTTTGCACAGGGGTGCAGATCACGCTTGATTTTCATTGAAAATCTGTAAACTGGCTCAAATAATTCAGAATTCATTCACACACGATAGGCTTATGTTTCTACTTGGCTCTGGAGCAGAGCTTTAAACTAGAGAAGTTCAGCTTGGTTTTGATTTTGACATGAACATTTCAAGCAGCCCTATTTCTACAAACTTCATGCAAGAACCATTTTTTTGTGCTCTTTTTTTTCATATCCTGGACCTGGAGCAATTGTGGCTGGAAGCTTTGATCTCCAGCAAGTCCACTAGGTTGCTCCTTCCCCAAAGTGGATTCAGGTCTAGCAAATACTTTCTGGAAGCTTTTCCAAGGCTATTTCCTGGCTATTGGTCTCAGAGAAGGCTTTAGCATACATCCTGTAGTAGGGGATGCTGGAGGTACAGCCTACGAGTATCTCTGGTCTGGACTGTATTCTTCCGGGTTGTATGCAAATATAGGCTCTGAAATTTCTCCTGGCAAAGGAAAACCTGATTCCTAGGCTAGATTTGTAACTTTACTTGAAGCCTTGAGGCACAAACAAGGTACGATACTGGATACCAGAGGAATGGGTGAGGGAAAACCAGAGCAGAAATATCTGCTTGTACACGTTCGAGTTCTGTTGGTCCAGATTGCACCATGGAGCTTAATCACGGTAGAGATCTTTCAAATGTGGCCTTGGTGGTTTCTGAAGAACAATTTCACAGTCATGAAGATGTCTCCAGGTGGTTTACTAAGTCTGTGCTAACTGATCAAGCCCCTTGGGCATGTGTCAGTCTGGGATTTGGCAAGACTTTAGCTGAAGCACAGTATTTTCCAATCACATGGTTCTAGGAGAATGGTTCTGTAATCCAGAGTAGCTCATTGTTTCATATAGTTTCTGATGCAAAGACCGAGGAGGACCATGGGATTGGCCAGCCTTGGAAATTCATGATGCTGAATTGATGGTGCAAGTTTGTTTTCACTTGTGCTTTGTATAGTAATATGGGAATGTAGGCTTTAACCCATGACTTTTACATTGCTTGCACTTGATGTCCCACAGAGGTTCATTTTGAACCTGATCACAGAGACATTTCTGCCTTTGTGTGATGACACTTTTGTACAAGCCTGTGCATTCTACTCAATGTGAGATTATTTTTTTCCCCAGAAAAAAAACATCCTCAGCAGTAGGAGTACTGCTACAAGATGATGGTGATTATTATTATTTTTATTTTTAAGACAAAAATGGCACTTCAAACAGATTAAAACCCCTTGGTTAGCATGTGTATCCCCAAACCACTGAATATATGCCCTGAAAAATCTCTGTTGACTAAGTACCATTGATTTCTGGGAGAATACAATCTAGTTGCTCTGTCATTGCACTAAAATACTCCTATTTGTGTTGTTTTCTTGGCTGATTTGGGTTCCAAATGTACCTTTTCTTCCAGCAGTTTGGTGCTGTGAGTAGGTAAGAATGATGAATCCATTGTAAGCTTGCTTTACACCTGCTTTATGATGTTCTGCTCTTTAGAATGTATTAAAGACAGGATTTAATAGCCTTCTGTACTTAGTTCTCATTCATAGCCACTGTTTAATAGTCTTTTGGAAAGTGTAAATTGCTTTTTATGACAGAGTTTGCAGCATCCACAGTGAAATATTGCTTCTATCAAAGGCTCATTTATGATGTCAAGTTTCTTATTAGAATGAGATTTGTCTGACATATCTTTAAAGGCTTAAGGGCTCTTCCCCCTTTCCTTTCGTCCCTGAGAGTCCTGGTTTACTGGTATAAGGCCTGATGTTTTCTGAGTGATAATATTAAATGTATTATCCACTTGGTATGCTTGAATAGGAATTATGATAGAGGAACCCTTTTGGAAGTAGCTAATAAATCTCTTATCACCATAAACATGAGTGGTGAGACAAGGGGACTTGGGCTAAACCACATTTAGGGATAATGCCTCTCTTTGATATCCATGGGTGTTATGATAAAGGACCATTCTGAAATATGGTGCAATCTCTTAAGTGATTACCTGGCTAATTTCATGCCAAACACACGGTGTGTATTTTTCAACATAGATTAGTAAGATGTGATCCCATATAGGAACATGCTGCTTTCTGTCGAATACTGTAAATACAAGAATAAAGTACTGCATATGTGGCTTAACTATGGCTGTTGAAATAAGGAATCTATATACAGTGAGCACTTTAATGACCTTCAGGGTGAAAATATTTACTGTTTCAAAAAAAAAAAAACCACGGAAAAATAGTTATGATTTTTTTCCCGCTATTTTATTTAATAAAACAATATTTTACAAGATATATAACTTGGTATGCAACTGTTAAATCTCTTTTAGATACATCTTTGTTGCCTTCTGTAAAAATTGTATAAACTGCTTTATGTGTATCCGTCACAGCCAATAGTTAAGTTCAGATATTTTCCACAGGTATCCTTTGGTCTTCTAACAGGCATGGTGAGACTTTATGGGAAGCCCTGTGGAAGATGATTTATTTTCACAGCATTTAACACCACAGTCCTTATCTTTCCATAGGAACAAGGTATGGATTTTCTCCAAGTGGAAATTTTTTACTAAAAGATGAGTCTTAAACTGTGGTTAAGGAAGCAGCAGAGGAAAGAGCATAAAAACGATGCGGCCAAATTCTCAATGATGTAGAGTTGGTGGGATTAGTCCTGGGGATTTGTCCTGCTAATACTAAGTCCCAGCCCAACATGTGTATGGCCTAAAGATCCCATCCTGTTATGAAGTGGCTGGACCAACACATTTGACTACCTCTGACACTCAACTGCATTTTGGGATGACTTGGACATTAATGCGTGAAAAGAGAGTGGGGACCCATGAAATTGGGATCCATGTCAGGGAATAGAGACAGCAGAATTTCCTGCTCTGATTTTTATTATCTTGCTCCCTTTTTCAGTTTGGTAGTTTTGGTGGAGTTTGTAGGCCAAGGGTTGCAAGCAAAGTGGTGGTAAAAGTTAAACTGAGGAGATCAGACAAATTGCATTTTAAAATATTAAAACTCGTAGATTCGGGTTTAGCACAGTCTTTGACAGTTATGTTTGAAAACTAGCAGATACTAAAGGACATTTCTGTCCCCTGAAGGAACACAAATATAATAATATCTTCTGATAGACACAAAGTCTGACTATATATATATATATTTTTTTTTTCTCCTTCTCTAAAAGTGGAACTACTCAAAGATTTGGAAACTTCTGTTTGCAGCACCTTTGTGTGAATTCTTTTTTTTTCTTTCTCTATAATAAAAAAACAAAGAACACAACTCTCAGGTGTGTCCAGAGATCTCAGTGACCTGAAAACAGTACAGATTTATGCTGTTGTAATTTATTTGAAGCCTTGTCATCTGCCTTTAGTGTTCCAGTGAGATGCTAATCTCCTCAGATTTTGTGCACTGTTAGTACATGTAAAAAGCTGTCCAAAATGTTGGTATCAGCATTGTTTCATGACATTTACAATGAATGTTTCAAAACATATTTGCACTAGTTTAGAGTAAGTTTTACAAATTGATTTCAACCTTTGCAAATACTGCTAGGAAAAAAAGCCCAGGATAAACATTCAGGGGTTTGATTTTTGGATGTGGGCAGTGCAGTGTGAACCGTGTGTGTAATAATTAAGTAAGAAGGTAGAAGTCCTGTGTGTTGAAAGGGATTTTCCTGTGAGGCTGGTTCGTTAATTTGGTCAAAAGTCTGTGGCATGGGAGAAATAAACTTTTTGACGAAATGAAAAACTTAAATGAAAACTTTCCACTTGGGTTGAATTTCTAGGCTGTCTTCAAAAAACACTAAAACTTACTGAACTGAGAAAAGGGTTTAGTTGCCAAAACCAAACAAAATTTAACTCTGTATGTAAAATGGAAACTCCAATTAAATTGAAAATTGTTCATTTTCCTAAAATGCTTTTGTGTGGGTTGGGAAGTGGGGGTATAATTTCCTGACCAGCTCTAACAGAGGCTTGCAGAGCTGCTTCTTTTTATACTCGTAGGCAGCCGGAACTGGTGACTAAGGTTTCGCTAATATTGCAAATTCTATGAGCTGGTTGTTTGTGAGCGCGTAATTGACCTTTGCTGGCAAAGTGATGTGAAGATAAAGAAAGGGAAAGGATAGATTTCATGTCACTTATTTTCTCCAGCTAGGAGGAATACACACCAGTGCTGCCTCTTGTTTTAGCAATCCTTTAAGTGCAGTAGCACATAAGGCAATTGCATGTCTTACAGTTCCTGCTTAATTGCACAGGTATGAATCCAAAGTTATTCAGCAAACATCTTCAGTACTGAGAAGGCTCCTTATCTGCAGTGATCTGGTAGTAAACAATACAGTTTTCTACAGACAAGCCATGTCCCTAATTCCTTACCATCCATGGATCCAGAGAATGCTTTTCCTAAGCACTCTACAGGAGGTGAAACAAAGTAAAATGTGAAGCAACCCAAATTTTTCACTCCCTGTCATAGTATTTGTGTTTTCTTAGGAAGTGGGTTTTCTTCACAAGTGGAAAGTATCAATTTATCAATGACAAATGGGTGGGAGGAAAAAGGTGACCATTTTTTTCGATCAAATTAAACATGTGTTCATGCAGCTTGAGTTCTGAACCCAAATTCTCACCTAGGTTTGAGCCTCCCTAAATTTGGTAATATCAAATGAAAATTTGGTTTTGTGTGAAAAAATAGTCTACCTGAATGTTGGCCCTCACTGGCAATTTCCACATAATTCCTGACTTTGTCCAGTGCTATGATGTAGCTGAGTGACACCAGAGTCAAGTGCAAAGTTGCCAAGCACAGCAGTTGCAACTGTGCTTTGGAGGGTGGTGATTTCCAGCCAGGTAGAATTCACTGGGACCGGGAGAAATTCTGATGATTACAAAGGGGAAGGGAAATAAAGTTTAGCCAGGGGAGGGGAAGAAAGCTTCTGCTGTAGCCATTTGTTATCATAAATATTCCAAATCCTTCTCAGCTGTGGAGTAGCAAAAGGTTCAATTCTGCCCTTCTTTCTAAAGGCTCCATCCACAGTGGCTCCAGTGATGGAGGAAAATGTGTGTATGTGCATGTGTGTGTTACTGCCACGTGGCAGCGTTGGTATTGTTTTATATCCCTTGCTGATATGGCTCTTTTATGCTCAGTTTTGATGGTCTGTTTTTTTTGTGGCAATAGGTTCTAAAGGCAGCGTGTGTTGTACAAGATCAGGGTTATTTTTCCTTCTACGTCGGGAAAGAGCCAAGCATCTCTTTGTCTCCTTTGGGATGAGAAGAAGGAAGGATAATTCTGAAGTGCCAAATGTCCTTCATCTATGTTGAAGCCAGCAGAGGCAATGCCTTCCTTGTGCTCACAGGGCTGTGCCCAAAAAGCATTTTCACTTCAACATGGCAGAAGTAGGAGCTGAGAAGAGGCTGTTTTTCTCATTGTGTTTATTCAGCCGTCTCTCATTTCTGGAGCCCGGGTTCAGGAGCAAGGTACCGCGCACTCAGCTTCTCAACTTGCTGATGTTTGCACTCGCCTTCCCCTGTGACTCATTCCAAACACATCTCGTTCATTCAGGAGGGTAATTTTCTATTTCCACTTTGGTGCGCTTCTCCTCCTCCTCCTCTGCCCCCTCCTTCCAGATCTAAAATGTCCTGTCAGCTGCTGTTTATCTGATGGTTCAAATGTCCATGCTTGGTTTCTTTTTCCCCGTCGCTACGGTTTCTCCTTCCGTTTCAAAGGCTGTTTTAGTTGTCATTTCTATTCCCCTGTCAGCAGCATTCTTCATCGTCTCTGGCTCGGGCAGTCTGTCTACATCGTTTTCTTTAGAGGTGTTTTTGTGCTAAATGAGTGCCTCCTAGGAAGCCCAATGTAGCATAACATAATTAAGTGACAATATATGAGGTGCCAGTCCTTTACCAGGCAGTTAATGACTGGCTGGAAGATTTACAGGCATGAGGTAGAGTCAGAGGAAATTTAGCACTCCAGCTTGCAGTTAAATGACAGGTAGAGGACATTTGAACACCCCTGTATTCCAAATGTGCACTAGTTTAAACTTGCGTTGTGACTAGTGGTCAACTTGCTTATTTCTGTATTAAATTAAATGAATGTTAAACTTATCAAGGCTGCAAGATGTTACATGATAACATCGCCCTTGGGGAAGGGTATCCCTGGGCTGTCTTGGCAAGGTGGAGGGTGGCAGCAGCCTTAATTTTAATTCCATATCTTCCAGTAATTGCGTGGCTACATCTGGGAAGATTTTACTTCGGGTTCTCACTGCTTCCCATCTTCATTACTTTAATTGTAGTGTAGTGTGCACTCATGATCTTCCCGAAATAGCCTGTGTGTTCTTTAGCCCGTATGCCTACAAGCTTTGCCTCAGCAGTGTGCTCTGGAGGTCATGCCTGCTGCTTCATGATCTGTGCACTGATGTCCCACGCAGGGCAAAGAAAAGTGTTTCCTAGCCCTGCCTCTGCTACCCACCTTTTTCTGGACAGAAATCAGTGCTCTAGCTCTCTGGCAATCATTTGCAGTTTGGAGAAGTGAAGCGCAGGGATGTCAAAAATGGCTCCATGCTTCATTATTTTTAGGTATCTAGATAAACTGTAAATGGATATATGTATCCCATTCCCCATTTGCCCCTTCCACAGCCCACATGAAAAGAAATATGAAGATTGTTTACCTTGGTTTGGATCTTACTTTCTGTGTTTGAAACATTTCCAATGGGTTCTATACTTTTAAACATATAAAATATGAGTTTTCAAGGCTGAGGTAAATTATTCTAGCAGGGCTTGTGGGAAGTGTGGGCATGTGGCACACAGAACATAGGTTGAGTGATATCTGTTCACATTTATCTTTTTAAAAGATGAAGGGGAAAAACCTCACTATCTTTGAACCAATGTCTGCAAGACTATTCCAGGTAGGTTACCGGATCCTTCTACTTTTTTCTTTATTCTTTTTTTTCTGATGTTTCCACTCATTATTTTTTTTCCCCCTCCTTTTTTTTTTTTTCCTTCCTCCCTCTTCTTGGTAGCAGATTACTATGGCCACTAAGAGGTACTGTTGATACAGCTCTAGTTACCACTGTTTAGTTACTGAAATAGGGATCTTTTTGTGTACTCTCTGCGTATTTGAGCTGCTCTTTCATTGTATCCTTTTACTTGTTGTTGCTTTTTGTTTTACTATTATTTTTGTTTTAAATGAGCAGGCTGTTTACATTAGCTTAAACATTCACTCAGCTTCATGCCATTCAGCTTCAAGTCCATGTACAAGCCAGGTGAACATCACACAGAGTCACCTAAATGAGCATTAGCAGTGCAGGGTGAGTACCTGGCGCTCAGCCCCTGCTTTTCTTTCCCAGATATTGCTGCAGGAGGTGCCAGATGCTCTGCCTGTGTTTCAGGCGATGCTGATAACATGTTGTGGTGGCTTTTGTAATGCCTGAGGGTGATCTGGAGGCACTCTGCACCTGTTTGCAAACATATGCCCCATCCACAGATCACAGTTCCTTCTCCACCCCCCACTTCCCCAGCCTCTAGCAAAGGGACACTTTCCCTAGAAACTGCAATGGCATCTTTCCTGGTGTGTGGTGTTTCTGTGGGGTGATGAGATGGCTCAGATAGCGTTGGTGTGACTTTCTGCTGAATGGAGGTTCAAGTGGCTTGTGCTGTGAGTGTGTTTCCCTTCAGGACACTCACCCCTGTGTTGTCCTGCTCCTCCCAGGGAAGTCGGGGCACAGCTCCAATTTTCCTTCCTTGTTGCTCCTATTTTGATTTTTGGAGTACTTTTAGCTGTGCAGAACAGGTTTGTCTCAAGGGGTGCATTTGTTCTAGCAGTGGAGTGAGCACTCCTGCCTGCTGGGTTTTCCTGCCTCCCCCAGCTGTGAAGCTTCATTAAGATGTTTTGTGGGATATTCTGGGCTTCTCAGTGCACCTGTGAGGGATCCCTGTAAACTGACTGAATGCACATTTGTTATTAAATTAATGACTGGAGATAGCTATTAGCTACCATAAGGTATGTATTAAATACACCTTGCTGGTGCTTGTACTGGACACATCATAGATGCCTGGAGAGCATTTCCTTGGTTTTAGCTCATCTTTGCTCCTTTCTGTTTGTGAAGTAGTCCACTTGAAATCATGCCTTGTGAATTTCTGGTCTTTTATATTAAAGATTATTATTTTTGTCATGAAGTTTTTTCTCTGAGTTCCAAGTAAAAAGGAAAAAAACCCCCATAATCCAAATGAGCACCTTCAGGAACTATTTCTGCTATGGGAAGAAGTTGGAATATTTTCCAAAAATATAAGTAAAGGTGTTCGTAAAAGTTTAGTAAACAGAGTTTTAATATCAAGTATTTTCAGGTTTTCCAAGCATCACTAACTTGCTATTGAAAGATGCTCCAGTCTTGGATACATGGTGGTGTTTAAATGCCCAAGTCCTATGGAATCTAATGCCAAAGTGGCTTGCAGATGTCAGCTTTGGATGCTTTAGGGATATCCTTCTTTTTCCCTTCTCCCATCTTGTTTGTGGTTGCCTATATTTAAATAAATTTTTTTTATTATCAGCTCTTAAAGAAGGGATAAATTGCTATGGATCTCTGCTTTCTCCCAAGCTGAACCTGTTTTTCCCACCAACATATCCTGCATCTTTTGCAATTGCTTTTCAAGCCCACATGTTTGATTCCTTTAATTTAGCATCGCTCTACCAGCATTCATTTGGAGCTGTCACCATGAGGTTGCTGTATGCTGTAGTGGGATTTTCCTTGTTTTAACTGCGTGTTCGTGAGGAATATCTGGACTCCCAGGAGAGTCAGGCACTCAAAGGAAATGTGTCCAAAGGCCTGTCAATTGAATTGCCGAGTATGTGCACGTGTATGTCGCTGCCCTCTCCTGCATAGAACAGGTACTGCTCCAAGATGTGCCTCAGGCCATTTTACTGGGGAATCAACAGCTGTGGGGAAAGGGTCTTGTGGCTTTTTCCTGGGAGATGATCCTGCTGTTTCTGCGAATCTCAGAGTGCCTGTGGTGAGCACTTTGGAGATAGCACGGCCACGTCTGAAATCCAGAGAAGTTCAGTGCGCGTTTCCACAAAACTAAGAGTCTTTTGAACTGAGCTCATTTCTAGTTGCAGCTGAAAAAGGCACTTGGAAATCTGAGTGTTCTTTGTTACTTTCTCGAAAAATTGCTGTCTATTGCCATATGTCTATAGGACATTGTTGAAACCAACTGAGTCATGGTGCCTGGAAATGTTAGGAGGCATATTGAATAGCAACAGAAAGTTAGGGGTAATCACAGCAGAATTAGAAGTTCTGTTTAGTTCCAAGGCTATGAATACAACAGCTGTGCAAGAGCCACAGGGCAGGGAGCTCCTACAAGGCAGTGCCAAGTGGGGACCAGATGGTGTGTGAGGTTGGTAAAGCATATGAAGTCATCTGCCTGTAGGTTATGAATTCATGCACAGCTCAGGATGTTATGCTGGCTAAAATCTATAGTTATCTGCAGTGGCACTGGACTGGACTTTGAGCTGCTAATGAGTAAAATTGAGCAAAAAAGGCCCTTAGTGAATGAAGAAGCAAAGGCCAGTGTTACAACTGATGCAAAGGGCTGAAGACTGCTCTGCCTGTTTGGTATAGAGTGTTTTGCAAATTTCTTTCCTTGCTTAGGGAGTAAAGGTAGACTCTTTTACAAAAAGAAGATTAAAAAGAAAAAGGAGGGGAGGGGAGGTGTCCTGATTTAGTAGCACCAACTAGTATCTACCATCCTTCTGATTCCTTTGACAAAAGCTAAATTCAAGACTAAAACGTGTGAGCTGTGACAGTCTTAGCATGGAATGTCCTTTTTTCTTTCAGGTTGGACTTGGATGTGGGGAATGGGTACAATCAGGCTTCTAAAATTCAGACAAGCACTTGGTCATAGAAAGGTTTGGGTTGGGAGGGACCTTAAAAATCCTCTGATTCCAACCCCCCTGCCAGGGACAGGAACACTTCCCATTAGATCAGGTTGCTTAATGCCCCATCCAACCTGGCCTTGGTCCACTTTTTGCTGTATGAAATTAAACTTTTTTTTGTCTGGAAACAGATAGATATTCATAAATGAAAGGAGGAAATGAGGCTGGAAGAAAGTTGTAGTGATAGCAATTGACTTTTGATTGCAGGGGCTGTTTCCCTAAAGGCTGTATTCACAGAGCAAGGAGACAGGTAATATTAACATTGACAGACTGAGATGGAAAAAGTCACTTTGAATGATTTATATCCTGGATTTGGATTCACTGGGATGGGAATAGAGGAGAGGTTATTAACACACTTCTGCTTCTCAGCTGTGCTTTAGCAGCTTCCCATTTTGTAACTGCTGGATGCTACTAAGGTGTGTTGAAGAGGTGCAACACTCCTTCAGGGTCACTGCAGGGCTAGAGGCAACCACCAGGGCAAAATAGGAGGGAAAAATGCCATGTAGCCCATGGATGTGGAGATTCGATCTCCGTGGCCACATCTGGGCTGAGCCTGCGTGTGTAAAGTATGTGAGGTGGCCTTGGATATCATCTGTGATCTCTGGATTGAAAGCGGAGAAGGTATGGAAAGATTAGGAATTAGGGATGATGATGGCATGCTTGGAGAACTTTAATTCAGCAAGCCATTGCCAAATGGCTTGTCCTCTCCATGACTGACAGATAAGAGGGACAAGGGTGATGGTTCAAAATGGAAGGGTGACAAAAACGTGGCAAAATGAACAACTTGCCTTAAGCACTTTTAACTACAAAAACAGTCCCCTGTGATTCTTGCAAACATCTGCCACCAAATTTGCATCTACTCTGAGAGCCAGATGTTGAGGTTTATAATCACAGTGAGATAAAGCAGCACATCCTGTGTCCTAAGTACTCTGTTAACCAGCCCTGACTTCTCTGTTCATCAATTGTTCTGTTTTTTTAAAATTATTTTTATTTTTTTGTTATTATTATTATTTTTATTCTGAATTTTGTGCTTTGGGCTTGTTTTCCACATTCCTGAGCTCAGTAGGTTTAAAAGCAACAATTTTTTCATCTGACAGAGTATTGCCTCTAAAGTTTTGAGACAGTGATGGAACACAAATTTAGGGGAAAAAAAATAAAAATGGGTAATTCTTTTGGCACATAGGAAGCTCCGAGTGTTTTTATTTTTCAGCTCAAACTTTTTAGTTTATGTAGGAATTTGACCTGAAATGTTCTTAACTTTACTCCACAGGTTAATCCAGGCATTTCAATGGTGCTTTTGTACGTATTGTTAATACGGCCAGCTCATGGAAATGAAGCAACTTAGATGAGTAAATTTTGATCTCCAGAAGGTCATGCTGATTAGGCATAATCAACTTGCAACTGGATAAGATGACATCAAATCTGATAAATGCTGTGCTTGTTGTCACAACATTCTGTGAAATTTTGGTCTGGAGATAATATAAAGTAGTTCTTAGTTATATATGTCAACTGTGTGACTTCAGCAAGTGGTATAGAAAAATGACATGTGACTGTTTTCCCCTTCATGGCTATCACACGGAAAACACTTTTGGAAGGTGGATAATTCTGCGTGAGGGACAACTTCAGAGAACCTAGGCGTGACAAGCAAATTGTCAGGAGTTCCTTGAGATATGAAGGAGGAAGAGGTGATCAGAAATTAACACCTTTTCGTGTCAGTTGACACAAATCTTTGCTGACCAGAAACCACAGAACAGCGAATCACACTGAGTTACTTGGGAGTAAAAGCTACATTTCTACTTTTCATGTTGCTGCCTATTTCATGCCACTTGTATATGTGCCTGTATATTAAATTGGTGAATATTTCCATGTATTCTGATTTGGTTTTTTAAGAGGTAATTTTCTCAGTATTTGGAGGCTTCAGGTTTGGTTCTATAGAAGTTAAAGTGATTTTTGTATTTGGGAAGGTACATACAATAAGGCTTGTATGACCAAGTGTAGCTGCATTTCTTCTTTGGGGAAGATAACAACAGTTTCCTTCCAATGATGAGGTTTCATTTTCTGACACATCAGCGAGTCACATCAAAAATGCTGAACTTCAAATACGCTGAAGAGAACTGAACACAATGTCTAAGGTTCTGAATGTAGGAATAGCAAACAGAGGCGTGATCTCTCCTATTGTGCTCGGGCCTTTGGAAACAGAACATGCCAGAAATATCGCCTGCCTTTGTTTTTGGCATGGCTAATAAATCCCTCCAGTCAACTGGATGTTCCTTCGGAAGGTTACAGTAAATCGTGGGCCTGGACATAAGCCAACATTTCCTTCCGTGATGCAAATCTTAAAAGGTACAAAAAGGCCGTGTTGGACTATTCTCAGCTACGGCTTCCTCGTGGACAAAGCCTGCTCCCAAGTAAGGGAGCCACAAGAGGGCAATGGGTCTTTTATACAAGCTTGCTGTAGCCAAAAAAAAACCAAACCAAAAACCCAACCCAGGTAATTCAAACAGTTGATTCCTTTAGACAATGGTAGAAAGTAATTTAAAGAAAAACAATTGGGTGAAAGCTGAGGGGTGTAATCTGAAAGAGCAGTGTTCAGGTCTGCAGACTTGCTGATAAATAGAGCTGTGTGTTTGTTATTTACTTAGTGGCTTTAGAAAAGTTGTCTGTGCTTATAATCCACTTCTTAAGGGAAGAAGTCTCAGCTCTTGTATGTTCTTTTATGCTCCTGTGCTAGATTTATTATCAAGCTTACTGCACAATTGGCACTTAGAGCAGATCTGGATGTACTAAGATCCAGATGAGAGCTACTTAGCCAGTCTCTCAATTCCATTGGTACATCACTCTTCTCCTCCTTCTTTCCTCACCTTCCCTTTTATTTTTCCCCCCTCTGCTTTAAGGTATGAACAAAGTGTTTTGAAAAGACTTGAAAAATAGATTCTGAAGTTTGGCTTGTGATTATCCAGGAAAAATTCTGACAGTACTGAAGAAGTGTACAGGCATTTCATATTTTAATACTCTCTACTCAAGAAATATCTTACCATTCTGTATATTCACTGTATGAGATGATATTTGTTTTAATGGGGTTCATACAGGTCTGTTAAGTCAGTTTTGAATAAGGAAGAGTACATAAGCCTTGTTACACTGGAATTAAGACTGATCCACTATAGTGTCTCACTTTCTTTCTCACTTTTTATTGCCCACCCACTGCTTTTTCTCTTTAGAGCAGGAGCTGAAGGGAAACGAGTGTCTGAAATCAGTCACTGGAGGGGACCAGTTTCATTCTCCCTGTTGTATCTGGGTGATTTGTGTCCACAGAGGAGGGGTACTGAGCTTACCTTTCCCATAGCAGCCATGCCAAGCACAGAGCCCTTGGAGCAGGTTTCCTTGACCAAGGAGGAAAGGGCTGGGCACTGGAGCCTGGTGTTCAAGAGGGGAACAACCTGCCTACAAATGTGCTGTGTAAATATCATGAAGTATTTATACTCCACAAACTGCTCATGGAGTCACAAATGGAACAGGGAACTTTTATTATGAAGCTGTTTTGTGTAAGTGCGTATCCTTCTTTATATTTCCGGGGTACACAAGGTGTAAAATACCTAGCTTGTTTCTCAAGTGTAATCTTTTGGTTTTTTTTTTAAGAACAGACAACAAAAACAAAGGTGCTGTGTGAAGGAAAAGGTGGCTTTAAAGGGTTAGTGTTTGGGGAATAGGGAGGGAATCTTCCACCCATGATCTGTCAGATATGTAATTATACTTTTTAATAACAAAAATTTAATTATTATAAAATTCTATCAAGGAGTGAGATGTATTATATTTTTATTTTTAAATAAGAATAACTGTTTTGATTTTTTTTTTTAAATTATGAAAATGAATAGCAGCTTGCAGAATAGTTCTGGAGTTTAGAAGCAAATACAATGATACTACAAGGCAAGGATAGAAATTTAGATTCAGACTGAAATACATGGAATTCCTTTGCTATGAAGGTTATTTTTGCTGGAGATGAAGGCAGTGTGAACATTTGAAGGAGGGGTGGAATGTGAGCACAGGATAGCCCTGATGCTCCTGCTCTGTTCCATTCCTTGTCTATAGTAAGTGCTGGTATGGCACAGTGGCTTTTTTTGACATCTGCACATATGTGCAACATACAAAAAGAAGATCAATTCCTCCCTCACCCACTTGTAGAAGGTTTCAGAAATGGCATCTGTGGTACTGCTGACACGGCTGTAACTGAGCAGCACTGTGGTGGAAGCACAGCCTTCAGAGAATCTTTATCAAGTTTCAAGACTCATCACAGTTGCTAATTTTGGAAAACTTTGAGAGAAGCACTTACCAACTCAGCTGAACTTTGGTTTCATCTATTAGTAATTACTTCCAGAAGTTAGCCTGAGTGAGAAAATAGAACCTTGCTGTCTCCTGACCAGGACTATGGTTGTGTGAAAAAGGGCTCTGCTCTCTTTTAGAGCTCCAGGCTGGGAATATGGTCTGATCTGGAAGACAAGCTGGGTAACCAGGCAGTCTCACTTCATCCCTTCACCACTTGATGACAGGTTTTACATCTGCTAATTATTTTCTCCTTGCCTAACTTCTCAGAGCAGAGTTTCCTCAACTGATTTCTGAAGCAGCCAGTCCACTGATAAGCCCAGAAGGTCCCTGGCAGCATGACAGTGTTTTCCATTCTATTTTTCTTTACTTAAACTTACTCATGAAATCCTGTGAACTGCTCTAAGTGGCTAGGAGACTGAAGGGGCTAAAAACCAAACAAGCTCCTGGGGCAGTGCCCCTTGATTTGGCAGTATGGGTTGGTTCAGCTTCAAACCAAATTGTGAGGGTTGACCCCTTGGCACCAGTTCATTGGTATGATGGTGCCACTTGCCATGGGGCTGAGGGCAGATCCTGACCTGCTGACTGGTGCAAAGGGAGTGTGCTAGAAAACTGAAGTCAGCACAAGAACTGAATGTCCATTTAGGTAAAAACATGTGTGATAATAACATGGAACCCGGTTGGGTGGGTCCCAACCTTGCTGTGTTTACTGATGTGTAGAAAAATCATTAAAGATGTGGAAGCATGCATAGGAGTCTCTTGGTTATTGAGGCAGAAAGAAATATTTCTGTAGCTTTCAATGACCTTGTGAGTCAAGCCTCACTCTATCATTAAAAAAAAAAAAAAAGGCAAGCAGGAAGGAAGTGAGCTTTCTTGAATTTCAGGTTCTTTTTTAAATGAACCAGCACAGTCCAATCTATACTGTGATTAAGTGCCTCTAGCCAGGAGATTTAAAGAAGAAACAAATACAGTTTTGTTAGTCCCCTCCCTCTGTCCTGCTGCTGTGCCATTTCTGTGTCTGTTGTTTTTGCAGCCCTGGCAGACATGCATATGTGTGTGTGTGTGTGTGTGTGTGTATGTGTGTGTGTACACATATTCTCATGTGCACACCCGGCCTGCGCTGCTTGAGTGTGCTGGGGTGATGCAGAGTCTGCTGCCTGGCCTTGTCAGAACTTGATAGCTCTCTAAATATTGTATCCCATGTTGCCATAACACCAGGAAAATAGTAGGGGATACTGCATTATAAATATAGCTGAAGCTTTGGGGAATAGGAGCATTTCTAAATGACTTGAACCGGTGGCAGAGCATAATTCTCATAAATAAATGGGGACAGAATTACCGAACACTGACTGGATTTTTGCCTGCTGTGGTACTCAACCTTGCTAGACAATTATTACACTAAGGGATTGTATTTTAACAGAGCACAGTTATATTTTGTTTGTTTTTCTTATTTTACTATTCACATAAGCCAGGCAAAATGCAAAATATTCTAATTGGTCATGGATCTTTCTACTGAATAAGCTCTAGTTTTATTTAGATGGTTTTTATGCAGTGCATTCTACTGGAGGAAGCATAAGGATGAGGAGAGAATTTGACAGGTCTGTTTTACAAAGCCACCTCATTGAGGACGTGAAATGAGGGAACAAACAGATCAAATCATGTTGAGCTGATTCATAAGTGGCAGTCCCAGTAAATCTATAAAAGAAATCAAGTTCCCTCTTTCTATCAAAATAAGGAACATTAAACTTTTACCTCTACCTCATCTGCCTCAGCTTGCAAATCTGACAGCTGCAAATAGTATTAAATGTATCCACTGAGTAGTTGATGCAGTGATTCAAAATAAAATACTCTGTCATGTTTACTGTCTTTTACAAGACCTGTATTTGCTATATATGCTTTGCAAGAGTTAAATGACTGCCAATGCTATGTGGTCTAAATTCCAAACTGGTGGAAAAAGGGAGACTTATCTATACTGAAAAAAAATTCTGAAGATATTCAAGACAAGTAACAGATGGCAAGAGAACTCGAAAGGGACAGGCAAGGGAAGGAATTACACTGCTGAAAAATAAGTGGAGAACGTTTAAGGCACAGGGAATTATAGAGATAATTTAGTCTCTGACAATTGGGAAGAAAATAGACTGCAACCAAGAGAGATGAGAAAAGGCAAATACTCCATGGTGAGGGGAGGGTGGTGCAAGATGCACGTGTATGAATGATTTTAATCAATGAGGAAAAAGAAGTGGTAAAGAATGAGGAGAGTTGAATGGGGAATAATTTTTGTGTGCATTAGAATTTGTTTCTCTATAGAAATCTGGTTTTCAGTCCATTTTGTGAGAGATGGAAGTGACACATGCAGACAGTGGGAGAAAGATAGTGACAGAATTCATCTAGACAACTATCTTGTCATATAACCTTTCTAAATCCAATTTTGATGACTTGCTAAGCTCCCATTGGAAATTTCAATTGGAAAGTAATGCTCTTCGCTTATTTTTCAAAGCCCCAGAGACAGCAGTATTTGATGCAGATGGAATGATCCCTGCTTAAACTTATTATTGCTAGGTCTTTTCTCAATTCCGTTGGCTCAGTAGGAGTTAATCTTCAGCCAGGAACTGCACTGATTTTGATGCAATCCATGGGGGACACTTGAAAGATCAGGGCTATTGCCTGTGAAGTGCTTTAGGATCAGGATACTGCTGGAAGGTGAAAAGTAGCAGGTAGTGCAGATTCATAATCAGGCATTTTAGGAGGATATCCAGCCCAGCCTTGCTAGTTGGATCTTGAACTCCTTCAAGGACAGAGTTTCCACAGCCTCCCTGGGCAAACTGTTCTAGTGTTTGATTAGATTAATGGGAATGGTGTTTCAGTAGCCAGTGTGTGAATGGCTACATTGTGCTGTACAGCCCTGACCTTTTCAATATTCTGTCATCTAAATGCTGGTCGCCTCTTCAGAGCTTCAGCAGCTCCTGGAAAGAGTGAGGCTGTGGGGAAATGTAGACTGAAGAGACCAGGAGTGTGATTCGTTGTCCTATACCACAAAATACAAAAGGTATTGCTCTGATGCAGCTCTCTGAGTGACTGCAATGAGGATGGGCCGAGGGAGGCTGAAGGTGAGCAGCTCTCTGCTATGGTCTTTTGGGGGCCTTCTGGGCAGAACAGTGTGGCATGATAAAATAAGTAGGAAAGAAGGTGCTCACCTTCAGCAGCAAAGGTAAGACTGTGATCCTCAGGTGCTGGGAGCTGCTGGGGAACAGACCATCTTGCTTGCTGTGTGCCCAATGAAACAACCCTCCTTGGTCTTTGGCTGTTACTGTAATAAAGAAAGATGATAATATTTGCTTATAGAAAGTAGGCTGGTTTTGTTGGGTTTTGGTTTCTTTTTTAAATCACCCTATGATTTTGCCTCAAAGTTCCTGTCAGTGAACTCTGAAGAAATCTGGGAAATGATGTGGGAGAGCAAGTTCACCTGAGCACTGAGACCTTGTGCCCATCCAACACTATCTCATCCTCTCTCATCTCATGCTACCTGATTTTTATTAAAATTCGTATCATTCCCTTTGGCAATCCTTGAGATCCTCCTGACATGTAAAACCTATTTATTGGCACAGTGTATAAATAAGTGAAGCAGTAACTGTGGGGGAAAATGGAATTTTAACATTTATGTGATAAATAAGAGGCAAAGTAGTAAATCCCATGTAGGGTCCCCAATGTCAGGAAAACTGGATTTTTTTTTTTTTGCTTGATCAGTTTCTCTGACCTTAGGAAACTTGCTTCACCTTTCTATATCAATTTTCCAAATGGTAAAGATAAGTTAATAATCTATATCAAATTGTAGTTTGTTGTCTTGATAGATATATAGAGGAAGTTGTGTTATAGTTGCATAGTTTTAAATTAGTTGGAAAGTGTTAGAAGTCAGAGGAAAAAGTGTCAGTGTAACATCAGTCTGCTTTCTCCCTCTGAGTCTGTATTCTTGCTCCCAAACAGTATGCAAAGAACATTTGAATGCTTTACTTTGCAACAAGTTGCAAAATGCCAAAATTGCTAGCCCACACAGTTTTTCCTACAAATTTTAATTCTGATATCATTGAGAACATCAGTGCTTACTGAATTCTATATCATGTTTTCTGGTTTTTTTGTCCTCAACATGGCCTGTGACTCATTTGCTGCATGTTTTTCAAACCCTGCTCTGAATAATAACTTCTTCTAGCTTTTTTTCCATGGCACTTACTACTGCAGGAACTGTGCTGGGAACCAGTGTTTGAGTTTTGTGACAATTTGGAAACTTGAAAACTGTTTCTGTTCCAAGTCAGCATTTTCTATAGAACAAATTTCAGAATTAATATTTTGGAAGAACTAGAGGAGATGTGAGTCTCTGTATGTGTACACACACCTCTGTGTGTGCAAATATAAACCACTTCACTAAAAACATTTAGCTTTGATGATTCTGATTGCAGTTTATGTTGCAAAGTTGAAATATTTTTACTTTTCAAAGGTCAAGCTACTGTAAAAGTCTAAGTGTTTAGACTTTTGGTATGAAATATTGGTAATATTACTTGGCAATTAATCTGTGTGTATTTGGTATTTAAAGGCAGACAAACAGAAAGATTTACCTGTATTATGCTGTAATAATAGGACCCTATCTTGCCCATTGAGTCCGGGAACCTACCATGCATGTAGCCAGAGGGCTTGAGGAATTTAACAGCTGATAGGGGAGGTAACTCAGTTTATTTGGTTTCTGCTGGAAGGCTCAGAGGAGTTAATGGTACTGCAGTGTGTGTGCATTCCACTGAAGTTTTCTGGTGGAAACTTTTTGAGCAGCTTGACTAATTATATGCATAGTCCATCCTCCCCCAGTGATTCCTTCTACTGAAGCCAAATGTGTTGGCAGTTCAGTCTCAGATGTTGAAGATAATGGGTTTGGGACAGTTTTCCAGGTTGGTTTGCTGCCTCCTCCTGTACCTGCTGTCTCTGGAGCACCATCACGCATGTGCTTGATGCACATTGCTGAATAGTAGAGGGGCTGTATGAACAGAGGAATCAGCAAGGGGCTTAGTCTTTGCTCCAGTGGCTCTGCAAAGCAGCTGGGAAGCTGCCTTAATGAGAGAAGGGCAGATTTATATTGGCTCCAAGGAAGCTTGGGCTGCCTGTCCTTGCATGACTGGAAGGAAGGAGGGTGGGAGCAGGAGGAGTGCTCTGTGACTGCATGTTTACCTTTACTTGGCCCAGACTTAGGTGGCAGTAGTGAAAAGCAGATAATGTAGAATGGCTTAGAAATCCTATTTCTCTCTCATCCCTCTCCAGCCTCTGGAGCAGGGAATTCAGTGCTCTGGGAACTCTTCTGCTAATATCGCTGTTTCATCTTGAAGCTTGTGTGTGTGTCTCTTAAGGGTAACGGTGTCTGTAAGAAGGACTCTTGAGATATGAATGGCTTCGGTTTATGGAAAACCTTGTGTACTTTGTTTGGGTTTTCTTCAGGCTTCTTTTGTTTTTTTCCTCTTAATATTAAGACTTCTAACTGCCTTTCATCCTCACACTTACTGCTGTTGTTCCTCTTTTTACTGAGAAAACAAGGAGAGGGAACATTTGTACTTGAAGGTATACAGGCTTTACTCATATCTGCTTTTTCTTGTGCCGGTATTACTTCTGTCCCTTGACCCTTACCACAAATCAGCAAATGTTATTCCTAAATCTAGAAGATTCTTCCAAATAAGAAGACCTCCCTTCAAAACCAGTAGCATTTTGGCACATAATCCTTAGCAGGCAGTCTCTGCCTGTGAGAGTGGAACTCGTATTAAAAGCAAAGTTTACAACATTAAAATGGAGCGTTCTGTGAGTTTCAGCAGCACAAAAGGTTCTTGTGGATCCTGTGACATGTTTGATTCGTTTTGGCAAGGCACGTTCAAATAGATGCTACATCTAGTTGTAGGGAAGGACAAGCAATGTGTTTGAAAGGCAAGCCTAATGAAGACCTGCATATTTCATGATATATCATGTGCTGCTCAGGTGCAGAGGCAAAAATTCAATACCTTACAAATGCGTCTGCCCAAACTGGAGCAGAGGTTGCTATTTTGCATCCCGCCAAAGTGTGTTTGATCTTGGAAGTTATAGAATATTTGTTTTATGACTATGAGAGTGCCAAGAAATTCTTTGAAGCAAAGTCTGTAACCTCCGAGGCTGAGATGGAATAGGATGAAACAGGAAAGTTACTGGAAGATGACATTGTTAAAAAAAAAATACAAAGCCCCCTAAACTCAAACCAAACAACCTTCCCCTCCAACTCTTTTCAAGCCTGCTTCTTTTAATTATATTGCCTGTCATGACTCTAATTCCTTAAATTAATTATGGTGACTGATATGGAGTCTGAAATGCCTTTTCCAATGTACATATGATTTGATGGATTGTGATTAATTGAAATATAGAGGTCTGAAGTTTGATAGCCTGTGAGGTACAGTTTGTGATACAGCCTCAGCTTCCATTTTTTTATTGAACTGTCTTTCTGAATGTCATTAGAGTATTAGACCCAGAGGGAGACCATATAAATGACAGATCACTATTGAATGAAATTCCAAGTTTTCCTTTTTTCTTTCCAGACTGAGGTAGCATGTTGCACTACTACCTTGCCTGTTTTTACAGGCAGAAAAAAGCAGTGACACAAATCTTCAGCTTAAAATGAAATCTGTACTTGCATAGCAAGGTTTGCTGTACTATCCCCGCTTGTGCGCTTGCCTGGGTAGCACAGTATGTAAGTACAGCTGAAATTATTAAATATGAACACATACGTCAGTCCCTGTGAGGGGTTTCTGGTTTTGTCCCTTGCTTTTGGCTATTGAGTTCATCCCCCTCCAGTCAGTTTTGTGACACCATGCTGGAAATGTTCTCTGGAAGGAGCTGAAAATAACTTCAAATGTCAGACTTGCCTAAATGATTTCCCCTCTTCTGGCATTTAGATCTGAGCCAAAGTCTTTCTTTCACCTCTTCCCTCCCAGTAAAGTAGGTTCTGGGCAGCTCTGTGAGAGACCTTGGTAACTTAACTTGATTAACCCTACTTCCAAATACTCTCCAGTGAGGGTGTGGGATTTTTGGAGCTGGTGGTTTTTTTTTTTTTTTTTTTCCTTCTTTAATTACCTTAAAATAGTCTGCAGTGGGAGCAGTATTTGTATTTGAGTTTTGTACAGGACCTGGAAAAGCCATTCCCAAATCTTGAAACTAACTTCTATAAGCATAGAAATAAGATATTTAGGATCTGCAACTAAAGTGTTGAAACTGATTTTGCTGCTGCTTTTAAGCCATTCTGGGGCCTGTTTTTGTGCTGTTGCGATTATTGTAGACATTACAGATCTCTGTTGTGTGTGAAAATCTAATGGTATGAAATTATGATGTTTTTGTGAAGAGATCAGTAGAAGCAGTACACACATTAGAGAAGCAGCTTTAATAAGATGTTTTACCTATCTTTTATTCCTTTTCTGTACCACTGCAGGCAGCTAGTCAGGTTTAATGTGAATACTGGACATGACTGTGGTTCTTTTTAAAGATCAGAGGTGATGAAAGAGGTTGTCTGAAAGAATCTCGATGGGCAGAGCTATTAACAGAATCCAGCAGAAGGCAGCTGCTGTGTTGTGCAAGTCACCACACCACACAGGAGTGGCTGTAGAGCACAGGTGGTGGAGAGGCTTCTCTCAAAAGCTGCCAGTGATTACTGAACACGTACGTGAAGTTCATATTCTGGGCAGAACTCAACAACTGTGCTCACCTACCCTCACTGCGACTCTGGTGATACAGATGACAAATGGAGAGTTCATAATGCTTCAGTTTGTGTCTCAAGTAATGGCCACTGACAATAAGCAGTTCTGCAGTACATGAAGAGTTTTCAGTTAACTTTGGGCAAAGGGGGCCAACAAGAAGTATTGTAGCATTCTGAAGAGTAATGACAGCACACAAAGAAAGTAAGGTGCTCCCAAGAGATTAAATGCTTTCAAGCTGAAAGGCCAATATTTCAGGCTTGTGAAGTTTACTGAATGTCTAATAAAAGGCAAGAATGTATTCTGGAACATAAATTCCCTCAAGTTTTAGACCTAGAGAAAGCAAAAGAAATATGCCAGGATTTGACAGAAGATCCCTGATACGAAAGGGCTGACACCTGTGAAAGGCACATAAAACTCAGTTACAGTGTGCAGAAATGCCCATGGAAATGTGCCACTCTGATATTGCAAGAAGATGCCTGATATTCGGAGAAAAATAAAAAGTGAACAGTAGTGGATCTTATTATGTTGCAGAAATTTGTAGAACATGTGTGACCTGGAGAAGAGGGTTGACAATTAAGTTATTAGCCCCGAGGAATTCCTCGTGGGAAGACCATCACAGGAGAATAGGAACAGAGCATTGCACAGATAGCAAAAGAACCATTTATTAATTTTAACTTGAGGATGCTGGCAATCATTTTAATTCTGAAATAATTAGGTCAGGATTAAAAAAAAAACAAACAGTGGTCAGCTGGAACACAACAAGGTAAAAATTTGTTCTCAGGAAGAGAGTTTGGGAAGTAATGGAGAATAGCAGTCTATCTTTAAACATAAAAAAACCTCTCAGTCATTTTTTTGAGGAATTTTTCTCCGCTGACTGTACAAGAAATGTAGGTTACTAAGTGAAAGTATGAAATAGGTTGTCATGCAATTACCCTGTGTTCATCATTGCCTATTTAAGAACATTTTCAGTGGAAAAGTACCCATGATTGGTTTTAAACCTACCAAATCCTCAGATTCTATGGTTAGGGGCACATTAGGACAGATTTGAGAAGATGATCTTCAAATCCTCTGTTGATGAAAGAATTGCCAAATAAAATGAACTTCACCTAATTCAACTTTACCACAGCTTGTGATTCAGGGAAAGATTTTAAAAGGTAGGAATTAAAACTAACAGTATCTTATTGATCTGAAAGCAAGTAGAAAAAATTACATTTCAGTCAATTTTAGAACTGGTTTCTACAAAAGGCTTTTTGGCCTCAGCAAATAGATGCAAATTGGGATCATTTGGTGAACAGACCCCCAGATAACTAAGTTAAATGAATTACTTCATGCCAGTTACCATGAGATGTAAATGCCTTTCCTAGAACTACAAGACTCTGTCAGGTGCCTTAGGCTGTATGGGACAGGTTGGAGGTTTGTTGAATATTTGCTGGGTTTAGTAAACAGGAACAAAAGGATTTAGAGTTGTAGGTATTGCTGTATTGGTCTGAGAAAGGAAAACGCATGGAAATACAGCCTTAGAAGACATGTAAGTATGAACCAAGGGACATATGAAGTGTCCCTGGAAACAAGAGTCTAAAATAAGCATTTATAACCCAGGCAGTGAATGAAGCACCACAGTAGCCATCTCAGTGGAATAATGAGCTCAGTATTTCTTGTATCTGGGCTGTAGTTTCAATGCCTCTGCAGGCACTGCAGATCTTTTTAGATCTTCCTAATTCACCATGCAAAAGAGGAATTTCCTGTCTAATCCTATCCCTATTTAAATTTTTACATAGCATCATTAGTAGGGGTAGCTGTAAGGTGTTTGTCTCATTAGTGTGTTGCTGAAAGAACTTAACCTCAAGAGTTGCAGTTTTACTCTACATTAAAATGTTATGCAAATTCCCCATCTCACTCAGGGAATCAGAGTGGAACACAGATGCTGTTTTATTATTCTCAGCTCACTTTTGACTTGTTTTACTAGGCTTTGGGCTCAACAGGCCCAAATGTAATTAAATGCTTCCTTTGTGCTATTTGGAAAATCCTTCATTAGCAGTGTTAGCTTGCTTCGAAATTAATGCTATGCATGCCAAATAAAAATCACTCTTTAAAGCTATGAGAGAGTGAGAAATCTTCTGTTTTGTGGCACTGTTTTAGGCTTAACAAAGATTATGTTCGTATCTATCTCATCTACTAGAGAGTGGACTATTAGAAACCTGTTGTTCAAGGTTAGTCTGGCGTCTTCACTGATTTGGTTAGGAGGAAAATTAAAGCCACGCTTGAAGCAGTCAGAAGGCTAGGTGAGGATTTAGAAAAGGGGAGGAAAATGTATATGTCAATATTTTCATAGCCCAAACCAAGACAATAGTAGTGACTTTAGCTGGTTTGCTTTTAGGTTTGAGGCTGTCTTGACCCCTAGACTACAAGTATGGCTCCAAAATATTAACTTGTACAAATTAAATGAGACGTACCTGAGTCTTCTGTTGTTTTCAGTCAGTTTGGCTTCTTGAGCAATCAAAATCCTTCCTTTGTAACCTGTTCCCACTCCCCACCACCAAGCTATAGACATGCAACTGTACTTTGTCAAAGTTAATAAATCAGTATTCACATGCTGACTTGGTTATTTATCCTCCTTCCTTTCCTTTTGTAACTATATTGGCTTTAGAGGCATCTGTGTGTTTACATGGAGTATCCAGGGAAGGAAAACGAGATCAAGACAAGATACCAGTTTGGAAACTCCATGAAAAATCTGCTGAGCTTCTTGGCTTTTAATATACTGCTTCCTCTTCTTGTAACAGATCCTGGAACACAGCTGAAAAAAAGAACTTTAGAAGACATATTTTATAAGACTTTATTCTTCAGATCAGTGGGACTGATGTGGTCTGCAGGATTTCTGAAATCTTTCTGGGGAGTTTTGCTATGGGCTTGGGTTCTACCAACTCCTGGAAAAACTGAGACATTGACCAAAGATTCTGTGAGTGGCTTGGCTTACAGAACATAAATACATTGAAATAATACATTGAAAAATGGTAAGAATATTTCATTTGAGATCAGTGAAAGATATAAAACTTTAAAACCAGATTTATATCTATTTGGATACATCTAACTAAAGTATGGTGAACTTTACTTAGTAGTTTGCCTTCGTGTGCCAGTGAAAATATGAAAAGATTATTTTCCAGTGCAGTTCAACCAGATTTATGGCAAGGATAGGCTCTGGTAGCAGAGCATAGTATAAGAACTAAAGAAAAATTGGATTAGTGGTTTGTTCAACCTTCTTAAATAGGAACACATTAAATGATTAGTATAAACTAAAAGCCAGAGTGGAGATGGTGGCAAAACCCCCTAATAAATAATTCTATAATGTAAAGCCCTCCTATGAGCTCATGTCTCTAATGACATTCACATCTGCTTGTGAAGATAGGTTCTTCCAAACAGTGGGAAGATATTCTGCCAAAAGATTTCCAAATATTTTGGAAACTGTGAAATAAACAACCCTTCCATCCCATAAAGTTTCTATTATGTACTCTTCATCTTTATATTAATAAATTATAAGATTTGAATCTACAATGAAAGCTAATAAGCCTTGGTAAGATCAGCATGACTTTTTCTCTTGAATGAGTTTATGGTCAAGTAACAGGCACTGTAATAATGTTTTGACAACATAGCACATTGAAATAGTGCTTGAAAGAGTCCATTAAATGAAACGCTATTTGGGTACTTGACAAACTTTTCATCACTGTTTATTGAGGATTATTTATTAGAGTATTCAGAAATTTCTAATAAAATAGTGAGAGAACAACACTATGAGAAATTAAATTTTCTGTTAGAAGCACAGGATTGATATTATTGGAAAACAGCGACTGGTTTTTTTAGGTACTTATTTTTGGGGTTTGAATTAACTGGAGTAAACTCAGGCTTAGGTATGAGAGCCCACTCAGTGCAAATGTCTGTCTGAGGTACAGTGGCAATCATAGTAGAAAAGAAAGAGATTAGCCTGGGTAAAAGGAAAAAGGCAAAGGATGTATTATTATGCTATTGAAAACACAGGTGAGATCCTCACCACTTAAATATTAATTTCTCCTCAAATATAGAGTCTCAATGCAGAGTTCTAATCCTGGAGTCTGTCAGGTTGAGTCTGAACTCTTGGCTCCTGCAGTTGCCCTGGCATCTCATATCAGTCTGCCATGGTAATATCTCCAACAACTGCAGCTGCATCTTTGCATCCCAGTCTGTTGGAGTGCAGATATTAGTAGACTGGAATTTAGCTGGTTTTGAAAACTTTAAGATGCAAACTCTAATTGTATGTGTTTTCATGATATTGCCAGCTAATGGTTATGAATCATACTTCCCTTGAGGCAGAAATCATTACTTGACTTCAATGCATCAAACAAAGAAGGTTTTGTTTTATTCCTTTTGAACTGTCCTTGGTTTGATGCTTGATTGGGTTAAAATTCAATGTTGTCATCCATTTAAGTAATAATGATGCACTTTAATTTATTGTCATCCTAAACTCAAAGGCTTGTGAATGTCTGAAGAGAAATAAATAACTAAAATCAAACTTAGGACAGAAAAAAAATAGGATATTGATATATCCTATTGGTCTATGAATTAAAATAAGACCTATTTTGTATTTTTGGCAGGAGATTAAGGGAAATAATTTATCATTGTTTAGAGTCTTAGATACTGTAACTAGAAAATCGATGAATATTTACCTGTTTTTCTCCTGCAGAGACCATTTGCATCCTAGTCAGAGCTTTTGTCTCTGATTTTAGCAGAGAGGTTCTTCAGTTTGCCATATTTTGTTTTGAGAATCGTCATAGAATCATAGAATACCAGGTGGGAAGGGACCTTTCCCAGCAAAAACACAGTCCAGGCAAGATGGCCCAGCACCCTGTCCAGCTGCATCTTAGAAGTGTCACATGTTGGGGCATCCACCACTTCCCTGTGGGAAATATTCCGATGGCTGATTATTCTCATTGTGAAAATATTTTCTTTTGTGTCCAGTCAGAATCTCCTTAGGAGCAACTTGTGTCTATTACCCCTCATTTTTTCCATGTGACTCCCTGCAAAAAGGGAATCACCATCTTCCTTTCACCTCTTCCTTCCTACATCTTCTTTGCAGCCGCCCTTTAAACACTGAAACACGGTGAGAAGATTCCCTTAAGCCTTCTTTTCTCAAGGCTCAACAATCCCAGTTCTCTCAGCCTTTCCTCACATGGCAGACTTCCCAGTCCTTTGATCATTGTGGCCCTTCCCTGGACCCTCTCCAGCCTGTCCACATCTTTTTAGCATAGTGGGGACCAAAACTGATGGTAGTATTCCAGGTGTAGCCTGAGAAGCACTGAGTGGGATAATGACTTTTGTATTTCTGCCGGAGATGCAGCTCATTGTCCACTGGGACCCCCAGGTCTTATTCCACAGTGCTGCTCCCCAGCTGGGTAGATCCCAGTTTATAAGGTTTAAATATCAAAAGAATGTTTTGTAAACTGTTTGGTTGTTACCTAGTGCTTCAACCCAGTAAACACCTGCTTGAAAGACGGGGGAAAAAAATTGCAGAATTTAATAGTGAGATTTGATGGTTTTGCTGAGCTCTGCTGGAATACTTGTACATTGATTTGGCAAATAATCTCCTGCGTTTTAATGCAGGATCTAAAGGAATTTCTTTTTTTGCAAAACATACTGCAAAAGTACCAAACCTCTCCTATTTACTATGAACCCTTTATGAACTAACACAATTTCTATGGTTCCCCCACAGTTTGCTTCTGTTTACTTGTTTGTTTTTTTTAATTTATCTTCAGTCTTTGTGTACTCCAGAGGTGTCATTCGGCATCTACTGAGCTGAAACTTCTGAATATGTGAAGGGCTGGCACCGTGCTGCACTTCAACATAGGTGGGGTTTTTCGTCACCCTAAGTACAATTTGATGTGGGAATTTTGTTTTTATTTATTGTCAAATCCTAAAAATGTTACCGTACAGTGCCCACACCTTTAAATAATAAAACTCCTATATTTGTTTGCAGATACTCTAATCTGTTGTTAATAAACTTGAAAGAATACAGTCTTGTCTAATAAACACATCAAACTAATCGGTACCAAAGCAGTTCAGAAGAGTGTTTGTTGTTTGGTGTTTAGATTTCAGTCAAAATTAATCAACAATGGATGGGGCCTGCTGTATTTATTAGCAACACAAATCCCTGTGATTCAGTGCCAGGTCCCTTTGACTTGTTCCAGTGTATGCTGGCAGGGGAACAGAACTGATAAATACTTACATCCTTGTGACTTGGAAAGAAAGAGGGGAGGGGGATAGAGCCGAGAAAACAGACCTCACAGTTGGCATGAATTCCTTGAGAGCCATTTTGAATCTCTTTCTATACAGCTCTCTTGTAAATGGGAAGTCATTGATTCAGGAACAGTAGAGGCTTTTTCTCTTTGTGAAACCTTCAGCTTTGCAGATGGCTGGCTGCATAAGCCTGCACGGTTTTGTTCTCGCTTCCCCTCCCAGGATGCTCTCTTTCCCTAGTTTTAATTTTCATTCTCCTTTGCTTTTTATTGAATTTCTTAAGGAGATGCAGTTATTGACAGTAGAAATGCTGTCGCAGACATGCTCCTTCTTGGGAACGTCTGAATGGTCTAAATCCTCACTTGGCAGAGAGATTAAAGTGAAGGTGTTTGAAGTCTTCATGTTTAGTTTTAAGTTCCATTTGTGAATTCAAGGCAAACTAGGGCTCATTTTGTGGAGAGTAGATATGAATGACTTGCATCAGAAGTGTTTCTGTCAAATTAAATGAAAATCAGTTACTTGTGAAACTGGAGATACAGAGGTTCTGCTCATGGTGACTTTCTACCTTACAAAAATGGGAAAGGCTATTTTCCCTGCAGATACTGACTCTCACTTTGCTTCTGGAGCCCTAAACTCTGAGTCTAGGAAGTAAAAACACTCCAATTCTGAACAGAAGCATGTTGAATTCCTTGTAAGAATTACTTAGTGACAAACAGTGCTAGGAAACAAGTCACAGCATGTTGTTCATGCAGTGCTGGAATTTCAATAATGTTTTCTCCGGGACTGGTAGTTGCACTTGATACTGATACATAAACCAGTCAGGTCACAGTATCTGCTAAAAAATCCTTCTCTTGACATGACACGTGCAGTTTTACAGCTTTGAACCCAATTTTCTTTTTCTAATGGCCAAATGACTCATGGAAGTTGAGGCTGCTTTCTGAGAAGAGATGCTTACAGCAGAAGGGACTTGTGAATTTGAACACAGAGAATTCAGCTGTTAACTATGGGAGAAACAATGCAGGGGGAAAATTATTGTGGCAATATTGCTATATGACAGCCTAATGACAGACTTTACTGCTATCTACTCTTGGGTCTAGTTCCTTACATCATTGTTATCATTTGTCTTGTGAAGGGAAGGCAGGAGTGGTTCTCGCTTGTAGATAGAAACAGTCTGTGGACAGCGATTGCAGAAATATCCTCCAGCTTCTCTGTGGGACTCTGTGACTTCTCTCTGCCAATGACTGCTCTGCATCAGGGGCTGCCCTTTTGCTGTGGGTTTTGTTTCCTGAGAGAAAACCTGTACAGATAAGGGAAGAAATGAGTTCTTGTCACTTGAGAGCTTCACCTGGCAGTGGTGGTGCTTATATTTTCTGTCTTACGGAGTATAAAGTATATGTGCAGTTTACCCCAGTGATTACCACAAATCCCACTTTTATGTCTTATTATTTCTAGGAAAATACAGAAAACATAGACTTCCTTCAGCAATAGTGAGGCTGCCTGTGAGGGAGTTGTGTGGGTGGAATTACTCACAAAGATAGTTCAGCACCTTGCCTTGGGTATAATTTGGCATCTTCTAATTTGAGAATATTTGTTTTGCTGTTCCTCTTCCTCTTTTTATTGATGTTCTAATTGGTGTTCTCTTAGGTATGGGCTTAAAGTAATGTTTTGTGAACAAGTAGTTCAGGAGAGGATGGTATGATTCAGAATACGAGCTATGTAGGAGTTACAATTCTCACAGATTTATTTTTCAAAACTATTTAGAAAATGATCTAGGAGAATTATCTTTATGATGCCCGTTCTAGAAATCTTCAGTGTCTCCTCAGGCTGAAATATCTGTTCCAAGCTGTTCCAAATTTTCAAGGCTATGAAATTTATGTCGATTATCTGAGCATAACTGAATGATCAAAGTCCTGATTTTGAGGTGAAAATTTTAGTTTGATTTTAGCTAATATATAAAAAATATTTGTATAAAAGTTTCCTACCACCATGCCTTCGAGTAAACCCATTTGCCAAAGCAATTGTGGAAAGTGATTGTGTAGAGATCATTTTACCTTTCTTCCAAAGTTCCCTGACTGGGCAGTAGCAAGGTTGCCAGAATATTCAGCAAACAGTTTTCCTCAGTAGATCCTACTGTTGCTGACAGATGGCTTTGCAACTTAGAAATACAGTTTACATGCTCTTTTTCACTTGTTTTCTCTGTTAGGATCGTTTGCATTCTCACAGAAAATTTCATTTCAGTGAAATGGAGGCAGTTGTAAAGCTGTTCCCATTGAAGTGTTTGGCAGACACAGAGGAAGGCTGAAGTGCCTTTTTATCATTTGGAGGCAAAATTTTGCTATAGGAATTTCAGAATATTTTTGAAATGTGGATTCTGTACTTTGTGGTGTTTAAGCAGTATGAAAAAGAAAACTCATAATGTGTGTTTTTGTTAAACTTGTGTCTCTATAATTTCTTTTTATGGATTTTTTTTCTTCCTAATCAGAATGGAGCTAAACTTCAAGCTCTTCAAAAAAGTGGATTTTTTTTTTACCTGACATCCGTTGTTCTGCACACTCACTGTACCCTCCTGATGAGTAGATGTAGTTAAAAATTTGGCAGATGTTTTGAGGAGATGCACCTGACCTCTGTGCAAGGATTCAGTATTTGGCAGCTCAATATTTTTGACTGTGACGTTGATGAAGTTGAGTGTGGAGCAAGCAGCTGAATACCTCCATCAGCACTGTGAGAAGGACTGCAGCTAACAGGAGTCTAATGTTGAAGACTGGCTGGCCCTTAATCCTTCTAGGAACACTGCTTATGAGTTTGCTATTTGCGCCAATTAAAGTGGTGATTTTGTTATGTAGAATCATCCAAAGGTGACTCTAGTCCATCATCTGCCTTAATTTTGTACCAGTTATCAAAAACTTAACTTTTGGTCTCTATTAAGTCAGCTTTTGTCACATGCCAGAAGAAGGTGTGGAAAAAAGTAGGAGTGTCATATTCTCAAATCACTTCCCTTTTTCTATCCCTCAGGCTCTGTCATTTTCCTTCAGTGTGTATTTGGTTAATGGAACACGACACTTACTTACCTTCTCTCAAGTATTTCCTTTGGAAAAAACGAAACAAAGAAGCTCCAGCATGGAAGTTGCCAATGGCACACCTGTTGTAAACGTGTCTTGGCCAAAAGCCTGACCTTACTGGTTAGTTTTAAGTGCAGATCTCCCCACCCCCTCTGTTGTGCTGGAAATGAACCTGAAGAGGAAAAATGTAATTTGGCTGTTAACACCTTCTGGAAGGGTCAATCCTGTGATGCACTGGGGTGGAGTGGGAAGAGTCTCTGATGTTGGTTTAATGATTAAGAAAGGAAGAACATAGAGTAGCTACATGAATAGAGAAAGAAAATATCTTCAGGGAGGCCACCCACACCCCGCCCAAGTCTTGGTGACATTCTTTCCAAATGCCATTCAGAGAAGCCCCTTTCACTAAACATAGCCTGCATAAACCTCCTCATTAAACAATGTCAGGAGGTGTGGTACGACATTCTTTGTTTTATTTTAGTAATATTGTTTTTATTTTCTTTTCAGCAAGGTTTTTTTTTAATTGGTATTTGTAAAAGGAAGTGTTGGATATTCCAACTATATACCAGTTGCTGAAATAGCCCTTTTGCATTTATGGAACTGTAGTTTACAAAAATACCAGTTTCAAGCATTAAATTCACCTATTTTCTTCCTATATTACAGGTCATTCCTTCTCTGCTGGAAAGGGAGGGGAAGCAGGGCAGGAAGGAAATTAAGCCGTGGAACAGGCAGACAGAGGGGGTTGAGCAGCCCAGGTTTTGGATGTCCTGCTACCCCACGGAATCTGCAGCTCTGTCATGTATCCAGGCTTCTTGTCAGCTTGAGCCTGGGATCCGGATAGACCCAGCTGCAAGGAAAATAACTTGCTGACAAAAAAGGATAGTTTTAGATGCCCAGGATAAAGATATGGAATTAGACCAAAAGGAGAGAGTAACGGAGACTTAGTATCACCATTAAGGATTCATGTGGTATCTGGGTATCCACTGAATGTTGGTAAACTTGAAAAAAGACAAATGATCATAGGAGAATAAACAGATTTTAGAATCAGGCACCTTCAAGACATGTAGGTTCAACTCCTGCTCAGAACTGGGCAGAAGATACAGAAACAAGCTTTTCTCACTGTCATGGATAGCCAGACTACCTGCTTGTATTTAAGTTGCGATTTGGGAAATGCAGTTGGCCTAGACTATATGGCATGATAGCTGAGAGGAAGAATATATGCATTTAGCCCTGCAACTGCTAGAGTTTGCATGAGAAATCAGATTGTCTGGGGAAGAGAAGAGTTCAGAATCTCGGTGAAAGAAAAAAGCCTGTGATTGTGCCAGGACCAGCCAGTAGTACGTGAAACAAGAAAGCTCTTTACGCTATATCAGATCTTCCACTGAGGAAAATAACACAGCTACAAAACCAAAGCTTGATGGGAGAACATTATTGTGTAGGAGGGAAGAGGAGTATCTGTAGCAAGGGAATGATGCAAAGTGTGTTGGACTGAGCTACTCTGGCAAAATTAATCTTTACAATTAGACTGTGTTGTGTGCACCTTCAGACTGTTCAACTGACGGGAGTCATGAAAGCAGTGTATGAGTCAAGGGTGGAACTAATGTGTATTTCCATACACAAATGGAGAAGAATTTTTTTTTCTTACCAGTAGGAGGAATGGAATACAAGCATGGAGGTAAAAATGCATCTGACTCATGCCAAAGAAGTCATACATCAGTTGGATAGATTCTGTCACGTTTCCTTTGTGAGTGTTCAGTGCAATAATGTAGGACCTGCCCACAGCCTTTTCCATGTCCAAAAAGTGATTCTGCATGACACATATTGGAACAGTACAAGGACTTTAAAATAAGGCTGTTTTGATGCCTTTTGGTCATAAAGGTGTAACTGTTTCTACGACAATTGTCTTGCAAAATGGAAGTCAAGGTTTTGCTGTTGCTATAAAGGCTCTAATACCTAAGTATCTATTTTTCTCTCTTTAAACCATGCAAGTTCCTAAACATACAGGCATCTAAACCGCTTTAGTGAGGTTACATAAATCATGATTGTCAATGACAGTAATTATTGGGTTTGGAAGGCGATGACTTCAAAATAAACCCTTATTTTTCCCAAACATCAGAACTTGAAATATGTGCAACTTTCCATGCCAATAGCAAGTATGTTAGCACTCTGATTCATTTTCCTTCATGCAGTCTTTGCTTTTTGTGTGTCACATGCAGGGTCAGTAGAAATAAGTGAGTTGGAATTTTCCACTCACCATGTGTTACTAGAATGTGTATTTGAACTTTTAATAGAGCAGAAATATGTATCTATATAATAAGACATCCCAGCTGCACTTCTTAATCCAGGTACAAGCCCTTCCATTCGTGGTGTTCTGCATTATATCTTTCCATGTGTTCCTATCTCTGCTCCAGACAAAAGAAAATGATTGCCCCCTGCAGTTATTAAAAGGATGAAAGTTATGGAGTTCTAGAATATCATCAGGGTTTACTGGTGTTGTATTTTGAACTCAGAGATGTATTGCAACTCAGAGGCTACCACAGCACCTGTACACTCTACTAATAGATTACCACTGACGACTACTCCTGCAGCAAATGTATGGTTCCTCATTACTCTCATGTAGGTCCATTTACCAGCTGAGACCTGCTGGCTTCAGTTAAATGTGATGTTACTCATGTCAGAGTTTCAGTACCCAGAGATTATACTGTTTTTGGGAGGTGGGGGTGGTTTTTTCCTGTGGGTGATAAGCAGTACGGGAATCATGAGCTCAGGGAACAGCTGGAACTTGTGATGTGACAGTCAACTGGATGAGGCTGCTGAGGAGGGAATGTAACTAAACAAAACTGATAGATTTAACTGAGTAAGGAAATGTTTAACTTCCAGATGTTTAAACTGTAATCCCTCTGATGAAAAGTCTTATCCTTCCGTGTTTGGAATGGATGGGAAAGCAACGTGCTGTGCCTGTCTGGCTTCTAGTGTGCCACTGCAACATGCCAAGGAACAGCAGCACTTGTGCTGTTGTTTCTGTCTGAAAGAGAACTAGCAATTTTTTCTTATAAGTGAGTGTGTGCCTGGAGGATGCCAGAGCTATGTCTTCTGGGTTTGAAATTAAAAAGTGTCAATACTAGGTATGTCTGAGGTAAAACTGAAAATGCCTCTAATGAATCCACAAATCCTTGAGCCCATTTCATCATTAAAATGTGTCTCTGCAAGCTAGTTAAGACCCTGTAGCAGTGAATAGCCAGGCAGAAATCTCTCCTGTGTCCAGGGAGGAATTCCCCCATCACGGAAAATCCCTACATGTGGTAAAGGGCTGCTTCTGCCAAATTTAAGAGACCTGTGCAAAAAGTGTTGGCATGGGAAACATCCCATGGGCTGGTTAGTGTGGATGATGTTCTTTCATACAGCAGGAGCTGGGCAGTGGTGTGGCAGGACTTTGCTCGTCATAGCACTAAACCAGAACTGGAGGCAGATGTGGTTATAGGTGCTTCTACCACACCTGGAATTCTTGTCATAGGCATGACCTTCCTTCTTGCTGCCTCCCATGAGGATCTCTCCTCCTCCCACCAGCCTGTGCCTCCCGGTGGTCCTGGCCATGGTCTCCTGTCCCAGAAGAAAGGGGAGGCTGCCTGTTGATCTGGTGCTACACGCTGGTTCCTTTTACTGTTTTCTTGAGTCTCCAGGTAACTCCTGTAATCTTTACAACTTGTCTTTTGTTTACCTGGTGACAGGTGAGCGTTGTCATGGCTTCCTTGTTCCATCCTCCAAGGATTTCACCCACCTCTATTCTTCAAAATGGCCTGAGGTGTTTTGTTCCTTTGTAGCAGAGCCATTCCCTCTACTGCCTGAGCAGCTGTTGTTCCTTTGCCAAGTGGAGCATGTAACCCCACAGGGGAATGGTTGTGGTTTCCAACCTGCCATTCTTATGGATTTTGTCTGGCTTTGCAGAGGACATAATGGAATGGCCCAAAAATCCAGGTGGGGATTTCCTCCTGTTCCCTCTTCAGTGGCCCCACCAGCAGCAAGATCACTGTGACTTTAGGCAATCTCAGAGGCTTCATAGGGTTTAGCTCTATTTTCAGCCTGCATTTGCTGTTCTTCACAAGGCCTGTTTTGAATGTTTGATTTTTCTTATTTTGAAGAATTTCCAGCAATATATTGCTGCACTTGCACTATACATATGCAATATCTGTATTTGGCTTCTGCTACTTCTTTGCCAGTAATGGGCAGAACTGCCACATATAATTTTTCTTCTCTTTGGGATTTTGAAGGATCTGAATGAAAAATACGTTGTGCACATCAGCAAATGTAGTGCAGAGACTTTCTGTGGGACTTCAGCTCATGTTAGCTGTGAAGAGAAATATGAAAGTCTTCTAGGCTCAGTACTTTGATATTTAAAGGCTCACACTTCCTCACACCTCAAACTCTCCTTTCTCCAAGAAAACCAAGTACCAGAGGAAGATGACATACATACTGCTATCTTAGCAGGTAAATTTATCTACCCCCAATCTGAGTGAATATATAGTTTGAATAATTTCTTATTAAGATCACACTAATTCATAGGGAATTACTGAAAAGGAACAAGGATCTAGTTGTTTCTTGACTGCATACATAGAAAACTAGATACTACAACTGAAAGATATTGAAAAGGTTCCAGTAAGATTGAAATCATAATTTTTTCATAACAACAGTAACAGCAGTAAATGATGAGATTTAACAGAACTCAAGGTTTTTTGGATCTCAAGTGAAACCTCAAAGCAGCTGTTCTCCAGAACATGTTTTCTTGCTACACAACTTGTGCTTCATGTAATTTTGGAAATTTCCTCCACGTTATCATTTTAGGAATTATGTAGAATTTCCTTAGACTAGAAGCATACCAGATCTTGGTCAGTGTACACACAGTTATTTCTTACCACTGTAGTTTGGCATTTTATTTGGGTATGAGTGCAGCTTTGTGTCAGGATATGGAATATTCAGTGCACCATAAACCCCCCGAATTGTGATCCTTGTGGGACTGGGCTCCAGCCAGTCAAACATCCTATCAATCAGGAGGACCCCTGTGTGGTGTGGCATTAACTTCTACAATTCAGACTGGTGTGGGACTCTGCTATACTCAATCCATCAGTCAAGTCTGCCTGCACAGTTCCTCTGCAGGGGATACATCAACCTTTATAATGCTGGTCATTGACAAGCTGAGTTGTGGTCAATCAATCAGTCTCCTATCATGCTGCCCAATGGCTGCAGGATAACACAAGCTAGACTGCCCCATCCAGAAAAAAACAACCTAACACCCTCCCCCTCCCCCCTCAAAAAGTAAATAAAACAACCTTTAAAAAAATACATCTATTCTTTATTCATTGCCCCAAATGACATCCCACACAGTTTTCTGTCAATTATTTTGCTCTTTTTTTTCCTCTTTTCTTTTCTTCTTTCCTAAATGCAATTGTGATGTGTGTTTTTAATTATGGTTTATCTATTCTCACCCCCCCCCTCCCCCCGTTTTGCATTTATATGTGTGTGATTACCTAATCATTTGGCACAAAGAACTGCCTCTGATCAGACCCAGGCCTAGAATAACACAACTATGGCAGATCAGAATGGGAGAAGGTGAATTGGCACATCAAGTGTGTTTACATCATCCCTAGCTCTAGCTTGATTTATCAGTAGATTTGGCCCTATTTACTGTTTCTTTATAGTAAATGATGAAGTATATCATATAAACCAGGAATGATTTACAGGATGATAATTGTTTGGGGTGAATGCAGCTAAATTAAAGAGAGAGAGCATGATAATATGCATAGCTCTGATATTTTTGGGGCATTCACATAGTCACTAATTTCTGCATACCCGACCCCACTAGTTTTGGTGGAAATTAGTAGATTTTTTTTTTTTAATATAGACATAAAACTGTATGCTTGTGTACGTATAAAAAACCTAAATATATAAACCCTCATTTTGCTGTGGCGTCTTGCTTCTCTGTAATTTCTATCAACAACTTTCGAGGGGTTTTCTTGGCAACACTTTTGTATCTGAGAAATACTGTAATAATACAGTAAAGCAATCTCAGTTCTTAACAGTTCTGAAGTATTTTGGAAGATTCTAGGAAGAAAACAGTCTCCTGACTCCCCCAGGCCTTGGTAATCATGTAATAGTCCGATAGTATATGCAGTTATAACTTCTCTTTTCTACTGAGAGGGCTGCCAGTTTGCCAGTATTATGCTCAAGTATATGTTTTGAATTAGCTTTAGAAATATTGGTAACATGAAATTCAGTGCAATGGAACCTGTTCCTCTGCAGTTGGACAAGTGCTAGGAACGGGGGTTGGCACGAGGGACCTGTTCAGTCGTGCACTGGTGACACTGGGGTTACAGGGAGAGCCGTAGGAGTAGTGTATCTTCACGGGTCAAACGTGCTACCTTCTAGGACATGGCCCAAAGTACCACTAGTAGCTGTGTTTTTGTAACTTTTAGGATCAGTGCTGCTGTAGAGCAGTGGAGCCAACATACTGTTAGCCGACTGCAGCTGGGAAAATGAAGTGCCTGCGGATTTGGTGAAACCCTTGAAGGGCTTCAGAAAGACCAAGCCTTGCCATGTACCCCTCACCCCATAGTAGTGAGAGTTAGGCAGCTATTTGGAAGCAGAGTTGCTCTGGGGCACTGGTCCTTTATTGTCCAGATCAGGTCTAGACCAAGCTGGGACACATTCCTGGCCTGGATTGAAAGTTTTCCTTTCTGCTGCTGTCTCAGCCGTTGTATGCCCAGCAAACTTGGCCAGATTTCTCCTTGGATATAGCAATGCTCTGCTCTGCTATGCCCAACCCTGAGTTCTGTTAGTGAAAAGGTAGTAGACAAGAACTGGACAGAAATTTTCATATTTGGGGAAGAGAGAGTAGGAAATAGCTTGTCAGCCCAGCCCTACACATACTTAAATGCCAGGGAGGAAATTTGCTAATTTATAAGCCTCCATGTTGGCAGGGGTGGAAAGCTCTGAAATCTCTGTGCTGGGGAAGTAAGTAGTGCTAATGGAAAAAGACAGGCAGATTTGTGTGGGGCCTGGGGCATACTAAGGCGAGGACACAGTGGATTTCCAGGTCTCAGCATGATAGGGAAAGGGCATCAGTGCTCAGATAGGCCATGAGGAGGCAACTAGAGGAGAAGAATGAAACTTTACCTCACCCCTCAAAAGCTTTCTCTATGAAATACAGGACCCTGTGTCACCATGGAAAAAAGTCCAGAAAAAAACTGAAGTTGTACTGGATTCACTAGCTCTTTTTCCCTCCTCTGTATCCTGCCAAAAATGCAATTTTGCTTTAATTTTGTTTTTGTGTTGTTTTTCATGATGCTAGAGCATTGCTTGAACACAGATGTGAACCATCAGTATAGTACTGTAAGGCATGGACCACACAGACATGCAGTTCCTTTCAAAACGCAAACCAGAGGAAACAATCTGCCTTTAAAATTAAACTTCCTCATTAATTTCATTAAAAACGTGTGCAGCTTCTAGGGAATGGCATAGGGTGACTTAAAACATGGCATTATCCGTTGAAAACTGGCAGGCGGTGAATGTGCTCTGGAGGAAAAAAGAAGAAAAAGGGGATCTGAAAGAAAGGTTGGGAAAGGGAAGCAGATCTCCTGCAGTGGTTGCCATTTTTCTACTCCCGTCTGCTTTGCTGCACTCTGCAGACACACAATAATAACCCCAGTGGGCCCGGGGATCAAATGACGTGTTGCTGAAGGATTAGGAGCAATTCTATCCCCCTGGCATAGGTTTAGGAATTTTCATTAAAATGACCTTGGGTGTGGTGAGAAAGGAATTCGGGCTGCCTGGATGGAGAGCTAAACATCCTACCTGGGGGACAACCAAAGGGTTTCTGCAAGACTCGCCTCCCCAGGCCCCAAGCAGAGCTGTCATGCTTTTCCCCACTCAGAGCAGTTGTTCATGGATTAGCATGGAGATGTGTGAAGGGTCAGAATTAAAAGGCATCTTTGCAGGGGCTGGAGGGGGGAGGTGGGAGGATGGAGGGGAGGAACAAACAAGAGGGCTTGTTTCCTGGAATTGCTTAAAAACTAATACTGAGAAACAAATATGTGTTCAGTACTGAGTGGAATTATGTTTAATTAACAAGGCAACATTGTGCCCAAGTGCTGCACCAGGGGAAGATGGAAAATTATTGCTGAGTTGTGCAATCTCCTCTTGTTCATCTGCGCAAGCAGCCCTTGCACAGTTTTTGGTGAGTCTCTTGTGTATGTGCTTGCTCGAGCAAAAATTTTCGGTCCTGCTGAATGTCTTCTTGCAGTCTGACTGTTTGTATTCAGGCAGGCAGCATCTTGCTCCTTGTAGTAGCATTTTCAATTCACTTGGGTGTAACACAAGGTGTTCAGAAGCAAACACCGAAAAACCTGAATTGTCTGTGGTTCACGCACAAGCAGCAGAAACGTGCCACATTTGGGAAACTGTGTGTCAGTGTGACTGGCCTGTCCCCTCAGCTCAGCATCTGGAGGCAGAAGGCACCATGGTTAATGAGGGGAGGCCTTGAGTATAATCAAACCTATAATGTCCTACAAAGATATGTGTAGGCACTGCTGCTGAAGGGTGTTATTTTAGACACCTTGTATTCTGATGTCTTAACTCTGTCTTATGTGGCTCTGGAAGGAAGAGGGGACTGTAAATGTGACCAAGCTTAGTAAGTGCCTTTCATGAAAATAAGCTAAAAGTGATTTTTCCTCTTGCAGAAGAGCCACGTAAACTGCATGGCTTTTCTCTAAATCTCTGGAGGTTGCTCTTCAAGAGATTGTTGTGTAGAGCTGAAGATAATAGAACCTATTTTGCATTTTCTTCATCCTTTACTCACAGATAATCTGGTAAAAGTGAAGGAGGGAAGTTTTCTTGTTGTTCTTTACTCCCCATCCATTGAAGGGAGACTTCTCAGTGTCCTGGGAAAGACTTTTGGTAATTTCTTTTTCAAGAGAACCTTCAGTCCACTTGTCACGGAAATCAATGGAGCTGGAAACCTAAATATTTCCATTCAGAAACAGATCTAAGATGTCTGAAAGCAAAGGGAACAACTTTATTTGTGCGAGGACATCCTGTCTTCTCTGCTCTACAAGGATGAAAGACAATCAGAACTTCTGAAATATCTGCCATTCCCACTGAGTGAGGAAAAGCAGTCTGGGATCTTTATAGTGCCAATCTCTCAACAATCATTACTGCTTAAAGTTTTTACTTGAGGTATGCAGGTTGGTGTACTTATTTTCATTTGCAGAAAGGGTGATTTGGAACAGAGAGAGGTTAATCTCTTACATTAGCCAAGTCATATTAGCACTGGCCAAAATGTTCAATAGGATTTGTTTGCTCACTGTCACTATGCATAGCTAAAAGCATTGGTAAGCACTGCTTCTGCCTGCCTATTACGGATTATCTTGGGTGGCCTGTCCAACCCATTGATAAGGCCCAGTGGTGACGCTGCTGTGGAATTGCCGGGGAAGGGGTCCTTAGCTGAGCTGTGAGTCTTTAATGTCTAGAAATGTGCCCAGCCTAGGTTTTCCTAAGCTGACAAATGTGTTCACCATGGCCAGGGAGAACAGCAGAGGGGTCTAGCTGAGCTGTTTGGTAACTCACAATTTTCTCATCACGAGGAGACCCAGTTCCTCTATTGCCAGTTCACTGGCCCCAGAGGGACTTGTTTCCCCTGCCTCTAGTGCAACCAGGCAATAGTTTTGGTGGCTATTATTTTTTTTGTTTGTTTTTCAGATCCCCATATTTAGATGCATTACTCTCATATCAGATACATCTGTGTTGAGTTCTTGACGATTTCGCTCAGGAGGAATGGAAGAGGATGTCCACTACATATTTAGTGTAAGGGTGTTGTATGAATGCCAGTGAGGGGGAGTATGTAGTGATAGTGTTGTGCAAAAGATATAAGAAATTTGTCAGAATTTTAGTAGTTTTATCAACCTGAGAATGTCCTGAATCTGGAAAAGCTGTCTGCTAAATATGAAGGGGAGGTTCTGGCTGGAGACCTGTGCATCATTCTTCCCCTCTGGTCCTGCCTCTGTGAAGTCAACAATAGAAATCTTCCCATTCAGGATTTAGAAACTGGACAGAGCACTAAAAGGGTCTAAGCAGAACAGCCAAGATCTTGTAAGAGGATGTGGAAAAGGTGACACAGATCTGGGCATCTTTTCCACCTTTAGTTCTGAGTTTTGCACATATGAAGGCTTTCATGTTGTATTAATGCACGGAAATAAGGGTTGTATTTGTAAAAATGAATTTTTTTTTTTTTTAAATTTTAACCCTTTTGTTCACCTTTGTTGTATTTCATCATACAGTCAATGCAGTCTCTGACTGACATTTCTTCCCTTGGAACATGGGTAGCAGGTTTAAAAACAAAGAGAGGAGCTTTATTAGTGCAGCTTGAACAGAAGAGTAAAAAAAAAAAAAAAAAGAAAAGAAGTCTTGAGTTGGACCTTCAGTTGCTGCAGAGGTCTGTTGTCCCTGGAATACCTTTTCAGTGTGTGCTAAACAGTCACTCAAAGTCAGCATGAAAAAATGATTTCCGAAGCTGTTGAACAAATAAGGAGACTCATTCTGAGCAGGGACTAAATTGGTTTGGAACATATGCTTGTGCTGAGCAGCCAAAGTACATAATCAGGTTTAGCAAAACAAAGCCTGATACCAAACTTGCCAGGAAAAATTGTTTTGTCATTTTGAAATCTGCTTGGTTCTTAAGCAGACCTTCCCAGAAGAGAAAACAATGTGTTTCATGCCCCACTTCGTCTGCCATTGCTATATTTTTCCCCTGAAGATTTGTAAGGAAGGGGAAAAATATATAATCCCTTTGTTAAAATACTTAAATTAAAAGCTTGCTTATGTTGAACTGCCCTTTCAGTCGGGATTAAGATTTGTTACCCAAGTCTATATACCCTGTAAAACAACGACTAATCCAGACATTAATCACAGGAAATATTCTGGGCCTTTTAAAAATAAACCGTGACATTCTATGAAGAATACATAATTGAGAATATCCTGGACAGGTTGAAAATTAGCCCAGTTGATTGGTTACATAATGATCAGCTGGGTAAGCCAAGGGGAAAGAAAAGAGCACATGGGGCGAACAATGCAGCAGCTTTGTGCTATTGTCTGCCTTTTCCTGTCCTCGAGTTCAGCTCGGTACAAACATTGTCATTCCAAAACAAATTACATTAACAGGAGGTGTCTGCACCCCCATCAGCCTCTCTCCCCTGCTCTCCTGTTTTTTCTGACCACGGTTCATATTTTTCCCCCTCTACTCCCTTTGCCATTTCCAGTCAGTGTTTCCCAGCCCTGATCTGTTGCCCAGAGCAACTTCTGCAGCAGTTGGGTTGTGACTGATCCCTTTCTTGAGGCAATATCTGTCAATGTCCCCCCTCCCTGCCAAAGGCCAGTTACTCATGTCAAGGTCAAACTGTGGACAGTCATTCTGTGTCTGCCCAAGTTAATCCAAACCAAACATACCATGTATAAGTAGCTTATCTCCCAAAATAAATAGATGATAATTAGCATAAGCCACCGCACCCACTTCTTTTCCATTCCTCTCTGAAAAAATCCTTCCACCTGAGTAAATTAGGATGCTTTGTCTGACCTATTCTTATTATGTTGAAAAGCAAGCAAGCTCTGGCTCCAAGTGGGATGGCATTTCCTACCTGGCTTTCCCAGAGCAAGCCACTCTTAGCAACACAGGAAGAGATGTATACAAACATGCTTGTAAAGGAGATGAGATTATGACTGGAAATCCTCAAAAACTTATAATTTACAGCAGATCTACCCATAGCTCTGGGTCAATTTTTGTCTGTTGTGTTGATGTTGTTTAAGTGGGCATTACTCCACAGGCACAAATGTGTCCCATCACTGCTTTTCCAGAGACAGCAAGCTAAAGCAGACTTAGCTGTGCAAGGAGACTGAGGTATTTGGAGTTACAGTATGGGTATGAGTCAGAGGCATGTTAAAATTCTGTATTTTGTCTGTGAGACTTTCACTGTTGACCTACCCCACAGTGGCTTGTTTGGCAGGCTGAACCTTTGCACTATGGCACCAGGGGACTCTGTAAAGTCTCTCCCCTGGTGCCCTAGAAAATGTAGGAACCAATCCTGAGGGGGGAGAGAGATAAGGGTGAACACTGATGCTGTCAGGAGGGTGAGTGAAGATGTTCGATGTAGAACAAAGTGCACGAACAGCCAAAGGTAAAGCAAGTGGTGGGTCTGAACTGCTCTCCCTACCCAAAGTGTGAAGTGGTGATTGATGGTCAGTTCTTTACATCTGTAGAATCAATTACTGGTATTAGAAAAAAAAAAAAAAAGAACTGCAAAAAATCTCAGCTTTACTCTTAGGGAAGGAATCTGCCTGACTTGGGTTGCTGAAGCTCAGCTGGCAATGGATGGGGCAGGTGGGATTTTGCTGCGCTGACAAAGAAGTAGTTTTCAAATTTCCTATACTTCTTTCTCTTGTTTTTAAATATCCTATGATAAGGAAAGATAGGAAATAATCCTAGTGTTTGCATTTGATGTTATAGAGATAACATATATGTAACAGTTATTATTTACTAAATGACTAATAACATGAGGAGATTCTGTTCACTACACAGGGTTTCCTCTCTTATTTAGGCTTGTGTAGCATCTTTGCCCCTCTCATGACATGTAATTTGTTCTGAAAGAGTGAGAAGTGAGCTGAGCACCCACACCTTGGCTATAGTTATCATTGAAGGTGTAACTTCTATTTAGATAATTCCCTTTTTAACCTAGGTTTGTGCCTCTTATCACTCAATGTCTACAAATAAAACATGAATAACTTAAAAAAAGAAAGAAGTACTCTAGGCTAAGCAGGATCTGTAGGTTTCAGGCAAGAGTTAGAGGACGCAGTCAGTATTTTAGGGTGGAATAAGAAAATTAAAGGGTTACACCCAGGACACATGGACTCTGCCGTGGGCTTCCTGTCCAGGGGTTTCCAGACGGAGAAGTGAGGCACAAGATAATCATTAAGCTCTTGTGCTTAATATCATAACTTTCAACTTAATGACACAGTTTGCAAGTAGAGGAAGGCAGGTATGTTTTGGGTGTGTTTCTAGCTAACAGCAAAAGTGGCCCAAAATGCAGTTTTGAGAGCAGCATTTGTATGATCTGGGAAGTAACACTGGATATATTGGCCATAGCAGCCCAGGAGCGCATGAGAGGTGGCGTGAAACCTCTTGGGGGGTTTGGTGTTGCTTTGTGTAATTTCCATCAAGGTCTTCACATCCTTCCTTGGCTTCTGAGGCTCAACCCAGGTGTGCTCAAATGCTCCTGAAACTTGGCAAAGCCTTCTACAAGGCTGGCTGGGGGAAGGGAGGGAAGGAGTCAATGGGGGGGGGTTTCACCTGGTTTCAAGTTTCAGGGCAAAACTTTTACGTGAGTAACAGTTTCCAGGTTCAAGAGCCCTGTGACAACATCATAACCAGGAATCCAAAATCTTGGGTTTGTATACAGGACAGGCACTGTCAGGCAGAAGAATGGGATTTTCAGGCAGAACCGAGGAACAGGATGATGTACTTGTCACTGTACCGGATGTGCTTACTGGAAGCCTGTGGGAAACATCGTGTTACTCACACAGACTTGGCCACCTTTTTCTCCCGCGGTAGGGGAGGAAAGCGGCGGAGTGGCAGTTGTTTCCACCACGTTTCTGAGGGAAGGGATTCCTCTGGCAGGTCGCTGGCAGCCAGGCTGAGGGCTGCGTTTCCCTGGCGCGCAGCTGGCTCCAGCTGTGCGCCGGCAGCCTGAGAACCGCCTCGCTCCCCCAAGGTGCTTTCAGAGCCGCTCCCGAGCGGTGCCGTGCTGCTCGCGGGACAGCTGCCAAATCCAGCGGGGGTGGCACAGGGTTAACCTTGTAAAGAATTACACTGATCGTCGGGTGCCGCTAAAATGTGCCCTCGGTTGAAAAGTCATGCATTAATTAAGTTGATGGCCTGTTCAGCTTGTAACCTCAGCAGCAGAGTCTCAACCTCTCTGTGGTCAAATAGATTTACCTAATGTAATGAAAGGCCATACCCTTTCCATTTCCTTCTTTCAAAGCCTTCTCACCACAAACTCTTCTGGTAAGGCCGCTTATCACTGATAGCACATTTTTCATTACTGGTGGAGTATGTGTTAAAATGAAATTTTGAAATACTTTTTCAAGTGTCACATGGAGCATACTGCATCTCGACTGGTCAGCAATCAATTCATCAATCAGTTACCTTTGAGGTTTTTTACATTTGATTTTTTTCCCTTGAATTGAATTTATTTTAGACAACACTCCTTACTCCAGGCAAGCTTATAGAAGAAAGGCAGAGAATTTTGTCCCAGGCTGAAAAAATATTTTCATTGGCTCATTAAAAAAGAAGAAAAGAAAATTATAGATCTTGTGATTAGTTTTGTTCTGCAATTCTTCCTGAATTTAAAAAACTCACTGTATATCTTAATATACACATATACATATGTAGACAGATAAACCAGTTCTGTCCTTGTAATATAGTTATGTGTGCTAACATCATGAGATACTGTGATAGAGAGGTCTTTATTTCATATTGTCCATGTGCATTAGTAAATAAAGTATGAATTTAGCTCATACACATGTTCAAAATGATGCTGCACAACTCTGATTATGTAGGTGATAATTCTGCTTCACATTAATAAGAACGTTTTTATTTTGCATTTGATTTCATACTAGTGTGTACTGATGTCTTTCCAATTACTCTATTAAATTTTCCAACAGAGTTGTTGAGTAATCCGAGGGGGTTTGTTTGTTTGTTTGTTTGTTTGTTTTGCTCTTTTTTGGCATTTAAGTTTTTTTTTTGCTTGGATTTTTGTTTGTGGTGTTTTTCAGGGCTAAAATCGACAAAGATTTTTATTTCAGCTATGACTCTTACTGTTCACTTCCTTGGAGCTGGTTTAACAGAATAACAGGAGTGTCCATCTATTGAAGACATTGCTGCTTCAAAAAGGATTTAAAAGAATAATTGCCGTAGTAGTTCAGATCTCAGGTCTTTATAGCCCAGTATGCTGTTTCAAGCAGTTGCCAGTGGTGATATCTTGGAAAGACTATGACCAGGACAAAGATGCAGTGATACATCCTGGGATGGATTTGTATCTTTTTGTTTTGTGATTCTGACTGAGTTTTAGATTCTTTTGTAAAATGTCCATACTGGCTTAATCTTAATAATTCTTCTTGACAGCTTTTCTAAGGTTAGATAGATCTCCTGTGAGTCTTAACACAAGCTGAGTTCGTCTCAGCTCTCTAAGACCTTGGGCTTTAAGTTCTCTGAAGTTCAGAGGAGTCTTTCCTAATTCTTAATCTTTCAGACATTTGAATTTTGATTAAGTTTTTTTTTGTAAAGGAGATCAGTGCATTAAACTGACACCAGAACTGGTGTTCGGTGGAAGGATTTAAAACAGACAGTGGAGAAGACAGACAGCCACAGGATGTACCAGCTGGAATGTCTCACTGTCTATACAACATCCAGACTCCCTGACACATGAGAATTGCATAGATCACTGCTACCTCATAGGGGAGAAAAGGATAAAGCAAAGTGTGACAAAGCTCCCTTATATGTTGATGTCATCTGACCATTCACACTTCATGAAGAGTCAAATTGGGCCTGAAGCCTTTGAATTACTCTAATCCAGTGACACCTTCAGCTTTCAGTAAAAGAGAGAAGTCACAGAAGCAATGATCTAGCCAAAGAGATATCTTATGTTTTGGTTGTGAAGATATCCACATCAGGGTGAAACCGAGATATTTTTAAAAACCATTTTTTGTTAGTTCTGAGGGAAGAATAAGACTTTCCTAAGTAGTTAGTGAGTCCTCTGGTTAGGGCACTGTACTGAGGGAGGATCTGGCTTCAAAGTGATTCCTTTTGGAACAGAGAATGTGGAGATGACATGCTGTATTTACCATCTCAGGAGCAGGCACTGAATACTGTACTGAGAGTTTCCTAGATTGCCTCTCTTTCCTGCCGAAACACTCCATGCTGTGGAAGTAACTACATGCTGGGCATCTAATTTATTCCATCCTAATTAAAGTTCTTTGTTGAAATAAGTTCCAGAAAGTTTTGGCAAATTTCTGATAGAAAAACCACATCACTGGAAACCCATCTTTTACCTCTTTTTGGAGCAAACCTGGGATGGCCTAACCACGCTGCTGTGCTTGGATTGGCCTCCTTGTAGCCATTTTGATTCTCAGATTTGTTTTACATTGATAATGGGCTGGTGTTTCTAATGTTTAACATGTACAATTACTGCTCTGTTAAAAAATAAAACGTGCCTTGGAATCTGAAACCAGAGACTGGAGACCAGGAGAGAAAACAGCTGAGAGCAGCAGGGAAGGGGAAGCCAGCAGCAGGACAGGCTCTGGTGCTCCGTGGTGCTGAGATGCAGGGTGCTCCTTGCCTGTCATCATTCCCTGGGAGCTGAATAGCAGCAAAAGCAATCTCTTGTTTTCTAAGTTGCTACAATTATCTTAAAAAGCTTTGTAAGAGGAGACAGAGAAAAAGAATGGAAAATAATCCAGAATGTATTTCCGATTGCTTTTGGACCATCCCTGCTCTGAAAAGGTCTGGAGCAGAGTCTCCTATTGTTGCAGTTTCTCTTTGTTGTAGAGCAGGACTTGCAGTGGGAGGGTGACTTTCAACAAGATGCCAGGGAACTTGTTTGTGTGTACTATCTGAACTCTGAATCAGGGTTCTCCCAGTTGACTACTGCTAGAAGGAGAGGACTGCACCAAGGGAGCTTCAGGTTGGACATTATGAAGAATTTCTACATGAAAAGTGTTTTTAAGTATTGAAATGGGCTGCCCATGGTGGTGGTAGAGTCACCATCCCTGGAATGTTCAAGGAATGACTGGACATGGCACTTAGCACTATGATTTAGTTGACAAGACAGTGATCAGTCAAGGGTTGGACTTGATGAACTCGGAGATCTTTTCCAATGTAAACGATGCCGTGTTTCTGTGGATCCACACATCAGTACAAATAGGGGGTACAACAAAGCAAAAAGATGCTGAAAGGTTCAAAGGAGCCTTCTTAAGCTCTTAGAGCTCCTAAATGCTGTGTTGTTAAGCAGGAGATGAGAAAGCAAGTAGAAAGGGCAGCTGTAGAAATACAAGCAAGGACATGTATTTTCTTCCAGAGGGGAAAAGGAAACACTGGTTCACATGATGATGCTGTGACTTTGGCTGTCTAGCTAAAGTGATGTACGTAAACCAAATATTTTTTTTTTTTTTTTACCTTTTTAAATAATATATCCAGGAAATGTTTGAGGGAACAACAGAGGCTGCCCTCTATTTTGCTTGTGGCATTCATTATTAGCTGCAAAATTCTGTGCCTTGTTTAATCACATGCGAGGGGGCCATTTCTGTGACCTGGTTAATGGGGAAGACGTGCTGTGTGAAGTGCTTGCAGTGTCTGTGTTTGTGAGGGATATTCAGATATGCTGCATATAGGAGATTGCTCCTGGTAGTTTGTAGACAGGTGCTCTCTCTATATTAGCAAGTAGTTAGCACAGTGGTGGACCTGGAAAGGGAAGAACTTCCTACTGAGAACCTGACACCTGTGCTGTGCTGTATTTTACTTGGATTCAAGGACTGAACACCTGTTAATGATAGGAGTGCACTAAGTATGTTTCTGGAGTGCATTTTACTATGTGCATTGTACTATATACGTTTGATATACATGAGAAAGCAGATTTGGATGCAATCAGAGAACCCAGATTGAAATGGGGTAGATCCCTCCTCTCTCACAGAAGTTTCAAGTTTAAAGGAAAATAACAATAACAGCAAAAGCCTAGATGAAAGATTCACTGTATTGCAAATACTGTTCTTGTATCACTGAAATGCTGAACTCAGCCCTGCAGGCATTGCAAAGAAGGATTATGTCCTATTTATTAAAGTATTTAGTTCAAACCAGATTTGATGGTTTTTAAACTGGGCTGTGCTAAGGGCTGAACACTGTGTTCTTCTGCTGGCCTCTAATGCGGTGTGAAAGCATTAAGTAACACAGGCTGAAATGCTGAAAGTGCCTGTGAAGTGTGTAACTCTCCAAAGCAACATTCCAGTCCCTGAGAATCCAGTCTCAGTGCAACTGTGGAAGCAGCAGCCAGGGATGGATGATTTCTATCTTAGGTCTTAAAGTGAATGAAACACATTCATACTCAAGGAATCAGAGTTATAGAGGGGAGGATATTCTGGAATCTATATGTGCAGCAATGGGTGTTACATTCCTGCTCTTTGTGAAAATGCCATTGTAATTATTCAGCAATAGCCCATACCTGGGCAATGGAAGATAAACAGAATTGTTGACAGTATAAGACAGTTGCTTATGTAAGTTTTATCATCCCAGGGCCGAACGGTAGCAGATGTTCCCAGTCCTGCAAGCTGGTTTCCCACTGGATGAGAAATCAGTGATGTGGAGTCCGGGTATGTTCTTAGTTTACTTAAGACTGCATTAACCAGTTGTGTGACAGAGATGGTCAAAGAGCATGCAAGATGTTCTCCCTCATCCTTGTTTTTTTTTCCTAGACTGCTAGAACAGCAATGCCAACGGTCTGACTTTATTTCAAGAATTAATTCCAGTCAGAGGTACTAAAGCAGAGAACAAATTGTCTTGTTTACTTGTGCCACCTCCCACAAGTAAAACAGAAAATTAAAACTAAAAATATGAGTGTTTCTTGAAGGATTCAGCAGTGCTTGCCAACTAAGTAAAAGAAGATGTAAAACAACATACAGTGGCATCTCTTGACTCTCCCTATAATGATACCCAAATTGAGGAAGTAAGCTAGAACATAGAGCATGCAAGATAGAGCATGCAATGCTGGGGGTACAGTGCCTAAAGAGATGATGAATTGTAATTCATCTGGTTTTAATGGTGCAGTCACTCCTTTTTTTAATCAGTTCATCTCTTCTGAGTAATGACACAGACCAGTTATTTTTCTAATGTAGGCAATAACTAATCATCAAAACCAATTTCTGTACCTGCTTTTGCTCTCTTTCCAAACATAGGAGGTTACAAACCATAACTCACATTGATAAGTAGATCCTAGAAGAAGCACGACATTTATTTAATGGCAGAAGTTGTAAATATACATCTAACTTTGCTGATTTTCTGTTTGTTTAATGTGTCAGAAAATAAATTTGGGAATTTCACCCTGAAACACTTTGCACAAAAAGACCCTAGTCTAAACGCAGAAGTTCAGTTTACTGCAGCGTAGGAAATTATGTCTCTAATTTCTTTTGTTGCATCTGCTGCAGGCTTACATTTCTGTGGTTTTTTTCTTCATATATTTTTTTCTCTGTGGCTGAGAAAAGAAAGGTTCTACTAATATTTTCCAGCAGCACTGTTCATTCAGGGAATTTTTTTAGAGTGGAACTTCAACAACATCACCTTGAAAAGTCCAATTGTATTTTTTTAGAACCAGAGTTTCACTCCAGTTTTCATGCCAATGGGGGTTATGTGCTTCTTCCAAAGTCCAATTGCATTTAGTACTGGAAGCTCTGAGGGTAACCTGGGGAATCTTGTGTGTGGTAGCTGGATCCTTGAAAGCTACAAGCTGTTGCCTGATTTAGTGTTGTGACTTTTAACCTTTCTGAGCTGTGGAGCACATGGGTTGTTTATCCTTCTGCTGGGAATACTGCATGGAGCAGAGTTGGTAACGTGCTGCCAACTTCTGATGGACCCAAAGAAACCACCTGAACTGTCTGGTATGTCAAAGTAACTTACAGTGCTGACTCCTAAATGAAAGCACATATTTACACAAACAAAAAATGTATTCAAAGTTTTTTCAATTAAAAAAAAAGAATACTCTGGGAAAAAACACTTTTGATATTAAACTACAAACAAAAAACCATATGAAAAATGTCATGGCAGAGTCATCTTTTTGGAAAGTTGGTGATGCAGAACAGCTGTGTTTCTCAACATCAGGCCGGAGACCAGTTGGTTGTGTGATGGCTTGTCATGTATTGGAACATGGTGTCACACTGCATATGGCAAAAAGCAAGTCCGTACCCCCAATCTCAGCTCTTATTTTCCTTAGTTGGTATAACTGTTGCTCATTTATTTTCACTTTTGCTCTTGGTGTTTGGCTGTCTCTTCGCTTTCTGAAGTGCTAAACCCCAGCTGGAAGCACTGATGAGAGTGACAGAGTATGTCAGCTCAACTCACACTCATACTTTTATAGGGACTAGCAGCTCCAGAGGTAGCTGAGAAATAGGCACATCATTAGAGAGAGAGCAAATGCCCATTTCTGCAGAAAACTCGATTTCTGTAATTAACTCTTGAAAGAGCTGGAGCCCAACACTGTGACTAGATTTATATAGTTCAATTGTAGTATTTATATTATAGCTGAAGAATTAAAATGATTAGTTCTGTAGCTTCCCTGAAGTTGGGTAATATTATTTTCACCTGTTATGTGTGTGAGGGGGATCAGTTTTGGCACTCCTTCTGCAGTGTTTCAGGATTTAGAGGGTCTTATTTAATGTTTTCTCATTCAGATTTTTCAATGGGGAATTTGCCTATTGATTTTTTTCTACAATTTGAAACTACTTAAGCAGATTTTCTGGTATGTTGAGGAGTGTTTATATCTGGCCTGTGGTATGGAGAAGAGAGACGTTCAAGTGTCTTCTCTTTCCAAAGGTGATACTGATGAAAACATTGGCTTTGATTTGAGCGGAGTCTAACCTGGTCACAGGTAAAATTTGCCCTTCACTTTTCTTAGTGGGAAACTAAGGTTCACAAAAAAATTCTTTTTCTTTTGGTGCTGCTCCTATGAGTACCAGTATCAGATGATAAAACCAAAGCTAGTGCCAAATCTGAACTCCTGATCATCTGTAGTGAAGCTCATAACCAGTGGTCCCCCAGCTCAGGGAAAGACCTGTGTGTTGAATTAACAGCAGCTTTCTTGTATTATGTGTTTCCTACTCGAGGGTGGTGTATCCAATTATCATCTGTTACCAAAAGCCAGGAAAACAGCGGGGTAGCGTGGCGAGAAGGCTGTATCCACAAACCATATTGATCCCCGAACAAATTTGTCTGGAGTCCTCAAACACACATCCACACATGTGTGCACACATACATAAATTCCTGCGGCTTTGCCACTGCTGCAATTTACGTGGTCTGGTCTGTGCCCCCCCAAAGCCTCATGCCTTTGGCCAGTAGTTTTTCTGAGACTGTCAGTGCAGGTGTTCCAGAAAACACCTGGAATACATAAGTGGGGATTGGAAGATGGCTTCCTGATAGATCTCCTGGCAACTGATGGATTGTTCTTTTATTACCAAAAGTTTTAAAAAAAAGAAGCATCATGCAGTGGGGTGGCTCAGAGTCAAAGGAAGCTAAATAAAGCTGAAAATTGAGTGTATACATTGCAACTTAATTATTTTGAAGGTTGAGGTTTCTCCTTCACCCCTTCATAAGGAAAAAGGCTGTCTTTATGTAAGGACTCTCTTTTATCATTCTCTGGGATCTTTATGTTTTAGTGTTGCATGTATTTTGTGGGAAAAAAAGTCAATACCTCTATTAACAAGTTTATTGCTGTTAAACTTTAGTAACCTTGAAAAATGCTGAAGTTCTCTGAATAAGGTACAGCTTTTTAATATGGGGGACATGATGAAAGGTGCTTGTTTGCTGGCAGGTAATGGCCAGAAGTGGCTCAAATTTGGAGTGATTCCATTCTGAATATCTTTCCCACCTTTAACATTTTACCATTATTTAGCAGACCCCAACCTTTTGTTAAAATAGGTGGGATGTTTTCTGCCAGGGAAATTAAATGAAGAATGGACAGGATAACATTCGTAAGTCATGGGAATGATAGTGTCTAATAAAAAGCAGACAAGAATGAGACTTACCTAAGAAACTGTCCTCCTGTTTGTTCTTCTCTTGCATTTTCCCTACTGGTCTCAGCAGGCAGGTTTTTCATGAGATGAGGTATTGGATTCAAATTTGAGGGATTTTAGTTCAAAGCTGCATTGATTTTGGGGTAATCCTAGTGTTTGCAGTGGTGTGACTGTGTAATTTAACCACAGGACAGTTCTGATTAAGAAGCTTTTGCAGGTGTATCACTGATATTCATTGTGTAAGGGAGAGTCAGCAGAGTCTTCTGGCTTTCTCAGCTTCTGTAGTGAAACTGCAGTACTTGGCCTCCAAATTTCTTGGTATGAAATTATTTTAAACTCTCCTTGCTACCTGAACACCTGGGTAGGAGGTAGCAGGAGAATGCCTTTCTTCCCTGCTTTATGCAGTGTGGCTTCTCTACAGAGATAGAGAGAAGTGTGTCTATCACTAAAAAAGAAAAGAGTTATCTTAATGTAAACCTGAAATGCAAACGCAAATCAGCAGTAGTAGGAACTAAACTTTTAGGAATTTCTGTCCTTTATATTTTCAAAGTAACATCCTGGCCATTACCACTTCATGAAATTAAAACACTTCTGATTTTTCTTTTACCATGTCCATTAAAAAAATCTCATTGTAAATAAGTATTTGGATTTCTAATAATTCACTTTGCTTATGGTTATTCACATGTGTAACATGATCTGAAATGAAAGTTGTGCAGTGCAGATGTGAAACGTGAGTGTAATACAACACAAATCAGAAATAATCTGAACCCTTTAGACCTCACCTCTCATCATTTCAGTAGATAGATAAGTTTATTTTTACTCTACACTTGTTGTAGAGAATATAAGGTCAGAATTAATTTTGTTCATTTATCCAAGACAACTTTTAGGATAAGAGCTGTATGCCCTTGTTGTGAATGTGATTACTCCATCAGCTGGTCCTCTGTGGTTACAGCCTGCTGCTTCTCACATCTGAACCTGTTCCTTCTTTAGCTGGGATCTGGAGGCCTTGTGGTGGTGGAGGTGAGAGCCCAAGGTTTGAACTCTGCCTACAGAGTTCATTGCCTGTGCATTTAAATGGATTATAATGTCTTTAGCTGGGAGCATAGCAGGGTATGAGTGTTCAAGGCCCAGCTGTACTCTCCAGTTCTCTACTGTAGTATGTGGTTATGAATCAGTATTTTTTTCCTTTTGTTTTTTTTCCTAAAACTCTTCTGCTGATTGAAATGGTTTTTAATTGTTCTTTGATCAGCATTTTCATTATTATCTAGGAAAACACGTTGGGTCTGTTTTGTTTTTTTCATGCATAAGTACATACTGAGTTAACTGTGAACCAGGATATCAATGATGAGCAGCCTTTCTGAGTGCTGGCTACGGTGATCAGTGTTTTGGGATCTGGGATAACATATCTGTGACAGGAGCTGAGCCTGCATGGAAACACTTTTTTTACCTTTTCTGTTTGTTTGAGTATCTTATTAATTCCAAACTGCTTATATGAAAGTTTGGTAGTCTCTAGGGCTATGAGGTCTAGGCTACAGGAACTAAAGGATTCTGTGAGGAGAATGCCACTGTTATTTGCCTGTTGTTGCATTGCAGTTCATATCCTGTTGGGCCACATGCCAAACCCACAAACTCCCTCTATCCCTGGTAACTGAGGGGATTACTTGCTTATAATGTTGTGAAATAGGTGCTGTACCATTGTGAGCATAGGTAAGAAAAGTCTTTAGATTTGATACTCTTTATGTAGAGTCTCTGAAACTTCCTTAAAACTCAATGAAGACTCTTATTCCCGATACAGAATCCAATTTTAAAACCTGGTAAAAAGTTTACCGTTTTTAGGGAGCTACATTTAATAGGTTAATTTATGCAGAAACCTCTTAATTTTTTTGTGGCATGTTGGTTTTAAGCTCAATAAATTTGAAGGGGCTATTATATAAATATTAATGCTGGGCTGTCTCTTCTTAAAGAGTTAATGCCCCAGGAAATGACAAAACTTTCACTTTTGTACCATTTATGACTACCAGTAAGGAGAGTACATCCCAACCCGCAGAGTGGGATGCTGGTAGCAGTGAACAGTCCAATAGATCTTTCCCACCTTTAACATTTTACCATTATTTAGCAGTACTCCAAACTGGGTTTTCTGAGTCTCAGAAAAGAGAGTCTAGTGACAGCCTTGCTCTTATTAAAATGAAACATCACCAAATGTGTGGGGTCAAAATGCAGCATAGTTCGTTTATTCCGTCTGGCCATATCTTCTGCTGTTCTCTTTGAAACATCCTTGATAGATGCAAAATAAAGAAAGACCAGACATAAATGCTGTTCTAAAGGTGGTGGCTTTTTTTTTTTTGTTTGTTTGGTTTTTTGTTTGTTTTTGTTTTTGGTTTTTGTTTTTTGTTTTTGGTTTTGTTTTTGGTTTTTTTTTTAAATTAAGACCGAAGAGCAAAGCATATAGAAAGACTGCAGTGAGCTTGCACAAGAGGGAATTCCAGCCCAGACTTGCTGTTCTATATTATGTGAATAACACAGCTGGATCTTTGTATACTTGCAGCCTTTCCAATACCTTCTTCTGTAAAAACATGATAGAAAAGCAGATTTTTGTGATTTTTACCCTATTTGTGCCGAAGAAGGACCATGAATGAATTATTCTTCCTGTGAGTTAGTGGGTTGTGAAAAGACCTCTATGGCTGTGAGTGTGTGGCATGATGAGCTGTCCCTGTACTTCTAAACAGGCTGAGATGTTCAATATATAGAATAATATCTGGAACAATAATCTTGTATCTTTTCAGGATCTTTGCCCTTCTAAAATGAAATCGTCTCAGATATATCAAGGTAGCTGTATTTTGAATATCTTTAAGCACTTTGTGATGGCTTGCTTTTCTGTAGGACTTTAGCTACAGCATGCAGGAGGATGCTTGTCCTGAGGGAAAAAGACTATTTTTACCCTGTTTCTACTTGGGCCCAGTTGAAGTCCTTTACAATATCATGATGTGATGCTGAGGTATTGAATGCCTCGCAATCTCCAATCAGACCCAGCTGAGTTTGTTGAGCAAGTCTGATCCTACTTGCTCCCTTGTTAAGAGGAGTTTAGTAACCTATTTCACTTTGCAACACTGTATGAACAACTGGAGTTAATATTTTTACTTTCAAAATTAGGAGGTTTTGAAATTTATGTTCAAAAAATGGCAACATTACAGAAAAAAAAAAGGGCACCTTATGCAGATTTTGTTAGCTAGGGTTCCCATGTTTCTGGGTCTGTGATTTTGGAATATTTGATCTGAGCATCCAATGTGCCAGGAAGGAGAGAAGGAAATCGTTAAACTAACTTTCAGTTGAGATTTCAGTAGCTCTGTCAAGAAAAGGAAAAGATAAATGGATACTAATGACCTTCTGTCATGCCATCGAGGTTATAAGAAGAATTCACACAGCTCGATCTTGGGAGGATGATTTTTCCTTCGTATTCCACAAAGCAACTTCGTTCCTAGGAAACAAGGCCAAAGGGCTTGCTTGGTTCCTAGCTAAAACAAACTAAAATAGCCATGAAATACACCCCAGCCTTAGAGAGATTTGCATTTTGGGCTCAGGGCACTAGTTCCTGAGACAGGGTGAAGGACTACGTAGTAGAGAGGATTAATCTGGAACATTATTTATGCTGTATAAATGGAATCACTATGGCAAGGTGAAAAACTCTCAGTTTTGGTGGGGTGTAGATTTGTACTAATCAACTGAAAACTTTGGTTTGTCACTTGACTTTGCTTTAGTAAAGCTTCTGTGGCTCCTGGGGACAAACATAGATTAGTATACATCAAAATTTTTCTTGTTTATCTCCCTTGCAAGTGGAGGAGGCCCAAAAGACACAATTGAATTGAAAAGAGCAGATATGAGGATTCCAGCCAGGCAACCAGTCAAACTTTATGGACAACGGGATTTTGCTGATACAGATTTGTTGGAAATATTATATTTCTTTCAGAGACAGGAATGATTATAAAAGCAGATCTCAAGAGAGCAACTTACTGGAAACCTAAGCCATGCTGCATAGTAATGACTTTTACCTAAGAAGTTTGCCTTTTGCAAATTGCAGGCAATTTGCAGAGCTTGCTACTTTGCTTATTTTGGGATTGCAGTGGATGTTATACTGCTGCTATTGTGGATTTTTGTGTTTTCCAGGCCACACCTTTTAAATATTCTCTAATTGAAGTGATCCTCCAATAGTTTACATCCCCAGATACTGTGTTTGTTAACAGGAATGCATGCAAATTTTACTCACTTTATGTATCTCCTACTGAAAAAATAGCAGATCATGCGAAGAGATTTGTCAAGTCAGGTGTACAGCTAGGTCAGAGTAGACAAGAATGTATATGTGATCTTGGCAGTCTTGCCTAGTTTTGAGAAAAACCCAATTCGGTCAGACAAATCTTAGGCAAACCCATTACTAGAAATTACCTCAGTCTTCACTCACTTAACAAAGGAAAAATTCTGAGTTAAAGAGAATGGACATCAGAATTGGTCCCTTTGGAAACCTGGTGCCAAGAGAACTGGACTCTGTGTGAGGACATCCTGCAAGGGATGTGCCTCTTGACCTGCTCGCTAATCTTACTCTTTCTATGTCACACCACAGGGCTGGGATATGGCCTTGGTATGCTTGGCCTACAGAGCAATAGGACACATTTTGTACTGGCTTGATAACGAGAGTTACCAAGCAAGGCAGTAAGTTGGGAACAATGAAATGAAGCACCTATTTTAAAGTATTTAGATAATTCATTGGCGCTAACTCAGACAGGCTTCCTTGTACTTGGTCTGTCAGGTGAAGTGGGAGGAGAGGGACTGTTTGAATACTTTGCTTTGATTGATTGTGCCTGATGGTAAAAATCCTGCTGTGTGATGCTGGCTACACTGCAGAAGTGAGTGTGAAGAAAAGCATATGATGAGGTATCTCTAGTGTTTTGGGGAGACTGCTCACACTTACTCCATTATGTCTGAGTGAGGCTGATGGAGGATTTGTCTTTGGGGTCGACTCATCAGTCAGTTTGAAATCCCTCATTATGCCTTGTCTGCTCAGTGTAGGGAGGTGAAGGGATTACTCAGAGGATGGAGTTCTTGGGTTGGGAGAAGGAAATAAAAGGAAGTGGGGATGCCTGTATTGTCAGGTTGCTCTCAGCTGTTCTCAGGTACATGACCATCCTATGATCTGACAGAACAAGTAGATATTTGGATAAACTGATTAAAAGTGGCACCTGTTGTGCTATGAGAAGGCCTTCAATATTTAATTGTTACTCTTCTAAGTACTTCTTCCACCGCATTACTGTTTTGCTTACATATCATATGGCACTATCACTTTTAGATACCAAATGAAAAGCATGTGTCACAAAGAAGAAATGTTTTTCCACTCTGTATAACCAAGTCCAATATGAAAAATGGATTTTCCTGAGGTGGAACATGCTACTTTAATTATTACAAATTATTACATGCAGTTTGGAATCATGACTATTTATTTAATTAGAAGTTTGGAAAGGACTCTACAAATTCTTTCGGCATATGCATTAAAGAGATTTTTTTTTTCTATCTAAAAGCAAGCTAGAAGATGAATACCAAAAAAAGCTTGGAAGTCATCCTGGCAGAAGAAATATTTCAGATATTGGGATTGTCTGAATTTCAGTAAGCATTTTGCAGCTGAAGATTCAATACCCTCTTTACCTTTAAAAATCTGTGTAGACCGTGCCCGGAAAATAATCTTGTTGAAAAAGGAATGGGGCTGCCAAGGTCAAAGCACTTTACAACTTCTCTGGCATTAAATTTAAGACTGTATTTCCATATGGGCCTTATATAATCTTAAATTGATAGCTGTTTTCTGGTGTGGGTTTTTTGGTTTTTTTTTTTGGTCTTTATTATGTAAAGGCGTGCAGGCTGAATTCTGCTTGAAAAAGTTGAGAATAGTGGCATCTATTATTTGACATTTTTTGAAAGTGAATGCTCTGAAATAGTGTTACTATCATGTTGCAGAATGTCATAATCTAAACAATGGGCAAAATTCTGACCTTCTTGACAGTGGTGTAAATCCAGGTGAAATCCCCTGAGACCAAGCTAAATACATGGATTTCCTCTACATTTCTACTGTTGTTTTAAAGTGCTGAATCTGCCCCAGTGACATAATTGAAAGAGCCACTGATCACACAAAAAAAATCCCCTGCTATTTGATAAGGTTCTACAAAGAAAGTTTATCCTCATGAATTCCATGTATTTTTAATGTAACTTCTCTTTTGCTGAATTGATTAAGCTCTGTTGAAAATTCTTGAATGTGGAAGCAAATCAGCTGTGACCGTGGGAGGGATTGGCTGATAATTTAGTAAGGAAAAAAACCAACATGTCTGTAGACTTCTGAAAAAAATCTGCAGTAGCTGTAATTTTGAAAATAGGCTGGTTTTGAAGTTTGATAGTATATTCTGAATGGGGCTCTTCCTTTGCTTTAGGCTCTTTGTGCACTTTACCAGGGGTCAGGAAGTTTGCATAAAAGCAGGGCAGTAGGTAAAATCCCTCTGAAATCACGGGGAAGACTCTCAATTAAGCAGAGTCAGGATTACAAACCATGTCAAATGCAGTAGACAGACTAATGTTACCTGTGGAGAATTTGTCTATTAATCAGGTGTGGTTAGTTTTCCACACTGAAAAGAGAGTTGTATTTGATTTATTGTGCTGTCATTCCCTTTTTCTTAAAAACAGTGTGGTACCATAATCTGCTTTGATGTCACCAACCGTTACAGTAGTGTTACTGTAATGTTCTGCTTCATTTCTTATCCTGTTGTAATATTTTATAAGGATTGTATGTAAAGGGCTCCCTCTTGGTAAGGCAAAAACTGATCTTCTTGTACATATTTCCGGGAAAAACTGGAAAAGTGAATGGAACTTCAAATGGCTGGTGCTGTACCAGTTCTGCACACATTTCTCTTGGTTTCTTTCTCCTGTGGTCATGACTGGAAACTTTCTGTATCCACAGGCATAACAAATGAACAATTAGTCCTTGGTTTTTAAGATTACATCAGCTCTGAAGCATTGCTGCTTTGGAGAACCAGGTCAGTGTGGTCGATTCATGTTGATTATAGCAATTGCAAAGTGTATCCTGTCCCTGATGTTCCCTTGGCAGATGAGAGTCAGATCTTTTGATCACTGAATTAAGGGAATTATTTTATTCAGTGACCTATGATTGTCATATCTTTTGTATGCGTTCAGAGCCAGTCATTTTGCTTTTTTTCCAGAGAAAATTCCATCTGGTTGACTGGTAGGGACCTTCCAGCTTGGTCCATTTTCTGTGCATAGTCAAAAGAAGAATATCTGGGAATAAACTAAAAAATGATGTGTGTCTGTGGCTCCCTGACTAAGCATTTGCTGGAAAAATCAATATGTAAGCAACTTATATGTGAAAACATCTCACTTTACATGAAATAGAAACTAACAAAGTCAGATAAGAGACCAGGTGACTTGTGTTTGTCTTCCCTCTGGACCAAACATACTAGGAAGAGAAGGAACAGTGGTGAAGGGTCATTGACTGAGCGAATTCTCAGGCCAGGGTGTCAAGTATCTCCCTTCCTGATGTACTTTATGGCCATTCAGTCTTATGCCACTAATGTTACTCAGTGCTTTGAACCAAGTGCTGTGCAAGCGGTCTTTCCCAAAACCCTCTCCTAATGCTAAAATAGAGGAGTCTCATCTCCTCTACCTGTGCTAGGACACTGGTCTGTGAGCTGACTCTTGGGTAGGAACTTGGTGTTGTTGAAGCAAATCATGTTTGAAGCGTAGCCCAAGAGACCATTCTGCTGTGTGGTCACAGGGCTTTGGGTCAATGTTCAGGTTACAGACCCCAACTTTAGAAACTCCAGTGCCTACCTATGAATACAACATCTGGAAGTATGGCTTATTTACTGGAAAGCAGTGTGTGGTTTATAATGATGCCAATGGGTCAAGACATTACTGTACCATGTTATTTTTTGCAGACTGGGATAGAAGAACCTGTCTGTGCTTTCCAGCACTGCACCTTACATAATGAATCTGAATTAAAATAAAAGATGTTAAGCCTGTTTGGTATGGGAATTAGGGATTATCCAAGGTGGCATGAGGTGGAGAACAGGCACCTTCATCTGAGGAAGGCAGTTTAATGGATTCAGTTCATCTGTCTGAAAGAGCGGCTGCTAATACTCAATTATGTAAACTTAGTGTAAAATGAACTTCAGCCACATTTGGAAACAAAGATGAATTAGGAAAGGGTAATAATCATCCAGTAGAGAGTCTCCCTCTGCCCATACTGAGCACAAACCCAGTATAGTGCTGGAAGGTAATTTGAGGTGATATTTTACACAGTGATCAGTACAAGAATAAGGATAATTACATCGTCCAGACTTCCGTACATGTAAACAGATTAAATCTGTGGATACTGGTTATAAGCCTCTAAATAGGGGAACTGAAATGTTTTGCAGTATCAAATACAATACTGTTTTTCAGTGGGTGATAAGTCCACTTTATTTAAAATGCACCTTGTGTAGATGTATGTAAATAGATAGATGCCTGTTAGACATATGGCAGAACAAAGCAGCTACAGCTCACTAATTCAGAATCTGCATTCTGAAATAGATGAACCTTTATTTTTTTTTTTTAAATCTTTCTGCTTAAATCAGTCCTCTCAACTGTCTTTGCTTGAAATCATCCATGAAATTGTTTTTCCTCCTACTCCTATGAAAATCTGGGACAAATTATAGCCTCTCCAGCCCTTCTGCCTTTGGCAAAAATGGAAAAAGTTTTCAATATATTTTGATTTTACCAAAGACCGTTATCTCTCGTTACCAATCTTTGGCTGATAAGTTTAGACTTGCTGTGCTTTTCAGCTGCTTGCAAGAAACCTTGAGCGTGCTGTCTTTAATCTTCATAACTACCATACTTCTAATTGCCTAGTTCCTCTTCTCTCTGTGCTGCAGCTCAGGTATGACAGCCCCACACATAGTTTGAGTCCCGCTTTTGGGTTCTCTAACCAGTCCTTTCTTTACTTCTTTTGGAAACAAAAGGCCCCTTTTGGCATCTGGGAGAAGGACTTGCTCCAAGTCTCTCACCATCAGGTGTATTGTATCCAGATATTACTGAATCTGTTCTTTTACTTCATTTTATACTGGTGGCAATATGTAGCAGCTACTATTGAGCATAAAGCAGGTTGTTGCTATTTTCAGTGTAAAAGATGGACTCACTGTATATGCAGGTGGCTTCATGGCAGTATGGGATATAATAAAAGTTTATGAAACACTGTGTGGAATACTGACTTTATTGGAAGAAGTCCCTTGTGCTTGGACCTTTCTCACACTGTTGAAGTGATTCAAGCGTAGTTAAAAGCCTGTGTTAGTCTGGGCTGTCAATTCCAGACTGGAAAAGTTATGTATAGTGAAGGTAGTAGCTCTCCAAGACAGTTGTTTTGATCCTTCCTTGCCTTGTGTCTTGGTAATTTATGCACATGGCAAGTGGCATTTCCCATTTCCCTTGGATCTGAGGACCAGATCAGAGAAGTCAAGACTATGGAAAGCCTTGGAAAACATCAGACTGCAAAGAGGATAGATACACGAGCTGGTGTTGAACCTTTTTGCTTAGTGATGCGAAAACAGATGTGTAAGAGGCCATGAGCTTTTGCTTGAAAATAAGGATATGGGAGGGGGTCCATGGTCTTTTGCATGATCTAGTGTCTTACTGGGGTTCTGCAGAACAGGTAACAAGAGAATCCATATGGGATTCCTTCCCACCTCGGGCATCCAGACACATCAAGCAGCAATCTAGCGCTTGGTTACTTCTTCGCTCCCAGTCCGTTTTATTAAAATATGTGGGAGCTACTCAATTTCCTGTTCTCAGAGCCTATGGAAATCCATCTTTTTATTCCTCTTCCCATTTGTGTGCCGTGTGTGGAGGTGTACATCTGTGTTTTTGTGTGCTGGCCGTTGCCCGCGACGCTCAGTCGTAAGGAATGCGTGACAGCCGTGACCGTGGGGCTGGGACACGGCTGTGCTGTGTGAAATGGGGCTGGGAGGGGAGGGCGGGAGACCCACGGTACACATCGAATGTACAGTCATTCCCTCCTCTCCTTGTCTGAAAGGCTTCCAGATCTCATATATTCACAGGCAGACCCCAGCCAAAGCCCGCAGCTGTCATGCATTTTCAACAGATTCCACAGGGCCTAGATGAGGTTTGAAGACATTCCTTTGCTCTTACACATTAGCTAAAAGGAATTACCGTAACATCTGATATTGTGGAAGTGGGAAATTTGCCATCCTGACCTTGCCCAAAGCATTCCGGAACTGGGGGTCCAAGGATTTATTATCTCAGATGGCCTCCAAAGGTCATCAAGGGCCCGTCTAGCGGTGCTGCAGCCCAGCTCAGACAACCAATGTGCTATTCATTTGGAGGGAGCTGTGCTGGGTTTTTTGGGGTTTTTTTTGGTACGGCTGAAATAATGGGCAGACACATGTTGCTGCTGCTCTCTGGATCTTTGTCATAGGAAAAGCATGTTCCATTGGAGCCATTCCCAGCTGTCAGTAATGTGCTGAAACACCACAGCCAATCATCAGAGAAGAGGCCAAATAAACAGGATGTTCACAATGTGTATGATTGCATGAGTGTGTAACAAACTTTCTGCACATTTCACAGTCTCCTAATGAGATTGACATGCATTGCTTAATCTGCATCTGTCTGTTTGGGGAAGAAACACATAAACACCATGGAGACCATGTGCAAGAAAGCTCAGTTTCTTGGCTGTGTGGCTGTTGATACGATAGGACAAAATCTGGTACTGAATTGGAAGAGAGCAGTCCTTCAGAGCTATTCATTTAGCTGCTGGGAAGAGCCCTACAGTCAGCCAAGCGCAGTGTGGTGAGTGTTCGTGTAATCAGAGTGGTTATTATAGCAACAGATGACAAAAGTGCCTGGGGATGATGCACAGAGCTATTTTTTAAGGGAATATCTGAGGTGCCATTTGTTTTCTCTTTGTTTTGATTTCAGAATTTATTTTGAATGCTTTATGCGTTTTAAAAAATCAGAGCGCAAAGGAAACCAACAAAGGAAAGAATGTTTACAGAAATCTATAATTACATAATGGAAAAGCAAAAGCCATTGTGTCTTTAATTTGAAATCAGGACAGTATAATTAGAACAGCAAATATAAAAAGGAAGTCGATGTCCTCACCCTCCAAAGCATGCATTTTTCCAGCAGTCAGTGTTCTCATCCCCAAAAACACGTGTTTTTTTGAGCACAGTGAATGTTAATGCACATTAACTATCTAACTGCACGATTGTCGAGGTGCAAGACACAGAGAATTTATCGCACAGTTGGACAATGCCAATTTCTTCCTTAATCCCTCTTCTCCCTTCTGCTAGGCTTTTTCACGGTTCATGGCTTATGATGTCCTAAAACCAATCTGTATTTTGTTCTTGTGAGATTTTTATGGGTAACATCTGATGACTGTTATTTACCTGAAAAAACCCCGTATCTTAAAAAAGATAAAGGCAAAGCACAGGTGAAATGTAAATCTGATAATCTTCATAATTGGGAAAATGTGTCTGGAAAAGCTATAATCTGCCCTATCAGTACTCAAATTGTTGCTAGCTTTTCAGTCGTATGGGACAATGTGTAAGTACAGTTATTACAAATACATCCACCACAACTTCACAGAGGCTGCTTTCTCATGTAAGCTCCAGAAGAAAACTAGGGCCTGAATGTCCTTGCAATGAGCTGCTGCAGGAGATATTTCAAAACCTGCCAGTGTTGGATGATGATAAGAACGAATTTATTTACTATAATGGGATAGACTACAATATAAGAGTAAAAATATGCGGAGTATGTCCTGACTGACTGTATTTAGTCAAACTCTGAAGAACTGGCCACCTTGTGTTAAATCTGACTGAGGAAAGTGACCAAAAAATTAAAATGGCACTTTGCAAGATGTAACATTCTAGACATGACTTTGCCTACCATTATCTTTCAATTTATGTTAGCATTTAGGACATGTAGAACCTTACTCCCATTTCTCTCAGAAAATCTACATAAAAATGGGGCAAGTGATAGTGTGAAGCACTAATAGACTATTTTCAGACCATGTATTTACCATTTTTAGGGTGCAGGAATACTGCTTCCCAAGGATACTTGTGAGGAAGGACCCCTTTACTGACAAGAAATGTCATAGGATATCAAACAAACGGAGGGAGGAAGGAGGAAGGAGTGAGTTATTGGCAGTTCCAACCCAAACCGCTGGGAAGATGTGGGAAAAGGTGACTTCTGCATGGATTCTTAGGGTATGACTATTCTGGAACTGTAAGTGCTGAAGCAAAAATTCGGGCAATATGAGTCAACAGAGAGTATGAGAAAGAACAGCAAAAATTCCATGATGTATCTATCAGGATGCCAGAATTGCAAGTAAGCATAAAATCAGAAATAATTCCCAGTTCATGGGGTTGGAAGAGAACCTAGGAAGAGGTGGGTTGCCAGCTCTGAATATGTTTGAAACAGATCTGACAGAGCTTATTTGAAGAAGGCACTTTGTCCCAGTGGCTGTCGTTTCCCAGCATAATCTATAGCCTTTTTGGATTCCCCATTAATAGAGTTTATGGGAATTCTTTGTTGTTGCTAACTTGTTTGCAAAATGTGGGAAATGGAGGGAGATGGTAATATTCCAGGACAGGTTTTGTCTGATGGGACATCTAGAGCTTGGAGATGGAAACTGAGCAGACTACATAGCAACTAACATGAATTCCTATCTACTGGGCCGCAAACAATTCCCAGATGATTCGTTTTTTAATAAAATGCCTTGTTTTTCTACTTCTTAATTCTGTAACCTTGTCACATCTTTCATATTTGGTGCTATCTTAGCTCCCAAACACTAAGAATATAAAAAAATTTCTCTTCCCATTTGCATCCTGTTCCATGGAAAAGACCATCACTGGTATTACAAATCTGTTCAGGTACCCTGGAAAGGGTAATATTTAGAAATTCTGGCTGAAAATACTCCTAAGCTGTATAATGAAAACTAATGTAGCATGCAGGGTTTTGTTTTCCTAACTTGATTAAATTGTAAGATGTTAAATGAATGGATGGTACAGGCATAAATAAATCAGAATAAGTCTACTACAGTGCTCTAAGTTTATATGCAGATTATAAAATTAAACCATTACAATGTTACCACTCTGATTTATTTAACTTGACCTGAGACATTTATTAGCCAAGACTTTCTAGAACTCTTACAAAGTCACACTCATGAGAATTAAATATTTCCACTAAGTTAAGCTACTTCAATATTGACATTCTTCCCTAGAACCAAAGAAGAGCATGGCTAGGATTTCCATAGAAAAACAATTCTTTCAGTAGGTATTTTTCTTGTTTTGTTTATTGCCAGTACTGCAAACTAAATCAGACTGTATTTGCTCTCTTTAGCTTGTGAAACTATATTGGGCTGTACTTCCCAAGAGCTTAGTCAGCAATGCCAATGCATTATGGAATCAATGGGGAACAGGAAGAAGACAAGCAGGAAGGTGTAAGTGTCCAATATAAATGTATTTCTATTACTTTATAATGGCTTGAGCAGATGTGATATTGTTTCTTCATTTAGGTGTATACAGTTATTAATATTTTAAGACATTTCCTGACCAGACTTGCTGCTGCTGTTGCCAGTCAGTAACCCTTTGTTTATTTCATGTGTCTCCAAAATGAGTAATGATCCTACTCCATGTAACAAACAGCTTTTTTCTCTTTCAAAATGAACTGTATTTTAGAAAGAACCTTCTTAGCCCTTCTGTTTGACTGTGTATTTGGATAGTCACCCATAATAAATTTTTGGAAGTGAATGCATTAATTTGCCTTAGTTTTAGACCTAAATAAAAATGATGAGAGTACGAGATTTGAAAATTCAAAGTTATTTATCTCCTGTTGCCCAGTTTATTGAAAAGTAGAGCAGAGACAAGCCTGGTGATTTGGTAGAGAGATGAGAAGCAGAGAGGAATTCATATAGAGAAAAAATACAGCCTATCTCTGATTCCCATTGCCGGTGTGGTCCCTCTATACCTGTTCAGCATCTCTTCCTTACAAACTGGAAAGCTTTGGGAAAGGCTTTTATCTGTACAGCTGGGGGAGGAATGGCCTCCTCAGAAAACGTTGCCTGAGAGGATAACTTGGGCACATCTAATCAATTCTCTGCCGCTTCAGGAGCCTCAGGAAATGGTGGTGTATTGATGTCTCCCTGATTTAAGGCCTGTGATGCAGTGTTTGGCCTCCAGAGAGCTCAACAGAGGACTCTGAAGGGAAATGCAATGACAGGAAGTCACTCTGGGTGATCTAATGGGATGAATCATCAATAGATGAACTAATGGTGCTCTCCAGGTTTGAGAAGAAGCTGTGAGTTTACCAGTGGGGTTATAACTAAACACTGTCATAATCATCATTACTACCAGCAATATTTGTGTAGGATGTTTTGTTTATTTTCATAGAACTAATGATTCTGTAGAGCCATTCCTTTATGCATCTCTTCTCAAATGCATCTACTAAGGTCCTGTAAAATAACAGAAATTCAGTGGGGGCTTAAGATAACAAAAATGACTTTTTTTTTTACTTAAAAAATACATATATACACAAGTAATCTCAGTTAATTGCAAGCAACATGGGAAAAGCGTGATTTTTAAGAGGGCATTAAATATCAGTAGGGGAAGAACCACACACATGTGGCTTCAGGAGCTTGTTTTGTCAGAGAAGATGCTTGAGAAAAAGTTAATAGAGTGACTTGTGATTGACTGACATACTGGTAGAAAAAATGGAATGTTAGGAAATGGTAACACAAAACTTGACAAACAGGGATAGAGTCAAGGAATAGTAACACAGAGCTTGGAAGTTTATGACAAGGAACTTAAATTTAAATTTTCAACTGATGGTTAGAAAGGGCTATGAAAGTGAAGACTGATATGGTCACACTGAGGAGTCAAAAAGACAAACTTTGGCTGTACTTTGCATATTGAGAGGAAAAAAACCCAAACAGTAGTAGACTGGACAAGAAATTTAGAAAAGAAGATGGAATCAAAATACCAGAAAAAGGGAGGAAAAGTTTTCATGGTCTCTGTTACACAGGCAAGGGTGAGAATAAGGAAGGCAAAAAACAATCTCTAGGTTGTTACACATCACCTGTTTTCTGGATTGTATGTTTGTACAAGGCATAGGTACAGAGTAAGATGCTATCAGTGAAGGAAAGTGGAGCGAATATAAGGAAAGAACGGACTGCCTGTGCCACAGGTACAGGGAGAAACAAAAGAAAGTCCATTAATTAGACAGCTGTCTCCTTATTCCTGGCCTCTTTTGGTTTTAGAAATTACTGCTGAACACAAGTGAGAATCGACTCTCGTACATGCATGTCTGTAGTTTGTGTGTGTATGAAGACTTGAGCAAGGCCAGTTTTGGAGAAATTTCAGCTAGTAGTGTTTAGGGAAGACTTCTCTTCAGGAAAACTTTAAATAAAGTAAAATTCACCCTGTTAATGCAGAGACTAGAAGAAAGAATCATGATTAAAGAAACAAGAAAATGTTTTTAAAATGTTTTTGCAATGCCTCAGAAGGTCATGTGGTGTAGCCTTGCAATTTGGAGATGTTTTGCTAGTATGAATTTTTATCTTTTAGTTGTCTCTTGTATCTAATTATTTACTCATTTGCTTAATAAAATGAGTTGAGAGTCTCAGACAAAAACTATTATTTAAAATGCAAATGATCTTCTGTTCTTATTTTGTTTAGGGAGTTAATGAACTCCATGAGTAGAAGGGCCAGACAAACCACTGTAAAATTTCTATTCCATTTCTTTGGAAAATCCTCCCCTTTGCCCTCTCTCTCCAAACCACAACCACACATATATCTGCTATTTTGAGGAATGCCAACATTGTTCTCGGTTGTATTTTCCTTGCAATTTTAGTGATTATAAATTGAATTCTTTATCCTCTGCTCTGGTTCCTATTTTTTAACCTAAATCAAACTCATATGTCAATCTCTCATTGACTAATGCATGCCATAGAAACTTAAGCAAAAAGATTGTCAACCATATACTGAGAATGACATAATACTTGATAAAGTACCAAATATTTACCAAGTTAAAGCCAGGAAAGATGACTGTCAGTGGCAGCAATAGAACTGAGGAAGGCAGTAAACATCATCTAACTTAGCTCATTTTGACAAGAAAATAATTTTTCAATCTAAAAATAATAGTTCTTTAGTGCTGCAAATATACAAAGTATGTTATTTGTTGACAATATGTTGTTAGTTAATGACAAACAGGACTAAAGCTGCCAGTAACCATAAGCTGCTATAGCTCCACCAAAATTCCTATAGCTCCTCTGATTTTCGTCAATTAAACATCTGTTCCCAAATCTAACAATGAGCCATGCATTGGCAGTGTGAGCCAACTGATTGTTTTAAATCCACATGGATCTGCAGGGTCCACTTTTACGTGATCCTGACTGTTGGGATATCCACTACTTTAGCATTCCAAAAATAAGCAGAACCCTTCCCAGTGAATATGAAATTCATCTGCTGAACTCCTTCCTTACTTATCTGCTCAGTTGTGTTGCCTCTCTCTTTTGTGTATCTCTACGGGCCCCTCACCTGGTGCTGCATCAGGGGTAAACAGCTTGCCTCCACTTCCACAGCCTTGAGTGTAAGAACAGCTTGCCTTCCTTAGCTGTCCTCCCACAGCAAGCTTCCTGTTCCCAGTCCTCCCCATCTGCTCCTCCAATATTCCCAAATCCATCTGCTTCTCATATTATCAACATCTTTTTTTTTTTTTAATGCTGTCTCTGCTGAACAGAGCAGCCTGCCTGAGTTAGTTTGTAACACTCTTGCCTTATATGTTATACTCAAGCCTTTTGAGGTTTCTGTTTCACTTGTGACTTAGCCTTTAGAATAATCTTTCTTTTTGTAATTCCATTTTGTCCATCTCCTCTGAAATAGATAGGCCCATAAGACAGGAATGCTGCCGTACTGAAGGTCTAGAAAACATCTGTCACTTGGAAATGATAAACAGAAAGTTCTTATGGTGGTAGGAAGAAAAGGCTGGAAATACCCTCATAAATACACTGTGAGATGGTACAGAAATTATCTTAATTTTTTAATTCAAAGCTCCCATCTTCTGTCCTTATTTACTCATTGAAGACACAATCTTACATGAAGCTTGTCCTCTTCACTAGTGGAGGTGGTGTTTGGATACTCCTGTGCTACTAACCTGTTCTGCAGTATGTCCTGCAGGTCCCCTGGGAAGTGGTGTAATCTGTGGTGAGAACTTGCACAGCCATTTTTCCAACCAAGAAATTCCCTTTAGAGAAGAGAACACAGGAACTTCCTTAAAAAGGGATCTTGTGAAAGAAAAGGGGCCACAGCTTAATCAGAGACAATGAAACCCTATTTACAAGACCTTTTTTTGTTTGTTTATTTTTTAAACTGATATTTGGCTTTTATGGATCTAGTGTCTGCCCAGTGTGAGTTAAAGGAAAGCTGAATCGAAGCATTACATAGATCCAGCTGTTGGACCTTGAAATACAGTTCTTCACTAAATTTAAAAATTGTTTAGTGTCCATATTTTCTCTTTGTGAGAGTATTTCCACACCATGATCCTTCTCCAGGATTCTCACTTAAAATGAACAAAACGAGGTCTTCAAATGTATCTCATCTCAATGTAAGAATTTTCTCAAACCCTCATTTTTTTAGCTTCTTTTGCCTTACGCATTTCAGTTTTCAAGTCTTTGTTTTAGAAAGTGAATGTCAAAGCTGTGAACAAACATGCTTTAGAGGTTTAATCAGCTTTAGTTTAGAGGTTAAAACACACTTCTCAGTACTCCTCTGTTTATGTATCTTAGGTTTCTTAATTTACACTTGCCAAAGATCAAACTCCATTTAAATTATCTGCACACTTTGACACCTAAATCCCTTCCTGTTGCTGCTTTTTTAGGTACAGTCTCTCACTGCATAGTGACCTGTGTATGTGTCTCTGTGTCAGCCCCACAATGCAGGTCAGTGGGGATTAGTATCTACAGGTCACTCATGAAAATGCTGAATTGCATTGGATCTAATACCAATTTGTCAGGGCCCCTGCTGGTGAACTTCCATTCAGTGATTATTCCTCATTTTAAGCTAGATCTTAACCCATTGATATGTATCTCACTGTTATTGGACAGTGCTAAACAAATCAGAAGTGCATGTCTTATAGAGGCCTCACTTTATTGCATCTCTGCAGTTGCTTCCACGAGTGAAATGTATAATCTCAAAAGACTGAGTGGGATAGGATATGTTTGACAAGACCTACTTTCCATAAAATCATGCTGAGTACAGTAATTATCTTCCTATCCCTGAATTCTTTATCAACTCAATCCCTTTTTGGTGTTCCTCTGTTTTGCCTAAAATAGATGTCACTAACCAGCCTGCAATTACCTGGGTCATCCAGCTTGCCCTTTGTGAGTACTGGCAAATTATTAGCATTCTTCCAATCTTCTTGAATTTCCTCATTATTAAAAGAGTTATTTAAAATTGACTTAATCAGGCTGGCTATATATTCAGCAGCTCTTCTAGGAATCTCTACCTGTTCTCTTGGCCAGTTGTTTTTAAAGTGTTTATAACTAGCTGATACCACCTAGCATCTTCCATGACCATGATCTTCATCCAGTATGGGTTTTTATGGGTCACAGTCTGCTATTTTTCCAGGAGTTATGCACTGCAATCTCTCTCCTCAATTGCTGTCTTAATTTTGACCCACCTAGTGATTTAATTACTTTCTTTCTTTAGGTATGATTTTGTGGCCTTTTCCCAAAATGATAAACGTCTTCCTAAATAGTTTGATTAATTTATTTTCTACTTTGTTTAATTTTTCTTCCCAATCAGTTTAACTTAGTTTTTTTCTTTGGGAGGGGAGCTGATTTGAAACAATACTGTATATTTATCTGGAAAATCAAGTGTGACACTCTAACCACTTTTTTCCCCACCAACTTAAAACTTGGTCAGACCATCAGAGTGGTAATAGTTCCTGTTGAGAAGAAAATACATCTATTTTTAAACAGTTTAAATTAGTGTTAATCTGGGGCTGGTGAAAGTGGGGGTAATATTTTAAGCGTGCAATAAGAGGATCAAGAAATTTTCAAAAACAGTCTTAAAATGGTAATATTGTAACATTTTCCATTACTTCCAAGAGACAGAAAACATTGTTTTCAAGAGTGTTTCGTGCAGTGGCCCACACTTCATATCTGGATTATTTTAGTGGGATTGTTCTCAGAGATGAATGCCTATCCTGGCACTAAGTGAGTTTTTATAATAATAACTCTTGTTTGTAGTGCTACTGCACATCTGCATGTGGGTGACAGTAAATCCTTATGTCTTCACCTGCCTTCAGCATTAATATGAGATACAAACAAATGATTGTTTGTAATAAAAATAAATAACCCATTAGACAGCTTCCAGAGGATGTGCAGCTCTTTTGGGTTACGGGCTTTGGTTAATGAAATAAAATTGACAAAGGAAAGCCCAGGGAAGATTTATTGTTACATAAATCTTAGGTATATTTTGTACATCCTTGGAACAACAGATCTTTAGACATTAGCTTTAAATAGATTTACAGGAGTCAAAGGTCATAGTTCCTGAAAACAGAGGAAACTATGCATAGAGATTGTGTTTATTTTCAGTCTCTTAAAAAAATCAAATGAAACCATTCAGTGTATAAAGCAGAAACACTTTGTTATGAGTAGCAGAACCAAGGACTGTGGATATTTTCATCTCCCTGGTTACCATGTGTAACAAAAACAGATGTAGAAAAACTTGTGGCTTTTTTTTTTTCACCATTACTTGCTGTAACAGATTTTTTATATATATATATATATTGCAGTTTGTTTAAATAAATACAGTAATTCTCTGGGAACATCTGCCCACGGAGCATGGACCAGAAAACCCCACAGCAGTTTGGAAGAGGAGTCAATATGCAGTGGCATCTGAGAAGGGAATCTGGTAATGGATCTGTACCACCTTCCTGAATGAGTGACAGCTTTAATGACATGGTTTTACTGCAGGATAGATGAAGATAGATTTACAGGATAGATGAAAACCCAGCACTGAAACATTTTTCCACAGATTGAATGCCAAAAATTTAATTTTAAGTAACCCATTTTTAAATTACAAACAGTTTTAAATGAAGATTATTTTTCTGAATTGTTGAATACAAAATGTCATCATTATTTAAAGCTGAAGCAGAGAGTGATTCAGATCCTCTTTCTGACTAGACCGGGCATAGCCCTCGCCTTCCCTGGACAGGGTGCACAGCAGAGCCTGGGTCATCATTACTTGCCTGGTAACTTCAGTATTTTTCCATACAGCACTATCCAGGATCATATTAATACTTTCCATCCGTTTTAATCTATATCTTGATGTCTACACCAAGTACTGGGCTTTTCTAGCTTTATTTTTTGATTTAACTAGTTCATGGTCCCGCGTTTACTGTGGAGATAAATTTTAGTGCCTCTTATGGACCTGCCCTTCATGGGGAATTATAAAGCTGTTCATAATGCTTATGAATCAAACTGAGCATTCCCTTCTTTTTCCTGCTATACAACAGTGTCTGGTCATGCCACTAATCAACCATAAGATTGTTTATGGACTTCCATCTCAGTTTCCACAGGAGTCTTTGAACAGTCCAACTCTTTTGTCTGAGAAATGGAGTCGTGTGGTTTATAGTTTGATGTCAATTATTGTACCTGTGGTTCATCAGCTTGTAAAGTAATGGATTCCTCTCACCAAACCGTTGCTTTCGGGAGCATATTGGTGCATACCCTGAGGTAATAATGTGTTTATTTATTTGTGGTGCTCTTGTCAGAGTAAGGGCTTGGTGCTTATTTATGCTGTGAAGCTAAATCACACCGAATCAACAACAGCTCTGTTCTAAATACACTTGTGAGTGGAAGTTTCCAGGTCCTCTGAATGCACTGAGTATAATGGACATAAAGGAGGCTGAAATACCTGGAGATTGCAGCAGGTGGTGAGGAAAACACAAATGGAAGGAGTACAAGCGGAAAGAGAAGGATGAATGATCAGAGAGTTCATAATTTATGTTCCAATAATGGTAGAAATACACCAATGTCTCTGGGTTTAGATTGGGGATCACAGAAAGTGCAGTGATTTGCAGAAAGATCTGCAAAACAAGCCTTACTGAAATTCTCATGCTTGGCAGTTCCACTGCTTAGGCACTAGAAATCGTGGTGCAACTTTGTTTCATGGACATGGATATAATGAATGGAACTCCTACTGAATAGAGTGCACTTACTACAACTTCAGGGACAGAGTTCACAGGATCTTTGTATGGCCTAGTTTTAGTCACCCAAGTCAGATGCTGATTTAGAAACTTCGTTTCCCAGGTTTCCTGCATATCCAACAGAAAGAAAGAGGCTAACATGAGTAGCAAAAATGTCCTCTACTTTCAGACACTCATATCTTTCCATTGTTTTGCTAGTTTGCCAGTGTCTGCTTTCAGCTTCATTTAGGGGAATTTTAATTGTATTTGCACAGTATATCAAACATATAATGTGCAGGTGATATTTAGAACCAAAATCCTTCAGTGCAACTAGGCTTTTGAAATTATGTATTCTGAAGCATCTTGTCCTGAATTTTCCTTTCTTTTTACTCTCGCTTTCTGAAGTCATTTATGAGATCCCTGCCCTGAAAGCTGGCTGTAGGATCCTTTTGGACAGTAAGACAATTTCATACTTTTATCTGTCTGAGTCCTCTGAGTTTTTATGGTCTGGCAAAGTTCATTTCTGGATCAGTCGCCAGCCAGCACTGCTGTCACGTAAGCAGGAGGTCTCACAGCAGCTAGAAATGCTGGCACTTGTGTTTTGTGGTGAAGAAAAACCTTTGCTTTTGTAACATACCCACCAGTTCCCTGCTCTCACCAATTCCTAGGAATGAGGTCTCTCAGTGCTCGAGTAAAGTGAGGACAGGAGGCAGACACTGGGCATGGTGGAGAGTGTTTAAAACACTGTACAAAGCCAGATTTAGCTGCTCTCTGTCAGTCTAAGCTGACCCTATAGGTATACCCAGGGCACATTTATAAAGAACAAAAGGTCAAAGAGTCAAAGACTTAGAATAATCAGCCAACTAAATGAATGGAAAAAAAATACTGGTTCCTTTTTTCCCTTCACTTGGGGATTGGATATTTGCCACCAAGCTTCAGACATAATTAAAGCAGGAGCCTTGTTCACAGCAGGTACAGCAGAATACCTTCTTTCATAGCTGCTCCACTACAATAATACTGTTTTTCTTGCATCAGAATGATTGTTTTATTCAAATACTTCTCTGGGGCATGGCTCTTCCTGCACTTTGTGGAGAAACCAACCTTTCTCTTTCTTTCTTCCAGGCTATGCTTTTTCAGTGGGTAATGGAGAACCTCCCAGATCAGCAAGTAAGCTCTGGAAAGTCATGGTTCCACAGACAGAGCTATTGGCAAAGTAAATGGGAATGATGTAAAGGACTGAGTTAATCAGGCTACTGTTTTGCTTTTGGAAGGCACTGAAAAGTCTGTGAGGTAGAGAGGGATGATATCTGCATGGGTGTGTCCAAACATGTCCTGAACAATGAAGATGAGAACAGTTGCTTCTCTGCAGACAGATGTAATCAGTTCCTGTATATAGTGTAGCTATTGGATGTCACATTTCCACTTGAATATCTCTTGCAGGAGACCTCCAAATATGATGAAGCTATGAAATAAGTAAAATGCATAGATGACTATCATAAAATAAGTCACTCTAAATGATTTTTTTTTTCCTCTAGTGTGATTTATCTGTGCATTATGTGGGAGAGATGTGGCATCTTGAAAGGGTCTTGAGGATTTTCTGCAAAGGTTTCAGAAAATTGTGCTTTGTCTTTATAATTGTGGTTCAGGTAGGAAAATCAGTCTGCGTGGATGGTGATGGAAAGATTACGTTTGTACTTCTATTTTATGCACAGACCTTGGGTCCCTTTCTTAAAAAAGCTACCTTAAAATGTTGCTCTTTCGTGAATATTTCTGCTAAATTTTGAGGAATTCCCTCTGAACTGGTTCAGTTGAGCACAGTGGACTAAAGTATATTTTACTGTTTATAAATCCAGCTGGTTTCCAAATGTTCTGGGGTCTAGTCTAGCCTTCTAATACAATTATGAAAAAAAGGTCAGGCTAAATGTCAGGTGTTGACAAAGTACTGATTGTTTCCACTTTGCAGGCTTCATAAATGTCAAGAGAAAAGAACTCTGCTGTCTTGCCTTATTAGAAAAGAATTTAGTGAATGTAATGCGTCTGAAGAGTATTAGTGTGGCAGCACAGCAAAGTCTCGCTCTCCTTCCATATCAGGTAGCTCATGGAGGACTGGATGGATATGCGAGTTTCTCCATTTTGACTTTATGCCATATATCTAAAGTCACTCTCAGAGCAGTGGGGTATGTAACTCAAAATCTCTTTCATTTTCATTTTCCATTTCAAATTTTAGCCTTTTTGCAGAAGTTACCCACTACTTCGTGTTATTTTAGTTTTCTAAAATGTGTTGTATGTTTTTCCTGTAATTTGCTTGAACGAGTATTCCTTGAAAGATCGTCTCCAGAACTCCTTTCCAATTTGGTTAGTTGCCGTCATCCTGCACTCAACCTTTTCTGTTTCTACTAGTTAATACCTGTAGTAACAAGATACCTCTTCCCACTAAGAATATCCTGCAGTATTCTTGGTCCTCCTCATCGGTCTTTAGGTTGTATCCACCAAGTAAATATTGACACCTGATTCAGAACTCTTGATTGTCTGACCGACCTAACAGGTAGAAAGAAGGATTTTGAAGAAAGTGAAATACAGTAACTGTTCTGGAGAATTGCAATATGTGGTCACAGCATGTCCCTTTTTAACTGAATTAGAGCATTATTTAAACATTCAGAGCCTGAGAGAGGGGTAAGAGAGCATTTCTTTAGAGCTGTGGTCCAGAGCTCTGGATGAGCCCCAGAAAGCCACAGCAGCATCATTGCAACCAAATATTACCTTCTGAGTGTCCCGGAAACTCCAGTGGTTGAAAGGGCAATAAACCAAAGAAGCGTACAAAGGGTTGGAGGGATGTACTTTGGGCTCTATTCAGATCCTGAATGGAGTTATGTGAGACTTACTATGCCTACTATAAAATAAATATAATTTGCAGGGTTAGGTGAGGACCCTTTTAAGGTGAGAAGGTACTAAGTAATGGCTCTGACCATCACGTTCTTTACTAGCCTGCTTGAAGGCATCTTGAAATTAAAATTAATGCTGAGAATAATTCTGTGAATATTTGTGGAATTCTAGTAGTATCATCACACACAAAGCAGGGCTGTTCCATTCAGGTCAGTGGAGACTTCCAGGTATCAGTGTTTTTAAAGAAACATAAAATAATACAATATTTACGTAAAAACAGTGTTTATACACACGGTGGTTTACCTTAAAAACTATAAAAGACAATTTTAAACCCCATTTTTTAAAAACCAAAATAGTACTGGGACAAAAGAGAATAGTTGTGCCATTATAATTAATTTAGAAAACCTCATCTGCCTTCTGGTGTATTCTGCTCAAATTTGCCTGCTTAAATATTGGGCAGAGGAAGAGCAGGGAAAATGGTTTCTTCTGGCAGACAGCTGCCTCTGCATTTTAAATACGTATATTAAAGGTACTAGGGATTGCTCTTTCTATATCTGTGATTCTGTGCCAATCCTCTGTGTGACAGCTTTGACCCTGTGCAGTATGGCACAACAAGGAATGGATAACATAGAGTGCTCTTGACTGCCTAGAACATGGGAATTTTTTTTCAGTGCCACTTGGGAGACTACAAAAGGCATTCACTTTAAAAGTAGACCAGGGCAATTACCACTACATTTATGTTAGAGGTTAACATTAGTGTTATTTCCTCTACTGCCTGGTTTTACAGAATGTTATGCCCTACTGCTTTTATTAGATTCAAGCAGTGGATGAAATAAGTGTTATTAACCTCTAACACTTGAAAAAATTAGTCTTAAGGAAAGCAGAGACAAAGCCATGCAGTTCTTTTTCCCTGCTTCTTGGTTGAGGTGCCGTAAAACTTTGCAAATTTAACAGTTATTTCATAATGTATTTGTGAAATAAAAATGATGGGAAGCAAAAGAAGAAGACAAAAGTCAGTAAAATGCTTGCAGCTTTTCTTAAGTCATTGAAAATTTACATAAAATAGAACAATGGCAGGTTTTTACTGAGTATGAGGTCACTTGAATTAAAGAAACACTAATGTGAGCCTCAACATAAAATATTCAGCAGCTATATTTCATCGACATCATATTTGAGAGTTGAAAACATTTCAGACTCTTTACTTTCTGGTTGCACACAGGCCCTCAAACAACGGTAGTTTAAACAATTCCAAGACCCACGTGCTTGGTATAGTTAGGGAATGGCTTCAGCGTCACCAGAAATCAGAGCTGAAGAGGTTCCCACACAGTTCAGATTTAGCAGGAGTGCAAATCCTGTCATCCTCAGACAGAGAAATCCCCAGAGGATGAAGAAATATGGCTGCATGTACTGGGATTCCTAAAGTCACTTCCTAGGCTGCTCAGAAACCTCATATATTTCTGGCCATAGTTGCACAGTGTTCTCCCCTTGCTCCTCACCTGAATAGTTTAAATAATGTTGTTTCTTACCATATTGTTCTAAGGTTAATTTGATGAATAATGGAAATTAGGGTGGTTGAAGAACGACATATAGGGCTTGAAACAGTGCCTATAACCATGGACTTTTTTCAGCCCAGTTGTCTTATGATTTAAAATACCATATAAAGTTATGAATACAATGGCAAATTGGCAATTTTTCCTGAATTTAATCTTATTTTAAGGTCTTCAAATTAAAGACCTTTTGACTACAGCTAAATCTAAATAAAATATTTGCTTGAGTTTTTTAAAAATTATTTTATTTCTGATTTGTGTTTTTTCATTTGGCAGGACAGCAAAAGAGTTAGGTGCCCTCCCATCTTCCCCTCAGTCAGGGCTGTTAATTTGGATATACTTTGATTTTAAACTTCTAGTTATATTCCACTTTATTCCATCTGAGTTAAATGCATACCTAAGTGCTTTTTGAAATATACCTTGTTTTATCAATATATTTTATTTCTTAGTAAGATTTTCTTGGTACCTGAGAAACAGTGGGGAGGAATGAAGAAGTTTTTGACAGAGAAAAAAGAAAGTGTTGTTGTAAGTGAAGAAGCATTGTCAGGAAGAAGTAGAAATAAGTGAACAGATGTACCAGAGAATTTTAATTTGTTAAACATACATACAGGCACACCAACCAACTAACTTCTAATTACTGGTGGTTTTTTTAATTAAAAGCTGATATAATCTGCCTTACAGAAATATCTCAGTACTACTCAAAAATTTTGGAAATGGTACTGATGATCTCACTGGTCTTTCCTATTTCCAATTTCTATGAGGTTATGTTTTATTCCATATTGGAACTTTTTGAAAGATTCTAATTGCTGGTGATAATGTTAGGTGTCATTGCTTGAAATTAAAAATCTGCTTTAGGTCCATGTGAAAAAAAAAAAGGAAAAAGAGCAGAAACGTTCTGGAAGACTCTTGAAGTATAATTTCTGTAGGTAGAGTGTGTGCCCTTGAAACCTGACTTCTGTAAACATGTATTATTGCCTTTCTTTAATATTGTTGAAACTCAGAAAGTAAATACTGCCATTTTCTAAACCTCTAAAATATTCACTGACCCAACTAATTTACTTTCAGAATATCCAGGTTTTTACTCACTTTGTTAACTATCTCTTCAATAGCTTAATTGAGTATTTTAAGCCAATAAATTACCCTTCAACATTTCTGTCTGGACGCTGTCAGTATCCAAAACAAGCTTGTCATTAATGAACACTTTCTCAAGGAAAAGAAAGGAAGGCAGTGGATCTGAATTGTGGACGTTGTTTGGTTCCCTTATTCTAAACACATTAGTACACTGTATTTCCCCACTTATATAGGCTTTTGTATGGTGAGCATGTGACTGTTTAAATGTCCCAGCAGGGCACCCAGAGACTCCGAAAAGGAAAAAAAAAAAGAAAAAGAAATGAAAGAAAAAAGAAAAAGAAAATTGTTTGGAACAATTTGCATTAGTTCAAGGGCAATGTTAAGCATTTTACAGCTGGTTTATTGCTATTCTTGTGCTGTTTAAACTGTCTTTCATGTCAAAAGTCCTTTCCTGCTTACAAATCATCAGGAAGAATTGTGGCCACCACGCTGTTCTCCTAAGCTCCTCCAGGGGTTCTGGCCCTTTGATCACAGATATCGTTTGCAATCGAGTTAAAAATAGGGAGCTGCTGAGATAAGCCGGGGCTCTGACAGGAGACCAGCTTTTCTTTTTCTTCTGGACTTTGTTCGCTCCCTCTGTGCTCTGGGAACACGTAATCTTGGCGCAGAAGGAGCGCTGTTATGGCTTTGGGAGATGCGTTGGAAGGAGTCGGGGAGGTCATTAAAGAGCTCGGCCCCTCGTGAGCTCTGCGAGATCCCGGGTTCAAAAGCTGACTTGTAAACTGGAGCCTCAGTACACAAAATTAACAAACGTAAGCCTGCATCTGTCTTTGGAGCAGACTCAGCTCAATGCCAAGGTTTTAGCACTTCTCAGCTCTCTTAAGTGAGGAGAAGATGCCATTTAACACTAAACTTCCTCAGTAACTCCATTGAAGTTGTCAAGGAACCCTGTGCTTTATTCAAGGTGATTAAAAGTTCAGGTTGACATTGGTGGGTGTTAGATAAATTTGAAGTAAGTGGCTCTGCTGTGGGGAAAAATCCCCAGAACGGTTCACGTGCTTTTCTGCTGGAGGTGGAATAAGGAAAAGTTTTTTTAGGCAGGCTGTACGTGCAACCTGAAGAAGAAAGGACTGCACTGCAAGTGAGGTTAATATTCCCTCCCAAAAGTAAAACAATTTTATTTTTCTGTCATTGCCTTTATAAGTTTGTTTCCTCCTTTTGGAAACATCCAGGATTTGGATAAAAGAGGTCTTTAAACTGATTGTTTTTTGTGCCTAGAAAAGGTCCATATAATGTAAGACACAGTCCACACAGAGCCTCCACAACTCACATACAGACTACCTTTATTAATATAATGTATTTGTTTGACTATTTTGCTTAGGAACGTAGGTCATGAACCAGAGGCCTGTTGGGCCAGATGCAAAACCAGAAAAAAGAATAATGAAAAGTTTCTACAGGCTTTTTGTAACCGGCAGTCAAAATAAAGGGAGAGTCAGAGCAGCTGTCACAGCACATCAGCAATCTTCGTTTTTAGCAGCCCTCATGGCAAAAGAGATGTTTCAAGAGGGATTTGAATGTGGATGCAGTAGTAGCTTTACAACCATTTTTTGCAGACATGCAGCTTATATTTCATTTCATAGAGAAGACGGAGACAGAAGATACATAGAAAAGCACAGTGTTACAACTATGACATTTAAAGGATACTGGGGAGGAAAGATTAGAAGGCAGAAGCAGGCTCTATTAGTTGGATAGATTTATTTGGCGGGAAAAAACCTCACAACATCTTAAGGGCTTTTGTGCCTGAATTTTTTTTTTTTTTTCCAAAATAGCAATTGGTATAATAGATGATGTTACTCTTCCCATAAACTGTTTCTTGTTTGTGGAGAGGACTTACATGGCCTATCAAATCAGCTACAGATATGATTGTGCTGAATTTTGGGTTCACTTATGCATTGATTAGTAATGTTGTCTGATTAGAAGTAATCACTGCATGTTCATGTTCTCCAAAATAAATGGGGATGCTGGTAGTTAGATCTGTGGTTTTTGCTGTACACAGTCGCATAGCAGCTGTGATCTGACTTAATTAGATAATTTCATAAGAACATGGTATTTTATAAATCCAGGAAATAGTGAAGGTGGAGAGAAAAGCAAATCAGGCTTGAATTTTATGTGCAGTTGTTCAGCTGTTGCGGAACTGCCCCAGTGTACATAAGATTAACAGGTCAGAACTTTTACTGCTGAGTTTTGCTTTTGGGATTATTTTAGTCATACAAATACTACTGGTAGTAAAGAAAATCACTTTGTGGGGAGAAGTTGGAGGGTTTTGTGTTTTTTTCCTTCCTTTAAAAAAAAATGAAGAAATATCAGTGATAATATCTCAATAGTCACTGTGAAGGACAGTTCTTGAGCTCTGCCTTATTTTGTGCTCTATTGCCCCATAGACTGTTGAATTGACAGTAACTCTTTAAAAGGCCATTTTCTCAAGTACTTTTTGTCTTTTTAATTGGCTGACTACTATTGACCCCAAAGCACACCACAAGCCTCTGATCTCTTAAGTTCTCAGTATGCTGAAAATAAATGCAAGTCCATGGTAATAGCTTCTAAAAATTGTCGGGAGGAAGAAATTCCATATTTCCAAACAACATTTCCCAGTGAAATGAACAGAACATGCTCTGACATATGTGCAAAGGCCCCTTGTGAAACTCAGGTGGGAAATTAATCTGCAAGTCCTAAGAACAGAACTAAGGCAACCACCATCACAAAGGTGAAAGAGAAACATGTCAAATGTATAATTAATACACAGATAACAGTATTTATTACTCTTTAATATTAAAAAATAATACAGCAAGTGCTCATAACAAGCCACCATAATTGTATGTTGTTGACAATGTCAGAGTGCTCATTAGACTGAGTTATCATATGGCTGATGCTAATTATACAGCTCATTTGCTAATTAAAAGTGAGTCCTTCTGGAACTTCTAAAAATAGGGCTATTACAATTCGTATTAGGAGGCCACTTAACGATGTTGTAGTCCTGGTTGCTTGTTTTTAAGACAAATGTAAGAAAAATTGCTGTGCTCTGGAGGCAAAATGCGGGAATGCATTAAACTTGTCTCTGTATCTTCCTTCTGCTGTCCAACATGGGAGAAAGTCTCCTCATTAGTCAGGAAGATTAGCATAGTCTTAGAAAAGAAGCTTTTGTGTGTGTGTGTGGGGGTGTGTGTGTGTATGTGTCTTTGAAAGAGATCACCTGTCACATGACCTTGAATTTAAGAAATTTGTGAATCTAAATTAAATTCTGTGTCTGTGGAAGGCAGATTTAACTGTAGCCCTGTAATTACTTATTTGTAACCTTTACCTGCCACATACATGAGTTTTTGAAATAGGAAAAGTAACATGATCAGAGATGTTGGGTAGGTGTCTCTGACAGGAGGTCTAGGTTCTACACTCGAGCCTCAACTTTTAGTACAACAATAGGAAAAGAATAAAAAAAAAGACGTTTTACTATTCGATAATGCCAATTTTCCTCCTCTTCCACTTTTAAAAGTGTTTCTTGAAGCTGACCTTGCTTACAGTTTATTGGTTAGAACCAGCATCTTCAGTGGAATGGCTTAACTGTAATGTGATTGAAAAACACCAATTCCCAATGTATAGCCTTTCGTGTCTGCATTTGTTTCCTTGTTCACTGTTTTTTCTTACTCAGTTTCTAGTATATTGCAAAGTTATATGTAGTGACATCTGTGGCAGAAATGACATTATCTCTTTGTATAAGAGATAGAATAAAAACAGTGTCCAGAACTGTTTTAAATTTCTTCCTGATGATCTGTGCCTCAGGGAGGGAAGATAGGGGAGGGATAGGAAAAAACCTTTGAAGAGAATGAAAAATCCATTTGCACAGATGTCTGGAAAATCAGTTTCCTCCCAAGCTGTCGTAAGACTTTTGAAGAAATCATTATATTACCTTTTAATCCCCTAGTGCCAGCAGTTGCCTGTGTGACCAGACGTTGCCAGCAATGGTCTGTGTGTCTGACAGTCTCCCCTCAGTGTCCACATGTTAATTAGATTTGTTCCTGTGGAGAAGCTCATTCATGTGTACACAGGCATATGCATTTCTTGCTTTTCAAAATTTGACAGATGTTATGAATTGCAGGTATTAATAGAACCTGTCAAACAGTATGGAACATGATTTACTTCCTTTTTGGCATCAAGTATATCCTGTTCCTATAGTGAGGAAGTACTACTGCAAAAATATTGGCATCTGCATTTCTTGCAATAGTCCATTCACCACGGAACCGGGATACTTTGCCTTCCTTTCTTCTTGTTGCAGAGCGGTATAAACTGAAGATTATTCCAGAATAATCCCGTGTTTTGCATGCATGTTTACATGTTAGATTGCTGTCAGTTAAAGGATTGATAGGGTATTTCAGGCTCTGAATACTATTATCAATTATCTACAGCCAAAGCTACATCCTGTATTTATTCAAGTAATTGTACAGAAGTTGAGATGTTATTCACCTAAGTAACATTAAAAATAATTGTTTTGTGTTGTGTCAATGATTGATTATTAAATCAGTATTGTTACTAATGTAAGGGTGATACTATGTAATTAATCTGATATCCCATTTAGACAATACTGTCTTCGTAGCCTTAATACTGAATACACAAATCCACACAGCTCTTTCAGTAACAAGGCTTTGCTTTAATTGCTAACAAAATCTGGAAAAGTTCTTGTTGAGGATGTGTCTTCATATAAAATGTTTTATTGGGCACCCTTGGGTAGGAAGTGGTGAGCCAGACTGATTGCTTAAGCCTCAGCCACTGAAATCATAATCGGGTGTGTTGATGACCCTGGGATTAGGATAAGACAAAGAAAGTCCCTCTGTTTTTAAGGTCATGTTGGTGCTAAGATTTGTTGGAGGAGACTATTTTCCCCTTGCAAAAATGACATTCTCTGCCTGCCCCCTTTTTTTTTTTTTAATTTTGATGATCACTGTATAAGAGTGATGCAGATTCTGAGCTTTGTTTACCCTGCCACAGACAAAGATGATGTGCCCGGTGTCAACCAAGTAACCTCTGAAAGCCACTTTAAAGTGCACTGTCTCAAAGACGAGAGCAGACACCGGATAATTGGCTTTCTCCTGTTGGTAAGTAGGGCTGTGTTAAATGTGGGCCTGAGGGGAACCCCTGTTTTGGGTTGTAGTTTATTATTAGGTGAGGAAATTACTGGACACCTCCAGCTGCCATTAATCAGCCGTGGAGTCTGACTGGAGCCAAGCGAGAGGCCTGTGGGTGGATGCCGCTGAATGGCAGGGAAATACAACGAGACAGAGACAAATGTTTTCCAGCTTAGCGGCCCTAAACTCTGCCCTTTCACAGTCCTTAACATGCATGTTCAAATTGATTTAGTCTGTTTACCCCCTCAGCCTAACCATCCATTTCCATTGAAGACTGACAGTTTTATGTGTCGCTACCATGTTATTATGTGTTGCTGTGCTGCCAGTAGCGATAGTGTTTCAGAAGGGCTCACTTCCAGACATAAAGGGAGCAGGGGGGTGGGGAGCCCGAGTCCCTTAATTCCTTTTTACAGGGTGCAAAACATGTTGAGCATGACACCAGTTCTCTCCCTTTCTCTCATTCTTTCCTTCCTTCCTTTCTTCCCCCCTGCACCCCCCTTCTTTATTTACTTATTCATTTATTTATTGATTTGAGTCAACGCAAGCCGTGGAAAATCCTTAAATGAACTTGCATGCTTGAGAAAGACATCTGTCAGGTGATGTAAGTGCCTGGCTTATTCCTCTTTCCTGTTTAGTTTACAAACATGCCATTCCTTCAGGGCTCTGGTATGCTGACCAGGAGCCTGCCAGAGCTGGGTGCTGCTCAGGCAAGGAAGAGCACAGGTAGGAAACTCAGGAGCTCCAGCTGACTCCTGAACAAACTTTAGGTCCTTCACCACTGCTCTGCTGGGAGGTCAATGTTCTGAGGCTGCAAGAAAAGCTGAAATCCTTTATTGTACACATTCACAAAATGGGCAAGCAGGGTAAAAGAGGGGAGGAGTTGTTTTTCTGTTTTGCAGTTTTTTGAGACAGAAAACATAAGCTCATTATCTAAAAACCCAATTTCAGGGTTAGATTCCACTAACACTGCGTGTCCTGGCTCATGCCTTGTTCCGCAGTTTGAAGGCTGAGGGTCCACAATGATAAAGGTATAGAGGGAGAACCAGGACATGGCTCTTTCCATATTTTGACAGTTGTTTTGTATTGAAATAAATAAATGATAATAAAAAAAAGATGCTTCTTGTTGACTTTAAGGCAGGACTCAAGTAAACACCAAAGAGAAAGAAGTGCTGTGGAGTGAATTTTGAGCATCTCAGTGATTACAAAGGCATGTAGTGACAGGACAAGGAGAAATGGCTTCAGAGTAAGTTTACATTAGAGTATTAGGAAGAAATATATTAGATATTGGGAAGAAATTCTTCCACTATGAAGGTGTTGAGACACTGGCACAGGTTACCCAGAGAACCTGTGCCTGTCCCATCCCTGGAAGCGTCAAGGCCAGGTTGGATGGGGCTCTGAGCAACCTGGTCTAGAGGAAGGTACCCCTGCCCACAGCAGGGGGATTGGATTGAGATGGTATTTAAGGTCCCTTCCTGCCCAAAGCATTCTGCGATTAGGCTTGTCCTCTGGGCCTCACTTAGGTCTATCTTCTGAATTCCTGAATTCAGAGTTCTAGTGCACTCAGGTGGGTTTTCTATCTTCTAGATAGAATCTATCTTGCTCTTTTTCCAACCTGTTTTCTTTCCAGATGATGCCTCTTTGCTTTATTTGGTGTGGTGGTTTTTTTTTTTTTTTGGTATGTGAGCATATATAAAATGTGATAGTTCTGTGGAGTAATTGCATCAGAGGTAGCCTGCAATAATAGCAACATCCTCTGGCAGCAGGTTGCCAGTCGATCAAGAGCATTGCTTGGGCTTCCGTTTCATTGCCTGACTTTATCAACCAAGGCAGTCATAATCCATAGTGCTACACATACAGAGCACATTTCCCTTGTAGCCCTGTCTCTGCAGGAGAGAAAGGATGTCTTAAGATCTCCCCAGAGATCTTAAGCAGGTGATCTTGCCTGACGTAGTTTTTCTTGTCTTTAACGGGGGATTCTGTACTGGGAGCCTATGCTGGCATCCACGTAAGATTCAAATCAGGTGATATCATAGTGCTGTCTAAATGAATCTTGCAAACATTGCAAAAAAAAATATGGGCTCAGCAAATGAAAGCATTGTTTGTACATTATTTAGCAGCAGCTGCCTGCTAAATTCATATTAATCCTCTTTTTTTTTAAAAAGTCTCATAACAGAGTTTGCATCATTTCATAGCATAATATATTAAATGGATAACCATGTTAGAGGACTCATTTTTCAATGTGACTAGGAATATTTTCCAACATTTTACATTAAGAAAGCTAATGGTGTGACCAAGGTATCCTCAAGTTCATGTTTCCAGAAATCAATTGATTTTTATATGAAAACAAAATCATTTTATCCACAGCAATCTCCTTTTTTTGGGGTTAGGGGAGAAATGAGGGCAGGTGCTGAAGACACAGGTGCTATAAAAAATTTTCTGTTTTGGTGGATACAGACATTTTCCACAGGACATTTTGGTGCTCTTTTCAAAAACGTCATTTTTACTCTGCTCACCACTTGCATTCATGCAGGACCTGTGGTTTAAAGTGAGTTTTCCTGAATACTCTTGGCCTGCGGTCATATTCTATCCACGGATAACGGAGTTTTACAAACCTATTTTACAAACCACTGTTTACAAAACCTGGCTGTGTGGCTCCAGAGAAGAACACTTAGGAAGATGGTGATGTGGCCTGTGAAAGTCTCTGTAAAGCCCCATAAACACTGATGGGTAAGATCAGGAAGAGCTCAGAAGTCCAGGATTTTCTAGTTCCCCTCCCTGTAGTGGAACCTCCATCATTCTCCTCCTTAATAGCTAGTTTGGTGAGATTTTCTTGTGTTCGAGGAGAGCCATCAGCTCTTAGTCCTTCCCTAAGCTGGGCAGGCACCAGCTGGGCAGTGACCAGTCCCATCCAGAGATCTTTTTTTGTGTTTCAAATTAACCAAGTGAAGTGAGAGCCTTTGTCCAGTCTTTGCTTCTACTGGAATATTGCAATGTACAAGTAATTCTTCAAATGAATATGCATTGAAAATATATAGAATATTTTGTTCTCAAGGAACATATATAATACTAAGATTTATTGTTCACATAATTACCAAATATAATTAGTATTTCATCATTGAAATAAAAAAAATAAAAGAAATTATATACTTTTGTTTTGAACTAATGTGTCTATCTGGACAATATATAAAATGATTCTGCACTATTTAAAGATATAAATTGGTCCTATAAACATAACTAAGAATTTATTTTAAAATGATTTCTATTCAAAAGGATACCAAAATGCTTAATATCTTAGCTTTGGATTCTACAAAAATTTGCCCACATGGTGAGATTTAAGCACAGGAACTGAAGAAATGGTACTATAGATCAGCTTCATCACATTTAATATGAAAGCTGCCTTTTCTGCAGCAGAAAAGCCAAGCAGAGCATCTCCAACCTTTTCCAGCGTAACAGAGAAATGGAATATATCAGAACCAATAATTGTCATTGTATTGCTAAATGCTCAGTGCCAAGAAATTTAAATCAGGACCTTTCCTTAACTCTCCCTTACCTTCAGCTTCTTCCTGTAAACACACAGGTAACTGCATGTTATCATGTTAGAAATAAGTATTTCTTTATGCAATGTAAACTTAATTTTTGGTGGCTTACCTGCAAAATTGCCTCACCCAGTGAATTTTAAACAGCTGGCCTATACATCCTTTTCATTCAGCTGTTTTTCCTTCTGGAGGTACTTAAATAATATCTTGAGGGTGTTTCCTCTTAATGAGGTAATAATACCCATATCCTGGGCTAAATAAACTTGAGGCCAAAGGCCTAGGTGTTTATTAGCAGAGGATGTGGTTATTAAGAAATTTAACAGGAAGCACCCTTGAGTTATTATTTTACTGACATTTCTAATGATTATGCATTTGAGAAATAATTGGTTGAAAAATAATACTTATACTTTTAAGAGGTCAGGTGAAGCAGAAGATAATTTGTAAGTCTGCTCATGGCAAACAAAGCTTCTATCAGTCTGGTACCTTCCAAAATGGGTAGTGACACCAGAGGGAGGAGGATCTGCCGTTGCCTTGGGCACACAGGTCAGGGTGCCACTCTCCTTAATGCAAGAGAGCCTGTGGAAAATCTGGGTTTCAATTCAAAGCCGGTTAGACTGTGCATCCTTTTAAGAGACTGTAGTTATTTGTCAATAACAGAGGTAGCAAAAACACATGAATTTGTGAAATTTGCATGTTGTTAGCTCCAATAAGTGACAATTGGCATCCTAATCCTCTTTAGTAAGGGAGTTTTGCCCCCAAAGGAACAATAATAATGAGCTTAGCTCTTAGAAAAACTGGTTCTCATCTCTGGATCTTAATTGGTTTTGCAGAGATGGACAGAGGAATGGAGACAAAGGGAATTTAACAGCATGCCAAGTTCCTGTCATAAGTAAACAGTAGTTTGGAGAAGACTCTGGACTCTCAGTCTGGTGTTCCAGTTGCGTTGCTTCCTCTGCCTCGTAATACCTCCGTCCTGCAAATATTTGTGCTGCATGAGTAGATTCAGAGTCCTTGGCTCCACTCACCAGGCATCTTCCACTGTGGATAGTGTTTCTTTTACAGCGCTTTGCATTTTGTATGATGCAGATGCTGGCAGAGTGCAAACGTTCTGATGAGAATGTGCAAACTGCTCGCAAACTCGGAGCTCAGCACATATGTAGGTATTTGTAAGGCTGGCGGCTGAGAGTCATCAGATTATGCTGTTTAGTTCCACTCATATGAAATCAACTGCTGTGTAAAATCCCACCAGCTTCCCTTAATTGCTACAGAACAGGAACTTTGTGGATTTAAACAAATGAAAGAAGGTGATTCGGGGAACTGACAAGTCTCTACTGTTCTTTGTTTAGGGCAGAAATTGTAGCAAAGTATTTTCAAGTTAACCAGCTTCTGTGAGCTGAATTTTTGCCAAGCTTGAGACTCTCCATTAAAAATACAGCAGTGGCTAATTGCTTTGCTGACAGCTTGTTTAAGTTGAATATAGGATGCTAAGTTCCTCATGTTAGAACAAAAACAAAAATACAATGGCTACTTATGTTTTGCCTGCAATTAACAGAATAAACATCTTAATAGGCAGAGAAGACACAAACAGATGTTCTAATTGCACATCTGTGTGAAACTGATATTTGCTAGTTCCACTGTAGCTTGACCTCTGTACCTCGGGAAGTTGAATTCCCTCCAGATTTAAATGATTTATTGATCTGGATGCAATGAATATTGCAGAAACAAGCTGTATTTCTAAGAAGTTAAATACATTCTCATTCTGTGAAGTACTAATTCATATTTGAAAGGAAATCACACTCTGCTTTAATCAGAGTGGAGATATCAATATTGTTCATCATATCCTTGAACAAGTGGGAGGAAAGATGAAATATGCAGGGGATATGAGGTTGGCCAACTGGATGAATGTGGAAACAAGGAAATTGGTTCCAATAGCTACATCTTTCTCTTTAGGCTTCTGAAAAGATTTTGTGAGATGGACCAAAGAAAAGCCAGTGAAAAACACCCTTTTTTGTAAGCTAAAAAACCCCTCATTCCCTACTACAATGAAGATTAATTTTGTTTTGTAGTTCTCTACACAGAAACTAGAAAAAAAAACCCCTTCATAATACATATTAAGCTTTTTCCATAAGTAGAGTTAAGATTTATATTGACAGGTTTTCATGACATTTCAGAAACAGCAAATAATGAGTAGCAAGTGACTTTAGGACCAGATGTAACATCAGAGACTGCAAAATAATATCCTTACCTCTACACTGTAAAACTGGGCACTGTACATTTGTATTAATTTTTATTTTATTTATTTGTGTTTTTTTAGAATATTTGCTTTCATTGGTTTGGGTAGTTATATCTTTGACACAGCACCCACTGTTGTGTGCTGCTTTGAGTGTCTTTGCTGTTCCACTGAAGCCAATACTTAGTCAGACCTGGGAAGACTCCAGTCCCAAACCCAGTGCTGGTTGTTAGGCTTTTGTTATCTACCAAGCTGCCTCTTGTTCCTGCCAAAAACAGTTACACCGTGTTGAACTGAAGTACAGCAAATCTCTGTGGTTTTAAATGCACTAATTTTATATCCAGCTGTCTGGAATTAATGCAGAGGAATAAACAAACAACATCACAGTTTGATTTGTTCAACCTGTTTTGTGGGTTTTGTTGGTTTAAATTTTTTTTTTTTTCTTTTTCCATAATTGTCAAACAAACCTAAAGTTTATTTTGCTAAAGGAAAGTGAGATTGAGGAAAGTACCAAATCCATTGCTATAGAGGAATGGATGGACCTTTCCAGCTAGGAACAAAATGTGGAAGCACCCGAAGTGCATGTTCCTCCTCCGCAGCTCAGCTCTGGCCAGCTGTGGGATGCTATTCCTGTTTCCATGTGCCCATGGATGCAGTCTGGCAGCACGTTAGGAAAACTCTTAATGCATAAAAAGAAAGTGACTTGAGGAAGCAAAATGAGAAGAAAGAAGAGAGGGAAAATGGCAAGGAAACAGGGAGGGGAGTAGAGAGATGAGTGAAAGGATGATTGTTCCTGGGCCTCCTGCAGCTGGTGCCATTGCTGTGTTTTTCTGGGAACTGGATGATGATGATGATGAGGGAAAGAAATCGTCTCTTCTTGTCATAGCATGGTGTTTTGGAGATTGCTCGAGGGGTGGGAAAATGGGATGAGTGATCATTTGAACTATACACAGAACTTGGTGCCTCATTGATGTCTGGATCTTTAGCCAGCTCTGAAAGTTATAGTTCCTTTTCTGTGCTTTAATCACAACCAACTCCTAAGGAGATCCCTAATTAGTATTAGAAAAGAAGAGATTATCATTAAAGTATTGTGTTGATGTATCAAAATACAAAGAAAACATACAAAATCAATAAGAGAACACACACATCTATTTATGCACTTAAAATGTCTATAATTCTGTGTCCAAAGGATGGCTTCATAAATTACAGGATTAATACACAGTGGGAATTAGTGCAGTATTTTCTATTTATTGTTATTATTTTAATATAATTTCTGTACCTCTTTTTTATATCAATTTATATAACTTTTTTTTACTTCTGTGGTGCTTTACAGGTTCCGAGTTATTTTGTGGCACATAGAAATGTTTGAATTAGGAGGCAAATCGTTCTTTCATATGTATGTGAGGAACAACATCTGGCTTCTAAATTTCTACTTATCTTTTATTAAGGCTGGTGAGGGCATCATCTCCCAGGTGTTTTCACTTAACTATTTGGTGGACAGCAAACACATGTCATACACACTGTGTACTGTGTCTAAGTACAATCTGGAGCTATTGAAAGAGAGTATTTACTGAGGAAATTGTTTAAGAGTTCATATATATGATTTTAAGAGCACAATTTCCCTTTCCCTAGAGGTGATTTATATATAAATGTCAAATTTAAAATATATGACTCCCAAAAAGGCAGCCACAGAACACAAGACTGTGGTCATATAACACAACTCCAGTGTCAAAGAAAGGCCATATTTTAGGACTTTGGCACCATTGTCATGAAATATGGCTTAATATAAAACTAACTGAAAGTCAAATGTTATTTTGCAAGAGGAAGGGACAGTAACTTGCTGTTTATAAGTTCCTGTGGAAATGGGGCGATGTTACATGCAAGCCTTGTTGTAAAGCACTGCTAAGGCTAAAAAAATGAAAATTAAAAAACAAAATGAGATCATGCAGATATTCAGTTCTGAGGCAAATTCAGCTGTGAGCTGAAAGCCTTCATTTAACTTTGTTAGTGTTTGAATGGCTCTCAATGTGAAGAATCAAAGTCTGTCTGTCCTACAGCCTAATGAGAAGGGGACACGCATGTGTCCCTCCTTTTCTGTCCATACAGAAAGCTCCCACAGCAGCAGAGCTGGCAAGGTTCCTCTTTATTTGTCCCCAGCACACCAATGTGCTTGTGCCTCCTCAGATGCTGTGACTACTGGCTTCAAATAACTGCTTAGTCTGAGATTTCTTTATGTTTGAGCTGGTCTCTGGGCAAATCATCATTATTATTGAAACATTGCACGTGAATTTGTGGACAAACTAGGCTTGTAAAACTTGTGATGTTTGGAGTTTAAAAATGAACTTGATTTTCGTAAGAGCAGGTCCAGAATTACTCAAAATGATTGTACTTTTCAGTGTACAGCAGTTTCACAGGGCAACAATTTATTCTGAGCAATGAGAAGATCTTTTTGGCTGTAGCTGTAAAGGAAAACAAATAGTTATTCTGAGTTTGTGGGACAAAAATTATGCCCATACTGAATTCCACCTCATGAGGCTATTGATAGTGTGAGGAGCTTCCTGTAAACCTAGTGCAAGTCTTATATTGTTCTGTATTCTTAGAGATAATTTTGGCACTCTAGAAAGGACAAGGACATTTACTGAAACCTGTGCCAATGAAATGATGGAAATCAGATGCAGTGAGAATCAAACCTCCTCATTACTATGGTCAACAAGAGTATCTAACTACTTGGTCACTACTTGACAATTCTTAAGATCCTCAAAAAATAACAATAAGATTGATCTTGTAGTGAAAGACACAAGACAACTTATAAGGACATTAAAAAAAAGACCTCTTCCACTTATGTAGTCTGGAAAAGGCACAAGAGATAATGTCAACTTTAATTACTGTTTTCTTCTGAGCACAGGGAATAGGCCAAAGGGCATGAATGGAAATTAAAGAAAAATGGAAAACAGATGGTAGGAAGCATGCTACAGGAACTGGGATCCAGGCAGCACTGTACATAATTTACCAAAGAGAAAAGGGGCCTTTTGAGTTATTTTGTCCCATTTTAAACAACATCATCTTATGGTCTGTTTCACAACAACATTATTACCAAATCAAGTCCCCATTGATAGCAACTGATGTATTGTTGCCAGGATTTAAAATTTTTCCTTCTCCAGTTTTTAGAAGACATCTTTGAAATATAGGTCAAGTAAAATTGGATGCTGAAAGATAGCTGCATAAATTAATAGCTTGACATCCCAAAGTGCTGGTCACCAAAGCCACCATATATTTCCAGGGGGTACTGGTTGAATACTTGCCATTTGGAAAAGGTTGACATTGATTTAAATGCTTCAGCGTGGGATTAGGAGCCTAATTTTAATAAGTGTTTTAAAATAAATCATGTCAATATTTATGGTGATATATTGCCAAGTACTGTTGCTTTGTTTTAGGGGCTTTCATCTGGATAGGAAATCTTTTAGTCCAGGCAGAGTTTCTTTCCCTTTACAGCAGGCTTCTCAAAGTTAAGGAAGCTGATTAGGGAATGGTGCTGACGTGCAGCAGGGAGATTTCAAAGTTTTAAATCAGAAAGACTTTAAGGCACACTAAGCCATAGACTGGAGAAACACAAACATCAAATGATAGCCCTTGCAATTAATCCTAAAATTCATGCCTGTTTCTGTACTTAATTTTTTTTCTCCTCCAATCCTACCCTGCATAATGGGAGCCAGGCCTATGCTTTTCATGGGAAACTTCTAATTTGTTGGGGTTTATGTAGGATGAAGCAGAATCGTGTTCAGATCACATATGGAACATCACGGCAGTTCTTGGAATGGGTTTCATCAGAAGTGTTGTTTAAAAAAAAAGGCTGAATGGTTACTTGCAAACATGTTAACATAAGCTCAGTCATCCCTGGGCTTCCAACACCATGATGGGAGAAGGTAATGAGGTCATGGGTTGTTTTTTTAGGTTCTGAAGACTGACTTTGAGAACGGAGGAAAAGTAAATAAAGGATTATTTATTAAATGAAGAAAGGATTATCCATTACAGGATAAATCTTGCTTGCCTTACGTGTACAAATAGTTCTCATTGACTATGAACAAGTCAAATACTTACATAAGACATTTATAACTTTTTATGTAACCTTATAAAACTGTGTATATTCTTCTATGTCCTGGCCTTAAGCAGCATGTAGAACTTAGCCAGTCAGGTGTATAACAAAACAAAGCAGCCTCATTTTTACTACAGATCTCTCCAAAGATGGTTTTAAACAGGAAAACTGCTTATCTATTTAACCACGAGGCAAATTTATCCAGAAAAAACCTCCAGACAACTAAGCAAGTTTCAATGGAGAGTCTCAATTGCTGTGAGAACAGAGTGGCTGGGAAAAGGAAAGGAGGAGGATGCAAAGCATGAAAACATTCAGAAGGTATTTAAATGGAAAGTTTCTCCTCCTGCGCATTCCTCAGAGTCCCTCAGAACACTGGGCAGGGCTGGCCCTGGGACATTCCTTGCTGGATAACAGTAACCTTTATTATAAGGCTACAGATTAATTTCGGAGTAATTTTCTTCCCTCCCACCAGCTGTAGTTACTCAAGGTAGATTAACCAGAACATGATTGGTTTCAGCCCTATCTGGCAGCATGAACTAAATACCACAATTACAGAGGTTGCCAACAGAGATAGTGTTAAATGCTAATTTAGTGACTCTCTTAGTTGGGATTATCCCAACTGTCACATCTCTGGGCTGAGTTTTTCCAAGGTACAAGTGCAATGTCACTGAAGAGTTGGGAGAACTGAGCTTTTCTGTCATCCCCTGCGGAGGTGCTGTATGGATTCATAAGCCCAGGCATGGCATTTGGGTGTCCTCATATCCCATCCTGCCTCAGCCTCTCTGTCAGCTGTACACGACACATTTGCATTCAGTGACCCCTTTTGCCTCAAGTATGTGACACTTGGGGACATGGTTTAGTGGTGGACTTGGCAGTGCTAGGTTAACAGTTGGACTTGAGGATCTTAGAGGTCTTTTCCAACCTAAACGATACTCTCTTTGGTATTAAGTCACTTGGCAGCTTCTGCAGCCTTTAACTGATGTTATGCTCTGCATACAAGATATAAAAACTTTTCTCATCATCTTTCATCCTTATTGATTCAGTTGGAAATCACCTCGCTTTATGTTTCCCATAGTTTATCTCAGGAATGCGTAGATAATGACCTTTCATTAAAAGAGAAGGAAACATTCAGCCTCCTATTTTAATTTTATTCAGAGGAACAGCTGAATCCAAAAGGAAGATTTGGATGTTTTCCCCTCTTTCTTTGAGAGGCTACAGAAATTGAGGAGACTAGACTTGAATCACCACTAGACAAGTGCATTCAGTGCTACTCTGGAGTAATTCAGAGACATTTTTTCCCTGTGGTGAAATATTTTGAAATCCCTCATTTTTGTCTGAATGGCAAATGCCAAAACCTCAGTGTTTTTCATGAGGAGGAATTCTTGTCTTCTGGCCAGCTCAGTTAGCTTCCCAGCAAGAACTGGGAAGTTAAGGCTGTGGCAAAGGGAGGATTTCCACATTCATGTGGAAGTAGAGAGCAGTTGCTTTCCGTCCTTTGACCTCCTGTAGTACTGAGGTATCAGACATTAGAATCACGACACTGTACAGAAAGTTATTGAATCAACTAATTCTTCAGGGCTTTGACCATTATCTCTGTCTAATTTTTCTCTTAAGATGGTTTAGTTAAGCTTAGACATTTATCATGCAACTAAAGATCATGTCAGGAAATTTTCTCATCATCTATCAAGTACTCCCTGCTAACTTGTTCAAAAGAGTAAAAAAAAATTAAAAATAGGCCAAATGATCCATTCTCTCAATTCCATGCTGGAGTGGATTTCCTTCCTTGATCACAGTACACATTGCCATGGTCTCACCTGTCACCCATAATCTGAGTTCAGACTTCAGCTTGACCTAGCTTGTGCTGTACCTTTTGCTGATTCTGCTTTACATTAACTCAAAGACAGGGCAGTTTTTTAAATCCAGCTAGAATATTTGACTGGGCTTTTCCTCATGTCTTGTCTGTGACAACTACAGTCCTCCCTTGTGCAGCTCTCCCAGAGTGTGGTTGCCATTATACTCCTAGAACATAGTTTTGAGTGCATCCCCCTTCCTTCAACATCCTGCTTGTCCTCAGTCTGAAGGTGCTTCCTTTCCCCTCTAGTCAGTCTTGTGATATCTCCATCCAGTCCATAACTCCAGGCCCTAATGCCGAGCTCATTTTATCCAACAAGCTCATCTCAACTCTCTGACTGAGAGTGTAGGGACCGGATATTCAGCTTGGTACTTCAGGCTATGCAGATCTAGGTCTCAAGCAGTGTGGTTTATTTGACACAGTTTGAAGCCACAACTTTAGCAGCAATTCAGAACATGAAAAATACTTTCCACTGGATTCCCGTGTTTTCGACTTCATCACTTGAATTACAATGATTTCTTGTTGTGCCTGAGCAGAGTCCGCAAACTCTGCAATTTACTGCTTCCTGCAACAGTCTGACACAGTCTCCTGTGGGAGAAAAATAAGTTAAACAGAGAACTTTTTCCTCTTAAAGAATTATATTGATCTTGCAGATGCTGAGTTGACTTACAGTGTTTTTCCTTAGAGCACTTGGCTGCAGATTCACTTAAGAGCAAATATAAGAGCCCTATCATCTCATTTCCCCTTAAGCCTAAGCATTATAATCTCTGTCAGTCACTGACATGCAGTTTTTCTTTTAAAGATGAGATATAATAGTATGAAACAGCTCTTCAGTGTTCTCTAAATTCTGTGTCATAATTTCCCAACTATTACTATTTCATTTCTCTCCAAAACCTCTGGTTTATGTGCAGCCTGAACTTCAAGTGCAATATATAGAAAATATAAATATTTAAATTTGAGATATGGTTTACACTGTTCTTTCCTGGAGTGTTTTTCCTTGTTTCAGAAACCACATGAGTGTAGCTTAAGTAGCCTACTTGAGAGAGCAAATTCATCATGTGCCTACTTCAAGGCTCTCGTGTTGTTTAAGAGCTCGCTAGGCTGTGGTAAATAATCCACAGACCTTCACAGGAGGCAATGCTGACTCACATTCCTTGTGGAAGAGCACAGGCTTGCATCTTTTGGTGTCCTCCTCCTTCTTTTACCCCTTTACCATCTAGTTTTCTCTGAGATGGGAACGATGTTTATTTGACACAGACCTTTACAGTCTTATTTCAGCTTGACTGGGCCTCTCAGGGTCAGTTTCCATGTTCTGCAGCTTGCTACAATACGTTCTTCCTGCAGACTGGAATCTCAGTTTCCAAAATGAGGATGACTTTTGACATCCCATGTTCTTACACAGCATGAATCTGTCACCTTTACATCAAGATGTACAAAGATATATATGTATGTAAAGACGTGTAAAGGATATACAGAAGTGGTATGGTCACATGACCATCAGCTTTACTTCAGCCAGGGAGCAGGCAGTGATTTTTCTCTTGTGACAAAATCTAATGGGCATCATCTGATGTGCTGTGACAAGGCAGCACCGCATCAGTAGTGATCAATATGATTCTGATTTAATGTTTGAGAATTGACCTTCTGTCCTAGGTAGTGTAAACATGAACTAAAAGAGGCAATTTTGGTCCCAAAGGTGGAGGAATCTGATGTACCAACCTTTTATCTGCTGTTGAGTAGTTGATGTGTGCAGAATGTGTAGCTCAAAGCTAAAATACGCTGACAGGACTCTTCCTTTATGGCTCACTGTGGCTCATCATCCAGGGTTACTCCTGTAGTCTCCCAATGGCTTGCTTTTGTTACCAAAGCTAAGGTGATTTTATGCTACTGTCAGTTTTGCCATAATTCACCAAAAACAAGTAACCTTTGCTTTTATTCTGCAGCACTGATGGGGCTGACAGACAATGGCCCTGAAGTGCAATTTGTGTTTCCACAGTGAAAGAGACTATATTTAGAGTAAACGATTTTAACTCCCCTTAGTAAATAAAGGGGGAAAAAAATTAATCTCTGACACTGCTTTTTACAGGTAATTGATTTTTAAAAATGACTTTGCTACCTCATTTATGGCTAGGAAGCAATAAAACCTCTCCCCCAATTCAGTTCAGAAATTCACCACAGAGATGTTGCAAGTAGAGGGAGCCAGGAAAAGAGTGAGTGTAAAATACTTTTAAAACCAGACATCACATCTCTCTGTAGTGGTGGATAACCACAATCATTTTCCTTTCCTTCACAGAGCATGAGGGATATCGTACTCGTGAGAATTACGCCTCAACCCTTCAAATGCTACTTACCCTGTTATGCTGCCTAATTAGAGATGATCTTTGCTGGAACGAGCGAGCTGCAGACAGCCACTGGGCATTACTGTGGAATGCAGGGGCAAAGGGAAGTCCTGCTTCGTATTTGGCTTTAAAAATTGGATGGTCTACAGGTTGTAATGTGCCTGGCTTGGGCTGTGGTGACATGGAAGTTCATACAGCTGCCCCTTCTCTTGTGCTGGGGTGTTCAGATTGGGCACAGATGAGGACCTTGTGTTCTCCCCTTCTCTCCTTCCTGCCCTGTTCTGGTGTGGAGCCTTTCATGGTCTCTGAGGATTGCCAGTTCTGGTGGCATGAAGAGATGGCTCTCCTGGAGCACTGCACTGCTAGGAATACTGGGGAGAGGGAAAGGGCTAAGCCTTTCCCAGCTAAAGGAAAGAATCCAGTATGTAATACAAAATCTGGGATAGCACTTCTGAGCTTCCATTTCAGTGCAGCTGTGTTTAAGGTCTCAGTGACTGTTCTCCTCAGCTTTTGGCAAAGGCTCATTGCTGATGCTTTTAGGTGTATTTGTGCACAGAAAGTTACAGGCTGGCTTTTCTCTACTGGCCTTAGGTGTGAGCTGAAGATCCTCCAATACCTTTTGGAAAGAGGAAGGAGCATCTGAGTACATAGCTCATGGAGAGGAGTTCTCAAAGCAAGTCTAATAGGTTGTTGCCATCTTGTGAGGAGACCTTTTTCCTTTTAATCTATCGGAGATGAAGTGTTGAGTAAGGGGGAGTGGAGCTTATAAGGAGTCAGTGATACACATTTCCATCTCAAATAAAAAAAAAGAATATTTTGAAGAATTTTAATGGGTAGGAACAACTTACGAGACAGGAAAATTAAAAATAGTTTCCCTAAGTCTATCCCATGCTTCCTGGGAATGCTACTAAAATTACAATGTATTTTCCTGTGGATTTTAGTGGTTGCAGGTGACTATGGGGTACTGTGACATAACAAATAATTGCTGTTTCTCTTTGAGACCCAGGTAGGAATGTTCTTCAGACTGTGCTCCTTTCAAAAGGAGTCTTTTGCTGGTTAGAAAAACTGGTTGGTGCTCGGATAACATGAGTTTTGCAGTTTTCTCTGTGTTGCCTTGTTCCAAGTTACTGGCATAACTGTAGCCTTAGAGCTGTCTACTTTATGGATGGGCAAATAATGTGATCATTAAAGATGCTGGGGCCAGAGGTTGGCTGATGTTTGTTTAATTGAATCCCATGGCAGAATCTGGAAAATCCTCAGCAGGAGAGGTTGCCATTCAGGGCACATAAGAGTACTGAAATAGGTCAAATAATTTGAGTATGACATTCCTGAATCTGGTGGAGCTTTAGGGTTTGGTGCACAGTGACTTTAAACCACTTTTTCAATTTCATGATGCTAAACATGCTAAATCTATTCCTGTGCAATGAAACACAAACTCGAGGCCCTAACAGGTGAAATAGCTACTACTGGATCTGGTATTTTTGAATTTTAATAAGCTAGATTCTGCAGTGCTTTAGCATTTTCCTTCACATCCAACTTAAGGGGGGAAAAAAGAAAAAAAAGGTAGAATATAAAGGATGACAATTTCCCCCTCATTTAAAACAATTCTGTTCCTGAATGAGATGGATGGCACAAGTCATTGATGATCATGAACCTAGAACTATGTGCCACTGCTGCTGAGTTTGCATTGCAGGCTGAAAAGGAAACAGATATTCCTGGTTAGAGAGACGGGAATTTCCCAGTGTGCACATGGTGCCAGTGGGTGCCAGGAAAAGCAGAAGATCTTTAATGCACAGGAGGGATTTAATGACTTAATGAACCTGTTGTACTGAATCAGTGAGAGAGGTTATAGAAAAACATGCTGACTTCTGGCAAGAACTGCTTATTTACCGGACTTCACTTATTTTATGGGCTATGATGGCCATTACTTTCAGGTTATATATGAAGATAATTACCAGAACTTCAGTGAAGTAGGCATCTCTTTGTTTTCTGGAAAATTTGTGTACATACAGAAAAAAATATTCATTTATATACATGATTTCCCTCAGAATACCCAAAAGCCTGAAGATGTATTCTCCCTCCGTGTTCTCCATCTTCAAATTTAGTTTCACAACATATTCTGTGGGTTATATCATCCAGAAGATTAATAATTATAATTGTGAGAAAAAAAATATTCTTTTTCACTGAGACTGTAGGGAGACAGTCTGTTTATTGGCTAGAACAAAGACTTGGCACACTTGTATTATAATACTTTGCCATTATTCACTTTGTTAAAGAAGTGCAAACTATTTTTTTTTTCGTTTTTCCTGTGTCATATATGTTAAGAACTTTGCATTGAAAGAGAAGTAAGTGTACTGGAGACTCTCATAAAACCTGCAGATGCTAATGGAAATGGTGGGTGTGGAAAGGCAAAATTAAACAGCTCAGAGCTTATAGGAGTGAAAATGCTGGCTTAGGTATTTAGACTATGATGTTATCCTGCAGTGTAAACTACTTACAGGACAGCAATATGTAACATTTACTATCCAGATCTGAGTATTATGGGAAACTATGGCCATTGTTACAGTTATCTACATGGTGAAGACTGAATATAAAACTCTGCAAAGTAGAGGCAAAAGAATTTTCATATGCCATAAAGGCCAGGCCCAACTAATCTCCAACAATGTCTCAACATTAGTAAAGCTGCATATAAAAATGGGTTTGCAATTTTGCACATCCTCCTCTTGCATAAGGCACAATAGATTCCTCATGTCCGGTCGAGCTGCGACAATTTATGGCATCTGGCAGCTCAGCTATACACATTTTAAGTGTATAGAATTAGAAAGGAATTAGAATTAGAATTAGAAAGGAATATTATTTTAAAAACATGAAAAGCATGTTTTTCAGAGAAAAGGAAGCAAAAGTTATGTATTACAAAAAACTCAGACATGCCTCAGTTTCAGTTTGAGAAACCTGGCCTATATTCCTTAAGCAGTTTGCAACCACAGGCCAACTTCCAAGGGGAACACCCAGCTCCCCATGGGGAAGGATTTATGATTTTATTCAGGATGTATGAAATGCGATGATTTTGGCTGGAGTTCAGGAAACAGAAGAGGGGGGCAGTGTCTACATGCATTTACACCCCTTTCAGTCTGCTTGTTGTCAATGAAGTTTTAATGACAATGAACAAAGGCAGAACGTGGGCTGCAGAATGGGAGCCGTGTGCTTTGTAAAAATGGCCAAAAAAAAAAAAAAAAGCAAGGAAACAAATTGCCGACCCTTCTGTGAGCAGAAGCTGCTGGTGCTGGCAGAGCTTTGAAAAACAAGACTGCAGCTGAAAACAACAGCGGATTCCAAGAGACCCCATTAGGGACCTTTCTTCCAGACCCTGAGTTCTCGTTCTCTCTGACCTACTGAAATGATCTGTTACAATACATTTGTGAACTCAACCTTTGGAAACAGATGAAGTGGACTGTGTTTCCAAAATTCACGAACGTGCAGTCAAGTAGCTGTATTCCTGGAATATGCAGGAACTTTTCATCCCCTGAGCTGTTGCATGGATGGACATCTGTGCATTTTGAGGGAAGCTGTTTGACATGGGATTTTTAAAACCTGAGAAAAGTTCATGGTACCCAGTCAGTTGAAGGAAATTCTTCCCACTGTTCCTTCTCACTGATAGTGTTGTTTAACACGGTAATTTTTGTTTAATGAAAGCAGTGTGCGTGGGGAGAATCACTGTCTAAAAGAAGCAGTTGCTGAGCCAGATCCCTGGCTTGCATCCATTGCCTTGCACCACGAGAGCACGAGGGAATTCCTCGGTACCGCTGAGCTGGGGAGCCTGGCCCCACCAGCACCCTCTCACTGTGCCTTTCCCGGGGGAGCAGGCTGGGGCTGGGCAGAAGGGAGTCTTCAACCATTTGTGAACTCTGACAAGCCCCAACTGCAGAAACAGCCCTTGGGAGGACGTTGCAGCTGAACACAATTTTGGACAGTCTGAAGCAGCTCCGTGCAGCTGAGCGGGGTCCCGGCAGGCCCCTGCGTGGGATGGAAAGTCCGGAGACTCTTGCACGTTCTTGTTGCTGCACTCAGGTCTTGCTGCAGGAGGTGGAGACGGAGTATCTGCACTGAAATACACTATCAGTAGCTTTGAAAGAGAGACACAGGCTTTGCCTGGTGGGAGTAAGACCCCTGCCTATCATCTAAACATATCTGCATTTTGTAAGCAAGGCAATAACTTAATAAAACACTGGAAGTAACAGGTATTGCCTGGGAGGCTGAAAGTGAGAAGTGAACTAGTGAGCTGGCTTCCACCTGGGATCTGCAAGAGCCTTGAGGTCATCGACAAAGATGTCTTGACTTGAAACAGTAAACTTTCTTTGGGATACGCTGTGCACTGGAATAATCAAGTATGGAATGATTTATTAGCAGTTTATGCAGATAGAAGAGTCACTCCAGAGGGAGACAAATTTGCCATTGAAATAGGTTTCTTTGTGATGGAAATAAAAATAAAATGCTTGGCTTATTACATATCAAGACGTAGATTGAAATCTTCTACGTGACCTTGGAGAGAGAGAGAGAGGGTTCATACCCACTACAGATGTATAAACTTAGCTATCATTAAATTTTTCACATAGTATCAAACACGTGCATTATGTATCTCCCCACTGATCAACGAAAAGCTTCATAGTCTCAAATTAATTAAAAAACAACAACAATGCAGCATCATGCCCATATGAAACCAGAAAATCACCACCAGAAATGTTAACCACAACAAATTAAAAATCTGAGAGTGTTGCCGTACTAAGCTGCTCATGTCTTTCTTCTTCCTCGTGTACTGATATTCCTAAATACATGGTAAAACACTAAAACATAATTACAGAGTAGATACTTGACTGGAAAACTTCCCCTCACCTGTAATATGCATCCAGCTGCTTTGTTAATATTGCAGTTCAGATACAATTTAAAATCAGCAAGGAAAGTTATTCCAGAACCTGCACCAGAAGGTCACAAACTCCCCTTGAAAGCACTGATACTTCCTTTTGTTGGCTCTTATGTATCTGATTACAAATTACTAAATCCTCCTGCTATTTGAGAACTTTTAGATTCTAATCAGTACTTTGATGAATGTAGAGCACAATAATGCAGATGAGTGATGTCACCCTTTAAACATACAGCAGCATGCATGGACGTAAAGCCAGAGAAACCATTCAAAAGCTCTGGGACCTCTGTGATCTGGGATCTCCCTTTGTAATCCATCCTGACTGTAAATTATTACCTAACAACTTGACATTGTTAAAATCTAATTAAACATTGAAAAAAAAAATCACAAAAATACAAAATGTTCTGCTTAAATTGTGAAGAGTTGCCTTTATGTTGATATAATAGAATGAAAATCTGGGATAAGGAAATGTTGCAGATGTTGACTTGAATAAATAAGAAGGAAACATGAGTAAGTTGAACAATGTCAGCAGCATTAAAGATCTTTTCTTTGGCTATTAGGAATTAGGTAACTTCCTAACACTTTGTGCTACAGTATAAGAGACTGTTTATTAAATTAAGTAGAGATAAATATTACAGACTTTTTTCATGTAATGAAATGTAAAGTAATGAAAGAAAAACAATGTAGCCAGGTGTCAATAGATGAGCAAAGAAACCTTAAAAGGTAGGATGTTTTCATAAAATATAATGAAACCAAATTGTTGAAGTAGAACTCATAATGTAAGTATAATGTGTCATTTTTCTACTGCAGCTGACATGGTCCTGACCTGTTCTTTTAGTCTGCTTAATACACTTGTATTCAGTATTTTCATTGAGTGTGAAAACTCCATAGGACTAGTCTTAGTAAAACTTTGTTAAAAACTACACTGAGGGGATGTGAGGATGGTGCTAAGAATTTATAAAGGGGAAGAAATGCAGAGATCTGTCTCTCTGATACCCGGGAAGGGATAATGCCTGTTCAGTTCCATACAGTCTTTATAATTCTTTGCCTGTGTGGTTTTGCTTTATGATATCACTATTCTTTTAATGTGGATTAAAAAGGAGTGACCTTGCCTTATTTTAAAACATGCACCATTTAACTAGGATAATTGGGGAATTTCCTGTAAAAAGAACTTTCCTGTCACCTCACACTATGTCTGGGTAGTTGTGTGTGTCGTTCTTCTGAGACTGCCCAAGAAAAGGAAATGTAAACCAAAGTATATTTTCCTTAAGTTTTCCTATACTTTGCACCTATGTAGTGCAAAGAAACCTCTCTGCAGAGGTGCTGCAACCTGCAAGCAGCTGCCTTTTAATAATCTTCCTCCTTTCCTCTGCCAGGGATTTCTGACACTCCCAGCCCTTTAGGCTGGGGCACCTGAAGTACAGGAAAAGGACTTTTTGCAGAAGTTATTTCTTTCTTTCTTTCTCTCTCTTAGGTAATCCATGCTGCTGATCGGTTGTAAATAGGATTAAGCAATCTGCTGTGCTTGGTGGTTGGAGTAGTGTAAAAATACTAAACCACTTGTGAGTCTGCCACCAGAAGTGAACAGATATTTGATGATTCTAGCTGTCGTGATAGTTATTCATTCCTTGTATTTTGTTTTCAGCTCAAGAACTATAAACTGACCTCTGCACTCCACTCTTGGAAATTAAATCTATATCCCTTTATTTTTCTATCCCCTTCTTTCTGAGTGTGTATATATACATTTATACAACTGCAGTCGTCTGTGCTGTTTTATCTGGGAAGCACCCGGAAAAAATCTAATGCTTTTCTCCACTGAAATAGGTTTTTCTTCCAGTGTCACTTTGATTATGGTGGGGTGCTGTCTTTTCAACACTTAAGCATGTTGTGTCACTACATGGTTAACATTTAAAACTTCTTTCAGCAGTGAAAGTCAGTCTTACTTAGATACTTGTTCCCTTGTTGATTTTAATATGGGAAGTCACCATCCTTTAACTGGACAAATTTATTTCAAATGAGCTTGAAATGAACATGGGTAGTAGCACTGTATCAGTTCATATCATTCCCCCTCCTTCCTCTTCTTCCATCGTGTCTAATACATCTGATGCACTTTGAAAGATCCTGGGCATAAGATAAGCTATCAGAAGTTTCTAGTTGTTTTGAAAGAGATCAGGGAGTCTGAAACACTGGAAGGGGTCACCTTGAATCTGTGTTGAGTATGAGAAAGGCAGGCATGCCAGCCCAGATGGTCTTTCTTTATACTTTTTATGCTATAAAGAGGGGCATTACTGCTGCTTGGAATGAAGGGGTTTTATGATCAAGAGCAGAAGAAAAGGATTTAGAATTGTTAATATACTGCTTGAGTGCTTAGCCATTTATATTTACAGTAATTGCTTCTGGGAAAAAAAAAAGTCTTTCTCCTGTCAACATGTAGGAAAAATAAAGGCTGATTGAATTAAGTCTGGGAACCAGTTTGATTAGAAACTGAAACAAATCTCCTAGGACTCTAGAAACCTAGTTCATTTGTGGCATTCCTTCCATACTCTAATGGGCTCTAATGCTTGATACCAAATGATAAGAAAAGCTTGTTTCTGAAAACAGCTGTTGTGGGTTTGGTAGCTTGGAACCACATTTTGAGAGCTGAATGTAAACCATAAATAAGTGGAAATGCAGGCAAGTGAGATTGTTCCTCCCGATAGGATTGTAACCAATGGTTGTTGTTTCAAAAATGTTCACAGAAAGGTAATAGAATTACACCTTTCACTTTTGGAAACAGTCATACTGTGTAAAAGGTCTGCAATGTGTAATGATGTGTATGCTCTGAGACTTATAGCAGACACCTGGAGGTACCACAGATCAGCATTTTGGTGTTTGCTGTTTACTGAACTATAGCCCGGTGCCATTATGCCGGGTGATGTTGATACTGCTTCAGAATTGGAAGAAATTAAAACATTTCTGTTCTGTGCTCATGTTAAGGTAACTCAGGTCTTCAAATACCTGAAAAATCATGACCCTGCTTTCTAACTTTCCCATCACTCATTAAAACTTGTAAGGGACATTTGGAGCTCTTCACCTTTAGAATTGTTTTGAGAGAAAACTTGAAAATGGGTTACTTGAGGCACTTTGTGGGGCATAACTTGGGAACTGAGAGCAACAAAATCCTTTGGTTGTGAGATGCAGCAGTGAGATTCACTTCCCTGCTTTCCTGCTCCTATTCTTTCCAGTCATCACAGTTAAATTTGGTCTGAACTCCTTGGGCCATCCCTGATGTAACCCACAGGCCTAAGACTTGTGAGTCACAGTCCCAGAACAAACTTTGGGGTTTTACATATTTTTAAACAGAAAAATTATTTTTTTCCTTTATTGTTAGTTGGAGAGATCATATTTTTAAAGAGAAGTTGCGTAATACCAAAGAAATTTCTCTGTTTTGCAGGTAGCTCTTTGAAAATGACAAATTAACAACTATTATAATTTTATTTAATGTATAATTATCTATTATTTACAGAATAAAGAGTAAATAGTGGAAACAAAGATCATGTCATAACCTGCAGTATGTGAAGTGCTAGAGAAGAGCACTTTTTTATGTGGCCACTTCTTTCATCACTCAGAAATGGTAGGAAAATATTTCTAAAATACAGCATGACAGGCACTGGATTTCTAACTGAATTTCATGAAGCAGCACAACAACTCATTAACATTGACTTTTTAAAATATTTAAACACCTGTTTTTTGGTATCAGCTAATCATAGCAGAGACTTGTTAAATGAAATTGTTATTGGATTATTTTTTTAACTTTTGGCATATTATATGTCAGGAATGAACAATGTAGAATTAGCCCACATTTTGGAAAACAGGTTTTCACCCACTTCGGTGTGTGATGGAGTGATATTTGATAATTTTGCCACAGTTGCAAAATGCAATTTTTTGGAGAAAAATATGCAAAGCGTTGAGTGCATAAGGTGTACAGTGGCAGTTTGCATTACACAAATTTTGTGCAAATAAAAATTAAAATACCCCATCTGGCGTAACCTGGAAGCGTAATGCATAGACACTGTACGTGTTGTTCTGAAAAAACCCTTTTATAACCTTGCTTGCTTAGAACAAATTCATCCTGTTCTACCAGGATGATACAATGAAGCCAGTACTATCCTCTTCCTTAGCAACACAAAACTTTTACAAAAAAACAAAGAGGTAGTTGGAAGCATTTGAATTACAAATGTTTCCAAATCATTAAAAATACAAATATTAAATTTATTAATGATATTCAAGAAGTAGATGCAATAAAAAGTTGATGAATTAACAGATTAGATGAAGGTTATGTGACATTTACCAGACATCTTGGTGACACAAACCTGTGGACCAGATGGGAGGGTTAAGGAGAAGATTGTGATACAAAGCTGATGTTTCAATACATTCTTGCACATTTTCTGTGGTTTCTGTTTTGTTTGGTTGTATTTGATGGGATCTGCTGGATGGCTCCACACCCACTTGGACACTGTGCCCAGTGCATTCCTGGGTGCACTTATGATTTCGTGGCTGTTGGTTAAAACCTGTAGAATACCCCATCTCCTTGAAAGAGCCCAAATAATTTTTAAAAGGTTTTGTGGACATGATTTCAGTCTCAGCCTTAGGAAAAAGAAAAGGATTCATTTAACACTGGAGATTGAGGAGTTAAAAAGGAGGCTGAGAAAAAGATGGACAAGAAGGCAGTGGAAAGGTAGGAAAGAGAAAGTGGCAGAAAGCTTCAGGTTTAGATATATGAAAAAATGAGCATAAATGGAAAAAACAATGCAGTAAAGACATACTGTTTTTCTTTGCTTTAAATGCCCGTTAAACAGAGCAGTCAACAGGCAGACAATTATACCACCAGGCACTTTGGATTACATTAGGGTGCAAGGCAAGCTTTGCTCTCCATGGTTTATGATATCCTTTGAACCCTCTGAAAGGATAAATGATATAATTTGTGATGTGACTCATACAGGAAAGCAGATAATCAGTGGTGTGCCATAATACAAGTGAGAAAAAGACAAAATAACAGTCAAAGAGTGCTTACATTGTGTTCCTTTTATCTTCTGATATTGTTTATCATCTTAGTATTATCATTATTATTTGCTAATGTTATCATATCACCTAATGACAAAAATTCAAGGCTTGGAGCCAGCATGCCAGACAAAACATCCTAATGCTCATGGCAGTTTCTTCCTTTGTTGGTTATTAAACTGTTTCTGTGAATGAAAATAATGATAACAACAAGGAGAAATGTACACCACGCTGGGACCAATTTCCTGCCACACCATGAGTGATGCAAATAAACTGCCTTCTGCAGCTGAAATGATGCTCCTGGTTGGAGGGAACCTGAATGAGGACTGATGAGTGTCAGGAGTGACCTGAATTGTGCTGTTAGCACTGAGAAGACAGATGCCTGATTTAGTTCTTCGGGCTGCACAGCTTCCTTCTGAAAAATTGAAAATGAAGAAAATAGGTCTGGCAGGGTTGGGAGGTGTTCTGAGTGAGGTTTCAGTACTGACTTTCTGTGGGGATATCAGTTTTATAGCAAAGAGAAAAGCTTCCTAGCTTACCATCTGTATCTGTGCTTTGCTTCCTGTGTTTTTATTTATTAAATTAAGCAAAAGGGCACCAGAGCAAACCCCAGATGAAAATGAAGTGCCCTGTTTTTTTCAAGAAATGCATAATAATTCAAAAACAGGCTATCATCCACAGTTTTATGGAGAGCCTTGAGCTATGCTATGTGTCATATTTTTCTAAAGCCCTCTTGTTAATAGTTCTGTAGGCAGACTTGAGTGCTCCAAGAATTAGCTAATGTTACACCAGTAAAAATGTCCCTTGGAAAAGACAGATATAAGGAACATTTCTACTGGGGATTGCATTTGGTCATGTTTTTTCCATTAGATCATGCTTCTGTGGAGTTCCTCGGCTCTTATTGGAAGATCCTGCTGGTTCTTGGACTGTGATGCAGAATGTCCCTTACGTTCATTAGTAGCTTATGTTGGAAGCAGAGGGCTTCTGAGCCCTTCAGCTGTAATTCAACAACATTAGTCTTAGGCAGGAAAGTGAAAATTTATTTACTGAAAGTAAAATATTTGTTTTGGCCAAAATGCAATTTTTGGCACTAGTACTGACGTCTTTTAGGTCAAATTTTGGTAGTAGGCTTGTAAGCCTGGGATTACAAACATAGGAGAATGTAATAAAAATTTGGTCCTGTCTCATTCCTCTTGGTGTAAATCCAGAGTATTTTACTGAAATCTATTGCCATCTGACTAAACTTTCTGTTTCTAGGGTCTGCCAGTGTACACAGCATTTGGTGTTACTAGCCCAGAGTATGTGGATTTTTAGATTTTCTCATTATTATAGAAAGCAAAAAAAAAAATAAAAAAATAGCCAATCCACTTTATAAGTAACCAGGTAACATAAACTCATGTTACTGATGTGACAATTATCTGATTTAGTAATTACGATTAATGGTAGCAAAAATAATGCAAAAATGACCTCCTGAGGGAAATGAGTATTACTGTCCCTTTTGTGCAGACAAACTGAATCCAAGAGGTTAAATAGGCTGTGCAGCACTTCCACATAAGATGGAAATGAAAGATGTGTAGACTAATGATGAATTGTGTTATTTGTGAACTTTTAGATTAAACTTCACTGTGCTTATACTTTACAACTTGTGGAAGTAATCAAACCAAGACTGAGTCCTTCACATCCCTACAAGATAAAGCTCCTCTATGTGCCTCACAGATTAGTTTAGCAAACAACCTTCGCTTCATTGCTCTAAAAAAAAATTAAATTTCTCTTTGTATGTAATGGAATTTTTTTCCTTTGTTTTCTAGGATCTTCATGCTTCCAAGAGGACAGCTGTTCCCAAGAACCATACAGCTCCTGTAAATTTGTCCTTATATCTTGCCTTCGACAACTCAGAGAAGATATTAATGGTAAGTTTGGAGTCCCTAACAGTTGTCTCTGTGTTTTCCAGGAGACTGTGTAGGCAATCAGTGCTGATATTTCACACAGTGGTCACCTGCTGGAGAGGTGTGACTAACTGGGGATGCTGGGCCGCGCAGAGCTCTTGTCACTCTGCAGAACTGGCGCTCTCATCCAGAGAATTAACACAAATTTTACTTGCTCCAAAGTTTCACTTCCCTTTTGAGTGTCTCAGAATTTCCAGTTTTGATTCCCTAAATTGAGACTTTGGAAATGAGAATCAGATACTTAGACTTAATAAAGTTGCTGTGGAGGCTCTGAGCATGCTGCACTGATAATGTCAAGCACCCCAATGCAGATGCTTCGAGCTCAGTGGTAGGTGCCTGGATTTAGCAGCTAAGCCTAAGGGTTCTGCTTTACACTTTTAGATCCGGCCTATGCTTTTCCATGTCAGAAATTATTTAAGCAGCTATTAGACCTGCAACAAATTGCAGTGGAAAGATCAACAGAGCATGGAGAAGCTCTGTTTACAAGGTACCAGGGACCACTTGCATAACAAACCTGTCAATGATTTGTAAAGTGTACAGGCACAGTACCGTGGAAAGTCTCACTCAAAACAATTGGTTACTCATTACTGTGCTGTTTCAGTGATCTTCTCATCTTACTGGATGTGCTGGACAGCAGGAAGGCCTGCCCATCTCTTTAGTACCTGATGATCCTTGGACAACTGTGTTGCCCTCTCTGTAAATGAATGTCAGCTTTCCTACAGAAGTGTAGGACTGCCTAGTGATGTACAGTGCCTGTTTTATTTGAATGTTCTCTGGGAAACAGTTTAGAGAGCATCCATATCAAACAATTCCTGCGCTGCAGTATTTGTACCTCGAAGAGCTAGGTCAAGGGTTTTGGATCAAAGCCTAGCTGAGACTGCATACATCATGGGGCCCAGGGAGAGAAGCATTAAATTTCTTGCTTAAAATTGGCTGTTAAATGCAAATGCATCATCCTTTGTGTTATATAAAATCTGAGATGAGTGTTCTGTATTTTCTCGAGGCAGCAAACTGTTGAACAGATTCTCCTCCATTTCAAGGTCTTTCCATCAGGCTCTTGATGAATGCATTAAACTATGTATTCATTATAGGTGATGAAATTATGTAACCTTTCCGGAAAGGAAGTGGGTCTGCTCCATAAATAAATCTAGTTTTGTAAATTAAAGATGTGCTGGAATGAAATACTTGAGTCCTACAGTGCTGAAACTCGAGCAAGGCAAATGTTGTAATGGCAGCTTTGGGAAGGAGAGCGCTCACAATGGAATGGATGAACCTTATGAAGTGCCCTGATGGTCTAAAAATTCAGGCTGTGCTGGATCAGGGGAAGAAGTTCCATAGCCAAGGTCTCTTGCAGGGGAAGATCTGCCAGAGTTTCTCCTTTGCTGTATATTAAGGTCTGAGCATGACCTCAGATGGAAAGCACCGCACTACTCCACTAACAAAGAGGCCTTACGAGTAGGAAAGTTCTGATTATATTCTGAGAGGTCATCTCTTAATGATCTGTGTCCTTTTAGGAGATCAGAGGGCAGGAACTCATAGAACACTCTCCCTAGTTTCTTACTTCATTTAGTACTGGCTCCATTGCTTTTATGTATTGTTTGGAGCTCCTCATGACTGTGAAAATTGGCTCCAACATTGAAACCATTGTAGTAGTTCAAGAAAGAACTGATGATCAATGAGTTCCACATCTTCCTTTTGACCAGAAACATGAAAAAATATATGGTCTTTCTCACTGTGATTTTCAGGTCAACTACTGTCAGGTGACAACTAAGTACTTAACCAGATCCATATCCAGTAATGTCATGTGAGAAGCAGCAGCAAGAAGGTCAGGTATAGCCTTTGCCATACCTCGTAAGTGATTTTCCTGACATGCCAGCACAACTTTGGCTTTCTGTGAGTTATACTTCATATGTTTCCTAACCACTGACTTCAAAAAAGCCCAAATCATTTACTTCCGTTATCAAGATTTCAACACTTCAGTGTTGGTTATTTTTTGTTTTATTTTTTTCCACCACCCTTCTTTCAAATGAACTATGAAGCTTTGCATACTTTGGTTCTAAATGTAAGTGCACTGCACACGTTTATCCAAGGCACAATTCTCTGACCTTTTTCTCAGTTGCAGCTTGCTTCTGCTATCATTGTCAGATTTGTTGGCAGAGGGAATTAGCCACAACTGGTGTCCTCCACAGCACTTGCTATAGCAGTTGGATGCCAATGAAGAATGTTTTATAGCAATGGCAGCATTACAGCATCTCAGGGGTTTTGCTTAATGATTGGACACATTCCATGTTAGGATACAAATGTAATCTGTGTTTGTGGAAAAACAAACATCCCAGTTAAGACTAGAGCAAATCCTCCCCAGTACTGACTGTGACCAAGGTATGAGCCAGGTCAAGTGTGGAGAAATAAATATTGACCTCATATAACGGTTCATATGAAAGCTGTGCTGTGTTAAATCTGTAGCTGTTTTGCACTGGAGTACCAACTAATGACACAGCCAACTTAAATCTATTGAGTACTACCATATTTTTTTAAAGTTGGCACTCTCCCTCCCCACTCCCAGTAATTCCATTTTGATCTCATGGAACTGATTCAGCTCTAAATGAAGCTCTCAGGAGCCTTGCAAAGCTACTGTAGACAAAGGGTCTACAGTCAGTCACTTACCAGACACAATGTACTTTTTTTATGGTCTAATGCAGCCTCAAAATAAGAGCCACATTTTTAAATTTTAGCATGACAAGTCATGTGCACCCACAAATCATGCTGTTGTCATCAAGGTCTTAAAAAAACATATTTCTTGGAGAAAAAGTAGATTAATGCAGTTAAACAAAGCACATTACAGGAGATGGAGAGAAAAATCCACAGAGGGGAAATTAGTGCCCTACTTATTAGTACCTTTTAAAATCTCTCTTCTGTACTTGAAATATTAAATAGCAGGCTGGAAAAAATGTAATCTTCCTGCAGGAATGTATTGCTTCCTTCAACATAAATATTAGTCTCTTAACATGCAAGTTTGTCACTGCTTGAATTGTACTCATATTGTGGTGCAAGCAAATGCTTCGTGCTATTGAAAGAGTTTTCCTTAATAAAATGCAGAAGCTAGAATGTTAAATCTTTTGAAGTTGCTGCTAAACATGTAATATTTAGCTTGAGAAGCAATAGTGAGGAAATGAACATGATAAGAGCTCATTCAGTAACAGGCCTAAATTGATTATTTCCTTCCTTATGTAAACTTATCAGTCAGCCCTTTGGGCTCACTTCCGAATACCAGCTCAGCACAAGAGTCTTATCACAAGGAAATGGAATGTAAAAGCCCTGACAATTTTGATAAGGCACGTACTTTAGTTATGATCCCATCTCCCCCCTCCTCCCTTTTAAATAATTCATCTGCACTAAAAGGGGAGATGCCCTCCCTCTAACTTTTGTATAAATAAAAGTTGTTGCTGTTATAGCCAGAGTAAACCCTGGTTATTTATTGTGCTGGTTTCTCAAAATATTCTTAGGGAAGGAGACTAGAAGATGTATTGACAATTACAAGCAGCTTTGGAATGGAGTGGCATAGTGTTCTGAATAGATTATTTCCGAGTTTTTAGAGAGGCTCATATGAATTTTGGACACAATCTAAAGATTCTCAGTAGAGTGGATACTGTTGGAAACTTAAGACTCTCTGGTTCTATCTGCCACTTGTTTATTTGCCACCTTTACCCATCTATGATGCCGTGGGTCTCACATCTCCTTGTGATGGCAGAACCCAGACTGCATAAAGATCCAACAACTCACAGTACAAAAATCAGACATACAAACTGAAAAACCTACTACTCCAACACCAAACCACACACCCAAACATACATGAGGCAAAAGAATACTGACAACCAAGCTCTACCCACCAGCCACAACAGTTTTAGAAGCCAAAAAACCAGCAAAGCAGCCCAAAATACAAATTTAACGTAATTCATTTGTCCCAGTAAAGTAATAATTTAAAAATGTGCGTAACAAGTTTTGTGGTTCATTGCATAACAGGACAGCAAGGCCTGATAAAAGGACTCAAATGACAGTACTGTTTTTGTTTGAGATGTGGTGACATGCTCCTCAAGCAAATGTTATAGGCAGCAAATCCATGACCCAGTAAAATACACTCCAGACCATCAAAGTAGTTCTACAGCTTGATGAAATCCACTCATTTCTAGCAAGAATGACCTAAAACTCTTCAGAGAAAAAAAAAGGTGTGGTGGAATTCAGAAAGAATGTTTTTTAAGCAAACAGTGACATACCAAAGCTGAGTGTAACTTTTCCACTGAAACCTAAAACTAAGCCAAACTTACCTGATTCATTTTTTCTGCAGAAACTCAAATTTTGAGTCACTTTATGCAACTTAGGGAAAAGTCATGACTGAGGCTGGATTGACATATGATTTGGATTGGCTACTTATCTAAACCTCCTCTCAGGAATAATTATCATCAAAACAACATCCCATCATTGTAAATCAAGAGGAATTTTAATCCTGACAGCGTTGAATTGCACGGTAAAGATACCATTGATTTTAATAAGGTTAGGATTTCTCCAGGATTTTCATGATGCTTTGCACGAGGAAGCCCTTAGACTTTTTCACAAGACATCCTAAATGCTTTCTGTTGGAGAAATGTTGCTATGGCAAGTCTATTTCATGAAACAGTGGCAAAAATAAGACCGGAAAAAGGTCATGGAACAAATCCAGAATGTACTTATATGCACATGAACACCCAGAGGAAAAGGCTTCTGATGGAAGATTTGGGATCAGAGTAGGTGAATCTGTGTTGCCTTTTCCCTGTCTTTGTGCACAATATGAACTTTCATAACTCTGTGCTTTCTTTAACAAACTGCACATAACAGGAACAAAATCTTGTTTATGATTTTGGAGAGAAAAACCCCAGAATTAGCAGGGCTAAGGGAAAAACTAAACATTTGCAATGTGAATGCTAGTTAGTAAAATAAAAGAGGGTGTAACTGCATTGCCTGTCATTTATTTCTTTGGGCCTACAGCAGCAAAGTCCTCAGGGAAAAGAATTATAGTAGGAGATACTATCTTATTTTACTTCTGTATTTCCTATCTTAAATTAATAGTGCCTTAGGATTTTCATTATAATTGATATAATTATTCATGAGTCTATTTTGTTATACAAGCAAGTAAAGAGCACTTTGCTGCTCCGTGAAGCCTGGCTTGTTTTATGGTGTTTAAATTAGGGCTTAAAGATATAAGTGAGGGGGAAAAATACTATTGCTGAAATTCTCGGTCCAACAACTGAACTGGTGATCGGAGCAAAGAGCAGATGGAAGGGCTGGGTTTTTGCATCTGTTTCTGTAAATCCATAGGGAAAAAAAGTTTTGTGACCTCAGATACTCTGCAGCAACTGTCTGTAGTGTGCATGGGGTTTGCTTTGTGATACAAAGCTCAAGCACTGGAGAACTGCAGAGCTAGTAATCAGGTGGTCTGTAAGAAGGCCAGGTTGAACAGGGCTTGGAGCAACCTGGTTTAGTGGAGAGTGTCCCTGCCCATGGTAGGGGGTTGGAACGACCTAATATTTAAAGTTCCTTCCAATCCAACCCATTCTGTGATTAACAGCACAACCTCTGTTCATGATAGGCTTTATTGGCAGTGATAAAAATGGGGATGGCATTACACTAATCAGTCATTGATTGCTTGGAGATGGAGAACAGGGTAAATCTAGAGGGAGCTTTCAGAGATAATTTCCGGCAAAGCTCAGGTGGGTACTGCCACCTTTACTGAGTGGAGTATTATGTGGGAAGAGGCGCATGAGGAAAATTTTGTGGTCTGCTTAAAGGTGGCAGAATTGCTTATTTATTTAGGTCAAATAGACTCGAGTACTTGGAGACCGTGGGGAGCTTACGTAGTGCACTGGCATGGTGTGAAGGAGATACATTCTGGGGGAAAGGCACAGATGGGGTAAGAGCACAGTCTCTGAACAGATGTCTCATGACATTTCATGGTGATCAGGGAACAATTGTGTGGTCAGAGGCTATCTAATAAATAGATCTGCAGAGTCTCAATGAAAATTCCCCCCAAAACTTTTCATATATTCATATATTCTTATATTTTCATATATTGTGCTTATTAACCATGAGGTTTTGGAAACACGTGGTGATCACTCACCACCCAGGCCAGTCTTCAGGCTTCTGTACTAGTTTGGAAGAGTTCGGGCTGAATCAAAGTTTCAGGTATTGTAAAAGATAAACCAGTACATTTTATTGTCTTGAAACTTACAGGAACTGTTCTAAGAAGTTCAGCTTATCTGTTTGGGATAAGTAGAAAGGCCTAAAGTCAGGCTATTTTTTTGGCTAACAGTGATTATGTTTCCTTTTTTGCTAAACACCTAGATATTTATGAAAACAAAGCAGAATATATGTGCAAAGATTCCATCAGGTTTATAGCCAAAATTAGTTGCAAAATAATTTTCTCTTAATCTCAATTCAGATTTTGAAAGGGCATTTCTGTTACTTCTCTTTGCCCCTTTTTTTACAAGCTACACTTCTATCACCAATTAAATATAATTCCTGCTAATAAATGATCCATTTCCTGCAATATCTTGAATTGTTACTGTAAAAGATGCAAGTCATGAATCAAAATGCACATTGTATACTGTAGCTCTAGTACTAGTTATGTATTTATTAGATATTTGAAGCTCCATCTTACATTGTCCCCTGCATTTCCACCAAGCAAATAAGAGGTCAGGTGAGCAACATCTGTTCGCTTTGCAGGCTATCACAAGTTTCAAGGGAGTGGTAGCAGAGGGCTGTGCCAGCTGGTGTGATAAGCCATGAGGTGACATACAGGTAGTGCTCTGTGACAGACTTAAGCTCTGGGGAACAGTGCAAAGGTTGTGCAATTTGGGGCAGCGTGGAACTGCTCCAGTGAGAAAGTCCCGGGGAAGGGTTGTGGCCTGTGTTACCTGTGATGGCAACATCACTGTGGAAGCAAATTATTATCACCTCCTATGTCCATCTTCTCCATGTTGTTTAGTGCCCGGTGACTGTGGAAGGGTCAGACCTGTCAGACCAAGTGCAAGTTGTCCTTCTGCTTGGCTGGGAACCAGCTGTTTGCAGGCAGCCTGGGGGGATTTAGATGGTGTTATTGCTTCTGTGGACATGGAATACAGGTGAGACAATTGAGATCTGAATCACTGCTGGTGTAAGTGGTAAAAATAACCTGGTACAAACCAGATTCTTGTCCATCTCAGGTGGCATAATGTGATCAGCCAAAAGATATGATCTACAGTAGTAATAAATTGACTTCGGACTTGATAAATTTTTCAACTTGTTTTTTTTTCATGACCCCATGAGTGACATAACAAAGAACATTGCACACCAGTCTGTGAAGTTGTTGTATTTTAAATGTACATTAAATTCTCCACTCTACGTAAGTTGTACCATGGAACAGACTCGTTTCCTCTTTTGGTGAGTTAATCTTGTAAATTAGCATTACAACAAAGCCTGAAGAAGCTCCCTCCCCTTCCATTTCCTTTTCTTTTGTGGTAGATCAGTTATTCACAGGATGTTCTTTGTTTCTGGAATCAACTCTTTGTTTTGCCAAACTTACTTCCACCCCTGTGTCTAGTAGAGACCTGTTCCAAGAGGTGTTCCACTGCCTGAGAACACGCACAGGCAACAGAAGGGCTTTTCTTACAAAACTGTCTTTGCAAGTTTTTTATCTGTTCCCCGCCCTAGAGAGCAAAGATTTTTGTTGAAAACAAGTAGACCTGTATGCATTCCCTTTGGGAAATTCTCCTTAGTGCTTTCAAAAACTGCTCCTAAAAATCTGCATTTGAGGAAATGGCCTGTAGATCGAAATAGGTGAAGAGATCTCTCAGACATCTTCTTTCATGGGAATATATTTCTAAAGGAATATGGATTGTTCTGCTTTTAGTGGTTTCAAAATCTTGAGTCAAATCTATGAGGTACATTTTACTCAATTACGTGTATAAGAGTTTCCATTCCTTCAGGTACTGGATTCCCTGCTAGTGACGGGAACTGCATCTTCCATTTCGTAACCAATAATCTTAATAACTGCAATCTACACTCTGTACATTTATTCTGTGGAGTGTCATTGACTCTAGAGACTTGTATATCCAAAGGTGACTTTGTCCTGATGCAAATACATGGATATTCCCAGGGTCTGCATTGCCTTGTGTAAGTTTCAAGAGGAAAACATGGTAATAGGAAGACAAGAAATATTAGAAATGTTCATTATAAAGTTGGAAACAAGTCTCACCAAGCCTCGAATGCATTCTTTGTGGATGGAATGGAAGCAGAAAAAAATGTTTCAAAGGAACTGACTGCTCCTTTGTGTGATTCAGACTCATAGAGAACTGTGTTCATTACAAAATCTTTTGCAGAAGACACGTTTTCATTGAAGGCGGTGACATGTGTGAGTCTAAGATAAAAATAATTCTTATTTTATAAAGAAGTGAGTAACCTCTGTGTCTCATCCTTATGTATCTGACCTGGTACCATGTAGATGGTTTCTGCATCATGTCTGTTCTACAGAAAATGAGTGTCCTTTTTAATTGTCTGAGGGCTTGCTGAGAAATTGGTCTGTTAGGGTTACTGCAAATAAAAGAAGATCTCAGTAGTCAATTATTTCTTTGTCTAAAAGAAGTCATTAAATTTGATGATAGAAGCTGTCAATGTATAAAAATATACAACTGAATAGAACGTGAGAACAAATGCTGACAAGTGCACTATACAGCCAGTGCTCTTGACAAGACACAGGATTGAATCGAACAAATGGCTCATAAAGCACATTTAGCAGGAGGACAGTCAAATCCTTCCTTTAAGATGATTTAACTTTTTTATATGGAGATAGGGGTCTACCCCAGTGGATGGGGGTGCTTGCTTTTACCAGGCACTGCAGACAGCACTGCAATATAACTTTAGTTTATTGTGGCACTAAAACTATTAAACTGTGACAGTCTTTTTTTCACTTGAAGTGAGGTTTGTCTGTAACCAAAAGGGGACAGCCATTCTTTTCCCATGCTGACTATTGTTTTTGATGGGCAGTCATCTCTGTGTCTTTTAAAAAAGCATGAGCTCACTTTGTGCTGAATGCCTGAGAGGGAAAATATAGAGTTAACTGTAGAGGTTGATCAGTAACTCAAAACTACAAGTAACTACAACATACAAAAAAGTTAAAGCAGGTACTCCATTCTCTGTCTCATTGATTAGCATTATCCAGATGATAAATATTAGTAACCACCAATTTCCTGAGGGACAAAAGCTGTGTGGGTGGGTGTAGGAAGAGCCCAGGTCAGGAGCCCTCCCATGAGGATGAGGATCTGACTGATGCCCCAAGCAGAGGATAACTATGGTGGTTTTCCCCCAGGAGACAGTCTCCTCTGTGGATAGGTGGGGGTGTTGAATATGTGGAAACCCCTTGGAGCCAAGTTTCCATTCACCTGGGCGACCGTGTTGGACAGGGATGGGAGGCTGTCTCAGCAGAAAGCCACCATCCCTCTGTCTGATGTCCTGGTCTGCTTGTGTCCATCACTGGTCTGTCACCACTGCTCGTGGTAAAATACTGCTCCTGCCAGCACCACCCATGGAGTGCCCCATATGGTATGTGGCTCCTGTAGGACGCCTGGCAGGCCCACGGTCCTGGGTTCACTCTGTTGTTCCAATCTGGATGCTTGTTCTGGGGAGCACAGAAACTCTCATTCCAACTTGCAAAAGTGTTTTTCAGAGTCACTCTGAGGTTGCAGAGTCCTCTGAATCACTGAGGTCACTTAGATATAACCTAAGTGTCTTCAAGAGTCCTTTGAAAATTGCTGGCAGTATTTTCTCTGACCGGGTCATTGTCTGCTTATTGAGAAAGAGGATGTTTTGTAATACACTTTTTCTGTCAAGCTGAATGTTTGCAACATGTAAGTCCTCATTTGGACTGAAAGATCATCTTTAAATTCATGAGTTGGGTTAGGGAAAAAAAAATCCATCACTGACAAATCAACACTTTCAAAACCAGATTTATGATAGTGTTTGAATCTCATGTAAGCTTTAGATCAATTCTTTATTGATTTTATTCGACTATTTCTTCAGCTGAATGAAATTTGGACGAAATAAGATTTGCCTTCCGGTACCAATCCTTCTGTTGATTAAGAAGGGACATATTCACTCTGTCATTAGCATCCTCTGTTAGAGAAGCTCTCAAATACCTGCTTTGTTGAAAAGAAAAAAGAAAATAATATAGGCTGCCATCACAGGCAGTCCTAAATCAGGGTCGGGTGCTGTGGATCTGGTCCAGGATGACAGAAATCTGGTGCTGTGCAGAGTCTAACCCAAAGTAGGAGTCTGTCAGTGTTGCTTGCCCCAGATATGATGCTGACCAGTGGTACAAAATAGCTGGTACTGCAGACTGTCTGTGAGTCCGTCCTCAGCAGAATAGCCACCTCATTCCCAAGGAAGCTTCAACTGTAATCTGAACTTTTCAGTATCTGTTCCATATGGACACCAACAGTGAGCTTTCAGCTGTCTTAGAGACTTTTCCTGGCTCTGTTTTTTCACCTTTTGCTCTATGACAAATCCCAGTAAATGCATATTAGCAGATTGTTTTTATTATCTGCAAATCCCACAAAATTTAGTATGTTTTTCACTGTATCTCTCTCATTCCAAGACAGAAAGAAAAGAAAATTCTCATGTATCCATGTTAATTAGGTCCAAAACCACAGTTTATGTCATGCCTGTTGTTATTCAGGTTGACCAGTTTACTCTGGCATATTTTGACTTTAAACCCATATCTAACCTTAACTCCAGCTTGATGGTTCTGTTAAGATCAGACCTTTAAAACTTTAAGCCTTGTGATCCCCCTATATAGGAGCCCCACTATGCTGGGGTTCGAAGTCATTTCATGTCTTTGGTAGCTGAGCATCACAAAATAGGCTCAAAATTTTATTAAATCATTGGTTGTATTTAATACCTAACAAAACAAAACAACGAAGTAAGAGCAGCAACATCAGGTATGTTAGGAAAACATGGCAGGCTTGCACAGAATGTGAGCTCTGCTTCTTAAGTGGAAGAGACAGACAATTATTTACTACAATTTCAGAGCACATGGCACTAAGTCTCTTGGCCAGGAGAGACAACTTTAGGGAAAGCGATGTTTATCACAGTGCCCTGTTAAGTGGATTCGAGTCCAACAGAAATAAACAAAACAGCCTCTGGAAAAGTTTCAGGGCTTTCAAACTGGTGAGTGCTCCCGTGTCGCAGACAGCTCGGGTCATTTATTAGGAGCCAAACAGTCAGTACAAATGGCAATAGGAACTTTTATGTTGACTTCTTCCTTCTATTTTTGTTTGTTTCTTTGTAAAGAAGGTGGATTTCATACAGCTATGAAAAGCTACCCTTAAAGACAGTCTCTAGCCTGCCCATTTGACAGACCCTACATCTTTAAAATACACTTCTTTTCTCTGCTCCTCATGAGGAACCTCCCATTTGCTGCTCTGCTTTTCTTATCTCACACAAATGAGACAATCCTAGTTTCCTGTAAGTGTGGTAAACCATTCAAATTTTTACTAATCATTGTGGTATTTGCTACCTGCCTTTCAGGATTGGTATAGCTGGTAGATGATCTAAAATGGACAGGTTGTGTGCTACAGACTCCAGGTCGTAATCATCTTGCAGTCCTGCATTTTGCTTGCAAACGTTGCAAGATTTTTGTATTGGCTGTTTTCTGCAACTAGATGTCACCTTGTTGAATCATTTCTGAGATCATCATGTTACCAAATTTACCAGGCCCAGCAATATCAAGAAATCCAAGATGGGAATCCAGGACTTTTGTTTTCAGGTCAATGATAGTGGTGGAGGTTTTGTAAGACATCCCCTTATCTTCTCCTTTGGTCTACTAAAATCTCTAGACGTGGAATGTGTCTCTGCATTGCCTTACAGTTGTCTGATGCAGAAATAAGCATTTTGATGGGAGAAAGCTCATGAAATCATTTTCTTGTTGGTGTCTCTTGAGACAGTTGCAGTTGTTCTCTCCAAATTTGACATGGGAAGATGAATGTGAATAACTAGGAGAAGGTCACGGTAAAAAAGCAGTTCTGGCCCACTTGTTTCTCCCATACCCTGAAATCCCTGATATACCTTATTCAAAGTAGTATAAATTACTGCTGGCCCTGGAAAGAATCTACATTCAGGCAAAAAAAAGTTAGGAACAGAAGTCAGTACCACTTGATATTAACAACTTTAGAATATGTTAAAAGACAGTGAAAAGAATGTGTTAAAAAACAGTGAAATTTTACTATCATGCCCTTTGTCGTTAAAATGTGAACATTGTAATAGTTTTCTTTCTTAATAGTGGGATGTAATGGACTTTACACTAAGAACACATTCAGAAGATTGGTATTAAATACCTTTCCTTGAAGCTTTGGCTGATATGAATATCATTACTTTCAAAAAAGAAAAAAAAGTCTGCATTTTCAGTGTATCATGGCATATATGAGGCAAAAAGTAGTTCTCATTCTTAGCAATTTCTATTTTTTAATGGAAAATTTATTTGCATCTTCAGTTTTTCAGTTTGGGGTAAAACTTTTGCTTCTGTCTCTTTGAAATCCAAGCAAAATATTTAATTCTTTTAATTATTCCATGAGAATTTTATTGTCTGAAATACTATTTTTTCCTGTTAACTAGTTGTTTCAGTGCATTTATGCAAGACAGGCCATAATTTTGATCAATGGTGCATTCAGACTATCAATTACAGAATCCTCTGGAGTCTGCAGATAGGAAATCCAATGGATTCAGTGTCTCATATGCATCTAATCGGTAATGTGTAGTAACTTATCAGATAACAATTATCCCCAGCAGTTTTGCACAGTATTTCTGGAAATCATCCTTTGACACTTTATTTAGAACATCTGTCAGCATAGATGTTATTAATCTCATTGGACATCACTCAGCAGCCACTATTCCAGTGTTTGCAGAAGGTAAAGAGACCTCCTAGATCACCTGCAGCACAGCTTCTTGAAAGATACCTGCTTTTTCTTCTCTGGTTTGACTTTTGTTTTGGTGTTGTTGTCTTTCATGAAAGTGAAAACACATGTAACATTTCTGGCTGCTTGTCTTTGGTATTGTTCTTGAAATATTTGGTGGTTCTGATGAAATTGTTCCTGTGCTTAAAGAAGAATTCACTAGGCAGAGAATGTATGCAATGGTTACCTTGGGGTGGAAAGGATCTCCAGAGAAGGAGTGTAATCTCCCTGCTCAAGATGGGTCCAGCTAGACCGGGTTGCCCAGGGCTGGTTCAGTCAAGGTTTGAGCATCTATTCCAACAGATGGGTTAATAACTAAGCTTTTAGTGGTTTTGACAGCAGAGCAAATCTGGCATGGGAGAGGCGAAAGGGGAGGATCGTGTTGGGGGCATCAGACCTTGCAAGAACTCTGATGTGTGTTATGGGACCAGGAAGACAGAGTGAGGGGAGCATAAGGATGAGAAACTTCACAAATCTGGGGAACTGCCAGGTGCGTTCATTGAGTCCAGTGTGGCCACTGCTTATTTGCGCACCAGAGAGAAGCAAAATCTCCAAATTCCCCAAGTGACTAGAAATTCTACCAAAACAAATTTTTATTGAAGAGGTTGAGAAAATAATGACATATGATGTTTCATTCTGATTTTGATTTCTTTTGTGTTTCCCACTGTATGATTGATTAAACGAAAATAATTTCGAACAGGAAAACTGAGGAGGAAATCCTTCTTGCTTTCCCTGTATTTGTAGGTAAATACTAACTTAATTTCAAACTGAAATATAACAGAAAAGTAGTTCTTTCTGCAAAATGTGTTTCTGTTAGCGGTTCATATTATCTGTTGATGAATATGTGAGCAATTGTACTTTAGACTCTCCTCTTGAAAGAGAACGGGATATGTTTACTAGTGGGATGTATATTAAATGATGCACTAAAATGTATCATACATACTTTACAAACATATGCTTCATAAGGAGGTATCACCACTGCAAAATACCAGCTTCTACTTCAATATGAGTCTGTGAGATTTTGCATGTCGGCAGCCAAAGCTTCCCAGAGTTTTTCTAAACTGGAATTTTTTTTTTGCATAAAATTGCTGAAGATCACAAAAGTGTCTTTGCCTAAAATGGGATGCTACTGGGATGCAATGACTTCAATGACACTGAATTCTTGAATTGCACCTAAGAAGGCTGCTAAGAGTGGTTATCTAAGGTGGTGTGTGCTTATACATTTAAGCAACAAAACTTTGGAAAATTTCGTGAGCATAAGTCCTTGGTCTTATGTTTGACTGTAGATAAGGGAACTCACTACTTGTAATGCATGTACTAACACAGTTTACTCTGTCCTAGAAACGTGTTGAAAACAGCTTCTGAGTCACTTTAAATCCAGCAGTTTGTTGCAAACAGATTGCATTGTTGCAGCAGAGTGTTGCAAAAAAAATTTGCAATGGACCCCCTGGTACATCTGAACCTCTTTCTAACATTTCTTGTAGACTTTTCCCACTCATGAAAAATGTATGTATTAAAAAAAAACAACAAAACAACCTTACAAAGCTTCTAATTGTGAACAAACTTACAAAACCATATCCACCTTAAGGGGAAATGAGAAACAACCCCAAATATCCAACCCTGGGTCATAATGTTGCTTTTCTGTATCGCACACTCATTATGGAGGTAGCTTTTACTTAACCTCTTAGTTCTCACATCACTCATGTTAATGGCCAAGTTTCTGATACCAGGGACATTTATCAACTGATCATCTGTGACTCCATGAGTCACTGTCTCCAGGCCTGACATAAACCACTCAGGCTCTCTGCTAGGGTCACCTGGACTTTGTCACTATTTAACAATTGAAAAGGAGCAGTATTTTCTTAAAGCACAGGCCAGACCCTCCAGTGATGTAAATGAGTACAAGAGAAGTAAAGTCAATAGAGCACTAAGCTCTATTTTCCTTAAGCTCCAAGGCAGTTGAGCAAATCCTGAAGCTCTGTTTTCACTCTGTACCTTCTTTTCCTTGCTCATTTGTTCCTTTGCCCTCTTCAGTTAAATCAAACATACCTAGATATAGGCAGTACTTGAAAAGCAAATCCCATGGCTTATTCTTTCCTATGCCTGCATCTTTCCTGTGGAGAAAATTCTGTAGTAAGAGGGAGAAATGATGAGGCAATATCTCTTTCAGTTCTTGTACAGTTTAAGATCTGTATCAAACCTGGGACCTACAAACTGCAGACAACTAGTAAAGCTGTAGGGCCCAACTGCAACACAGGGGCCAAGGTGTACCCCTGAACCAGAGCCATTGACAAAAGCACTTTGGAATTTAGTCCTGTCCTTGGCAGTTAGTTTGAGAAAACATACAGACTTTTTCCAGGTCAGCCTCAGCTTTTTCTTCTTCCAAACCCCAGGAAGTAAAAAAATGCATGTTTAATGAACTTCTTGAAAACTCTAGTTCTTGTATTCCTGACCTGATAAGTAAGAGATATCGATGAAGTTTGGAAATTTATTGTAGGGAAACTTTAATCCAAGTGCCCGAGATATATTTCTTTAGTACATGAAGTCTTTAAAACATTAGACTAGGTCAGGAGAATCAGACCACTGACTCAATGTAGAGAATTTCTCATTGTCAAAACACTGTTTGAAACTTCTGCTGGGAATTTAGTGCTGCTGCTAATGTGCAGCTGCTGAGTAGTCAAAGGACATGCTTATCCACGTGTCTCTGCTTCTCTACTTCAGCCTGCCCTGAAGAATGTGTCATGGGATCTATTTCTGGATCAATGGCAGAAGTCACCAAACAATCCTTCCAAATTATTTTGTTGACCACATGAAGGCTTAACTCTCCTCTAAAGACAACAAGGCCGATGTAACGTTGAATGCTGTAATTAACTCCATGTGTTTTGAGGCATTAGGGTAGAGTGAAATGACCAGAAGTACACTAATAAATAAAGACCATATCCTGGTATTGATCTGCATGTGGAACTCACCTCTGAAATCAATAGGGAGCACTGAAAAAAAATCAATGGCAGGATATGACCTTAGATAAGCTGTTTTCAAATCATTCGGTCTCTCTACTACAAGAAGACAGGTTACTTTGTGTTATCTAAGCCCTCGAGTATCCTCAAGAAGTTTGGGAAGTAGGAAAAAGCCACATGTAAGGGAACTGCTATAGAAAGATTTACATGACAAAATACTCGTGTTTTGTAAGACCTTGATTAGTTGTTGCTTTGTAATATTAACTCTCTGGGTGAAATATTTAAACTGTTTCTTGTAATTAGGACTGAAAGTCTCTGAGAATTCCTTGGGGAAGAGTGAGTGATGTCGTAAAAGGAGCCAGTGTTTACATGCACTTCCCTCTAGCACAGTCGATAACCTTGCCCTGTGTTATAACGTGGGGAAAACTCTACAGAAATGAGGCCTTGAGGCAATAGCTCTGCATGAGAAGTCAACCATTTGTTGTTGAAGGGGAAATGGAACGAAAAAGCTCAAGGGACACAGCCTACCTTCTTTTCTGAGATACGGTTTTGACAGATGAGCATGGTATAGTGTGGTTATTTTTCCTCTTCTGGAAATCAAAAAGGCTGAGTGTTGCATCTCATAGTTTATGTTTCTTGGCTCTATTTGCCTGTGTTAGATAAGTTCTGTGTGGGATCTTCTGAAGCGCAAGAGGGCAAACAGGGACCTCACTGAAGGAGGTTATAGATCCCTTCAGGCTCACAAATTTGATTTCTTTCCTTCAGAAACCATATGGAAGGGATGGGCACATGGATGCCTGGATACCTGTCTAATACGGCGTCAAGATGCAGCTGAAGCTTACACCCAGGCCTAGTTAACTAACTTTGTTGCTCCCATGACCAGAATAAAAAAATAACTTTAAGATGGCTGCATGGATATTCCTCTCACTAATTGTTTTCCACAGATGTGAGTATTCATTTTTTTCTCTTTTAATATTCTGGGAGAGAAGTCCTCAAGCAAATGTTTCTGGGAGTGAGAAGAATTACTTTTAATACCCCAAAGTTTTTATGTGAGCTTACCCTGATGAACAGTACAGTAATATGGTATGAGGCATGTCCCATATCAACTAAAAAGAATATGGAGAAAATTGTAGATTTGAACATGGGGATAGGGGAAGGGGAAAGAAAGAACCAAAGGCATTTACCCGAAGAGTTTCTCTCCTCAGAATAACTCTCTTTACTTGCCCTTGCTTGCCTTCTGCCTTTTTGTTTTTTTAATTGCACACATGCATTTAATGCATGTGAGATGATTCACTTTGTCAAAGATGGTATAAACCTGCACTTAGAGACTTGTATACTTCTTGTTCCTAATACTAGAAGATGCAACCCAGCCAAAATCCCCTCTAGATGGCTCCGATGCTTTCATTACATTACCAGTCTTTGCTCAGATCCTTGTCTGACTCTTTTCCCTATCTGTAGTTTTGTTCTCACTTAGAATTGCATGTTTGAAAGTTCCTATTCCTTTTTATCCATGAAGGAGATCTATGTCAGTAATACAAGCTTTTGCATGCTGCCCCATTAGTGTCTCATCTTAATCCATGCCTTGAGGGTCCAAATCCGGGGAGGATAGAATAATTGAGTCTCCATGCAGATCTTGGACTCTTGTCAAACTGTGCCAAAAAATGTGCCAATTAAAATTGCATTTTCATGACATTGCAAGCCAGACGGTTGCAGAAAATGTGGATGAACAAAATGAAGGTTTATAAATTAGGTTTAAGAAAAAGACTAATTTCCCCTCCAAAATTACCTGACTTGTATCGTGTCATTGTTCATGATTTAGTCAGAACCTGGAATGTTACCTTCAGATTATGGAAGCTGGCAAAATTCATAAGCTGGCAGAAGGGAAAATATTCACATAACTCTCGGCGAGAAACCAAATCAAACTATTCTTTTTAATTGCAGGTGAGTAATAGCACTCTTACATTTCATACAAATAACGTCAGCACTCTCCTGCTCTGTGATTGATGGGATATTTTAAGTGGAGTGCTCTAATTCAGCACAGCTGGTCTCTTGCTGGATTCCCCTCCTAGTCCAAGAAATTTTTGGGTTTAGATGTATTGGCAACAACTTACCCTGTTAAGGCTGAAAAATATTCCTCAAGAGAGTAGATGTTGAATTGTCAACTCTTCACTTGGTCTCTATATCTCTGCTAGTGAAAACCAGGGATTACTGTTTAGTTGTTTGGTTGGTTTTTTGAACCAATTCTTTTGGCCTTCAAGGTCTTGTTTGAGCTTTTTGGACTGAACCATAATGGTCTATCATGAGTAATGTGTCTGTGGCCTAAGTGCTTCCTCGTAGTACTTTCAGAAGGAGTTTTTCTTTTCCCTGGATCTCTGCCATTTGGTTGCTTCCCGTGACTGGGACTAAGAAGTTGGCTGCATATTTAGGAGGCCCCGGTAGAATTCCCCACACTCCTTGAACCCATGTGCATGGCCAGTGGCAGGAGAGGGCTCCCATGAGGATCACAGGAGAGCACTGATAGGGAAACATACACACTGTGGGATTCTTGAGAACCTCACTCAAATACAGCATGGATTTGAAGAGGGGATTGCACAGCATTAGTGCACAGTTCTCCATACCATGTGCAGGCCATGGTGCTTTGCCAAGCCTAAGGGTATCTAAGGAAAGAAAACTGATAGGTGTTTGAGAAAGCAGAAAGACTAAACCACTTCTATTACGCTTTCACAGTGGAGGATGTAGAGCAAAAGACAGGATTCTTTAAGGATCTTACCATACTACAGACTATGGAGATCATTTAAAGTAGGTATATATCCATTAAGTTTCCTAGCATCAGACTCGTATGGATTTATTTACAGTCCCTGAGTAGAATCCACATGAGCTTTCAGAGCCCTTGGAGTATATAATAACAGGAAAATCATGCCTCTAGTTAAACACTTCCCCAGGGAAAGCCTGGTAAATGTCCAGGGTGGTGATTAGGAAAGGTTAACTTATGATGTGACAAGGAAAGTAGTACAACTTAGATAACACTAATAAATGACAGTGGTGCCGAAAAATGATAGATTATTCCGATGTGTTCTGTTAAAAATAAATAAATAAATAAACCAAGCAGGTTTTAGAGGAATATCCTGAATCTATCTCTACCCATATACAGTTATTTACTGTTCTAGCATATCAATTTGGATGTCTATGTGTGGAAAATATGTTACAGAAGTAATTATTTAATATATAAGGAATTATCTATTGTGTTCCACCTAGGAAAGGATGGGACATTATACTGTGGAGTTGTCATGAGTGAGCACCCACAATGACATTTATATTGAAGGAAAGTAGCAGTAATAGAAAGCATTTAGTAAATGACTGAAAACAAATTTGCAAGGGAGAGACAATTTTCTCTTTGTTCTTGTCGGGTTTATGCTCTGTATATGGTAATCCTTAGATTATGGAGTTAGTAAATCGAATTGGTGGGGAGTTTATGCCCTAAACAAGTGAAACCCTAAGCTTCCAACATTAAAAAGCCTTTTTATTCCCAAGGATTAGACTTTTGCTTATTATTGATTTTCTCATGTTGGAATTTACAGCATGATCTTCTTTCTTTCTGCTATAGTTATATGAATTATTATTGCTGTATTATTGGCAAATATGTATTTTTAGACTTTGTTCCTAGTTATGTTGCAACTTCTCAGTCTTGCACAGGCTCTCAAATGTGCTCTCCCTCTTATGCACTGATCTGAAATACAGATTTCAGCAGGAGAGATCATAATGAAAAAAATTAAGCAACACTTTACCATTGGGATCTAAATAGTTCTGTCTTGCTCAGTGGCCGAGTACTTGCTCAATATTCCGGACTTCCTGTGATGGACCCAGCATGTCTGTTCAGCGCCAAGGACTCTGGTGCTCAGACATCTGATCTGTCTCTGAGAAATCCTGGATTGTCTATGCAGGGCTGTCTGGAAATTGTAGAGCTGGTCTCACAACTCAAGCAGAGCCCTGCACCGACACACTCCAGCCTTGCAATTGGTTTAGCTGCTGTTTATTTGGGTCCCACTGTATTACACTCCACTACACTGAGGAGACATACTCAAGCAGTGTCTTTTAGAGGAGTTGATGGAGAAATGTCTTAGCACAGTGAAACCCGGAGACTCCTTACTGATGCTTTGAGATTCTGTGGGTATCTGTAAAAACCTCTGTTTCCTCAGGTTTGTTCCTGAAGTCTGAAACAGATGTTTTATTACACTTTTACTGACTCCAAGGACAAAAAAAATCTCACCACTTCAGCAGGAACATCCTGACACCAAAATCTTTGTTCCAAATATTATAATGTGTATTTTATGGCATATAAAGAAAAAGTTACTCAAAATACTGACTAGGGAGATGTTTTCCCCACCTGTCCCATAGTGGATAAAAATTTGCCTGGACAGTGCTATTATAAATCATATATCTATTATACAATAATGCCAAAACATTAAAACCTGAGTGTTTATATACAGAGTAAGGTCTAGCATACATGCCTTACACTGTGGTCTACAAGATGTCTTGCTGAAGTGTGAGCAGCTGACCACGTGGTGTGTCCCTCACTGCTTTCTAGATTCAGGCATTCAGTATAATTTTGGCAGCCAGTGAGATTTAAAGACCTCAAATTCTCTGGGCATCAGGGCAATTCTTCAAGGCATAACAAGGTTTGGGTCAGAAATAAGGAGCTGAGAGATTGTGGCCAGTTGAGAAGGTCTCTCTGTTACATCAAGGCAGGTGTGTACCTATGGTTGCCTTCTTCCTGGCACAGTTTATTGCTGCTACTCTTTCTCTTCACCTACAGTGGTAAGGATTTCAGTGTGTTTTTACCATTTGAATGGTATTTTTAGTACTGCCAGGGGGTATCTGACTGGACCTGCCCTTGGAAGCTTTTCTGGGACAGCTCTCAAGGTCTGCCCTCATGCCCAAAGTGCTGCCATCTCTCTCTTTCTTGAGCTGTGTTGTCTGTACAGGGAAGCAGTTCAAAAGCAATTGGCTGGTTGTCTGTGCTGCAGGAGGCTGATGGTCTGAAGTACAAGAAGAAAAAGAAGAACACCATAAAAATTTGTGCTTTTCAGCTGGGTAAAAATGAGCATATTTGCCACTGAGATAAAACAAAACTTGGGGGTTTTGTTTGTTTATTTTTATCATCTTCATTTACAGGACACATGAACAGGTTTCCTTTACATAAAGGTGCAAATTCAAAAAGAAAAATGTTGTATATAAACTTTTAAGGAAAAAGGTACCCTTTCATTTTTAGTATTTGATAAGAGAATCACTGAACAAGAGCAAAACACAGAAAAAGGCTGTATCAAATGGATGCTTGTAGTGTGTAATACATTTTTTTTCTGGTTGCAGTTGAAGCTGCAGTCAGTCTCTATGCAGTTAACTAAAGCTAGAAACCTACGTGGTTCAGCCACTTAAAAATACTAAAACGACTTTCTTCCCTCCTGCTCCTCCACGCTTTCTTCTTTGCAGATGGCAGAGGACAATATGCTGGGTCTGCAATAACACTGACTCAAAATTCCTTGCTAATTGTAAGATAACTTCCTAAAGATTGCAAGCAAAAGGAAGTCAGAGAACAAAGCAATGTCAAGTATGCACATGTCACAACACAATGTGCTGATTCCAAGCCTTTGGAAACACGCTGAAAGACATGTCTGAAAAAAAAAACAGGGAAGTGCTTCCACACAGGCTTTCAGCATGAAAACAACAGCTGAATGTGTCTGTTCCCACCAGGAAAAAATACCCTGAAATAACAAAAGGTGCTGGAAAGCTAGAAATGAAATCATCAGATGACGAGTACACCCTTTTGTCTGTTCCTAAAATTTACATAGACTGTACTCCCAGTGCATTGTAAACCAAGGGATCAATCTGGAGTAGTGTTTGACTGCAAGGTGCCAAGAAGACCAAGAAAAATGGAATGTATAAACAGGTCTCTCTTACAATGAAGGACTAACAGAACAAAACAGAAGGAAAGCAAACAAAGGGCCACACTTTCAGATAATGTATCTGCAGGAATGCAAACTCTGTGCATTCCTGATCACTCCTGTAGGTACTGAAGGCACAAAAGACAGACTCTTGAGGAGAATGGCATACACAGCGTTTCTTTGTGAAACAGTCTGCACACATTCCCTTCATAACCACAGGCAAATCTTTGCATCATTGCTGTACTCTAAAGATGTAAGTGCTTTCAATTAGGTCTGTCACTGTTGGCTTGCTGAGTCCAATTTTCTGTCATCTTAAGAGCTAAGGGTTGAGCAAATTCCAGGGGAAAATTATGGGATCCCAGTGAAAGACAACATGCACAACACAAATGAAACACTGAGTGCATCTGACTAAAGACATTACAAAATATCCCCTCCAAAAGCAGAGAGAGATCATACCTAAATGCAAATGAAGCAGCACTCAGGAATGAATAACGATGTGACTAAGGCATTTTTCTTTTAAAGCTGACAGAAGGAAATAAAATTATCCCTAGTTTCTGCAGGCCCGAAGTGAAAACCAAGTTGCATAACATTGCATATCAGCTCAGGAATAAAGCCTCCATCTCCAGATTCTCTAGTGACTTTATAAAACTGTTCCTTTTTTTTCGAGTGCCGAGCCCCAAAGAGCACTTAGGACAAGTGCACATGAGAGGCTTGTTTTGCATTCGATGCTTCTAGTTGTGCTCCCAGAAATACATGCCATAAAATGACCTCAGAGTTTGTTCATGTTTCCTACAGTGGCCATAATATGCAAGAAAATGAAAATTCAATCTTACCTTATGCAAATTGTTTAGGTACATTTAAGCAAAATTTTCCAGAGATTTGTTAAAACCTAACATAAGTTTTTCTGCCAGAAATAGAAAAAGTGTGTCTGTGATTACAAAGGCTGAATATAAAATAAGCTGAGACACTATTTCTTTCCCCTGGCTGCAAACTGTAGTATCCCTCTCAAATCTATTTGTCTGTTAGATATTCCTTGTCAGTGTACTTTTGGGGATTCAGGTCTTTCTTGCTGATTCTAATGTGGACTCCAACTGTATGAGGCACCATTTAAATTTGGTGTTCAGCTGTCTTCCATAGATTTCCATCCATTTAATGGATTTCTTCTTTCCTCTTGGGCTAAACTGACAATATCTGTCTCTCAGTCTCAAAATAACAAGTTCATGGAAAATATGGCTTCTTTCAAATCAACATTGGGTTTCTTTTATTATTTGTGTAAACAAGAACCTGACCAAACTGAGCCTTCTGTTTTACACTCAGAGGAAACCCTCTGCCATAATAAATCATATTGCAGATGCCCTTTGAGGCTGAGACTATGCCTGACTGTAGCCAAATGAGGGAGCGATATACTCTGTTTTGGCTGTGCATGGCCACATAAAATTTGGGAACTGGCAGAAACAGGCAATAAGGCACATGAAACTGTTAGGCAATGAAGGAGAGATGGGGAATGCACCTTAAAAAGAGCTTTTGGTTTGCACTTTTCTAGGGCCTGCCAGAGGTTTTGAAATAATGCAAAGGATGAGCTTGCTATCCCGGGAACAATATTCTAGCAAATTGCTTTTTCAGGACCAAGGGAATTGTGTCTTTGATCATAATTCCTTTCAGATCCCTGAGTAAATGAATTGAAAACTAACTTTGTGTTAAACAAAAAAAAAAAAAAAAGGAAGAAAGAGAAAAAAAATAGAAAGGAAATATGAAGATTAAATCCAAGCAGTATTATACTGTCCAAAAGCACTGAAGAGATTGTAGCAGGTGGTCCCACCACCTGTGCTTGTCTGCTTCCATTCCAAATAATCTCCTTATCAAATGCAGAGAGAAGCAGACACCCAGGAGGGTCCCACAGGAAGAACAGTGGTTGAAAAACAGAGTGACTAATCAGAGAGATAGGAAGCTGCAGTGGGGAAGCTGAAACAGAGTGGGAAACAGTGGAGACAGATCCTAGTCCCATTTACTTGCATATGTACAGCGATGCTGCTGGCTCCAGCCCTTCAGATTTATGTCGTGTTGGTAATGGGAGATAAGAGATCCTGCAATTCAAAGCTATAAGCTACCACGTTCTAATGGCTTGCAGAGAAAAAGGCCAATCAGACAATGCTTTTATAATAGCACCTATTTTCTTTGTCCTTCCTCAATTGCTACAGGAAATGCTTTAATTTAATGGAGTAAGCGGATGCATTGCGTGAATTCCAAATGGCACAGTAACAACGTAATGATCCCTACCCTTGGCATTGCAGGGAGGACTGTGGTTTGGTTCTCAGTGGGCTGCACTTACAATGGCTTTTTATAGTTGTCAGACTTTGACTAAAAGAAAACAAAGCACTGGCTGAAAAAGAAATGACAATGAAGACCATTCCTGTCATGTATCTGAATATTCCTTTTCACTCATTCTTTTCTGTGCATGAAATTTCTTAGGTAAATACAGCTAGAAGGGGAAAGGTGCCTCAAAGGAGCCTGCTGTTGCCAGTGTGTATCCTCTCATTCAAGTGAGATCTTTTGAAGTGAAGGCATTCCCAAAGTTGAGGACTTCTGTGTCGAGCTGCCTGCTGGGCATGATGCACACCCTGGAGCTGATGGCTCTACCTTTTCCCGAGTTGTTCCCTAGTGGAGCAAAGTTCTTGCTCTTTGGGTGGCAGCCAGTTTCTTTCTCATCAGGTCTGCTCACTGTGGTGCAGCATCACACTGACATAGTTAAACGGCTTCTCAGCTGGGACTGTGCTTGGTACCTCTTTGCCACCTTCCACTTTGCACCCAGAGATGGTCCTTGAGCTCTTTGTAAATTCTATATCTGGACCCAAAGGTTTCCAGAGCTTCCTGTCCACACCACAGATTGGAATAAATTGTGATAGCCTCTTATGGGATGCAATCCTCAGTGCTTTTCTTCCTCATGGACAGGACATTATTCTGTCCTATAGGGAGCAGTTTGATAAGAGCCCTGACATTGGATCTGCCATTCTGGGAAGTCCAGTTGTTAGGCCTGCACTTTCCTTAAATCTCTTCTCTGTTTTAGCAACACAAGAGGATATGGACAGAAGTTAGGCCTGTTGAAACTCATCAAAAAAATTGTCTGGCACCCTGGGTAAGGGGGACAGACTCGAGGATCCACGTTTTCTCTAGCGATAATTATCCATAAAAATGAATACAGTGTTCTGTAGGAGAGCTAACCTTAAAACATCCAGCACAGCTTCTGCAAGCTTTAGTGGTTTGTCTTGATGTAGCATTGCTTGATATTGTTTTTTCAAAGAAGGGAACTTTGGATTTAACACTGCAGTTTTGAAGTGAAGTCTTGTTCACCTTGATAGCTTTTTGGCTCGTTCATTTTGAGCAATGGTTTTGAGATCCCTGAGAGGAATATTCGGAGGTAAAAGAATAGTACTGCAGTTTTCTTTCATGAATCAGAAATATTTCTTTCATTTCTTGCATGATGTTGTCAAGACAACAGTGTCCTAATTGCACCTGTACTGTTTGCCACAGTGTTTTGGAGAACAAAAGACATTTTTTTGTTTATATGACTCTCAGAATACACAGGTTTTAATCTAACTTTTAAACCAAAAATGCCATATATACAGAAGAAGGTCTAAAGTTCTTGAAGTGTAAAAGTCAGGTAAAGAAAAGTGATGGGTCTCTGCAACTGAATCAGAAATATATGACATTTTCTATTATTCTGTAGGGCGATGACTTTGTACCATCATATACTTACAAAGTGTGGCAAATTTTATAGTAACTTCATTAATCAACTTGGCACTTTTACAGTCTCAGCTTGCATTGCACTTAACATACTTTTTCAATATTTGAATTCCCTGACTAAATCCATAAAGCAAAGAAAGGAGAGATTAAAATAACAAGAACTACATTGACTTCAATTCAGCTCAAAGTTTATTCTGGATTCTGCTGTCTGCTTTTAGCAGAGAAGCAAAAAGTTTGCTCTCCCCTCTTGTGAAAGGGTCATGTTAGAACAGGACAGGCCCTGAGGGACTTGGTGTGAAGAAGTGGTGGTTGTGTGGTGACAATTCCTTCAGACCTTCTCCTTCCTAGAAGTGTACAGTCCTGCTGATCAGAAGGTTTTTGGTAGGAATATGTAAGGTTCCTGTCAATGTGAATCTTCCTTAGGAATTCTGAGCAGCCTCTTAAGACTGGTTAAGAAGAAACAGTTCATGTTGCTCTGAATCTAGTTTTAGGAATCTGATAACTGGAGTAATTAACAAAAGTAGCAAAATGCATGTGGTAAACTCAGATCTGGGCAGGAATAATCTTTGTTTCAGTGTGGTCATTTTGATCACAACATTGGCCAGTAAACAAGGGAAGAAGAACCAATTTTATATGAAGTTTCTGTTGACTCCACTCCAGGGCCATAGTGATTCTTCCAATTCCAGCATAGAGCATCCTTCTGCAGATGACTCCTGATTTTCTTCTTTCTTCAGCTCAGGTAAACAGAAAGCTGTTCTGGGGCAACGAAGGCTCAGTAATCAGGCTAGAATTAATTCCCACCTATGTATAAAAGCCATCTGAAGATGTCACCTGACAGAAATTCTGTGCTAAGGTTGCAAAGCCCAGAATTTAAATGTAAGGAAATGTTTTACTCACAGTTGCCAGCAGAACCTTAATTCAGATGCTCTTTGTGTTAAGATATAGTCTTTAATTGCATAATCACATACTATTTTTTCCAAAGGACCTCTGTCTCACTCAGGGCACAGGACCTACAAGAGGGCCAAGTAGAGGTTATACAGGCACACATAAATCTGCCACTTCCTAATTTAACTGTCCTTGACTTTGCAACCTACGTAATTTTGCTTTCAGAGATATATATATATTCTTTTTCTTACACCATGATAGAGGAGGTTTTCATAAATGGTTTCTTTCGGTGGGAAATGGTTGGATGTCAGGTTGCAAAGGCTCTTAAAGGAGAATTAGTTAAGAAATGGATAATCCAGTAAACACAGCCTCCATGCATTTTAAACATGCATAGGCTAACACTTCATTTGCTCTCAGTTTGGAGTGTCACACGGTGTTTCAAGTGCTAAAAGATTTACTATGGTTTATGACTCAAATATTTCTAACTCAATTTGTCGTTTAGCACCAAACTCCCCTGTCCTGCAGCACACTCAAAGGCTAAAGGGCATCGAGGCATTCTCCTGCTCAACTGCCCGTGGATTGGAATAGCTCTCATGACCTTTCTATTGCTCTTGGGATCTTTTATGAAATTAATTATTAAAATGCAAGGCCTTGGGTCTATCTGTGATGTAATGCTTGAGTTTTTCACTGCAAAACCAAATTTCCTCAGTCACAATAATTTTTATATACTAAACAGTTTCTGCTTGAAAAGAATGATACTGACCTTCAGTATAATTTTGCTTTTTTAATCCACCTTATTACTAGTTTGCTCTTTTGCGAAGCACTATTAACTGAGTGCATTTCCTTTAAATTTCAAAGTACATCTTGGTCTTTATGACTGGATGTTGCTTATAAAACATGCGAGTTCTGGCAGGTATGACCTCGGGTGCAAACATAACTTTATTTGCTAAGAATAAGCTGTTTAGCTCTGTGGCTTTGCTTATGGTTCCATAATTAAAGTGCTTGGACACTATTACAGCAAATGGACTGAAGCTACAGGTATAATGAGCAGTAAACAGAAATACAGATAAGAGGAATGAAGTTTGAGGAGCAGGTTGTCATATCCAATTCTGCTAACCTCATAAATGGAAAATACCCAACCTTGACTTGCATTAATACTTAGAACAATAGTTATCATAAAGAGCCCTTCAGCCCAAGAGGACTGTGTTTATTAAGTGGCCAAATCAGTGGGTTTGTAATCTGTAAAAATAATTTGCTACAGTGTATTGGAACAATAATTATTGAGTGGCAAATGCATTTTCAGGCATTCTAGCGGCAGCTCCACAGTTGATCCTACAAACAGAGACTATTACGAATCCAGGTTTTCATGCCTTCAGCAAATGCAGGTTTTGAGTAAGAATTCAGCTGTGGAACATTGAAAACTTTCCACACAGATACGTGCCTGAGCTGTATAATAGATGAGCAATCTGAGGCAGCACTGAAAGAATCCATTTTTCTCTTTCCAATTTTTCCCCATCTGGGTTTACTAGATTACCCAACGAATATGAGCTAATATTTTAGTTTGCAGAGTTCTCCTCATGTTTGGAGGAACTGGGAATTTCATAACAGTTTTATGAGATGAGTTTAGAGCTGCTTTTTGGAAATGTGTTTTTAAACAGAGGATGTGTTTTATCTTTCTTTAGAACATATTTTCTTGATTTAACTGGCATAGGTTCATATTTTTTTGAATAATTTAAGCAGTCTGGGTCCAGGGCCCAAATTGTGTTGACCTTCAATATAATCCTGGTGAAGTGAATGTTGAAATAGCAAAGGGAAGTTCACTTTTGTGTTGAAGACCAGGGTCAGTGAGAAATATTTCAGCTGTTATGCTATCCTGATTTAGAAGGCAAATGAAAGGCTTCTGTGCATCGTATTGACGTGATGTGACTGAGTGAGTGCAGATGCATCACGATCTGAAGTCTGCTAAACTTGTGTTTGGAGGGGTGTGAATATATAAGAAAGAGTCTGTTCCTGGGAGAAGCCAAACGCTGGTTCTGGAAAGATCCCAGCAAATCACAATAAAGTTATGCAACTAATCTTTATTGGTAGGATGTGGTACAAAATAAGATGATTTATGGTTTTATTTGGAGTGTCTGAGCATGACAGACTCTAGCGGTTATCACTAGTGTCAGGTCAGGAGCAGGGCACAGGAGCTTCCCTAAACACTCAGGAAAAAGTGTTACGTGCATAAAACTTGTGGCCCATTGTGGGAGAAGCATTTTGTATTATGCTGAATATTTGAATTTTCTATTAGGCTGCTCCTTATGCAGTGGACACAACAGAGAAGCACCTGACCAAGCCCAGGCCTAACAGAATGACTACAGTAAGTGACAATATATAAGATTTTATGCTCCTGCAGGACTGGAGATCATTTCAAGAAAACTGGCTTCTCAGGGAAAGTAGAATCTCAAATCTGTTACTACTGGTCAGAGCCCAAGAAATAAAACTTCCAATTCACAGGGGCAAAAGATCACACAATACAGCTGTGCTTCAGGCAGCCATACCCAGCCTAAGCAATATTTCTACATGGTCCAGACCTTAACCCGGGCAAAGACCCCTCACAAGCATGGATCTGTGTTTGGGGTAGTTAGTCTCACTCATCTTAAGTATTTGGTGTGAAAAATCTGTAGCAGAGCTGTTTTTTTTAATTGGGTGGATGGGAGAGGAAGGTGGCGTGTTCCCCATCTGAAATTTGTTATTGGAAATTATTTCTAGCATTTGAAAAATTATTTGAATAATATTTAGATAGTATTAATCACCCATTTCCATCAGCTATTGAAAAGGGCTCAGTGAAAATAATGTTTCATTTTTCAAACTTCTCTCCTGCTTGAAATAAAAATTGGATGTAGAGAAACCTTGAGTTTTTGAAAGCAATATAAAAACAATGGAGTCCTCGTAAAAAAAAAAAAAAAAAAGAATGGAATTTGTTCAGTTCCTTTAGAAACCCAGGCTCTGCCTTCAGAGCTTTCTCAACAGTCTATATTTTTCCCAATCACTAGCAAAACAAGGGTAAAGTCTTTCCCAAGGGAAACTGCTTAAGCCTGTTGCAACGTCCGTGAGGAGTATGGGTGCTGGTGGAGAGTGATACAGGGAGGAACTGTGCTGTCAACAACAGGAAGCTGGTGAAAAACGAGCGGTGCCCCTGGGGAGGTGAATGCAGAGCAGATGGCTCTAATTGTGAGCCACACTGTGACAACCGACAAGAGAAATTCTGCACTCTTGACACTTTAAAGATACCAAAAATACCGGAGAGCACATTCCATGGCTTCTTGAAGACTTCCATATCGAGGTAGCTGGGGGGGGGGGAGAGCTCAAATTCCTCCTGTTTCCATCACTGAACAGCCCATAAAATTTGCTGTTGATAAGCTTCCAAGCAGCCAAGCATTCTAATACTTAGATAAGTCACTAATGTTAATAAAACCACTGAAGAAATAAGAAGGAAGAGGTGCAAAGGGGATTCATGTGCAGGGCAGCACCAGTTGCTTTAGATACTGATCCTTTCAATTAGGGGTGGTTCTGGATAAGAAAGGGGAAAGTAACATCCTTGTTTATAAGCACTGTTAGATTTTGAAATATCTGCTTTTTTTCTTTTTTTTTTTTTTTTTTTTTTCCATCCAGAATGACTGCAAGCATTTCTTGATATATTTCAATTATTGTCCGGATACAGGGTTGCAGATTTATATTGTGCTTCTTTAGTGGAGTTACAAAAAGTCAAGACCAAAAACCATTCACAGTTGCTTGCCAATTTTTTATTTTGGGATGAATGCCTGGCTTGGGTGGGTCTGCAGATGTCAACAGAGCTACCCCAGAAATATGTTTTATTTGCAGTATTTTCTTGCTTGATGCAACTGCTTTACTACCAGTAGTTTAGTACCAGATTATCACTTGAGCATGGCCTGGTTATTTTGCACGCACCCTAATAACATCAATCAGCTCCTTTACTTGGAACTCTGTGACCATTGATATCTGGCTGAGGCACTATTGTTGTTTTTCTTCTGGTCCCATGCAAAAATGTTCCCTGGATATTTGGGGAGGTGTGTGTGTGTGAATTTCATAGTGTTAGAAATATTTTTGGGAGTGTCTCATTCTGACTGGATTCAGATATCTGATATTTTGGCAGTTTCTACTATTTTCCAGATTGTTGATATTTGTGAAAGCTGCTAACAATGGAAAAGTGCATCTGGACACTTGGGAAGGAACAACACTGCACAACTGTTCCTCCTACAGCTGTCAGGCTGCAGCTCAGGGGTGCAATTTCAAAGCTGGTAGTGGGTAAGTGCTCGTGCAGTGAGGTGGTGGGTTTGCTCAGGGAGGTCGCACAGTGCAGCACTTCTCAGTTCATGTCAGTATTTCTGAGTTGGAGCTATCTTTATCATTTTCTTTTATTGTTATTTTGGTTTATGTTACACCAGTTAAGTGGCTCTGTAACTTGCAGTACCCGTGGTAGTTGTGTCATGTCACACTGCATCCTCTGGAAATCCCACCAAGCAGCCTTCCCCTCAGTTCTGCAGTGTTACACTGCTGAGGTTACACCAATGGGTCCTTCTTTGGTCCAGTTCTCTCATGTCACCAATGCAGCTTGAGATGAGGCTAAATTAAATCCTTGGACATTTCAGAACAAGACTTTGCAACTGCTGTGCCAGACTGACACTTGACCTATTTGCTAGCAGATATTTTATTAATCTTCTGCTGTTATTGCCATTTTTAAGATGAAGTTACTGTGTGAAAAGCCCAGGATTTACACTAATTCGAATTAATCTACTGAAATACTTGTGTAGTTCACACTTAAGAATTTTTAAGTTATGTAACACCCATTTACACTGGGTTGCATTTACTAAAATCATGAACTTTTTTTGTATCCAACTCACAAAGATCTATGCAGATACACACATATGAGTCTCCTAAGACATGCAAAGCCCTGCCATCATTTTGTGGTATCACCACTGCCAGAGAAACCTACTGCAATGCAAAGCCAAGGAGCAGGACTCATGTTTGGTGTGAATTTCAAAGTTTGTCTCTTGTGGTGTTACTTTTTCCTGCTAGTAGTAGTAGAGAAGAAGAGGAGTAAGCACCATGTCATCTTCTTTTCTTGAATCCTTGGCAGGGATTTTGAGACCACAACTCTTCTCTCCTTTTAAAGGCTTTCCCTTGGAGAAGTTGTATGACACGGTGGAATGTCTTTCTTCTTTATATCTGTGTTGGCTAAAGGAAGACAGAGGAGCTTGAAAAGGCTCGCCCTCCTCAAGGAACGCTATCTGATTTGTAAGCATTCCTAGAGGTTAAGGCTGGTGACTATCAAGAAAGCAAATACTTCACGCAAGGGTAAGTCCTCTAATTGTGTTTGTGTTGAATAGCTGCCAGATCCCCATGTCAGGATGTCTGCAGTCACGGCTCTGATCTCACCATTCCTTCCTCGGCTGTTGCACAATTGTGTTGCATGTTTGTGGTAGGGGAGAAAGTTGGAGAGCTGGGCTATGAAACCATCTCAGGGAAGGAAGCCATGTTTTATTTTAGTTGCTTGGTTTGGATAAAAGCCTGTAGGAGATTGAATAACATAAAAAACCCATAATGTGGCCCATTCATGGAAAACAAACCTGGTCTTCTCTACAGATATGTGAAATATGAGGCTTGATAGCCAGGTTGGAAAAGGAAATGCCTGTTTGCTGGTGTAGTAGAAATCCTAATGAACATATGTGATAAGACATTACTTGTTCTACCTGGACTCTCACCTGCAGTTGCAAGATCTGTTGGGCTCAGGCTTGTAGATGTAATGAGGGAACTTTTGGAAAACTGGTTGGAAATCTACATCTCTGAATGCTCGCTTCAAGGATCTGTTGTGGCAGAGAAGTGAGACAGAACAATGACAAATAACAGGTTGTGAAAGAGGAAAGAAACCCAAAGGCAACAAGCTTAGCAGTGGAGAGAGAAGGAAAGAACATCATAATTCCTTCCAGCCACAGCAGAAGAGTTTTGGGGACTCTCAGAACAAGCAGAGATTGAAATCCACTCGGGTTACACAAATACTCAATCCTGAAAGAAGACAGCAGTTGCCTTAGCCACAGAAATATTGAGTAAAAGTAATATCCTGATCAGTCTCAGCACCATAAATCTTTCTTAGATGATAAAGTTGTGCATTGCTCAAGCTTGGCTAGAACAAAGTAAATGTCACAGAGGTCTAATTTTAATATTAAAAAATAGTAAGAGGTTGGGTTAATCTTTGACCATCATGTCATCTCACATAATAAAATCTGGGGAGCTGTTAGCAGTGCTCCAGGAGGATGTCAGTTCCACTTCCTAAACCAGGAAGGGGAGAATTATCCAGAGCAATAAAGAGCTTGTACAAATAATAGTAGGGAAATCAGAAGTTAATCAGAATACCAACTCAATCTAATCAGTGAGAATAGCTCCCTGCCAACTGCTCTGTTACCTGAAACAGGGGTCAACTGATAAATATCAGCCAGTCCTCTCATTAAAAAAACACAACTAACAAACCCCCTTCATCTCCGAATCTCAAATTCCATCATTCCCGATAAGCAGTAACCAGTTCCTCATCTCTCATTTGCAGTTCATATCCTAAGCTACACAGATTTGCTGTTAGAGATAAGGACATGAAAAAGCAAAGTGATATTAATACACATGTTGCAACCTGTGAGCCTCTCCGAGGCTGCCGTGCCTGGCGTTGGGAACAGAGGTGGTCAGTGAGTCTGCACAGGGACTTGGGATCTGGCCACGTGCCGTTTGTTTAACATTAGCCTGGGTGTTCAAGGAAAACAGTATGAGACATCTGGATGGAGAAACAGATGATTGAGCAAAGAGGGAGCAACGAGGGAAGAACAGGAGCGAGAAGGACCCACTGTGTGTCCATGGGCTGCTTCTGGAGCTGGCAGAGAATGTCTGCCAGCTGAAGGGGGAAGAAGGAGAGGGATCTGTAACCCCAGGCTTATGAAAGATGTCCCCCAGCTGCCATCAAACCATATGAATTACCTTTGGATTCTCATCCCGTGCTCACCACTGTGATGAACTTGTCATAGTTCCAGCCAAGGCAGTATTTTCTGCCTTTCCCTTTTACCACAGGTGAGATTTTGCTTCCTAAACCCCGGGTAACACCGATCAAAAGTGGCAGTCAGCAGAAGATGGTTCCCGAATCAGTATTCTGGGGCTCGAGTCAAACGTTCCTCTTCAGCCATTTTGTGCAATGTTTTTCTGAACTTTTGTGAAGGCACAGAAATTGCCTTTTTTTGCTTTTCTTGGTAACTGAGAGAAATAATGGATGAGTCAGCTGCACTATAATGCAGAATTCTTCTCTACAACAGGTTAGAGGCTTTCCAGAGAAAATCGTTCTTTTCTGTTCTGCCGACTTTGTTTCTTCATGTGTTTTAGATTTACAGATAAACCAGTCAAAACTAATCAAAAGAAAAACAGAACACAACCAATACAAAATCCCCCAACATACTTTTAAAGGTCACTGATGTAACTATATTTAGTTTTAATATTTTTTTAATTCCAGTGTGCAGTGAATAAGCAAACCAAGGTTTTCTTAGCTTGTTTTCTTGACTTCAGATTTAGCTAAAGTCAAATATTATGACCTGTAATAATCTGAGAACAATATGTCTTTTTTTTTTACACTCAAATTGCTATTCACTGTCACTTTGCCTGTTAAGGGAAAAAATAAAGCCTGTTTCAGTGAGCCACAGGTAAATTAAATTTAACTCAATTCTATGATTGAGGGCAGAGGTCTTGGAGACAAGCTGCCTGTAACAGGTTATATATGCTTATATTTATGGGAAGTCTACACTCAAATTAGAAATAAGTCAAAATGATTTCAGTGAAACATTTTTGCCATTTTTGTCAAAGTGAAAAATAAAGAGAAACCTATAAAATGGATTCATTTACATGATTATTTGTGGAAAATAGATTTATTGTTTCACATTATATTTCTCTGTGAGCTATCATTCATTTGCTTTTCCAAGGACATGCTCTCCTTCCATTATTTACTTTTAATTTCAAAGGGGGAAATAATAGGGTGAGGGGTTTTGGATTATTGTTTCATTTGAAATGCCTGGACAATAAAGAAATAGTATATTCTGTGGATCCTTTAAAAGCCAGACACCTGCTATTGAAGGGGAAATAATTTCCCCCCACTCCTCATCCCCCCCCTAAAAAAAGAAGAGAAAGAAAAAGAGAACAGGTGCACTTAGTGGGCCAGACTAAAGTATGACGGGAGATTTTCGAAGCCACAGACAAATTTAGCTGCACCACTTCCGAGGAATATAAATAATTGTTGTTTACTTTGGTTTTCTGAAGTTTGAAATTATCCTCTCCAAGGTAGGCTTTGGGGGGAAGTCCACTTGAAATAATTGTAGACATTTGAAATGAACATGTCACTGCCACCTCATATGACAAGTGTAAATGCCACTCATTCATACACAGATTTTCCACAGACTACCAGAATGCCAGAGAATAGTACCAAGCATTGCCAGTGAAAAGCAGGAGTAGCCTTGCCTTACATCTCCACTTGCTTTTTCACTACTTTTTCCAAATTGTCTTTGAGTGGGGAACAAGGTCTGGGCATTTGGCCCAGGCAGGCAACACTATCTCTATTTTTTTAACTCTAGTTTTAAGAGAACCTTTCCTCCTACCTATACTTCCTGTTGCATTTGTTTATCTAGAATTGTTCTGGAAAATAATGAGTTCATAAAAATGTAATAGTGTCTTGAGTCTATGAAATTAATACATTATTAGATAAAAAGTCTTTCAATCATACCACTACTCCAAATATATACATACACTGAGACACATATGTTGAATCTATTAAAAAACAACTTTCAAGAAGCTTTGGAATTACACAAAAATTAGACAATGCTGTACAAATAAACCACCATCTGCCTTATTAATGGATAACTCTTGCTCATCTCTGGGCCTAAATCCCGTGTTGTGCTGGTCAAAACACACACCAAATGAATTTAGACTCGTTATATCTGTGATCTTATTCTAGAACCTTAATTCTTTATAAGGTCCACCATTTTGTAAGGTCACTGTGGACAGGCAATGAAAACTGTTTATTGAAGTGAGTAAGGCTTATCCTAATTTCCATAAGGAAGCTTTTTTCCCTCATGCATTCTAACCTTAGTAGACTATCATCTTCCTTTATATTCAGTATTTAAAAATTGTTTTGGCAAAGTGCCTGTGTAAGTGAGAAATGCAAGATGCCTTTATTGGACTGTTTTATTCTTGTTTTTATTTTTCATTAAATACCTTTCATGTTTTTTTCCTTACAATGACCCACTGCAGGTAAATTCAAAGTAAGGACCATGTTATTGCTTTTGTTCCAATGACTCACTCCAGTAAGGAACAGATTCTGTTGTGTTAAGTTGTTGCTTCTAAGATAATATCATACACTTCATTCCAACATAATAGTAGTTTTTAATTGGAAGTCATAGAAAAACAGAATGATTGAAAATAACCCATAAGTGATTGAGTGAGCTACATGTAGAATCATCCTCAGGTCTGGATTCGTCTGTCTGTCTTTTCTACAGATTGGGAGAATTTTCTTTCCCCCCTTTTTTTGTTTTCTTTCTTTCTTTCTTTTTTTTTTTTTTTTTTTTTTTTTTTTTTTTTTTTTTTTTTTTTTTTTTTTTTTTTTTTTTTTTTTTTTAAGGCAGTTCTTAATGCTTGAACAAATCCCTTTTTCTTCCCTTCGGTAATGTGGTTAACTGTCTGGAATGTGAGCCACTGGAAATTCTTCCCCACAGAAGAATCTCCATTAAGCTTTCAAACAGAGTTACTTCATCCCCACAGCTGCATGGATAGAAGTCTTTCTACTGCCTAAATACTTACTGTATATGTCATCCTTAAATTTAATTATTTTTTTTTCCCCAGCCAGAGCTTTAGGAGCAGGTGCTAGCCTTTTGCTTCCTTTCTGCTTCCTCTGTGGGGAACGGGCTGGAAAGAGCCAACTAATTAGAAAATTCTACAGGGAAATTAATTCTGCAAACAGCTGAGGAATGGCATTTCAGTATAATGCTCACTTTGTCTGTCAGCAGAGCACTGGTTGGCTTCACAAGTGGCAGCTCTCCCAGATGTTACACATGTTGTGATGAGACCAGAACTGCATCATATGTTGCCCGTTTACTAAGAGACATGGTGCTCTGGAAGAGTAAATACACTAAAACTAACTCTGGGACATGCTATGTTGCTGTCACAAGGCAGCTGTGTGGTTTTTTTATATGCTTCATATGCTTGAAGTGTAGCAATGAACCAAATCATTTTTAGTGAGCTTAGTTCCGAGTGCTGCCTTTGCTTTCATGTAGGGTTGAGGTGTGGGGGAGGAGGGTGAGAGGAGACATGCTAAACTACTCGGTGTGAAGGGCTGTGCATTGTACACTTGGAAAAATGTGTGCAGATCTTTAACATGTCTGAGCAAAGCCCTCATATAAGCAGTTGGCTGGTCACGTGCATGTGAGAATAGTGAGATCTGCATCCACAGGCTTCCGTGTTCGGAGGCAGTGGCGACTGGAAAATGCAGAGACAGGCTCGGAAGGAGCCTGTTGTGAGATGTTTATGGAAACAGCACTTAGTGAAGATGATGACACTGCTCATTTCTCAGAGATCTCACCAGTACCAGTTTTGTCATCTTAGTACTTTTTACTTGTGGACTAAAGCCCATTCAACCACTCACGTTACTTTCAGTGATGTGCCAGGTTCTCAGCTCGCTTCTTACGACAGATCTTTGTGACCCTCAAGCCAAGAACAGCACAAAACCCCCAGTCCTCCTCCCAGCCACATTGCTTAGCTGTTCCTTCCAGAGCCCCCAAATTTCCCTTGAGCTATTCATAACATGAGGTAACCCTCAGTTGCAGGTTTCTCCTGCACATTGCTCCCAAACTGGCTTGGCATTCCTTGCTTCTGTCCTGCCAGGAGATTGACCCTGGGCTTCATTTTAGTGTTCGGCTATGCACGAGTGGTGCTCAGACTCCAGATGTCTGAGAATTGGCCCTGGGTTTAACATAGGAAGAGAGACTTGTGAGTGCCCATTGAGTAATATAGAGCTGCTTTTCTTATCTCTTTGGTCCCAACATGATGTTGAAGTTCGCAGTGCTCTGAATACCTCTTTGTGTGGCAGCTGGTTCATTTTTTAGATGTCTTACTCTCCCTCAGTGGGTCTTGTATTCTTGAGCTCTCTTTTGCGCTCTCTATCTCTGTCATTAGTATCTGAATGCTTTTTCTTCCCAAGTCTCCTAAGAATTCATTTGTCATACCTAAGAATGTAAAAAAAAAGAACATTCACAGAAGTCCCATGGAGATACGTCATTTTTCTGCAGCTGAAGGTTTTCCAATGCATTTTCCTTTTTATCATATTTGCTTGACTGTAACAGGACTCAGGTTTTTTTCTTTTTCTTTCCCCCCTCCCCCCTTTCCATTTTCCTGTACTTCACAAATGCAATAATATTCTATGTTCTATCTCACTCAAAAATCTCATCACTCCATATTTTTTTATCTGTTCTTTCCAGCATAATTACATTGCTTAATCCATTGCACAGTGTTGGGTTCAAGGACTGTTTTTGATGGTGAACTGTCCATATCCTATTACCAGTGCACTGTTAACATGCAGATGTTGTTTAAGAATTAGTTAGTTATGAGCTTTATTTAAATTAAAAAATTGACATTTTTGCTATGCTCATATTGATGTGTGATCATCTTCCAGCATTAAACATTATCTAAAGGGCCTTGATTTTGAAAAAGTCCTTTTCAAAGATGAAGAGCATGCTTTCAGAAGAAAATAATAGCATTCCATTCTTTGTCTTTAATAAAAATCAAACCAGTTTCTATACTTTCTAAATTTACCCTACCTGATAGAAATTACAGGTTTCCTAATGAGATATAATTGCTTAAGAAACCATTGAAATTAAATCCCAGCTAAATATTAACACCTTCCCCTTATCTAATTCATAATTTAAAAAAATTCTGTGCATGTTTTAATTAATTTCTGTAGTTGCATACATTAACAAATTGGAAGGACTAAAAAGCATCTCTCTCCAAAGGAGAGGTGCATGGGCTCTTGAATGTAAAGAACTTGATTCTAAAGTCTCTTTGAGTTAGAGAGGTCCTAATGTCACATAGAGAAGATTTATTGTGCAGTCACATATTCTGAATTAATTGACTTTTTAATTTTCGGGTCCTGAATGCATCACTGCTTGGCAGTTTTCCAAAGGGCATTGTGATATAACTGATGCATTTATTATGGAAGTTTGTCAAATGGCCTATGCTTAACATGGAGACCTGTTTGCATTTAAAATAAGAACACAATTAAATTATTAAATATCATTTTCACATATTCTTGCCAAAATTACATTTTTTATTATGGAGTGCTTAATAATTGCAAGAACACTATCAGCTGAAATTTTTAAAGTGATTGTCAAATAGGAAAGAAAATGGAAAATGGGAAATAAAATGTGCTATTTATTGCAGGTGAATGTCTAGCTTTATATACTACCTAGATAAAAGTTCTTAGTGATTTAATTTTCTGTATATTGTCATCCAGATGTTCAAAACACTGACCCAGCTGGTATGGAAATTTTGTTTTTTCCAACTCAAGATAATGAATAATAAAAAAAAAAATCATAAAATATCTCCATATTGCATCCATGGAGATTCGCTAGGATGATTTGCACTAAATGGATTTTTTACACGGGATAAATTTCTTTTCCAAAGTTCTACAAGAGTCAAGATAATATCCAAACGTGTTTAGGAGCCAAAAAGTGTAAGTATAGGAGAAAGAAACGTGTGTGTGGAAGTTGTTGAATAATTGCACTGTTTGTTTAATGATATAACTGTTGAATCCTATGAGTGCTCCTGGAGAGGACAACAGTTAGAGCAGCATGGATAAGGATGTGTTTATGTGATGTGATGTGTGAAGATCAGGAGGGGTCAAGCTAGAAGGAAGAGCCCTTGGTTTTGGGGCATGGGTGTGTGTGTGTGAACGTAAGGAGGCCAGGGCAGCTAGGTGACTTGGGCATTGAATTTAAAAAACCCTTAAAAATAATTAAAATGTTTCATTATGTTGTAAACACCACACATATTTCCTTTGGGGTAAAGTGAAATGCTTTTTTTTGCCTTTGTATGTTCAAGAGGACCGAATTTCTGTTCGGTTTCAAGAGATCTTCCCTTTTGAAAACTGAAATTCGATTTCAAAATGGTAATGCTGGCTTAAGATATCAAAACTTTGCTTTGAAGTGCAAATAGGCAAATAAATAAAAGTAGTTCACTTACCCATTTTGGGAACAAAGCTGATCAAAGCTGATCAAAACTGATCAGAGTTTGCAAAGGGTTTTAGTATGTCCAAGATTTCGTTTCCTAATTAGTTTTGTATTCATCAAGAAATTTCATTCATCTCTAGCTATAATGTTTCTGTTCACAAGATTTTTTTATTTGTGTTTACCACACGTTGCAAGAGTTAATAAATAAAACCAAATTGATTTATGACTTGTTTTGCTTGGACAAGTTTATGAATAGCAATGGTGTACATGTTTTTTAATTAAATTCTTTCTTTCCTCCAAAACAAATTGAGAATTTTGTTCAGAAAATGTGCTCACACCTTGTGTTATTATGGATACTCTTGAGATAAACTTGCATCTGGGGTAGATATTTAAAAGAATGGTTTCCAAAGTCTGGAATGGAAACTTTTAAACTTTCATGCTGTCCTTAAGTTTTAATATATGCCTGGCTTGATACTGCATTGCAATATTTACATAGATTCTATATTTTGCATAACAGATGTGCCTCAGCAAAATGTGAGCCTTTTTCTTAATACATTTTTGCAGCAGCTGCAGATAACATCCCTTGTTGAATTTCTAGATTGTTCACTAAGGTCAACATCCATAAAGCATTTTGTCTACTACACTTTATCTTCTCTAAAAATGTGAGTGTTATTCTTTTTTCTGAAATCCCATCACTTTGTTACTTGTAGGCATGGCCTGGAAAGGAAGGAAGGATAAGGAGACAGTGGGAGTGAATCAATATTTTATTGTAGTGACACTCTGGTGTTATTCCAGGCAGGCAGTTTTACTTATAACCTACTGACTGCAGTGCTGTCCATCCCAGTTGCTCTGAAATGAAAGGCTACATCTTTGCTGCTCTTTCATGTGTTGTAGCACAGATGAGAAAACAGGTAGATATTTATGCCAGCTTTATTCTCTGACTAAAGAATTTGACAGTTTAAAGCTGTGCCACCTTCCCCAAAGGCCAGGAATTTGATAAATGGACCTGTGTCCATTGTGCTTATCAACAGTATCCAGAAATACAAGAACCTAATTGTGCTAAGGATTAATCTAAGGGTGTTATTTAAACACCTGTATTTTGTGGTCAGAAAACCACTCTGTTAAACTCATCTGAGGGCCTGCTGTTGCCATAAGAGGAGTGTGTTGGAGTGGCTAAGGGGACCAGGTCATATCCCTCAAGACTGAAAGAAAAAAAGTCATGGCATGTGAGTAAAAAACCAGAGATTTCCAGAAAGGACCATGATTCTTTTGCAATCAGTCAATAATCTTTTTGCTGTTGACACCCACAAAGTTAGGCCAGTATTGATTGCTTCTGAAATCCCACCCTTATTACCAGCCTTCTTAAGTGTCAACCTGTTTGCCTTCTTTCCAAAAGTTGGGAAAATCCCTGAAATTTCTGACCCTCAACCCCACCGAAAACAGAAGAAAAAAGATTATTTGGTGTTTTTTTATTTGGTGGTTTGGGGATTTTTTTGGTAAGCCCTCTAGAAAAAAAAATGCAGTGGAAATCAGATGAACATTAAGTGATTTTTGACACATTTGGCAAATGGTAGTGTTTTTAAGAAGTCTGCTCAGAAAACCTCTTGTGTAAGCATCCACTTTCTCAGTTTGAGTAAGAGGATTTCTTGCCAGAAAGTGGAAAAAGAAAGATCACCAGTTGGTGATTCATCCTTTCCACTCGTATTTTCTTTGCCTATGACTCCCAAAGTGTTTGGTGGAAATGGCAGTGTTGTTGTATTTCTACAACTAAAGCACAGGAGATTAAAGTGAAGATATGAAAACGTGAATGCTTGAAAAGTTACATTCCTGGAAAAGAGAGGCACAGATGAGCTGTCAGAGAAAGCTGATGCTCAGAAGTACACTAAGAACCTTCAGAGGCTTGGCATTAATGGAAAACAAAATACTTATTTAGTAGCCTAAGTTATACACTAAGCGACAGCCCTAAACTTTCATAACATTTTAGGAAAAGAGCAGGAAAAAGAATGTAAAATGCTCATAATTATCTATACTAAATGCTAGACTGTATATTATATCCCTTGTCTCTAATGTTGGAAAAAAACCCTATATGGTCTGAATTATTATAATTAAAAAACCCAAAACATAATCTGCAAGAAATGTTTATGTGCTGAGTTGTTTTTTAGCTGGTCTGTTTATGAAGCATTAAAAAAGCTGCAAGTCTCACATTTTGCTTTACACAATCAATGTTTCAATGACTGACTAAATACTTGTCATTCTGTTCCATTCATAAGATTATGCCATATACAGTCATGTGGGGTTTGTCCAGAAGTTGACATGTCCTTTCATTGCTAAAAAATTGGGTTTGGAATGGAATGGAGTTGAGTACAGGAAGGAAATGATTATGGGAACTGTAAGAATTTGAGACCTCAGCTATCTTCAGACACAACAAAACATTTCCTCCTGTTATCAGAAGGTATGTAATTACTGATCAGACAAAAAAATGCCAAGAAATATTTCAAGAAGGTATTTGGCTTCTGAAAGGTAATTCTGCCATCCGAGTCAGACATAAGCAGAGCATCATGTTGTGATATTTTTTTCTTATATGAAGAGAAGTAAAAGGGGTAAATATTTGGAGTTCAGGCTTTTACTGCCTGTCTCAAGGGACTCTACTGAATGTCTTTACACCCTCAAAAGATCCTTTATTAGAAGAAAGATAAACTCCAAAGAACACTGCTAAACTAATTTTTTTTATTTAAGTGGATAAGGTTGTGATGGATACACCTGATTACATTATCAGAGTCTAGGAATTTTAAGATAAACTCAGGCTCCAGAAAAATTCAAGCTATTCACAAGTCAAAATAATTTTCAAATACATCATGTGAAAGACAAATAGAACTACAAATGTGATGCTGATGTAAAGAATTTTCCAAGTTAGTTGGAGAAATTTAAGTGTGGCATTGATTGCTTGTGTTTAACCTTCAGACAATAACAATGTTGCTTTCAGCTGGAAATGATGAAGTCATGCATAAAAAACATTTGCATATCTAAACATATTCACAGACTTTAAGCCATTTCAAATAAAACCATTTTCAAATAAAATTTTGATTCTTGTTCTGTATACTGATAAGACATTTTTATTCTGTTAAAATTATATATTTTAGGCAAGAATATAAAAAAACCCCCCAGTATTCTTTTGCTAGTGTGACAGAGCAAACATAAATAAAAATATAGAACACTTACTGCACAAAAAGAAGAAAATGTGTTGGGCATGGATAGTAGCTATTGAGAAAATGTTAGCATGGGGAAAGGCTAAGAAATGTTAAGCATATTGGCTATTCTTAATTGAGTTTTCACTGGAAACCACCTCTTTTCAGAATAGGGCTGGTTGTTATTTGTACCTGCACCCTCATATCTTAAAGTGACCTTAAAGAATGTTAAGTGTAAGCCAATTCTAATTAACTACTATTTAATCAGTTAATATTTGAGGCTAAATCTGCAGAGAGCACAATGCTGGCTAGCACAACACCTAACTTTAAGGCATCCTGCCAGCTAGCAGGAATTCTTGCTCCAAGCTTAGGCACATCTCTTCCTTAATGAATGGAGGGGAAGAGCTAAGTCAGCTCAGAGTAATGTCACTGGAGAGCAGCGGGCTGAACTCTTCCAGAGAAAAGCAGCGAGATGTCAGCTGTATCCCTGAGTAAGGCATTTGACTCTACTTGGGTTTCTCCACTGTGAATCTGCTCTTTCAATTAAACATCTCCAAATTGGCTAAAGGAAATCCCAGCCCAATATTTAAAGCATTCACCTGTGGACCTGCTTTCAAAAGCCATTCTGCTTTAGCTTGAAAACACATTTATCTGTCTTCCAGGTTTTTTTTTTACTGAATTTTAAAACTTAGTATATATTGCATATTTTGAGGGATGGGGAGGAGAGTGTGATTGATCAATTAATTTGATATGTAGAAATTCCTTGGCCGAGGAAAGAATTGCTCCAGGTGCAATAAATACTTATGCAGAAAAGTGCTTCAGCAGGAGAGTCTGGTACCTGATAGTCATAAACTGCCAGGATTACTGTGCCAGTCAAGCAAACCAGTGCAATCAGTATTCAAACACAGTCACATAAATATGGAAACAGAATATTCAGCCAGAAACCTATAATTATAACATTTCTTCATGTTTACCACAAAGTAAACTGTCTCAGTATATAGAAAAAAATAACAATAAGTACTTCTGCCTTTTCAGAGCTGTTTTTGTAAGTTCTGAAAAATCATGAAAGATACCACTGCATGAGGCAAAAAGCTTTATTAAGATGAATAAAAGGAAAAAGGTAAACTTAGCAAAATGCTTTACTCTGCATACTTAAGGGAAGCACAGAGAAAGCCACATGTGCAAAATGGCAGAGATTGTTTTGTCTGTCCCTGCAGTGAGTTGAACTGTAACCACCCAGCAGAGTGAGGAATTGCTGCTCAACCAAGCACATATCACATGGAGAGGTAGCACTCTCCTGTTATTTCATGACAGAGTAAATAGTTCAATGTTTCTGTGAGCATGTGGCTGGAGGCGCACCCTGTTTATGACAGGCTACGGATGTCTGTGGAACGTTGCCCTGGAAGAATCTGCAATATTTCCAGCAGGAAAACCAAATGCTAAGCAGATGTATTTTCTTCCAGACCCAAACTGTTGGACTCTTCAGTTTTAGGTTCAAGCTGGCAGAAAACCTTCACTTCATTCAGTTTAACATTTTTAAGACAATGATCACAAAACAATGACTTTTCAGCCCTATTGACAAAGCCTGGAAGTCACTGAGTAGGTCATGCAGATCTGTGTTCCCCTGAGGGCACAGAAACTGCTCATTAAATCTGCTTGGTCTTCTCACTTATGCATTGAACTTAAAAAAATCAAAACAAAACAAGAAACCCAACCCCTAAAAGCAAGTAGCACTCCTGCCCAGAGAATGCTTAAAAGAGTTATTCCAGCCTGATCTTTCTACCACTTCCCTTCTATGGGAGGAAATATTCATGGAGGAACAAACTGAAAAAGATCACAAAGATCATGCCACACAGATTTCCTGGTGTTATGCTATAGGGCAGAGGCAAAAGTTCTTTCCTCGAATTCCTGTCCCCATGTAAACAGGGGGAATAATACTGTCTTTTGTCAACATTTTGTTTTGCTCATTTGTCGTTATCTTCAAAACTATTCTATGAAGATGCAATTTATTAATGTTATGTTTGTTCAATAACAAAAATGATCCTTTGGGACCATATTTGTAGTATGTGCTGAAATGTATTGTTTGCTAAGTGGCCTTATCTATAATTCAGAGAGTCTTTGTGTGCTTTGGAAGACCATTTGGCAAACTCTACGAAAGGAAGTAATTTAGTTATTTGGCTGCATTAAAGATGAAATCAATTTAAGATGAATTAGGACTTTCAGAAAAATGATATGAAAAAAACCCTGATGGCCGAAGTTCTTGGCTTTGGAAAAAGTAATTAGCCAGTATTGCAAGAGCCTTGGTGAACTTGCAGTAAGATGCGGATCTAGAAGAGTAGTTTAAGAAGGTGTTGCTCCCAGCTTCTCATTCCTATCTCTCAACTGGTTGTTACTTTCTCAAAAGTTTAGATATGCTGTGTACCCTGGTGAATGCTTCTAGCCTGTTTCAGTGGCAAAATAGATTAATATAAACCACTGTTTTAGCTTATTCAGGGTGCAGACTTCATTTCAGTTTGAGTCCCTGTCTCCTCCTCTTGTTGCTCCATGGCTGTAAAAATTTTGAGGGGATGTTGCAACCCAAGCACCCACATGAAGGCAAAGCTTCATCTGAGACTGACTTCAGTTCCAGAAGGTTCAGGTTCATAGCATGAACTCGGAGTCTGGTTATTGAGAATACATTGGTAAGTGAAGATACAGTTCACAACCATTTATTCTGAGTCATTTACAATCTAGTGATAAATCTGTGCAGTTTTACTTCCAGCTGAACAGGACACTGGATGTGCTAAACTGTTTAATGTATGTAACATGATACTCTATGATAAAAATGATGCATTATTGAGCTAAGTGACAAAAAAAAAAAGGTGTCTAAAAAAGATACTTAAGGAGAGGCCAAAAACATTTGCAGTTATTTTAATGATATCCAAATGCTGTTCCAACTAAAGATGTTAATAATTACAATGAGCAATAAAACTCCAGAAAGAGTTAAACTTACTGTCAGCCTTTATTCTGCTACAGTGTTCTGTTTGACATAATTCCATAACCTCTTCCCTTCAATAAATGTCAACTACTTTGTTTTATTTTTTTAATTTCTTCAATGTCTTAGCTGTGAAGAGAGACAGAGCATGGAAATTGTCAGGGATATATCACGTTTTGCATTCACATGCTCATGGTTTTTGTTAGGGTGACTGAAAGGTCAGAGAAGATGCTGCAGGAAGACTTTCAAGTAACAATAAATATGGAAGTTGTTTCCAACTCAGTGTTTTGAAAAGCTTTAATCAAAAGGCCTCACTATGATCAACTCTGGTAGAGGAATAAGAGTAGTATTTCCACAATAAACATTTTCTTTTTGATGGTACCTTCTCTGAAAACCATCAGTGGGGAAGGGGCAGGATTTGATGACACCATAGATTTAAAAAATGCTATAAACTTATCTAAGAGCAGAAGATGATGCCAGTTTTTGAAGACTGACAATCACTCAAGAACTGCAGAGGCTGGATGGAAAGCCTCCATTGCTTTCAATGAAAAGGTCTGTGATACAGCAGTATCTGACATGAGGGAACAGCCTCAAAGACCTCTGAAGTTCTTCCCTCTCAAAAGTCCTTTAGAAGGCAGAATAACATGTAGAAACAAGACCTGTGTGTTAGCTCCCTGTCATCTGCAGGGACCTCTCTGCCCACAACTGTCTGGCTTTCAGTGCTCCTCTCTGTACCTGGTTTCAGAGTCTGGGACTGGTCTTCTATTTATCTGGTACTAGAGACACATTTGTGGGCACAGGATTTGTCAATAAAATGATCATAATGGCCTTATCCATCTCCTACAAGAAATAAGGCACAGTAATAAACTTAATCCTCAACCCATCTTTAACAGTATTTCCAAAGGCTGTTTTAGAAAACATAAACAGTTTAAGGAATAGCCAGAAACCTAATCTGGTCAGCAATCACAGATTTTTCAGTTGTGTGTTGAAGACATAACACCGTAAATTACCCTTGAAATGACTCTATTTCAAGTAATACTCTTTTCCGAGCTTTATTTTTAGACAACTTCATGCTAGTACTACAAGAGCTTATTCCAGACAAGGACTTAGCTTGGGTTTATGTTAACATATAATTTGTAAAAGTTTGTAATAAACACTGAGACTGGCAGAAATTATGGGAAGGAAAACACTGCTACTAACTTTGGCTACTTGCTTTGATTCAGACCTCATTGTGTTATGTTTGTTATGTGAGCTTCAAAACTGCAGAGAAGTTCTGGAGCGTTGTGTCACCGAGACCGGAATTTCCAAAGCAGCCTCATCTTTTTAGAAACTCTCCTTTGATTGAGGATTTTGACTTCCAATATAAATATTCACCAGAGGCCTGATGCTTAGATGGGGAAGTAGACTAACAGGCTTTTGTTCAGATAGGAAGAAATGTGCAATGCATAATTCAAGACCTTAGGCCTGAGCTGGCATCCTGGAATACACCCACTGAAGCTGATGAAATTTTAGGATGTACAGGAAGTGCCAGCTGAAGTCTTACAAATAAACACTTGATGAATATTTATATAAATATGGTAAACAGAAAAGGAAAATACCAGTGTGCATGCTGGTGGTCAGTCCGAAATGACTACTCTTCTCAGCCTAGTTTTTGTATCCTTTAGAATAATAGGTCCATCATTATTTTTCCAATGCTTTTCAAACTTGTGGTAAGAGATAATTTCCCCTCTGTTAGTCACACAAACTAAAAGCAGCTCTGTAATCTCAGTTTAGCTGCATTTGGAAACTAGTCTTGTTTGTAAATGAAGGAAGAAAACCAGGCAGGAACTTATTTACCAAGTGTCTCTGTAGAAGCATTCAGTTTTTCCATGATCACACTTTTCTCCACACTGACCAGCTTCTCTGCACTGGAGAAAGTTTTTGACTTCTTCAAAATACCAGTTTATCATTGGTACAATTCAGGATGCATCAATGCCTTTGAAAGTGTGATTTAGAAACTACTGTGATGTTGCACTCTGTGTGTGTTTTATTATTTAAAACATGTAGTTGTTTTGGTCAAAACTGCCCATGACATTGTTTGAGACACTGAACAAACTCATAATGGGAAAATCCATTGCTCTGAAGAGCCAACAATTTAAATAATTTAAAGCTATGTTTCCTGTTATTCCAAAATGAAGCTTAATCTATTATTTAACTGTCCAGGAAGCTACTGTACAAAGGTGTTGGGCAATCTTGAACTAAGTGGAAAAAAAGTTGATGGTATAAATTAAATAAATATTTCATTGTAATCAATGGTAGCATTTTAATAATTAGTGAGAAGTGTTTAGAGATTTTTCATAACATGGCATGTAAGCAGTGAAAACAAAAGGCTGATTATTCAGCACATAAAAGCCAATTTTAGAAGAATTAGCAGATGGAGAGTGCCAGAGCCAGAGGAGAGTGAGTATTTTTTAAAAGCTGTATGATCATGTAATTAAATTGAATGGATTAAATATGAGAATTCACAAAAATTCAGGTGTGTTTGGTTCCATTCTCATTGACACTAGAGAAATAATGACATTTCTGTTTCCCTACATGTACATGCTTTTTGGAAAACCATTTATTAATGTTGGAATGAATGGCCTCACAACCATACGTTAAAACTACAACATGACTTAAAATGATCAATTCCGCACAAAAAAGTGTTTATGGGGACAAACCCAACAGCAGAAATTATTCCAAATTCCTGGAAAATTGTATTACCTTGTTAGCATTTGTTTCAGAAGCATGACCAAAACAGTAAAACACAAGAGTGTCAGGATGTCAGGAAGAAGAATGGGAAGAAGAGTGGGAAGAAGAGGGAATGACTGATCTTTTCATTATTACAGAGCTTGACAAACCTGTAAACAGTTCCACCTTCTCCAACTCATAATCTCGGAAGACTATATTCTCTTCTTAAAGAAACAAATTAATTGTAAAAGCCTTTATAAACATCACTAAGGACTGTGTATGTCTAGATATGCCAACCAAACGGCTATTTCTTTGAGGTGTTTCAGCATCCTTGATGGATGAATCATCTCCACCATGGTTTTTTCAATCAAATAATTTATTTTTATACATGTTTTCTACCAAATGGGTTGCCAGAGGGAGGCTATGTCACAAGCAGGGCCAGCTAGTGCTCGCCTGAAATATGCAGGATACACTTTGTGCTGGTACTTGCTTTGATTTGTTGCCTTACTAGATATAGAAATAGAACTAGCTGTAATCCACTTTCACACCTAAGGTCTGAATAACAGATAAATTGATACAATCAAGTGTCCAATAATCACGTGGAGTGTCTTTTCAAAAGGTAACTGTCGGGCTTTCCATTTTCCCAGAGGTGCCATACATACCTGTTGAACGTCTGTGTCTTCTGCCACACCATTGGATATACAGCAGGCACTTGACTGGCTTTATTGAGATCACACAGTTGTTCTCTTTCCTCTTTTATGGTGGGTTCTTTTTCTGTGTGAAGTTCATATGTAAATGGGGCGGGTTTCATATGGTTTTGGAAGCATGTGCCCAGCCACACAGTCTCTAAGAAACGGTCAGTTTTCTTTTCATTTTTTATTGCTGCAGGTCTTTATTGGGTTGCATACCCTGCTCCTTACAAGCACCTTTCTGTCAGAGAAACAGAAGACAGCTTTCTTCTGCCATCCTGCAAGGTCCTGTGTGTAAGTCTCCTGAAGCCCACAGGTCTCAAAGCAGTAACTCAGTCAAGTGTACAAGTTCCCCTCTGCCCCCCGTGTTTCTTACACTGGTGTTGACAATCTTTTTGGGGAATTACAGTGAGGAGACTGGATGGCTCAAAATGTTATTGATGGACTGTTGAAGGTCTGGCTACAGTTTTTGTAGAGTCATGAGGGAATTGACTGTGCACTGTCTATTAATCATCTTGTGCATGAATCCCTCAGCTAACACTGAAAGTTTCAGCCCCCCATTAAGCCAATTTGGCCAAAGGCAGGCTGGTGGCAACTGAAAACTATGACCAGCTGAGTGCTGCATCCAGTGGTAGTTTGTGAAAATTGCTTTAGTGGCCTCAGACAAAATATCAGCATCTCCAAAAAATTCCTCAAAAGTAACTGCTAACCAAAGGTTGAGGGACAACAGAGGGTTTAAAGACAGGAAGGGCGAACTTGGCTCTTCCCAAGTATTCTCTGTAAGCCAGCAACGAAATGCAAAGGGACACATTGATGTTAGCACCACCCAGGCTGTCAATAAAGAACTTCTGTCCTCAGAAGTACCAAATCGAGTTCATATGAATTTCCCACTCTCCCAAAACCACTTTCCCACCAAGCAGAAGAGCTCACAAAACTGAAGAGCATTCCCTCCTTCTCACAGCTCTGCAGTCTGTAAGCACTGTGCTTGTCAGAATGTTCCCAGGAGGTTTCCTTTACCATTGTGTCTCATCTCTGCAAGCAGCTGCTTCCTTTTTGCGTAAGAGTTCTTGGAGACTTGCTTTGCTTATCAAAGCTAAACCACTGAAAAGCTGGTAAATAACTAAGTTCTACTGGGAAGATGAAATCCCACTGCAGATGGAGAGGCTTGCTTAACCTATAAAATAATTCTGGAATAGCTATTGTTTTGGCAAAATTCTAAAATGTAATAAAGTTTGATTGTTCTTGGCTTCTCCTAATTTGCTTTCTTTAGGGTTATAGCTGATCCTCACCATGCAGATGTTAGTCCCATTACTGTTAACAGGAGTTAAATATACACAGATATATAAGAGGGACTTGACCACTTACTCTCACTGTTCCAAGGTCAGCTGAAGTCTGGACCTTTTACTTTCTCTGTGCTCCGCTAACTGAGAACAAAGCTTATGCAAGACTTCCTTGGGGATCAGGGGGTCTGAGGTTTTCACAGTCCACAAGGCTAAAATTCAAATATGAAGCACAGCTGTTTGGATAGGAGTCTTGGACCTCTTTGTTTTGAACTATAGTGACCTGCTCAGACTTCCCAACACGTGAAACTCTGAAATTCCTGCAAAGCTAATGACTGGGATGTGAAAATTGCCTGGCAGGCAGACCTGGGTGAAGTGACCAATTTAGACTGCTCTGGGATTTGCAGGTGGAAGGGCTGTTCTTTCTCTTCCTTTCCCCTCTCCCTCACATTTCTAGACATGTACATGATTCCACACACATCTCTGCATATGTGCAAATTTGAATCTATGTTCACCCTCCAAACTGCTGACCACAAAAACTACAGAACAAACTATGGTTTTGTTGCAGATGGTAACGTTCCTCTCTTCTGCCAAGTACAGGTATTTTCATGAGTCCCTGATAAGAGGTAAAATAAAAAGGGAAACAGTATGGGATAAACTAGTAAGTCACTTTAAGTAGTGATAGACCTCCACTTTCAAATTCATTCTGTATCCCCCTGGTAGTGCAGGCATTTTGAAGTATATAATACATATAAAAGTACCAGTTAAACCTTCCCTTTGATTTAGCTGCAATTCCACAAATATTTAGAATATCAGCAATGAGTAATCTTGCAGAATTGAGACATGATATGCTGGATAATATTAAAGTCTCAAATAAATAGTTAAATGGACTGGCAGTAGCCATTGTGGCTTGGATGAGGTGATGACCTCAGAGGAGGATGCTTGACTGCTTGGGCTTTTCTTGAAGCCAGTGATACATCTTCTAATATCCCCTTACATTTAGAATCCAATTCCATTATCTTCTTTCCAAAAATTATATATGTTAATGCCTGATTGTAACAAGATAAAGAATATTTGATCTGTTTTAGGTGTCTGACATTTCACATTTATTTTGCTGCTGCAAAGCATGTGAAATACTATGGAAGGAATGTGGAAAACCCCCACCATTCTTTATGTAGTGATATAATGAGTATCTTTGTGCATCCAAGATAATAGGAATCCCAGCATTCATGCTTACTATAAAATATAGCAAGCAAAGACTAAGTAAATCCTGGCATTTTTTAATACAGAAATAATTTTGACTGCATCTTTGGCTTGGTATGACATGGAAACTGGCGATTGTTTATGCTTTGCTACTTTTTTTGGTCTGCATTAAAATCCCACATGAGAAACAAATTTTTCTCTAGGAACAAACTGTTACTTTTTTTGGGACTGAGTTCTAATTAGTTGGGTCGTATGTCTGTTTCTTTTCAGCTGGGAAAATGCAATGCATATAAAATCCAGATGGATACCAAATGATGCTGGAACCAGCCCCGGCCAATCAGCCACGTCACTTTGATTGGAGGAAACCTATAAGCATTTAAGCAAAAATCCAAACCCAACAAGATAGTAAGAGCAGCAAACTGGCTTCACTCTGGGGTTTCATCAGAGCTCTGGCCTCCCCACACATTACTGAAAGGTATTTAAACCCTTATTTAATGTAGGATTTGTGATTTAGACCCTGAATACCAATGGCAGAAGCCATGTGGGAAGCGGGATAGGGAGGAAATTCGTCATCGGAACACATCAGGCCACAAGGACCACAGCTTTAGGGCAATGAGCTCTTTGAAGGAGCTTGAAATTCACCCTGAAATGATCCATAATATCACAGATCAATTCTTTTTGTATGGATTGGGGTTGTGGCAGAACAGCCTTTCAGAGAGCAACTGAGCACATGTGGCGATTACTCACAGTCTCGCTGTGCTCAAAAGCTCCTGGGGTTTCACCAGATTGGGAGCGAGATTTTCAGAGAAGTCAGAAGGAGAGGCAGGCAGTGCTTGTGGAGGGATGGAGCAGCATCTGGAATCCCTACGGATAACTGCAGGAATGTTTATTATTCTTTGTTTATTATTTTGAGTGTGTGCTCTCTCCCTCTTCCTCCCTTTGTTATTTGTGTAATAAAGTTCCTCTAGGCACATAAAGTAAGTCATCTGGAATTGTGCAACTCCTTCTGCCAGGAAGTTGGAAAAGCCCCTCTCCTGTGCAGAGAGAAAAATACAGACTTGTTGCAACCATTGAGAAATTACAGAAATACAGCATTCGTGTTTGAGTTACACTGAAGAGCAAAGAGCTATGGCAAATAATTGTGCTTCTCACTGTTAAAAAATTTTTCTTTTATCCTGTCTAAGGTGTTATGCTTATTTAAAACTTGAAAATTAATTTGTATATTTTAAAATTAAAAAAAAAAAGCACGTAAAGTACATTAGAAGGGCTCAGTGTCAAAGTCACTTTCCCCGCCATTGGGTGCAGAGAAGGAAAAGGAAATGAGTAAGGAGAAAGGAGCATCTTTGCAGCCACATGGCTAGTGAAATTTTCTGTTTATTCTTTGGGGGAAAAGCAGAGTAGCTGCAGAGCTGCTGGTTGGAGAGGTGCCGGGACTGTTTTTATTGGCAGGCGAGGCTGAGTGGCTGAAAGGTGGCCATTAACACCCTGACACCAAGTGCTGACAGGGCGATTATAAGATTAACACCCTATGTTATATTAACAGTGTCAAAACCTCCCCTTACCTGTCAGTGAGAAATAATGGCACGAAGGAAAACATTATAGACATACAGAGATTTTAACACGAAAATACCACACAGCTGCTTTTTCAAATAGGTCTAAATATCTAGATGACCTACTAAAGCCCAATAAAATGAAAAACTATATTTTAAATTAATTTTAAACTACAGTTTCACAAATGTGCTTGGCCACTTGCCTTGCAGTTTTTATGCCACAATTGTCCTCTTTCCAGTTTAAGAGCATGTATTTCTACACATATTTTAATTATATTTCATATTGTATGTGATGATAGTATGTTCTGTATGCCATAAGATCTGTAAGATCTACACACAGAATGCCTAATACATATTCTATATACATATATATATATATTTCAGTTTCTAAACAAGATCAAGACAGAGTCAAGGCATCCAAAATGCCAGAAAGTGTTCGTGTGTTGCATAAGAAAAGTTCAGTAGTTTTAAGTCATGTTTTGGGGATTTTCGGAGTTGCAATTCCATCGTATCATGAGGGCTTAAAGGTTATTGAAAACCCTTAACAAAGTGGATGTAGTTCACTTAAGACTTGTTACAAATTACTAAAGAGCCATCTGAAAAGTTCAAATGTCTCTGAAACAGATCCAACAGAAACATTTAATAACTAAACAAGCATAAAGGATGGATTTATGAGTACTGTTTAGTTTGGGGGCTGCTGGAAGACAATGCAGAAAATTCACAAACACTTCCAGAGCTTCTGTTAAATGAACACTGCGCCTGAAAAAAATGGACTATTTATTATAGCAACTGATGAGAATTGCCAAAGGTAGGGAGTTTCCAATAAACAGGATTCTAGTTTTAGGAACAACCTGCTAAAGTATTTGTATGTGTAATTTTATTACAGCATCTGCTTTGGCTGACACAAAGGACTCCAGGGCAATTCTGAACTTTCAAGTCATCTATAGAATTGAGTGTTTTCATCTACATATCTTTTGTACTTCAAAAAATGAAAAATATGACATAATTCAGAGAAAATTATGTTTAATCATGTTTTATTAATGATATTCAGGCAGTTTTCCATGCTGACAAGAGCCTCAGCATATTTTCTGAAATGTTAGAAATGCCTTTAGAGATTTTTGGCATTTCAAAAAATTTGATTTTCAAAATGAGGAAGAGACAAGAAGAGTAGGGTATTTAGTGGCCTAATTTATGATAAGATCAAGTGGCCATTAAAAAGACACTCAAGTAGTGAGATCTTGCATACACTACAGTTTTCTGGGAATTTAAGTAATACGTGAAGGCTTTGTTTGCCAAATGAATGACACAGACTTGAGCTAAAAAATGCTTATCTACGCTGGTTTAGGTGTTCAGCAAAGGTGTAGTTCCCCCTGCTTTATTTTACTTTTCTGAGCAGACATAAGAGAATTTGTGGGAACCCTAATTTGTGTTTATCTGCCTCTGGAGGAGAGTAAAATTCCTTTTTCCTAGTAAAGGGAAGATCATGCGGCTCTCCTGTCCAAAGGGCCTCTGCTGGGTGAGACAGAGATGAGCTTTTCAAGTGTTGCTTCTGCTGGGGAGCACTAAGGGGGGATTATGGGCTTGGTAGTGCTAAAATCAGTGATCAGTGCACGCCACAGATCCGCTGTCTCTGAGCTATGAATGGGAGGAGAGCAACAGGCTGTATCTGCTAATCCTTATCCCTTTCTTTCTGCACATCTTCGGTGAGACATGGAGAGATGATGGGTCACATTCTGCCCCAGCCTAAGACCTTCTTTCACACTTGCAGATCAAGACAGACTTTGGCAAAGCTGGGGTGGCAGTCAACAAAAAAAGAAAAAAAAATAAAGCCACAACACAATGAAAGCCACCAAATTGTTACTAAACTATGAAATCATGTGTAGACATGAAAGTGGGAGGAGAATTACCTAAGACCTTATTTACAAAGGAGTAAAGACATAAAAGATGACCTTCTGTGACCACTAAAAGGATAACTTCATCAGGATATATTTGTACCAGAACACGACTCTCACATGTCAATCATGCTGAAGTGCCAGAGAATTTACTGTAGTCATTTGCAAGGGGTTTTGAGTGAACAAGGTATATTTTTTTTATTTTATTTTTATTTTATTTCATTTTTTTATTTTTGGTTGGTTGAGTTTTTCTTTTTCATTTTTTTTTTTTTTAATTTGGTCTGATGCCTTTAGACACCTGGAAGAAAACGAATATACACTCACAAGATAAGATTCATGGTCTTGCCACCACCGTGCAGCCCAGTCAAAGAAAAAAGTGCTTTTAAAATGACCTGTGTAAACCATGTTTTAGTGTTATGTGACAAGCAGTAAATAATCTTAGTGCTTTTTTTAAAAATAAAAGCCATGTATTGTACCTTTGCCTCAGACAAATTGCTGAGTGACTTAAAACTCACCTACTTTAGAATCAAAAATTCCTCCTCCTCCAGAACCAACATGACTCTAATTGCACAGAAATCACATCTTCAGCAATCCCTACATTATCTGTGATGTGAGGTGTCTAGTCTCAGCTATAAGATGTGCTTATTTTCCTTGTTCTGGCTTTCCCAGAAAGGCAGCATGTGAGTGATCACTGGCAGTCCTGGGAAGACGTGGAGGGCACATACTGCTGTAGGTGTGGAAAAAGAAGTAAACCCCACGTACTCTGTGTATCCATGTATTAGTCTGCATTAGGGATATACTTTATCAGCTACTTACATATTTTCCAATGAAAGCATTTAATTAATTCTGATTTAAATTTTAGAAAGCTAGTAAAAAGTGAAAATTTGTCCTATAAATGTTGGCCTGTGTTGTGCAAGGTCACCTAGGAGCACTAAGAAATCTGGGGGAGGAGGTGGAACAGAGCACACAGACAAGCCACATTTTAACATTGACAACTGTTGTCCACCTCTGTATCTTTTTATCTGCATTGCTTTGCCTTCCTTAACATATGGCTAGGGAAGGATGGATTTTTAAGGTATTTACAGCATAGTATACAGAAAACACTACTTTCTCATCTCTTTCAGAAACACCTCAGTGCACTATTTGGAGACTCTTTTTTTATAATTGCTTTAGATGGATCAATTTTATTTTTTCCCCTTTACTTTCCAGGCTATTTTAAGCACATAAAAAGAACTCTACTGCTGTCCTGGTTATGCTGAAAAAAATCCCCAAACTCTTACATATATCAGTGACTTCATGGTGAGTTGCAACAGCAACACCAAGTGAAAGAATTCCTGCTTAGAGCATTGCAGTTTGGAAATGAGTCAAAACTGGACAGAGTATTGAACAGTGACTGCTGTCAGCAGCTGACTTTTCCCATATAACCTTCACAGATCCCAAGTGGGAAGTTGACATCACCGACATCCCACAAGCATGGACAGATGGAATCAAGGCACTGTCCACAGGGTTGCCCCGAGGGCACAGCTCTACTGACGCCACCACAACATCCCAAAACAGAATAGCTGTATGGATATGAGCCCCAAAGACTTTCCCATCCCCACTCCATGTTATATATGGGCAAAATATTTCCATACTTGAGAAAAGGAACACAGTAAAATGTCCAGGGTAGCTCTGTTGGCTTCGTTGCTATTGTTCCTATTTGTTTATTATCATCTGTCAGGACTGACGGGTGTTTAGAACAAAACAAGCTCCGGTTTTGAAACGCTGCTCAATGAGAGGAACAAGTTTCAACTTTATTCTCTGCTTTCATGCAACCAGAGGTCCTGTTTATTTAGAAAGCTAACATTTATACAGATTATGCACTCGCAGTGGTTCTGTGCCAAAAAACACATGACTGAAATGGGTCTTTCCATCACTCTTTCAGCATTGACCTATGATTGTTTTTACAGGAACTGGATCTTTTAAGCAATAGCCTCTGGTGGAGCAAGGGGAAAACACGGCACCTTATGCAATGATTTGCAAAAGGTGGCTTGGGCAAAAGGATATGTGAATACTCCAAATACTATTTGATTGCAGTAACTTCCAGTGAGAGTGGGAAGGGTCATCCAGCAAAGCTGAATGATGGGGGGAAGGTCACCAGTTTAAGGAAATCAAATTTTTATGCAATGTGATTGTTTTGATTGATTAAGCCATCCAACAAACTTTTCAAAGTATTAAAACTGGTAAAGTAAGAATTATTAGAGATGGCAAATTGAGCTGGAAAAGTCACTGAGTAATGATTCAAGTTCTAAATTTGCCTTTGTTGTATGTGCTCCTTATTATCCTGCTCTTGAAAATGTTTGAAATGTTTCCTAAGTGAGTAGAGTCCTAAGAAAGAAATGCTTGTCTTGTGTTTGTATGTAACTGTATATTTAAAACTCTTTAAAAAAAAATCACTCACTGCAAAAAAATGGAAAATTATTATGCTCAGAAGGATCTATCTGGCCACTGCATTTGTAGTAACATATTATCTCCAGGAGTAAATATCCAGCCTGACAAATGTCCTGTGTATCAGTCAGTGAGTAGAAATATTGCAGAGGTGTGTGATTAGAGAGTGCTTGAAAACTCTTGATTTTTCTGGCTTGAATATCTTTCCTGGGAGACAATGTTCTTCCTATGGAACCATTCTATGAATTAAGGATGTATGAAAAAAGAAACATCTTTCTACTTTCCAATATTTTTCCAGCTGAAAAATGGTGACAAAGCTGTAGGATGTGATTGCCCCCCCCTTCACATTCTCACACTTTCTAAATGTTTTCCAACTGGCAAAACAGCCAGTGTTACTTTGTGCTCTTTCCTACCTTTGGAAAGAAAGTAGGTTTAAAGTACAGGAAAGCCCTGTTTGAAAACAGTACTAGTATTTCTCTGTTCTGAACTATTTTTGGAGAAAAGAGTAGAATCAAATTATTATTTGTTTCATAACTATGAAATGAAAAATTCACCAGTTCAGAAAACATTCTCCTCTGAAACATCCTCCTAGAAGTGTATTTTTAACTTGGAGTTATTTTTCACTCACCTTTGTGTTGACATTCTTTAGTTAAGCCAAGTCTATCTTACGGAGTCACAGTCTCTCAAAAGATTTTTCTGTATTTTCCTTTGAACAGACATCTGTGGGCTGATTTGCATCAGCAAAGTGTTCATTAAAAAGGATTAAGCACAGTTAAGCACTGCAGCCCCATGAAAGAAAGTGAGGCTAAACACCATGCACCTTCTCTCCATTGAAGGTGCCAACCCATGCGTCCTAATTTAGGGGCTTTTTGCCTCCCATACATCAGGAAACCTAAAACTTTTCATAATGTAGCACAAATTACCTCTTCAGCTAGTGAGTAAATAATCACTGTTGACTTCTCTCCTGCACAGCTTTTACCTCAGGGCTGTGTGTTGGTGGCACGAAATGTGCTGTGACTTGGGGGCAGGAGGGTGGTCACTTGGCTCTTTCTCCGCTCAGCCATTCCTGTCTTTCCCCCTGTTCCTGCCCAAAGCAAGAATTAAGTGCCTAAATTGCTTTGCTCATCACTTTTCCAGTGGACCCACTGGTGGAGGTAGATGTGACTCACCCCTGCTGGGGGAAGCCACTCAGTGTGGGGAAGCTCCCCCAGACCCAAACGAGTGGGAGAAAAGCGTGACTTGGAAAGACAACAGGAATTCCTTTCCTTTCATCTCCTGTGCTTTAATTTCCATCAAGAAGGAGGCAGTTGGACTCATTTCTTTGGGTATGTTCTCCCCATTTGAGACAGAGGTAAAAGATACAGAGTAAAAGCAGGATCCAGAGGTGGGTGAACCTGCTCTGTGTCTTTGCACAACTGTCCCAAAGTGAGGAAAATACTGCAATTTAATATTTATTTGCTGAGCTGCCCCATTTCATCATATTACCCTTTTCTACTCTGTCTTGTAAGTGCTGCAATTATCTGCCATGCTGCTTAAATGAAGATTTCTCTTCACAAAAAGGAGAAGAGGGTCCAGACTTTCACTATATTTCCTACACTCTAACAGAGTTTACTGAAGTGGTTGTACGGTTTAGCAGATTTTCATCCTGTAATTACATGTTGTGTCTGAAGGCTTCTATTAAAGCTGGGGATGGAAGCTCCTCAGAAGACTTAATAAATAACTGAAATGTGTAAGACTCTCTTTATTCAGAAAATCTGCCTGGAAAGCTCATAAGAAAAGGCTTTCCTGTGAGATTTTCTATACTTCCTACTTGAAGAGAGGCTGGAAACCTGAGAAGAGTCATTCTGTTCCAGCTAAAGTGGGTAGGTGCCAGGGGTTTAGGAGGCTGAGGGAGAGGCGAGGGGAGGAAAAGGGAGTTACACATTTTTTTTTTCAGAAATTCAGGTTCATCTTGAGTTTTTGGAAGAAGTTAGTGTTCAACTTTTGTTTTGTCTGAACAAATTTCTTCACTGTTATTTTGTCTAAATCATCTGGCTTAAGTGGGCTTGGCTTGCCTGAGAAGTCACATTGAATTAATAGGTCTGTTCACAATGCGTACGTTGAAGCCTGTTTGTAAATTCCTACAAGAGCTAATGTGCTCCATGCACCTCTTGCCAGGCACATGGAAACTCTTTTCCACTACACACAGGACACTTTATTGGAGATGTGCTTGCACTGGGCTTCAACCAAGCTGAAGCTAAGCTGAGCTGAGCTTCCAGGAGGGTCTTTGGTCCAGGAACATCAGTCAATATGAACTTATTTTGATGAGAGGTGCTACATTTTCCAAAAGAAGAGACTTCATTTCTCTCTGCTTGTGCTATTTAAGACCTCTGCAGTTCAGCTTTTAAGGTGCTGAGATAACTTTCATAACTGATAACCCCTTCACAACTTGGAAACTATGATTTGATTTTGGTTAGTTCAACAGGACATCACTTGAAAATCTTAAGCAGAAATTATGGCATAAAAAGCAAAGAACCTGGCAAATTCTTTACCATATTTTCATCCCCGAAGAGGAATACACGTACATACATGTATAGAGAGAGGGTCACACTGTGCTTAGGTACATGAGATACAGAGTAAGATTCCACCAGAGGAGTAGATGTGCAATTTGAGTAATGAAATAAATAGATGTATGAGACTGTAGTGCTGCAAACAGAGGCAAAACAGTCTGAATCAATCATGGACAATGGTCAAAGATGTTTGAAGTGCAAAATTCAAGAAACTAAGAAAGGAAATGAGAAATAAACTGCAGACAAATTATGAAACAGCCATTTTTTTTCCTCATCCAAGCTTTATAGCTAATTGTCAATAGCAGGAAAAGTGCGTTAAGAATATGCAATGCGATGAGCTCAGAACCACAATGTTTTTTCACACAGGTCCAGTGTCAGGACATACTCAGGACATCTCCCAGTAGCTCCAAAACAAATTGCTTTTGGACTTTGAGACCATGAAACCAGAGGGACCAAATACAGTCCCTCAGAGGTACGCAATGCTCCAAAGTCCAGTCTCACAAATGAAAGATACACTTGTCCTCCCTCCCCCCCCACCCCCAAAGTGTCATCAGTAAGATGTCAGGAAGAAACATGATTTATAAGAAAAATCCATCAGATTTTAGTTTGACTTCAATGTGTTTACAATGTAAATGACACACAAAATGACTTCTGCCAGTGGTTTGCTGCCACCCTTCTCCAAATCAGTGATGGGTGCAATATTTTTCAGATTCCTGGCTTGAAATAGGGCAAAAATTAGTATTTTTATGTCCTTTCTTGAAACCAGTCCCTATAAGCTGTGTCATGTCTGACATGAGACAAGAGTCAAGGCTCTTCCATGAGAGTAGCTCTGTGCTACCAAGAATAAATACACTCTGAGCAGAGGTGCCAAAAGAGGAAAAAAAAGAAATCCCTCCCTTTCATTTTTTTTCTTTCCTTGCAAGGCCCAACATGCTGTCTTTGGACAGATTTCAATCCCGCTTTAATTCATTAAAAAAGTGAAACAAAATCACCATTTACATCCTTGACAGCTGGCAGGTTTTATGTGTTCTTACTGCTTCTGCCAAGTCAAAAAAAAGTTTTCATTCAGCTCTGTCATGGATCTTTGCAGTGCTGGAAGTGTGAGAGATGTCAAAATGTACTCATAACAATGACATACAGTACCTGAAGGCAGGAACGTATTATGCTAATGTACTAGTGTAAAGGAAGTTACAATTCTCCTTTTCACTTAAAAAAAAAAAAGAAAGAAAAACAACAAAAAACTCCGCGACAACATCAGAAAAAATAGCAGTCCCGAAAGAGGGAGCATTTTGCTTTCCTCAAAGCCATCTGACATGTTCCAAGAGCTCTCTGTTCATCAGATTGCATTCCAGCCTATAGTGGGGGTGGGGGGAAGAGGGAAGGAAAGGCAAAAATTTGGTGGTTTATTAGCATTTCTTGATTCTTGTTGCTTCTGTGAGATGAGAATGGTGGATGAGCAGTTCAGATGCTGGGATGGGCTGCCAAAGTGCTACAGGCAAACCCTGCTGCTGCTGCTGCTGCTGCTGCAGACTCGGCAACATGGACTCTTCCCTACTGGGTATCAAGGTCGTGGAATTTAGGAATTTGCACCCCTATGCACCCCTATGTGATTGGGTTTGCAATATGCCACAAACAGAGCACCAAATAGAAACATTACAGTGATTGTAAGGCAGTGATAACAGTGCCCTGCAGCTACTTGGGTAGAAATAGGAACAGAAATGGCCTCCAATTTACATTTTCTGCTCTTCCACAGCCCTAATGAGATACTAACAGAAGGAAAACCCCTTTCAAAGAGAAAGCAAACATGGTAGAGCTGAGGCATGATGCAAAGCCCCAGTGTTTTATGTCCCAGTGCACGTAGACCAAACCTAGACCACATTGCAGGGAATATGTAACTCGCAGGCCTACAATCTGATCCTGTGCATTCACGCTGGACTCAGCCCATGTGTTCCTTGGCCAGAAAGGGACTGTACAGAAAAGCTTGGCAGCTGGTTGAATTCTGTGGAATTAGGTAAAGTTATCTAGATTACAGTTCAACAAAATCTTAGTTGCCACTTGAATTTTTGATGGGGACAAAGATAAATCAGGCCCTGCTGATACTGCGTTTCCTTGTCTGGCTGCCCACCCTAAGGAAATGCAAATGTGAGTTAAATCCTCCTAAGCACAAGTGTAAGAGTCGAAACTTTCCATTTCCACCCTGCGCAGCTGTTTACATTAGAGAGAAACCCTTTTGGAATAAAAGAAGAGAAGCACCCCATGGTATAATTACAATGAGCACACCCCTGCTATCATTTCCAGAGGCGTTTGGGAGGGAGCTGCCACAGCTCTCAGAACTGAATCCTCACTCAGGAAGGACAGATGCCAGATCATTATTCTTGGCTTTAAGATAGAAAATAGCTTATGGGCATAAGATGCTATTTACTGCCTACAGTACGTTTCAAAGAACAGCTATCTTGTCAATCATACACCCTTTGTATTGCTTGACTAGGTCATTTTAGTTTTGCTGTGGTTAGTTATTTTAAAATCAGTGTTATTCTTATGATCAGCTATCCCTTATCTGCAGTGGTGCGAATAGCTTGGGGTTGCGACTTAAAGACCACAAATATGACTAGTCTTGGCTCTGAAACTTTGAGACCCATAGACACAGTCTTTTCTTACAGAATGCAATCATTATGGCATGCACACAGCCCTGAGCTATTTCACTTATTAAGCCAACAACTGCTTAAAATGGCAAGCTGCTCTTGGAAAAATCAACTTGGTGCTTTTTGCCTGTACAAGATCCCTTTTGATACACATAAATTTTGAGAAAATCTAAGCCTAGGGCAATTGTCTACCTCTGAGATACAGTTACAGCAGGATAATGAGGAGACTCTCAGTTACATTGCTGTGCTCATCTTCACCCACAGTACTGTGGATGCAACAGGCAGAAATTATTTACTCTCCGCAAGAGAACAAAAAAAACCCCCACACCAGTGGAAATGTGGCTTTGTGTGCATTTCTGGGATGAGGGAGATCCAGAAAAACACCAGACTGAAGGAGCAGGAACAGTGTGGTGTCTTTTACCAGAACTGGTTCTGGGAACCTGTGAGGGTGGTGAGGCTCTGGCACAGCTTGCCCAGAGAAGCTGTGGATGCCCGAACCCTGGATGTGCTCAAAGCCAGGTTGGATGGGGCTTGGAGCAACCCGATCTACCAGAAGGCATCCCTGCTCATGGCAGGGGGTGTGGAATGAGGTGATCTTTAAGGTCCCTTCCAATCCAAACCATTCTTTGCTTCTATGATTATCAGCACTGTTTCTCAGAAATCCCCTGCTGTTACACCCAGAGCCACTGGAGAGGTGACGTGTAGACGTGTTGGTTGACCAGCATTCAGGGCTTTGCATCTGGATGAAGTCTTTCATTCACAGCTTCTCCGGGCAACCTGTTTCATGTATAATCACAGTCATGCTTTTCCTATGCCAAAATTACCTTTTGGTTGCCCTTCCCAAGCAGGTTGCAGTGCATGGCACTCTGGCTGTCCTCCCTGTGGGGAAGCCACGCCTTTCACCAGGCTCGGGTGTATGGTTGGACATGTGCAAAGTGCTGCCAGCACTGAGGGCTCTGGAAGTCTTCAAGATAAAGTGCACTTTCTGAAAGTAAGATTACTCTTATTACTGAGATGATGTGGAACTGTTTCTTTTATTAGGAACCTTTTCAAATCATTTAATTATCATATTAATTGTGTTCATAGCTTATATTCTAAGAGCACAATTGTGTGACTGAATGAAAGATTGTCTCCTGCCAATTTCATTGTACAAACAGCCCGGAGCTCTCTCTGCCTTAAATATATATCCAGAAGGGGGTTGAATGTGTGTGAGAAGTGGAGACAAACTTTGGAAGGAGCTCTTAACCAAGGTCTCTTTAAAAGAGTCTTGCTAATTTTTTTAAAATAATAATGATCTTTTGAAGACTGAAAAAAAAAATAGTTCTGTACTCTGCTCAGTGCTGATCAAATGGTTTCACAGTTGTCTACAATCAATAAGATTTTGCTTTGGCCCTATCAAGGTAAATTAAAAAAAAATCATGAAATTCTACAATTCCACATCTGGGAAAGTTCTGCTTTTCCACATGAAATATATGGCAAGCCTGGAGTATTTGGACTGCCAAAAAGCAAATCTCCACACCATATAAATGATGCAGTTGAAAAAATTATTAACTTATGAAACTTATAGCCAGCAGGGTTATAGAAATATTATATATAGGCATATAGAGAAATCAGTAAATAGAATTGCTATCAAGTATGACTATTTTATTTTTTTTTAATATTCCAAAGTTATTCTCCCTTTGGAACAGGGAGTTAAAAATGCAATGGCACAAGAATTCAGAAATATTTCTAGAAAGGAAAAAAGCAACCTTTAGAAGATACAATCCATCGTACAACACCTCTGTATGTCAAAATTATATCCTTCCTTTAATTCCTTTGGAAGGAGAAACGAGAGTGTTTAATCAGAGAAAGCATTTTGGTCACAGTACAACAATGCATTTTTCAAAACTGCATTTTTCCGGGTGAAGTATTCTTTTCATGAGAGGCTTGGTCAATCCTCTCCCTTTTTCCTCATCTGCTGGTACATCAGACTGGCTGGAAAGGCATCTCCTCTAGGCTGGGAAAACCTGTGGCCACCATGTACTCTGAAATCTACTCAGGAAGCCCCAAATGGCGTCAGAGTGGCCAGCTCCGTATTCCCAGCCAGGTGTTCCACATGAGGACATGGGGTGTCACCACGGCAGCTGGTGGCCGTAATGCACCTGCATGGAAGCTGCTGTGCCTCTCCCAGTGCCGGCAGCTGCAGGAACATTGCTGTTTGCTGAGGCACTGGAATGTTCCTCACCCAGCTGTGCTCCACTGGACACCTCTCCCTGGGCTGGAAGAGCAGTGCTGACAGCAGGGTGACACTAACGTTGGCCAGCTGACAACCAAAAGTTGCCTACACACATCCCTGATTGGACTCGATGTCCTTCCTTTGACCCTCAGCTCCTTCCTCTGACTCTGAGTAATGAGTGTAAGCACTCCCAGATACTTCAATATATCTTTTCTCTATTTCTCTTCTAGCAGAGTGGGTATTCCTCCTTCATTGCTCATAGTCCTATTTGTCTGTCTTCTAAAGAAGTGAACACATCTGCTGGGGGGTTGGTGAGTCTGAGCTTGTTCATTAGGAAGGGTTCATGAAATACTTGATACTACTCAGGTAGCTTGTGATAGCATCCTCCTCAGAGCTGGAGAATTTTATTTCCAATATCTGAATAAAATACACCTGCTGAAGAGCCATATCCTATACTAGGACCAGCCACAGACTGGACATGTGCTCGGGGCTTGTCTTCTTGTATAATTCAAAATGAAATGGAGAAAAATACCTTATTGAGCATGAATTTCCCAAGAGAATATGGCTGAACTTGTCTGCAACTAAGTCACAGTTGGTTGCATACTCTGCTTGCCTAAATTCACACTTTCCAGTCCATCTGTGAGGATTATACTTCAGACAGGTGTTTAAATGGTCATATCAAACATAACACAATTTCGGGTCATGGGATGCTTATTATTCCAGGAAGATTTCTTAAGTACATCAGTAGCATGTTTTCACATTTGACTGTAAACCAAAGAATGGCTGCAAAAGACAGTCATTGGCAGGGCTGAGCCACAGTACCACCCTACTATCAATAATATCAATATATGGCAGCAAACTGCTCCTCCATGTGTCTGCATGGGAAAAGTCTTAAATGCAAAGCCTGTGTGATAGACCAAGAAAACCTCCCTGAATAATTGTGGACCAGAAAATTTTTTTTTTCCCCCATGAATGGGGTGCTTTACAGCATGTTTCTGTCTGAACAGCAAAAATGGTCAAGAGGAAAACTGAAGAGATTTAAGATGCAAACCCAAAATGCTGTAGATTCTAAACTGAGTGTAAAGGTTTTTGTCAATGGGGAGGCCACAGTTACACACTCTCATGTACAATCAGACAAGCAGGCAGAGTTTCAGATAAAATTATGGTGTAAGAAACAGAATCTTAATTATGTTTTTAAAATGCTGATGCTGATTTTTTAATGCTGCTACTCTGAGCATCTCCCCATCCTAAAGACTGCTGTGCCTGAAAACTCAGAGTGGTGACTCCAAGGGAAGGATTTTCCTCTTCCTCAGTTTCTCACCATGGAAAATGTCTGCAGATGAACACAAAGAGCAAGACAACAGCTTGCAAAAAATGCAAAATCAAGCTTACCTGTGGCCTACCTCTGCAGCAATCTTGTTTACCCATCAACACCTCAGGAACAATCTCTACTTCATTCACATTCCTCACTAGCAGTCTTTATTATATGGTGCACCACATCCTCACATTAATTAGCACCTCACTGGCAGGCTAAGTATCATTTTTCAAAAGGACTGCAATTAACAAAATAAACCAAATACCTTTTTAGTTTGAGCAGCACTGCTTCTCTACCTTTCTTCAAAGTGATGGGGTCAAATTGTTGTTTTCCTCTGTAAACCAGCAATGGAAATATTTCCAGATGTGGGACAGTTTTCACTTGCCTAACACCTTTTGCCTGAATATTTTAAAGGGAAGGGTGGGGAAGGATATTGATTTTCTTTGATTTTTCTTCAGTTTGTCTGGGAAGTTAGAGGCAAGGAGGTGATAAGTAACTTAGGTTACAGAATGACTCATGAGTAGAGTCTGATTTTGTGGGCTCTCAGATTACTTTCTCACCAGATGATCCGCAGCAACTCAAAATTTGGTAATGTGTCTTTCTTGAAAAAAAAAAAAAAATTATATTTGTGTTGGGGAACATCCTGGTTTATTCCTAGTATTGATAGAATAAATTGCCAGCCTGTCCCGTTCATCCAACCTTTGAGACTGATGCCAACGGCAGTCTGAATGCAGAGCTTGGGAATGAGTCTCACACAGCCATCAGCTTGAAAGCTGTCTACAAACTCACCAGTATGAAACTGTAATACCACAGCAATATTAGTCTGTGACAGCTGGGGAACCAGAGAGGTCTCAGTGGCAATAAACAGAACACGATCATTTGAAATGCGCTGTATTCCTTTGGATGCTTTGCAACACGATCTTCTCCCTGTGGAGAAAACCCTTAGTGCATGGGGCTTAAAGATTTCTTTCCCTATTTTTAAAACAAATGCTGTGGAAACAAATTTTCTTGACTTGAAGTTTTGTATATAAAACCAGCTTAGAGTTGTCATTAAAATACCGTGGCTAAAAAGTGCCAACAAAACATAAAAATATTGACTGTCAGTGGTAATCCAGCTCCCTCAGGGGCAGCCAGAGATCCCTATGGTGCCATGGCCTCCAGGCACGATTTTCTGGCTGGATTGGCCCTTCTATGGATAAAAATGTCTTTCCCTCGCCAGAAGGAGCCAGGAGTGTCTGAGGCAGCTCGACGAAGCCCTAGGACTTTCTGGTGCTTTTTGGATTTCCTGGTGGGTCATTCAGAGTGGGAGAGAAGGTAAGCTTGGAAAAACGCAGTATTGCCTCTGGAATGCAAATTTCGCTTTTGGGCGAAACAGTTAATCTAAAAAAAAAAAAAAAAGGAAAAAAATAGGGCCAGATCCTTCATTGTGTGGCAGTTAAAAAAGCAATTCAATAATTTGTCCTCACAAGCCTGTTAAAGGTCTTAAAAGAGACTTCAAAAATCACCCTAAATAACCTCAGAAGAGAAAAGCTGATTTTCTAGGTTCAGTTCAGCCCTGTTTTGTGTGAAAGCCACAAGGCATGCTGTACTGCAGAACCCACCCCGTGGTGGCCTCTCAACACCAGTAATATTTGTGCTTTGTAATGAACTTTTAAGGCCACTATGTGGAAGAGAGTGCCATTGGCAAGTGCAATTCCCTCCTCATTAAATATTCCCATGCTATGACAAACCGTGAGTCCCAGTGTTTTTTTAACACCTGGGAAAAAGAATGATGCCACACTGCTGTTGAAGATGATGCTGGTCCTTCGGGCAGGCCTTGATCTGCCCACCTGAAACAGTCCAGACTTTTTGGGACAGAGATTGTATGGCACAGCTGGGATTTAATAAACCCTCTCACACAAATCTCTCTGCTACACTTCTAGATCAAAAAAAAAAAAAATAATGGATCTGGGAAAACCCTCACAGAAGGACTAAGAGCTATACTGGAGGTATCTCTCCTGCGGGCATTATTCCTCTGAACAGACCAGAGTTTAGGGCAGGTCAAAAGAAAACTGCTGATCTGGAAATAATGGTGCAAGTCAGGAAGATGCCACCATCGTGCAGGGCCTGCCAGCTGTGTACCCCCTCCAGGCAGCACCACACAAGGAAACACAAACACAGATCAGCTGCAAAATTATTATTAAAGTTGCCATGAATAATAATAAATAACAATAACAACAACAACAATAATAATACTGGTTGTTGTTGTTGCTATTACTGCTACTATTATTACTATGCTCAGGTCATTAAAGACTGCAGTTCAGTGTCAGAGAGGTGAAGCTGCCTCAAACCTCTCACCGCTGCCCTGTTTTCCAAACAGTCACATAACCTCTGATAATGCATTTTAACACTGTTTGCCATTATGTATGTCCAAAATAAGTCAAGTTTGCCAAAAATGACACCATCTTACATGCCATGATTAGATGTTGGACAGCCCAATGGAGATCACCTCAGCTTAGCTCCAGTGCGTGTTCCCTTTGAAATAGAAATTCTACATAGAAATGAGAAAAACCCTCCCTTTATTTTGTTTCATTATATCACTGAGGCTTTGACACACCCCCTAAAACTCTCTCAGAGAATTATGTGCTGTACTCTGGGGGTCATGACGTTGCAAGCATCGTGTATTGGAATGGTGGAACAAACTTTCCAACAGGCTGAATTTTTCTACTGGCTATAAATATTCCCTATCAGTCCCACTAGTGCCTCAGCAACCCTCTTTAGAGCCTTCCAGCTATATGGCAGATATGCCCACCAGGTATAATTCTAACTTTATCAGGATGGCTATAAAAACAAAAATTTTGGCTAATAAAATCACTTACAGTGATTATAGGTACTCAAGCTTGGGGTATTCCCTGCTTTTCTACACGTCTTCAACTTGCAAAGAAAAAACAAGCTGTAACCACCTTGAGAAGATTCCTCCAGGCTGAACACAAGGGTACACCATAAGGGCAATCATGGCCACACTGAAAGATCTGTATTTCCCTAGGAAATGTCCTGCACCACTGCTCGCCTTTCGAATATATTTGAAAATACCTGCCATGGAATATTGTGTCCCTGTTTGCTTTTCACACTGACAGTGGCCAGAGCTCAAGTTACAAGTGTATCAAGTTGCCTCTGAGAACACCAAAGAATAAAACTGTGATGCTTCCAAGTGAAGCTGGACTTTCCAGCAAACCTTGTACAATTCCTCGCCTGCGATATTTCCGCAGCTTGGTATTCTCCCCTCCACAAAACTGTTAGATTCCCTCAATGGATGATGGAGAGCAAAGATGTGCATATATTCAGGTAGGATATATCTTTTTTTTGGCGGCAAACCAGGCTAAAGCTGTTCCCAGCAACTTCTGGTTTCTTACTTTTGTTTGCTTTCAAAGCAACCTAAGGCACTTCAGCCTTAAGAAGAAAAAAACCTCCATGCTTGTTTTTGCAATTGATGGATATCTAACTTACTGTTACATTGGGAAAGATACCAATACCCTTGTATTGAAATAACTTGTTGAACCTCAATATTAAGGAAACCCAGTAATTCCTGTCAAACCTAAAATGTTAATAAGGACACAATTATATATAGTTCTGGTCTACACCATTTCAAGATGTAGAGGACAAGTCTTAACACTCCATGCACTGCAGCCATCTCACTAAATCCAACGTTTCTCTGAAACACCTAATTTAATTTAAATGCAGGGAGTCACACCAGAGCCAGCAGATGAAACAAGAATGTAAAGGGAGGTCCTAAACCAGTTATATATTTCTTAACTGTAGTTTCTTTGATTACAACTTAGATTCTCCCACCCTAGTTTTTTTCCCCCTTTAAGTGGCTGAGAGAGCTTTACTCATGGTCATTGTTTCCTTTACACCACTGATTAGTCAGACAGCTCACCCGGTTGTGTGGGGTTCTCATGTGAGTGTGAGAAAGCAGCACGAAGAAACCAAGGAAAATATGAATGCAAAACCACAAAGGAAATCCAAGGCCAGGTGCAGGCTCTGAAACTGGATGTATCTTGGTCCCAAGCTGTCTTAGCATCAGTTTGTGGTTAATATTGTCACCGTTGGGGTTAGCAGGTTTGTTAGGCTCTGAGCATTACTTTTTTTTTAAGGTACATCCTAAGAGATTCAAGTTCCACCTATCAAAGATATTAAGAAGAAAACATCTCACTGTGAAATTCCATCAGGAACCAGAGTGCTGCTTTATTAATAAATGGAATATATATATATATAAATTAAATGAGATCTCAGGTTCTTTAAGCAGAATCATGGGAATGGGATTATTCACTGTAGTTATTGTTACTCTCTCTGTGTCTTCATTAAGCTGCAGAAAAAACAGATAATTTTCAGGTTTTACCTATTCATAATTTTCAGGTTTTACCCATTCCTCCTCCCTTTCTGTGATGCTTTTCTTCATCAGAGCTCGCTGCCCACCCCTCTCCTCTGGCTGACCTTCCTTGGAGGGTACACTCTATTTCCTCCTACCAGCCCTTTTCTCTCCCATCCCATCCCACCTGAAGATGTCCAGCCCAAAGCCACCACGATGAGGACCACACCAGCTGCGTTTCCCTCCCTGGGAGCCCAGCTCTGGGACAGGCTTCAGTGCCCTGTTTGAACTCATGGGGGGAATCCGTGCCCAGCCACCCAGAGCAGCTGCCAGAGCAACCCACAGCCCTTCCATGCTCCCTCCCTCCCTTTTTGCTCCAGCTGCTGGAGCCGTTATTCCTCCTTTCTTCCTTCCTCCCCAGACATTCAGGGCCACAGCTGTTTGATCAGGTCACAGTCCCATTCTCTCAGAGCCACTGACAAACAGCATGAAAAACCACTGGTGGAGAGATCAGATTTTCCTTCTCATTCCTTTTCCCTGTTCATCTGAGGGCACAGTGGCCATCGCAGCTGAATGGTGGCTGCTTTGTGGCTGGCAAGGCACACACAGCTAAAATCCATATATTCTCATTTTCCATTTATTTGCCCTTCCCATCTACCCTAGCAGAAGGAAGAGCAGGTGAGCAGTGCCACAGAGTGCTGGTCGCACTACTGCTCCTTCAATCATGTTGTGAATTATAAAAGCAGATCATTTTGATTGAGTGTGAGGTACCAGAAAACTTTTGGATAGCCACTGCTGTATGATCTCATGCAGACAAACCACCTGTTAGTGGGCTGCAGCAGTCATAAATTGGTCCTGGGAATGCTTGGATAAAGAACCGTCTTCTCTGTTGTCCCAGGAGAGCTGATCTATCTGTATAAAATATCTATTTACGCTGCAGAAGTTGCCATTAAAATATTAGCTTAGTGATATTTTCCATGAGGAATTCCTGGGCTTTCCATGCTCCCGTGTGCGTGCAGACGTATGTACCTACATGTGCACACACCACAGTGTGTTGGAAGAAATGTGAGCATACTGAAATATAAATGCAACTGTTCAGGTTCAGTGGAGATCAAAAAAGGTAGGAAATGATAGAATGAATTATTATTAAAAAAAATAATTGAAATTTATCTTCTGGAGTTTTGTCTTTGCTAGACCTTTAACAAAGTTGTTAACAGATTCTATAGAGGATCAATGTTTTTATTTTTTGTAGTGCAAAATTGGACTTTGCCATAGACCTTTCTGCTTTAATTTTAATTCTGTATTGATAATTTCAGAAAATAAATATTGATGCTTTAAACCTTTTCCCCCTCTTCCTTTCTCCCTTTTTCTCCCTTTTTTTGCAATCACCTGTAACAGGAAATCTAGTAGGTTTGTATCATCTCTTTCCTTTTCCCATTTTCTCTTTATTAAGGTTTTGAAAAGCCATAGAATGGTGAGAAATGGGATTTTTCAGAAGCAGAAAGCTGCAGAATGACCAAGGCAAAAGCAGAACCTCATTCTGCCCAGCATTTTTCAATTCAGAGCAATAAGGAGCAAGGAGAATTGAAGACACATAGTAATGACAATGCTGCTGCTGCTACAGTAATTCCCCTTTGAATATTGCCAAAACAAAACAATGCAGTGTTGGAGTGTTTCTCAGAAACACCTTCCTCTTCTTTTGTCAGAAGGGGCTGGAACCAGATGATCTTTTATGAACTTTAAGGTCCCTTCCATCCCAAGCCATTCAATGAAGAATTACAATCCGGCTTTTACAAAACAAGTGTGTTTCATTGGAACTGTTTACCAGTCTCGATGATAACACCTTTCAGTGCCTTTATGAAAATGGAGGTTGAGAGCCACACTGAGCAGAAATGGGAAACCAGAGCACCACTCAGCCAACAGAAGGCTCTGGTGCTCTTGGAGCATATCTGTGCCAGGGATAAAATACACCTGGACACTTTTCACACCAAATCTGTGCCAGCTGTGCAGACAACTTGGTGTCTTTTCCAAGGTGGCAAAATTGGGAAAGTGTGTGTATATGTGTGACATACAGTGGGAGGAAGGGAGCTAGAGGAACAATGGGCTTTCCGGATGGCTGAAACATCTCCATTTTAGTGTCCAAAATCAGGAGCCTTTTATTGCACTTCACCGCAAATCTAGCAGAAAACCTCTTCCTCAGACATGGGTCTCGTGCCAGTTTTGAGATAGATATTCCATTTTGTGTTGATTTTGGATTTGGAGCCAATATCGACCTGATCATGGAAACTGAGTTGCAGCTTTAAATTTGGAGAGGCAACTGGTTCTCCTGAATGCTTTTAAAACACTTTCAGCCCTTTGGATGAAAAACGCTCACGTTTGTTTTACCGTTAGTCACTTGGAGTAAGACCACTGGAGGTCTGAGGGACCAGCTAAATCCTACCAGATACATAGCTTCTTCTGACCATCCTTTGCATTATAAGTACCTAAAGAAAGGGTATTTACAGAAATGAGTCATGTGCCAAGTGGCATTTTCTTTCATTCCAAAGATGAGAGGTTTACGTACATAAAACACACAGCTCCACGTGCAATACTCTCCCCAGTGCATTTACAGGCAAAATAACAAGCTGAATGCCAAGACTACAAGTTGTCCAACAGCAAATCCAGCTGTCATTATTGCAGGTATCCATCCTCCAGTGGAAAGAGTCTCCATCAACAGCAGACAGCTGTGGCTTTTAATATAATTCAGTGGCAGATAATACAAAGCAGCACTTTCACAGCCGGAGTATGGATGAAAAATGACACAGCCCAGGAACATGACAAGTAACAGGCCTGCAGGGTGAAGTTCTGACTGGCTTTAACTGGAAAGCTTGTTTTCTCTCGAGCACACATGTTTGCCAACTTCAAATGGCACTTACTATTTTTGGTAAAGTTGTTGCAAGCCCTCACACATGCTTCATCCAAGCACCGGTTCAATACTATATGATAATCATTTGGTATTAAATGCTGCTAGCGGAGCCAGAAGGTTTCCTTCATGCATCCTCCTACCACTGCCAAGGCAATCAAATTAATTCTGTTAACAGCCTGCCAAGTCCACTAGCCCACTAAACTGCCCTGTGTTAAAAACGAAATCGAGACATTGATATCAAATCGTGCCGTTTCCCCGCGGAGTGTGACGGCTGGAGCCCTGCCAGCGGGAATGACTGCTATCATCAGACGATGCCATGCGATGGCTCTAATGAGCTGACATTTCCTGTTGCTAAATTGCCACGTCTGAAAGCCAAACCAAACAGTGCTCAACCTCTGCAGAAACCAGACGATGGTTTCTGACTTTTCCTTCTGCCTTCTGTTTCCACGCTTTCGGCGTTTCTCCATCCAAAGCTGCCTAGATAAAGAGAAATGAAGTAAAAAACTGCTCCTGTACCATATGGAATATATCAGACTGCTCTGCAAAAACCAAGCTGTCTCATGTTGCTTCCCCAGACAGCATGGACCGTTCTGCAGGCTGAGCCATTCCCGTGTTAATTGGAATGGGGGGCTCTTGTGAGTGAGCACTGCAGGTACAGGCTGCCCACACTGGCCTGGCCATATTGTTTTTCTGACTCTTTTCACTCTCTTCTTCTTTTTTCACCCTCTTCTGGCTGCTTATTCTGGCAACAACAGCTGTGGCAGGTGGAGGAGTTCACTTACCTTTTCTAGGATCTCCAGGGAATCAGTGCAGAGCATTGAAGGTGCTGTCACTGTTACATCTCCTGAGTCTCTCATAATCACCATTTAGCACACTGAAATCTTAATGCTTCTCTTCAGAATAAGTTTTCATCTAAAGCTTTTCACCTAAAGGAATACTCTTTATGGGGGTCAAATCACCAGTGTGTGTTGAAACCACTGTAGCCTAGCAGTGCTCACTGACATAGACACTGCTTCTGAAGCAAAATAGGTACACCCAAGGAATATTAATAGAAAGAAATATTACAGGCTCAACCTAAAAAACCAAGCAGTAGTCCTCTGGGATTCTTAACACATGCTCCTCAGCAAATGAGCTATAAGATAAGTCTAGTTGAACAAGCAAAAAAGAGGTGTTTTTCCAGAAAGTGGATGGAAATTATGAAAAATGGCAGGTAGATTTTTTTTCATCCACCAAGAGAAGACCAATAAGTTCAAGGCAGCATCAGATTTTTTTCTCATTATTTTCTAGGCTAGGGGATTTTATCTACCTGCACCAACCTACTGTCTTAAGACTGTGAACTAAATAGGGGTCTGTTTAGCTAGCAACATAGTTTTCTTCATAGCCTTTGCTTTTGTCCTCCAAATTGCACATGAATTTCATAGACCTCAAGCTGTACTTGCAACCTTTTCCCTAATTCACGGCACTGGTAATCTTGGCTGTCCTCCATCAACTTAATAGTTAAGTCTCAAAAGTCTCTTATGGATTTTATAGACTTGGGGGAAGTTCATTTTGCTCGTGTGCAGGCTCTTATCTGTTCAGTTTGGTTTGCTCTCTTCTGTAGCGACACATTTAATGTCTGTGGCATTAATAAATAACTAAAAATTATTCCACCTATTTCTTTGTATTAGGTTGAAGTCAAGGAATGAAAATGATCTACCACGGACAAGTGTTTCCTCTGGTAGCAATGTGGTAAAAAAGCAGCAGCACTGGTAAGAACTGAGTGTGTCTTTACAATTCCAATTTTCTCTGCCGTGGGTTGAAGTAAGCTATAGAATCATAGAATCATTAAAGTTGGAAAAGACCTTCCAAGATCATCAAGTCCAACCTTTAATGGAGAAGTCAGTGCATTGTGGTTCAATATAATCACTACATATGCCACATATTCCTTAGAATTTTGAAAGCGTCTACTTCATCTCTTCCCAAAATAATATAGGAAATATAGGATTTCCTAGGAAACCTAAAGCATAAGGGAAATTAATGAATAAAATAGGTACTGACATGGATAAAAATAATTTTCCTCTCAAAGCACAGAGAAAAGCTACTGATGGCATATATTGCTCTCCTCCCCACCCCAACCACTTCCCTTGGCTGGGGGTTTCCATGACCAAGACAGCCATCTGAGTTACAAGTCTGCATGGTTACACAGGACCAAACCAGCCTTCTGCCTTTATTTTAAATTAATTTTTTAAATTCTGAAATTACTAAGTAGAAAAAGGCTGATGCTTATCCCAGGCACTGATCTATTTTGTGTAACCTGGACACAGGACTACTGTCTGCAAAATAGATGTCATGAGCTTTGTAGCTTAAATAGAACTATATATATTGCTCAGGTGATCGAAAGGTCAGTAATATTCATATTCAACCATTATTTCTCAGGCTTTTCTTTAAAATCTTTTTGTAGCAAAGAAAAAGAAAAGGCAGTATAAATATAATAGCATGAATATTAAATTCATAAGCCTGAGATACATAAACAAGGAAGTAAATCCTGCAAACTCTCCTTGCCCCATACCAAGAAAAAACCTAACGCCATTTGGGAGCAATGTGGGGTTTTCAATACACTGCAGCTTCTTCTGGAGTTCTTAAAGTGCACAGATATGAGTGATTTCCAATTTAAAGATCTTCTTAGTTGTGTGTATGTGTTTCATTTTCTATATACTTAGTAGGTCATAAAATCTTATCATATCAGTCTAGAAAGAAAATATCACATCCCTATCACCGCAAAAGCTCAAGGTTTTGTTCTGAGAGGCCAGTCTTAGAAATTTTCTACCTTTGAAGAGACTGTGCTCTTTAATTTCTAACACTTGACATAGGCACTGCTAGACGGCACAACAATTGGGTTTTGATGTGTTAAGTGGCAAAAGACATTCAGCAATTAGCCTCAGTGTAGAAATGAGTTTTGGTTTAAGGACAATATCACTTGAAATCTAAAAGGCAATGTTTAAAATATAGGAGGAATTGCTATGTTTACAAGGGTATGTTTTTCAGCAAGAGTGCCATGATATATGTTACTTTCTGTTGACACTCTCTTTTCTTCTACATTTGGGTTCATAATGAATTGCGTGTAATTACAAGAGGTGATCTTTCAAAGTAGTGTTTTCCAGAGAACTCCAAGAGAAGAAAATGGGATCTTTGTGCTAAATAAATGCCCACAAGACCTGTTCTACTCTCTTTTGACCAAGAGAAAAATGATGGAAATAAAAATTCAAGTGATTTTCCATTTCTATTTGCATAATGTTTGCTTTAGGTTAAAGGCATATGCAGGCCTGTTGCTGGAAGGCTGAGCACATTGGAAAGAACAAGAAAAGGAAGGTCACATCCTGACATGATGATGTACATTAATTGATTAAGAGAATATTATGTCATTTCTGAATAGGCTTAGTGTCAAACTCCTGCTTCCCTCCAACTCTGGCAGCATTAACAGCATGCTGTTGATACTATAATTTGAGGTCTCACTACCTTTGACAGCTCTGGAAGGGTATTTTGGAAGGATTTAGTGGTTTTGAATAGCTTATTTGACTAACCCCTGAAGAAACACTTTCCTTCAACACAAGCACGAGTGGTTATTTTCTATACTTAGTAAGGCCAAGGTAAAGAAAACCCGATTGCATATTTTTAAATATTTTATCTTTACACGAGCCTGGGTTGTGCAAAGCACAGTCATAGGCACACTTTCACAGAGAAGGTAATAATATCGGAAAAAATCTCAAGGACTGTCTAACTCCCATGCCAAAACTTTCAAGCAGGAATATAAAATCAGAAAAAAGTAGTCTCAACAGAAGGGTTATTAAGGATAGGAACCTCCCCACCTGATGAGAAGCTGCATCTTCTGCTCATCCTCAGGGATAGAGGAAGCAACAGGTCAACAGGTTCTCTGCATTTCCTACCAGAGTATAGTATTAAACACCCAATTTTTGTTTAAAGTGTATGTGGACCATCTATGCTAAAACTGGTCCTGCAGCACACATATGCAGAATGTGTCTATTTATCCTGTAGATTTCCTAACATGGAGTGAGAAAAAATGGAGAGAGGAGTGAAAGAACTCAGACTTTTCCCAATACTCTTGTTAAGTTCTCAGCTGCCCTTATTCTATGGGCACTCCTCACTTCCAGGATTTTCTGTAGCCTTGGATAAATATCCTCACTCATTTTTTTGAAAACAAAAGATAAGAATGGTGGTAACACATACGATGAAAAGCAATCAAATCAAATGCCATCCATATAAACCTGAGAAAAATCTGAAAAGTAAACGTCTCCATCAGAGAATTGTTACAACACATCGCTGTTATAATTATTATAATATTATACTATTTTCCTTAGCAACAGCCTAGGGTTTTTTTAAACTCTATACATTTTGAAGAGGTTGACACTGCAATGATTCAGTGGATTATATAGTTGGATTCTTCTTAAACTACAAATTTAATCCCATTTCATTTCCTAGATGACCCGTGATTAAGCTTGTCCAGCATCTCTGATATCACACAACAGTTACCCTGATACAAGAGCTGAATTGACTGAGAAAAATAACTGGACACGACCAAGATAACAATCATAATAATTCATCCTTCCATTTCGGTTTGAAAAGGAGGTAACTATTCCTGACGTGAATAGACCAGAAAAAAGTGACTTTCCCAAGATCATCCAACAGTATATGGACTGGGGTCCAAATTGCCAGGATCCTACCCAGTACTGTCTCCCCATTAGGTCACAGAGGAGATCTTCAGCTTTCAGTGACAATTCCCATTGCAGTGATCTTTGGGATTTCCTAACAGCAACCAACCTGAGTCAGTGTTGAAAATAAAGGAATAATTTGCTCCAGAAGGTTCTGAAAGCAAGTGCAGAAAAAATTTGGCTGTAGTGCCAGTAATGTCGTATCCTACTGTCCCGATTTCCCATCTGGAATGACAGTAAAGGGAGCTGAGAAGTTACCATGGTGGCTGCAATAAGAACCGACTGCTTTTCCCTGTCTGGAAGCCATCTGATCTGTTTTGCATTCAAAGCCTTCGCTGGAAGGAGTTACGGCTCTGTGAATATTATTGTGTTCTTAGTCATACATTTATTAGATATGAAATATTTTCACTGAGCACTTCTTAGAACCATTACAGAGCAATTTAACACTTTGATATGCTTTAGCCAGTCTTATTCTTCGTCTTCGTGACCCTGACTATCCCTTTCCCTCTCCCAAAGAAAAGAAGATGATGATTTAATCTAGGAGACATGCTGAGGGCACCAACAGATGTGGTTTTGCTGCTCCACACTCTGACTCAGGGTCTTTTCCAAATCCCCAGATGAAGTCAATGCAACTGTTTCATTGCCTCAGAAGGGGTTTGGATGAGGCTTTTTTCATGATACTGGGAAAGGACTTTGCCCCCTCTGCTGAACACACACTCTTATGAAATAGGGATGGCACTGGGAACCCGTGTTTGAACTGCTTGCCTGGGAGCTGCCATAGGACAAACCACATGTTATGATGATGGAGAAGGAAACAGTTAATGGTCCAGCCACTATTAATATAGGCTAAAAACAAGTAACTTTTGTTTATATTTCATTGTTGTTTAAAGTACTCAGAACTAAAAAAGGAAAAATCTGATGAATATGCTGTGTTTACATTGACTTAGTTCCCATTCACATTTTCCTAACACGAAGAAATAACTCCTCAGCTCAGAAACATGGGAGAAAGCTTCAGACGTCAGAGGGAAAGTTTCTTTTGTGTGAGCGCTCTGTTTTGCAATTTTCAAGCCCCAAGCATGATAGAGGAGTCATTTCTCAGGCCCCATTATGGCTGCTCCAAGGATGCCTGGCACTGGGGGGATTGTGTGCGGAGCTGGACATGTTTGCAAGACCCTTTGGAGGCTGCTCATGGTCCCAGAGAGGGGACAAAGCCATGCTGACCCCACGGGGAGGCTGGTGGTAGCCAAGACGAGGAGGTTGGTGTCTGGCTGCCCAGCTCGGAGGTGCTGTGCTTTGCTTTGCTGCTGGGGGATTCCTGGTCCCTCCCCACCCCTCCGCGTGTCCCTGCCTGCTCGCCGAGTCCTCCGGCTCCATTGATTTATTTATTTCTTCACGCAGAGCTCTCCGAGATCAACCCCGAGCCACGGGCAGGCTCCGGGACAGGCAGCCGAGGAGGAGAGCAGCGAGCTCTTAAAAGTGAGGCTCTCCAGCCGTCGCAGGAGGCAGCCGTGCCAAAACAGGGAATGATTGCCTAGCCCTGCTTTTGCAAGGTTTTACAGCTCCGTTCACACTTCCATCTGTCTCCCTCCCCCCTTCCCTGTTTCCCCCCCTCTCTTCCCCTCTCTCTTTTTCTGTCGGATGCTTCAAGGAAAAGAAAATTTATGGAAGTGGTTCCAAGAGCTGTTTTCTCTGCCTTCGTGCTAGTCAGTGCATGCTCCTGGCTGGCTCAGCCCTCCCTTCTCTCTGCCCGGCTCCAAAACTCCTTCACCTCACACAAAAGATAGATCATGTTACCCTTCATTAGCTGCCTTCTGAGCCCCGGCCCCCAGAGTTGGTGAGTGCATCCTTAAAAGTGCCAGGTACGTGCAGCTCCCTGCCCCCTGCACCTCCTCTGAGGATAAAATTCCCTTTCCAGGTTCCCACCCTGAGAAAAATGTGAATTTCAAGTTTTTTCCAAGACAAAAAAAGTAAGTGATGTTACCTTTCTGTGAAGGGATGAGTGGTAGGAAACACAGGTTGTCTTCCTTTCTGTTTTAATCAGCAAATTGCTTAATAAATGTAAGGTAATAAATCAGAACAGTGGCACATGCTTGGTTTTGAGGATAGGCTGCCTGAGTGGCACCATGCTTGTCCTACATTCCCAGAGCCAGTTTCAGGCGTGGTCCAACAGGGAAAGCAGGATCCCCACTCCCTCCCATCTCTTTTGCCTCGTTTTGCCAGAAAAGCAGCTCAAATGTCATGGACAGCAAAATTAATTTTGCCGGGACTTTTGAACTTGCAGTGGTCACCCAAGCCCAAGCAGCAGCTGCAAAAGGCAGTTCTCCTGCCCTCCACCTCCTGTCCCACTCCTTGTTCGTTTGCGTCTTTGCCTCCCTCGTTTTCTCCCTGTATCTCACTCCAGGGCTTTCTGACCTCAGTGTTGCTCTGTCAGTGCTAAGACTGCAAAGAGAAAAACTTGAAAACCCTGATTCAGACTCTAATCTTGGTTCCGTGCTCCTCTTCTAAACCCTGATGGCCATTTTTGTCTAGAGCTGTATCCTGATCTCAACAGCAATTTTAAGAATTCAGAGTTGTTCACTGCCTCCTTTCCACTGGCTCAAACACAGATCAAACCTGGATTTCAGGGTCTGAATTTTCTCGTACATATTTCTGTGTTCAGACTAGGATCTTGAATGACAGGAGTTGGTGACAGCGATTTTCTGAGGATGAACTGATAGCTTAAAAATGGAGTGACAGCTCTGATGGGCCCTGAATCTGGGGACATTTGTAGTGTCCTTTCCAGGACTGACAGGCTGAGAGATACAGCACTAGTATAAAAACAAGCCTGTTTTTAAAGGTTTGTGTCTTGGCCTTCCCTCCTTGGTGATGTCTCACCTACGATACAGCCAGTGACTCATCCTTCAATTATTGTTGTTGTCATTCTGGTCCAAATTGCTCGGAGGAAGGGAAATACTGACAGAGACACTTTGGGAGATTAAAATACCCGTGTCTGCGATGCTTTATAACAGTTTTGCTATAAGGAACCCGCTTTCTCCATGATTACTTTGTTATGAATTCACTTGTGTAACATATTCTTGGAACAGCACCATTTGTTTCTGGAACAAGGAATCAGTGACAGGAGATTCATTATAGATGGGGAATATTTTCTTTAGAGAAAAGCTGTCAGGTCAAGTCAGGCTTTTATATTGCTGTTTGTAAAACAAGGTGTTTACATACCTGTAAACCTGCCATGTATTTTTTTTCCTTCTGACGAAAGTCACCTTTGGAAATGTAGGTGGAAATGGTTCTTTGGCACTGAAAGCCGAGCGAGAGCAGGAAAGGCCAAGCTGTCACACTTCCTTGCCCTTTCCTCCCCTTACAAGGTGCCAGCCCCCCCCCCCCCCCCCCCCCCGGGAATGTGCCCAGGGTGCTGATCACCCCAAATCCCAGGAATGTGCAATGTGCACCCTTCACTGTCCAAAGCACCCTGGCTCTGCCCCTGCTGCAACATCACCTGAAGAGAGGGTGCAGCCTGGTGCCTGCAGCCTCCCTCCTGCCAATCCCTACATCTGTCCCCAGGACCATGGGAGAAACCACTCTTTGTCACGAGGTTAATAATTAAGATACTCCAGCTGATAAATGGAAGTGCTAAGAACTCGGTGTGCTGCATATCCCTCCTCTGCAGGCAGCTACTCAACTCTTTTATCTAGATTATCATCTCTGAAGGAAAGTATAATTTGGCAATCATGGTCAAAGTGTTTAGACAATTCAGTCAATGGAAAACCCTGAGGCAAAAAGACAACTAAAACAAAAACGTGAAGACAGAGGGATGTAAGAGGAGAGCAAATCCCACTCGATTTTGCCTTTAGACAAAATCTCTCTTGCCCATGGTGAACACACAAGGCCTCCCAAAGACGGAGGAAAGCAGGCTTACTAGATAACAACAGAAATTAATCTAGAAATTAGATGCTCAAATCAGAAAGAGGAAAGCTGCAAACCAGGCAGGATCTCTGCACTTCTGCTTTCCTTACTCCATGGCTGGTGGAGTTGTCATTGGATGTTTTAATTCTGGAGTGAACACTTCTGTCCCCTAATTTACCCTGTCATTTACCCACCCCCAGGGAAACAAAATTTGTGTTCAGATAAACACAGACTAACTCCCAAGCCTACAAAGACTATTTAATTAAGAGTTTCCAAGTGGAAACCACACATTATTTCCTCAAATTAAGGGACCCTCCATTCTGCTCTAGGGGCAAACAGAAATCAGGAGGGAAGGGGCCGGGCCATATCCTGAACTCCCATTCCCTCAAGAGCATCAACTATCAGACTGTGCAAACACAGACATGTGCCTCTGATGGGAAAAATCAAACCAGAGGGCTGGAAATGCAGGCAGAGGGCTGGAAATGCCTGTCTCCTCCACGGCCAAAAACCTGGAGTGTGGCCAGGCTCCACTGATCTGACTGCTGAGGAGAGGAAGGAGCTGTAAGCCAGCAATTAGTAATTCTGCTACTAACAGGAAAGATTGCTGGGAAGCATAAATAGGATTGCTGTTTATATGAGAGTTAGTGTAGGAAGTGGTGTTGCTGGTGGCCGGGGGTTTTTGGGAAAGCTGCCTTACCCAGGGAAGGATGCGGTTTGTCAGAATCACAGCCCCTGGGTGAGGAAGAGCTTCATGCACAGAGGTTTGGGACTGGTTTTACGGATTTACATCACTTATATTATCACTTCCAGTCCAAATGTGCATTATTAAACTCCATAGCAGAAGAGGTAACACATAATCCTTTGGTACACCCCGAGTTTTATTCTTACATTGTGGTGCACAGGGGAAAAATCTTGGACTTTCTGAACGATTGGTTTTTATTTTTCTCAGGAACACAGCTCACCCACAGAGATCCCTGCAGTTTTTGAAGGGATAGGTGCTTTTCCAAGCAGCGTGAAAAATAAAATCACGAATGATGCACAACTTAGTCATAATAAGCACAGAATTAAGAAACAAGGAAGACAGTATAAGCTTTAGGAAGGAAACCAGTTTGTTTGTGCAAATGGTAAAGCAAGGAAATATACCTCTAGAAGAATTTCAGTATTACTTAATTATCCAGAGGTCTGAGATGAAGAGAAAAAAAGGCCTAGAAAATGACCGGACTTCTAGTTTTCACCAACTTCATTCTCTGTTGTTGTCAGTCACCTTCTGCTTCTCTTTTAGTGGAGCAGTTTCTCTGAAAATCAAAGGACTGTGCTGTTAGTGCAGAAAGGTGTGGGCACAGTGACCCCTTTTTAGGAGGTGGACAGAAGCCAGGGGTAACTGGAAACAAAACAGTGGATAAGCATTTTGGCATGTGTAAGAAAATAAACTCTAAAATGCAGAAAGTAAAAATGGGGAATTCTCCCTAAATTTCCTATTTATTTATCTATCTATCCATCCATTTATCCCCAGGAAAGAGAATGCATTTCACATGGGGCAAGATGGAAAATGAGTAATCAGAGCAAAATTAAAATTTTCCCCAAGTTCTTAGAAATGAGGGATGTTCATTTATTAATACTACTAAAAATGAATGACATTAGGCTGGAGGAAGGTGACAAAAGCATTCCTCTTGGAACATCACATCCTGGATTTCATTGCACATGTACATTTGAATTCAGTCTCTTTAATATGTCAGCCATGTGCCCACTGGAACTCACAACTCTGTGTTGTTTGGCCAGTCCATCTAACCACTGAATTAAAGGGTAATACAGACGTGCTGTGGGATGCAGGAATTATTGGTGATGACATGTATCACACTGGGAGCAATGGGGCAGAGTGACAACATAACACGAGGAGAAAATTATCTCTGACATGCCCTTTACTTTCTTTAATGGCATATAATTTCTGGTCCAAATTAAGTGAGGACCTCCAGTGCTATTTGACAGTACCTGGAGGAGACAACCTTAAAAATTTGCCAGTTTTGCCTTAGAAAAATAGATAGAGTTTCTTCAGTGCTCCTTGCACTTCCTCCTACTTAGTTTAGAGAGTGCTCCCAATCTCAGGCAGTGATATTTAGCTCTCTAGCAACTGGCAGGTTTTAAAGGATCATTGTATGTTTTCATGCTCAAGTGATAAATCTGGAGGTGAGTTCCTGGCACGGCCAATGGGAATGTGGATGTGTGCTGCAGAAGACAGGTTTACAGCATTAAAACCTGGGAGAAGTAATTACGTGAGCCACTTTGGATGAAATCATAATTAAGCCTTATTGGGGTTTGAAAGTTTGGATTTACAGTATATTTCACTCACCATTTTTCATTTTCATGAACCTCTGGCAGTTTCTGCTTCCATCTGGGATGAGGAGAAAAGTAGCTAAAAGCACTATGAATTAAATAGTGGGAAACCCATATACATTCAGGAGGGCACGCTGGCAGTCTGGAGAGAAACCTTGTTCTTTAGGGACACAGAGCTCCATTATATTTCTCAGGTTGAAGAGAAGCTGTGTCATTTTGGGGGTTCATTCAAAGCAAAACCCTTTTCCATGAAAAGGAAAGAAAACATCGGAGGTTCAGTTGTGTTTTCCCTGAGGAACTCTTGCCTTGAGGCAGGGCACAGCAGAAAATACAAAATTCCCATCCTGGGCAAGAATCAGAGAAAAAAGGACCCTTTTCCCTTGAGAGGGAAGTCTGTTGCACTGGTCTGGACTAGTGACAACACATGCATTGTTATTATGCTTTCCAGTTTCTATTCACTGCAGGAGCAGCAAGTTGGGTGCAATAGGAAGGACACCACTGATAGCTTATAAAACTGTGAGCACTGAAAATGGTTAATTTGCTGTGTAAGGTTTTGCCGTATTACTCCTCAGATCGTTAGAACATGCTACTAGCAATCCCCAAAAACTGACATTTTAAAGGCCTTAGATTTCATTCCAAGTCTGAAAAGTGCCGCGAGAACTGAGACATGGACTTTTGCAAACACGTAGGAGTCCAGCAGAGAGACCACGTCAGACATATGTTCAGCACTTGTCCACGCACTGTGAAACATCTGAGCCTGTTTGTGTGCTCACCACAGCCATGAAAGGACTTCCCAGACTCCTGTGTCAGAGCTTTACACCTGAATCCTACCCAGACCTCAGAGCCCACAGGAAAACTGATTCTGCTCACTGTCACCTTCTTGCTTTTTCACAAGGCTGAGGAGGTAGAAACTCCAAGGTTGATCTCACAACAGTGTGACTATGCACTTGTTTGGAATTTTGGCCAATATGTTAATAAATAACATAAATATCAAAGAATGCAAAATATTGTACAGTGGCAACACCCATTACCTCCAGCACTGGCAAGGATTCTAATGTATAAACATCTATGTAATACAAAAATTCCATTAATTTAGATAATAAAGATTAATACACTAACCTAAATCCATACAGTCCTGAAGAGAGTTTGAATGTTTTTTCCATTAGACTCTGGGAAAAAAAAACCAAACAAATTCAAAAGCAATTTCTAGTTTCAAGTCACTTCAATAGAGATTTGATTTTTGGGTCACTTTAAGCATAGAAGTTGGATTGTAGCTGCCTTTGTGCCTCTTGTATAGAATTCATAAAATTAGCATATTATTATTATGTATAGAATTCATAAAATTAGCATGTTATTACCATCCAGAGGTTATTAAGACAGACTAAAAAGAGTAGACTTTCTGGGAAGAGAAACAATAAAAGTGGTGGAGATGGAGGATATAAGTAGCTCCAAGGATGGATACCAGAGACTCAGCCTTCAAAATAAGGGCTGTCATGACCTCCTTTCTCACCCACAGTATGTGCACAGTTCATCCACAGTATTTCCCATTTCAGTTCAACAGTTGCTTGACAGGCTGCTAAATTTAAGCACATGTGCAAGGACATGTTGCGGACTTCGTCCTGGGCTCGAGATGAGGAATATAATTCACTGCTTTCCAGAATCAAGGTTTAAAAGCAGATATTGAGATCTAAACCCCATGCAATACAGAAAAGGTCTGGAATTAGGCTTAGACTTCAAGTGCCTCAGTAACTGAAGCAATGTCCAGACCCTCTGCCTGGTTTGGGTTATCTGGAAGCAGTCCAGCATGCTAGATTATCCAGAGAGATAGTGAGTTATATATGTTAATGGGGAATTTAAGTAATACAATTTACAAATGGCAAGTACACACTCCTCTGGTTTCCCAGCTAAATCCCAGGAATGCATTGCTTGGAATTTCACAGAGCAATCGTAAACCCCCCAACACACTCCTTGTATTCCTTCTTAGGTCAATGCAGTACCAAAGATCATTACAACTCCCTTTTCAAAACTGATTTTATTACTTCAGTCTAATTCTGTAGACAACATCATCAGGCCACATCGCAAAACCATACTTTCATCACAGCCATTGCATTACATTAGTCTTTCTCATTTCTGCACACCCTACAAATAGCAGAACACAAGTGAACACTGAAAACAACCAGCAGAGTTGGTTTATCCATCAGCCACATGGACATCTGGATCGGCCAGAGTGACAAAGCCAGATTAATACTGATTTTCCTAATAAAATCCCAAACCATCAGCTTTAGGCTGAATTTAATCCTAAACCTTATAACCTCATATAATCATGGCAGCGTTGGCTGCTTTCCCTTGGAAACCACCCCCTGGGCACTGCTGGAGACAGAGTATCTGAATTAGATTGTCTCTCAGCTTGACATCGCATGGCACCAGAGAGGGGTGGAAATAGCCTCCCAGCAAGGATAATGAAAGGCACACCAAAAATTTCTGCTTAAACTATACACCTTTCCTTATTCTCCCCTTGTCAAAATCAAATTTATAGGCATTTTTTTTAAGAGTGTATCAGCTATCTTTGCTTGTAACGCTAACAACTGCTAATAAAGATAGCAGGGAAGAAGCAAGTGGAAACAGGGAGAAGGTGATTGCTCTGACTGGCATCTTTACTGGCATGGGACACTGGAGCAGTTTAGGAAGCTTTTCTAGTGGTGGCCCCAAACCAGTCAAGATTGGCTCTGTGATGTCTTGCATAGAATGCCACGATCTTCCTCTGCAGCCTCTTCAGCAGGAGACAGTGGCGTAAGAGCTCTGAAGGAGGTCACACTATTGCATCAGCAGATGTGCAGAGGCATATCCTATAGGATGTACATAGGTGTAAGTGTCCTCTGAAACCTGGGGTTTCTCTCTGGGGCTGAAGGAGCATTTGGGGTAAGTTTAATGCAAGGCAAAAGGGTCTGTTTCTTTGAGGTGTTTGGTGTTTGTGTGCTACCATCTGTGAGGAACCATTCTGGTGTCTCCAGATACTCTGTTTGGAGTAATAAGAGGGATACTTCATTCTGGAGTATCTTATTAAAATTACTGCACTTGTCTATGTTTGAGGCTGGAGCTGATATTTGTTCAAAGCAGAAGGAATGGGTGGTTCTTGTTCTCTCTTCATGACCATATTGTTTGCATTTTCTGCAACCTTCAAGTGATAAAAGAAATATAATAATCTGTCAGTTGTCTCCCTGCCAAACTGTCAGCTCAGCCAGTCCAGCACATCAGCAGCCTCAGAGATTTTCTAAAACAACTTCCAAGCCATACATACGAGATACAGGGCACTTTATAAAGCAAAACCAGTTCATTTCTCAATCTAAAGCCACCCGTGAAGTGTCAGTCTACGGGAATCAATTCACACATGTTTTAATCAACTTGTAAGTTACACTGGATATATGGGAATAGTTAAATTTATAGAGCTTGGAGTCTGGCCCATTAAACTCTGTCTATACTGTTTTAACACTTCTGGAAGCCTACATTTAAATTTGCCTCGGGTCATGAGTGAAATGAATACTCCTACTTCCAGTGAAATGCCAAGCACAGATCCATGAATGTGCACTGAAAACAAAATAAAAGCTTCCCCATGCTGTCCATGGGGATGGCAGGGCTCCGGAGTGACCGGGGAGCAAAGGAGAGTGGGGATGTGCAGGGATGTCCCACTGCTCTGGTTGCAGCCACTGGTTCCAGGCATGCAGGAGAACAAACCCTGCCAACCAAATACGAGCAGAAACGTGCCTTGAAATGGGATCCAGCTGTTTGCTGAAGGGTTCTCAGCTACTGACAGCCAATTTGGACATTTTGGGAACATCTGCAGGTTTGCTCTTATCGATGGATGGGGGGTTTTGACTGCATTTGCTCTTGGAGCAGGTTTGGCTGATAGCATCAGCATCTGCTCAGCAGCATTAGCAGCCCTGCCTATGCAGGTACTGAGGAAACCAGAGACAGGGCTTTTGCCAGTCAGGACAGGAATGTTTATTTAAATGTAAGGAGAGAACCAGATCTGCAGCTGCTGGATCTGCAACGAGTCTCAGAGGGGCAAAAACTGACTTGGAAGAAAAGCACTGCGTCCTGTGAAATCGAAAAGGAAAAAAAAAAAACACTGAGCCAAACCTCTTGCAGGAATATGCACTCCCCACACTGAAAAGGCATTTTTGGTTTCCAGAAAAGATGGCTACAGCCCTCATGCCTCTGGTTGCCCAATGACAGGCAGCTTTACATGCTGAATACCAACATGAGGATTTGCAAAAACAATTACTTCAATTATCTTGTTCCCTTGGCAACCACATAACACGCACTCATGTTTTAATGAGTCACTGCCACTGATGAGCGGGGGCTGCTGTGCAGGGTAGGAACCCTATCCCAGAGCCCCACAGCTCCCTGGGGAGCCCAAGGGGCACCCGGGGGACTCCAGCAGCACCTGCCATTCCCACCTCATGTTTTTTCCCTAACAACCAAGAAAAAACAGAGTTTACTGTCTTGAATATGAGGGTATTGGGTCAGAGCGAGCACCACTGCAACCATAAAAGCCTAATGTGAACTACTGTAAAATAAAGCAACGTGAAAACATAATTTCAACTTCTCAGGTGCAGTAGACTGTGTATAAAATTGCCATTACTGAGCTGAATTCTGGCTGAGATACCAGTGGTGTGAAACCAGAATCATGTCACTGACTGACTGCAGCTTTTTTGGGTATGCTCAAGGACACCAGCTGATGGATAAACAGTTGTGTGAAGACTGTTTTCAAAACGCTGAGATTCATAGCCTACAAAAAATAAGTTCTGCATGCTAACAAAAGCATGTAGAATGTATAACTTTTATATCTCATTTTATGTTATATACATCCATACACACATCTATGCATCTAGGAAAAAAAAATTCTGAATGGATAGGTTGATTTTTATTGTCTTATCTCAGTCCCACAGCAACTGCGAACTGCTAAAAGGAGCAAGAAAAATGACAAAAGTTCCTGAGAAAGTTTGTATTAAGATGACAAATAAGGAAAATACTTTAGGTGTTCAGTGAAGGAATTGAGTAGCAGGAATTGAGTAGCAGGAATTGAGTAGCAGGAAACATAATAGAATATTCACGACAAGGCTTGTGAGAATGGAATGACAATGAACCTGGGGATCTTATTCATCTCTTTAGTGCTATTAGACAAGAAGATGACCTGAAAATAAAAGGAAACAACACACATACAAGTTTTAGCTGTGTAACCCCCTGCTACATGCAATCCTTGCACTTACTGCTGCAGCAGTATGTTTGATTATGGTGGTTTAGAAACACCATGTAGCTACTGCACTTGCTAAATCAAAAGTTTCCCCAGGAAACTTTCTCTCATGCACAAGCAGAGCACATGGGAAAGGTCAGAAAGGACCCTCACGTCAGGCCAAGCAAATCCCTCTCCAGATACTTTTAATGAAATATTAATTTAAAGCTCAACAAACCCCACTTTTGTTCTAATGATGGAAAGGCAACTGAGCAAAAGAAAAGTTTTGGAGCTTGTGAGTATTTTGTTTCTGGAAATTTGATTTCTTTTGGTTTTCTACTGTGCCTGACCCATCACAGGTATGATCATGCCTAGAAATTGGTATTTTTCCCACTGGTGTGGGAAAAAGGCTATTTTGCAGACAAAAGACATCAAAACATTTGTATTGGGTGCTCAGAAGTGACAAATTCAGCCTGATATCCAAACCCACATGCATTCCCATCACACTGGTAGGAGAGAAGAAGAGCTAGGAGCAAGCAGAGGTGTTAAACAGAAAGCTTGAAAACCAGCTGCAATGAGGCAGCAGCTATTGGGTACAAAAATAGCAACATTTCCCCATGTAATCACAACAAATTGTTTTTAATCACAAGCAGATGTGATTCATAATCAGTTTTCCAAAGTCAATCTAATGAGAGCCCCAGCAACTCCCAGCTGAAGAAATACTTCAGAGGGCAAGGGAATACCTATAGGTCAGTTTACATACCTTGGCAGCAACATGCAAGCCAGTGGGGACATCCAGAAGGAAATAAGGTCACAAATTGGCAGGGCAGCAGCTGCAGTTACCAGTTTAAACAAGATTCAGTTGTTGAAAATCTACATCTTAAAGGCCAAATCTGCAACTCATAGACCAAACTATGAATCTTCAACTCAAATGTTATTTCCATCTGAACGTATGGATATGAAACCTGGATGCTCCCCTGAGGCACACAGAGAGGCAACTTGAAGCTTTTGAAAGAAAACGGAATGAAAATATGAAATGGAATGGATTCATAACGAATGCCAGGAGCTATGGAGGAGCTCAGTAATTTAACCTCTGGCAAAAGAAGTGGGGGCATTTGGCACAGGTCAAGACTGAAGGCACACAACTGCCCCATCAGAGAAGCCCCAGGGTAACTAGAGGAATGGTTGTCTGAACAACTCCATCAAACCTGCTCAGAGGACGCATGGGAACAGCATGATCTTGGATGTGTGACAGCATCTCTTGCTCCAGTAGAAACTTGGTGACACTGGGTAGGGACTGTCAGGCTCTTATATGATGGATCCACCTAAATATCTACTCAGCTATCTCCTGACACGACAAGGTGCGATATGACATATACACGGGGTACTGGTCCTAATGAATATAAAGTTCCTCTGCTGTTTGCTCCATTCCTGTATCATTACAGGAATGATTTTCAAGCTTTGCAGTTGCTGTGTAAATGAACAGAATTTTCCTAGATCTTTTTCCCATTTAGTTATTAACATTTAAGTTACACTGTTATGCTTTTGTTATGTTACTTATGTCTACAAGTTGTTAGAATTATTAACACTGTATTGAACAGATATTGGATCTCCTCAGTTTATAATTGATAACAGCTTGAAAGGAAAGGTAATTATTTTTTTTTGAGAGTGGATTTTCTTAACCTTGGGAATATATTTTTAAAATCTTACATTTATAAGAAAAGTTCCGCTTTGTAACCCTTAGATACCAAACCCATGGATAGATTGATGTCAGTGAAACTAACTCTTACATTTAAAAAAAAGCATAAAGAACAATTCCTGCTCCAGCAGCTGAAGCTGGGGAGTCACTCAGGCAATTTCAATCTGAATTCCCAGATTACCACAAACTTTGGCAACGTACCTTTCCTGAAGGAACCGAAGCCAGTGCTGCTGGGAGTTCAGAAGCAGCTTTCCCAAGCTCCATGCCCTGCCTGGGGCACTCCCCTGCTGGCTCTCCCTGCAGACACACGCATCCAGTCTCGCTGGAGTTGGGATACCTATAACATGGGCATCCCTGATGGGATGTGTGGGATCAAAGCTGTCACTATCAATCAGAGCCAGTGAAAAGCTGCTTTCCAGGTGGCACAAACAAGCTCCGAAAATCCTTTCCTAGCCCCCTTTCTTGTGATCAGGGGGAAATATTTCACTTGGTTTCTCATCTCAATGTGAGGGTATTTCAGATGCTGTGAGCACTCCACCATATAGGACTAGATGCACAAACAGCAGGAGGGAACTCACATTCAAAGGAATGGAAAGAAAATAATGAATTACTGGAACAGTGCTGGCCACTTCAGTAAGAACACCAGTCATCTAATGAAAATATTGACATTTATGGGAATCCACAGGCAGAGTTAGGCATAGTTGTGGTCTCTGCTACTGTATCACTTTTCAAAATGTTTTATTTCTGTTTACCTTCCAAAACAAACTACTGTAACTAATATGTTTATAATAATTAAGGAAGAGACAGCCAAGTTTGAGAGAAGAATGGCCTCCAAAATTCACACTTTTCCCAGCTGGAAGGGAAGGCTTAATTGGGCTGAGGACTTCTTTTCTTTCTCTAATCAGATAGGAAAGCTGGGAGGTAGGAACAAGGGCCCTAATTATTGCTAGTATAACTCCAGGAAAAACAGTGTGCTTGCACAAGGCAACAATTTAATATGCTTTCCTTTGCTAATCATGCCATTAGCAGCTAAATAACCACAACTAATACGTTTATATGTATGCGTGTGTTTGTATACACGTGTGTGTGTGTATGGGTATACATGTAAGAGAATGTCATCTGTGCTGGTCAAGGCTGAAGCTGGAGGTGGTGCCCAGTGCTGATTCAGCCTGATAATAAGTATCTTGAGGACAGTCTCTCCTCAAGCCTCGAAGCAGCTTTTGTGGTCTGTCATTGCAGCAGGACTGACAGTGCACAGACCGTGCCCGGGAGGCACAGGGAGACAGCTTTCTCAGGGAAAGCTTTTGCAACCAAAAACGGTCCCAAACCTGAGGGGTCTCACTGCTGGAGGAATGAGATGGCACAGAGCATTGGGCAGACGTGACTGTGTTTGTGGTTTTGCAAGACAGACTCGGGCTGATCTCTTGTGTCAGGGAAGTCTGATCCCTTAATCTCACTGAGAAAAACATGTTCTGTGCACGTTCTCTTAATTACTCATCAGGGAAGGCCTTGCTCAGTATGTAGCAGAATTCAGCCTGTTTTACTGCTTTCAGTCTTTTTGCTCTGGGAGCAAAACAGAGCTGGCTTTCCTGATCAGCTGGTGGTGACAGCTTCCTCGGGTTTGTCAATACGATCCTCATATATCCAGCAAGGATAAGCATCTATCAGCCTCTCATCAAAGGCTCCCACAACTTTCTACTTGCCCAACTGACCTCTTCTGTGCCCAGACTGGAGAGGTTACTTCCTAAAGATAACCATGACATGGATCTGCCAATTATGAAATAATGTTTATTCCGTCCAGATCAAAAAGTGGTCAGGGGAACACGTTGTAAAGACAAGGCCCACTTGTCCCTTTTTGCAATAAAGCTGTATGCCCTTATAGCAGTTAGCAATCTATTTTTTGGCACTTTGTTAATCATGTGTATCAGCTGCTTCCTTAAAAGTATTTTGTTTCCAAACTAGTGACCATGTAAATTGATAAACCCAGTCAAACCCAAAACAAACAGTGAGGAGTTCCTTAACTGAAGATAGAAGGGTCTAGAACTCACCTCAAACATTTTGTATTGCTAAAAGAGATTCACAGGCATGCAAACCCAGCACGCCAGGCAGGAGAAACACGCTTCTTCCTGTCGATGATTCTTTCAAAAGATTTCTTCAAGTTCTGTACAGAGCATAAGGGAAAATACTGGCCTTGGAAATGCAACTCTCTCTCATTACAGCAAATGTATTCTCTTCTTAGAGTTGAGGAAGGATGAGATTAATTTGAAATATCTAATTTTTAAACAGGACAGCAGAAAGGATGAATTTTTCCACTTATCAACTCAGAAATAAAATCTGATTTATTGCTTTATAAGTTATGTAGAAGCTTCACTGGAAAAGTATAATATATCTGTGATACTATATCTTTAGAAGAATCAATATAGAGCTTTAAATCAAAAGATTTTACAGCATTCAACAGTAAATCCACAATGATAAAATGTGGCAATAGAAGAATTCTATAATGACAAAGGGATTCAAATAAAATATTGATAAACCCAAATGCATCTCCATACATTCTCCTAATTCCAACTGGAGCTGTGTTTGCACGGCTGATTACTGGGAAGAGTTACTGGTTAAAAGGCTAAATTTTCTAAGTTGTCCTCTTCTGAGGGCAGGAGTCTCTAAATCTGGAAAGTATTTAGGTTTCACAAAATGATACGATCAAGCATTCCTGACAAAGCCTCCATGCTCCTACTTGATTGGAATTTTTGAATTGCAGGCTGCAAGCTGCTGAGCTCTCTGAGAAGGCTTTGAGAGACCAGTGTAAGCTCCAGTTCTCACCTTTCTGTATTTTTTGGTGTGTGATGGGTTCTCCACACTCTGTTGAAAATAGCAGGGAGCCCTCTCTGCTCCACGGGAACCTCTGAAGCATCCCCTATCTGGAAAATCACCAGCCTACAGATATTAGGAGAACCTGTTACTTAAATCTGTTTTTGAAACTTCCTGTGCTACTTTTTTTTTTTTTTCTCTTTGCAGGATTTATCCCATGGCCAATTTTGGTTGTTAATGGTCTGTGTTTTAGAAAATGATCTCGCTGGTTATTTATGCCCTATATCTCTATTTCAGTTATGCATTCAGCAGCTGGAGTCCATATGGAAATGTTGGTCATTTTAACTGAGTGAAGACCTTTGCAGATAAGGGATAGGAAACATAATAATGTTTTTCCTATTGGGTTCCTAATCACATGCCATTTAGGAGAAGTATGTATGGAACAGGATATTTTTCCTAATATTATGATTTACTATTATCAATTTCAATGTGCAAAGTGGCCCTGGAGTAGGCAGCAAACAAAGAAATATTTTATTTTAAAATTGTGAGCAGGAATTAAGGGGCCTGAACACATCGCTACCAGTTTGGAGGAGCAAGACCTTCTTCCTGTAGGAACTGTCACCTTTTTCACTTTCCTACCTCCCTCAGGAACATTTCTGCCTGGGAACCAGCTCCACTTTCACACAGTGGCACAGCAATGAGGTTATAAATATCTCAAGCCTAACAGACTCATTCTCACCGCGGCATCCTTTCCTGGTTTACTCTTTGCCAAGCTGTGATTACAAAAGCAATTCCTTACACCCTTGAATAAACACCGTGGAGCTCTTCCAATGAGTACAACCATATAAGACAACACGGGGGTGCTGTATTTAACACAGTTGATAGCTGTGCATAAGAGAGTAGGGAACAAGTGCCACTACTGGAAGTCCAAGGCAGCGATGGAGCTGACAGGAAAATCAATTACAGTGAGGCAGTGGAAAGAGAATGATGGAGAACTTGAAAATTAAAAATATATATGTTCTAGAATTTCAATTGAATAACCATCTTGCATGCCTACACAGAAGAATGGTTTGTGCAAAAAAAAAAAAAAAAAAAAAGAGAGGAATATGAAAACCATAACCTAATGTTACCAAAACTTTCGAGGCCAGATGGAAAATCCATGTAATAATAAAGAACATAGCTGATCTGCTGGTGTGCAAGTGTAAAGAAAACAAGCTGCACACCAGCCTTATTAAAGTTAAAAGAAGCAACGATTTCAGGCCAGTTTGCCACAAACAGCTGTGAGAAGTTGTCAAAAGGAAGTTGCAAGTGTCGCAAATTCTACACTTTCACTTTTCTCTGACCAATTAAAGTCTGAGGAAGCTGAATTCATGGATCAGTTATTTTTCAATTGCAAATGCTCACGCAAATGCAAAATTTGCTTTCAGAAATGCAGAAACTGCTGCATGCAGATAGCAAAATAGTTTCATATTAAACTCTTTGGTGACAAAAACTTCTTGGACAATTAGCTCTTCTGTGCAAGTCACTGTCCAGCCCATCGCTTGCTTCAGGTGAAGAAGAAACCTGGGGAGTTTCAAACTAGAGTTTCTCACTTATCAGTTTTTCATTATGAATATTGTCTGAGCTGATATTTGTGATGCACTATAAAACATAAGTCTTCCAAAATTACACATGGGCCAATATTTAATTACTGGAATGGAGTGGGCACTAGTATTCTTATACATTTTAAAGAGGAAGGGCTAAATCTGGGTATACATAAATGTGAGTACTTCATCAGGAAATATTTTGCTTATACAGAAAATTAGCTGTTTTCACAGCCTCAGGGTATGCCAGGGTGAAAGTGTTCCCTGCCACATGGTTTGTGCAGCTAATTTCTCAGGGGCCCAAGTGGCAACATTTTCTACTTGTCGAGTAGAATACCCTTAGCATGGTATTTCAGAGCTTCTTTATTTTCAGTGTTTGAAAGTTTTTCCCAGAAGCCAAGCCACATGTTACCTCACATTCATTTCTTCACAACATTAATTTCTTCACAATATCTCCACAGATTTCGAGGGAGGAATCTCAACTCCCAGTCTAAACAATACTGGAAGAAAAATTGGGAATAGAGTGGGGAAAGTTAAGGAAGCCACTGCTCCCTTATTTTGTTGCAGAATTAGGACAGACAGGGTAACTCATTCTAAGAGTGACACAAACCCCATGATAACTAACAACCAGGATTTAAGATCTTGACAGTTCTACACTCTTCCCAATTAAAATGTTCCTGTGCCTATCACTGGAAAAACTTCTCACCCTTCAGAGCTTTCTAGAAATATCAATCACTGCCTTTTCACCTGCATGTTAACATGTTTGTTCAGTTGTCAGTTCAGTCCCAAACACAAACACTTTCATCCTGCTTTCCTGCAGACAGGAGAGGGGAAGGAAAGGAGCAGAAGATATCTGTGCTGATTCTAAGTTTGGTCCATAACTCCTTTGGTCACCTAGGGTGCACGTGATTTGAACAAGTGAAACCACAAAGCAATGAACCACAACATCCAGCACAGCTCGACCTTTTATCTTATTTAGCTGAGCAGAAGCCCAGTTTCCCCTTGGCCGGTGTGGCTGAGTCAATCCTTTAATGACAAAGTGCTTTGAAGCAAGAGAAGCAGATGATATCCTGAATATCTGCTGTGAAAAACAAACTGAGTTCTCTTTGGTTTGCAAAAGTCATCACTTCTAGATTCCATGTAGCTACAGACATTGCACTAGAATCCCTCTGAGAAACCAGGATCCAAGCAGGGCATGCAGTGCCCAGGGATGCAGGGCATGGAGTACCACCTGGAGAGCTTGTGGGGTGCTGCCCCTCTCTGCCCAGCAACAAATTGCTCTGAGGGTTGGTCTGGGGAGGGAAAAACTCACAACTTATTTTCTCAGGTGAGTGGAGCATCTGGAAAACTCTGTCACATCACCCATACATGTTCCTCTTCCTTCGATTTTAATTTTTTTTTCATGGGCAGTTTTACAGTATGAAATCTTCAGAGCTGAAATAATATTAAAAGAAAGAGATCCTTCTTTGCAAGGTAATTTGAACTCTAAACTGAATTTGGGCTTGATGATGTTTGCAGGTCTGTTGTGTTCATTTTCCCTGTACCTTTCAGCACTCCAGCCTTCTCTGTGAGTGTATACTCATGGAAAGCGAATTTGAGGTAATAGCTCACTTTGGACTTTACAGTTGACTTTCAAGCTTGCCCTTTGCAAATCTCATTATAGCAATTAGCTAGATAGATGGTGGAAGAATGAAAGTATCCCATGAGGGAAAACCTGGATCTAGCGAAATTCAGGAGAGTTTTGCCAATGGCAGGATTTCAGCCCATATTTGTAATGTGACAAACAAGGCAGCTGCAATTTTCAAGTATTCATGACTGGTGACAAGATTTCCACTCCAAAGAAATTAGCGTAGTCAAATGATGGTTACATCCAACTCAGTTTGCAGACACAAAAAAAAGCATTTTTTATTGTGATATGAGCTATTGGCTCAGGCTAGAATTCCTAACCAGAACAATTTTGCCAAATTTACAAAAAATTTGAATGAATTAAATTCTATTCCATAATAGGCCCTGGTATTTGTTCTGCAATTCCCAAGGTGCACAACTTATAAAATGAATCTTTTTATAGTTTGTAAAGCTGGCAGTGGAAAAGAAAGCAGCCTTATTCTCAGGTAGCATTTAAACCCCATGAAAAATGTTGTGAGGAGTTGTGTTATTGTTGTAACACTGTCATTGAGGTTGACTTAAGAGGGTCAGTGTGGAGTATTGTGGGATAGATAGGAGTTATGGGAGGAAAGAGTCCATTCCTTCAAATGTGTCATTGCTATAATTTCTAAAAAATTAAGAAAATTAAAATAATATTAACATAACAACCTGCTGACACAGGTTTCCCAGAGAGGTGGTAGATGCCCCATCCCTGAAAACATTCAAGGCCAGGTTAGATGGGTCTCTGAGAAACCTGATCTAGTTGAAGATGTCCCTTCTCACTGCAGGGAGGTTGGATTAGATGACCTTTAATGGTCCCTTCCAACCCAAACCATTCTATGATTTGACCATTTTCTCTTTCTAGATCCATTTTAATCTTAGATTAAATTTGGAGCAAATTTTGAGATTATTTTACCCTAAACACTGAGACAGATTTTCTCTGTTAAAACCCTTTTTCCCGTACAGTGTTTTTTTTCCAGACCAAGTTCTTTGCGTAAGCAGTGGATTAAATATAAATAATACAGAACTTCAAGAAAATACTTGGTCATTTAGTCACTGGTGACTTGTTTGGATGAGATAATGAACTGGAAGGCTTACAGTTTTCTCAGAGGAATCTATGCCCATGCACAAAGTAGTTGTCCGTCCAAGAGCAGCAAAGTCTTGAGATGTTTTATCTTCCTGCTAAATCCCTGTGTATTTCCACTCATTAATGCCCATCCTCCTCACAATACTGGAAAGTGTGACTGCCCCTCCAGTTGCCCCAGTTTTGGTGGGAACATACTTCTTGATTACATCTTGAGGCCTTAGAGAACAGGAAGAAAGGTAAGTATGGACTGTGAACTAACAGTTCAGGTATGGTGGTTCTTTTCCTCCCAAACCAAGTTTGCAAAATAATATGTTTGGAAAAATAGTGGCATGCAGGAAGGGTATTTGGAAGGGACTGTAACACCACACTGGGTTTCTGGCCTAGAGTTTCAAGGTTTCATATCCGAACACTGTCTTCTAGAGCAGAGAAACAAGATGGGCAACCTCGCTGCTTAACACAGAAATGCAGTGTCTCATTTTATAATCTCTTCACTTTATTAGCTCTAGGGAGAAAGGGAATTATTCAGAGAGAAATTGTGTAAGTGCTGTCTTTGTCAAACATGTGCAAAAGGAGAAATAAACATTTAAAACAGCTGAAGGGCAAAGAAGGCACTGCCAAAAAAATGCTTATTGGAAAGAAGAAAATTAAATTTAAACCGAGTGCTACTAGTATTGCAAAAGAACAAGAAGCAGAACCTTCTTCTATGCACAGCACAGGAGCCACAATGCAAAACCCGTGAGGGGAAAGGAGGGAAGGTGCCAGCACAACACAGGAGCATCACGGGCAGAGCCTCAGTGGGAGCACGGGTGTGGTGAGCCAAGCACGAGCCAGGACTGACTTGGGCAACCTCCACAACAGTGTGTCTTCCCACAGCCATGCCTCCATCTGCCAGCAGTGGGACCAGCCCTGTTGCTGGTACCTGCATGGGAGTTGCCTGCTCCCATTGCCATCACTTGCTGGGGTTGCCCACACACCCACCTTCCAGCATCCTACCCTCTGCTGCATCCCACCCTCTGTCAACACCCATAAATCAACACTGCAAAAAAAGGGAGTCTGATTAGAGCAGAACTACCTTGCTCTGCTTTGCTGCTGAGTAGCAGGAGGACCCTTTCCTCTCTCCTAGAGCTGGTGCAGCTCCACAGTAAACATCATGCAGCCTCCAGCTGCGAGGAGCTCCTCTCAGGAGGGCACATCTGCACTTGCTTTACAGCCTAAAGTTTGCTCATCCCATCTGATTCCTGTCCTCCTGTACTACTCACAGCGATAAAGAACAGCCAAGACGTAGTTTGGCCCCGCTGCTCCTTTTCTGTTACGATTACGAAATATCATCGTATCTTGGTCGGCTGAAGGAACAGGGTGTTTAATTTCTCTCTCTTATTCTTTATGGAGATGGGCCTGAGCCACAACGTTTGGATCCAGCTCCTGCATTAAGCATTTTCAAATGTTTGGACGTAGCCATCCGGCTCATCCCTCTCTCCCCGCGCCTCAGCCGGGGCGCTGCCAGCCACATTTTGGATTTTGCAAAATCCCTGTAAATGGATAGAAAAAAGGAGAGGCAGAGCTCAAAAAAGGGAGGAAAAGCTAAGGAATGGACTGCAGGGAAAAGGCAAGGAAAAGGTTATTGTGTAGCTGGCGCTGCCACTAATGTCAGAGAACACACCAGATCTCTCACAGGAGAGATCCCAGGAGATTTATGCCTGAGACTTTCCAGGGACTAGTCCAGAGAAAAGCTTCTGCCTTCCATAGTGTATCAGAGCTGCAAGATGAAGATAAGGACGAGATTTCATCAGGCACCAGCTGCAATCTAAAACACTCTGCAAACATATACATGTTAATAAAATAAAGGTACATTTCAACCTCGTTATATGACAAACTGGAGATTTAAATGAAAGGATCCTACAGGAGAGTATCAGGAGGTGGGAACAGGCTGGTCTCTTCACAATCCTAATTTTGCAAACAGCGCTTCAAAGTCCGCATCCAGTGGTAAACTGAGCACTGCAAGCTTTGCCCCCTCACTTATGTATGTCATATAATCAGGAAATGGAAATTATACAGTCTGCCTCTGGCTTCTGTAGCTAAGAAAAACACTGTCCAGAGTTACTGCAACAGAGCACAGAATTCCTTAGTAACCTGGAATGCAAATTAAATGAGATGGTTTCCCCTCTCTGATGATAGATATCTTGTATGAAGAAAAAACCCCTAATATCTGAGCACAGGATTATGTGTGAATTACTCTCTTAGTTGCACTTAGGTGTGTTTTAAGATGGTTCCAGTATCCCATTCAGACACTTACAACCAAAACGTAAACTCATATTTTTTCCCTTTCCCCCCCCTGAAGTGAGTAGATATATTACTGTCTAGAGGCATGTAAATCTGTACAAATTTATTACTCTGTTCTAATTAAGTTTATTTGTTGATTTATCCATTTCACCTCCTTAAAGAAAACAGAGCTAAAAGCTCTTCAAAAACTGTGTGATGACAGAGTCACCATTCTATTTTAAAGTTTTTGGGCAATAAGTCAGTCCTGCCTCATCCCAACAGCAAAAGCGTCACACAGCAGACCCACACTTTGTCAGTACAAGCAAAATGGACATCTTTTAATTCCTCTCCTGAGCTCCATGACCTTATTTGGGGTGTGGGGGTGAAAGAAAGAGAGGAGATGGGGGTGTGAATGATCTACAGAACCCTGGCTCCCATCCTTCTTGTCTCTTGCACTCTTCCCCCATCTGTGGGAAAGGAGGCTGATGAGCCTTCATTGAGAGCTCTCACTGTCAAGTGTGACTTCAGGGGTGTGTGGGGGGCTCAGGCAACAGGGTGTGATCTCAGCTGTCTCCTTCCTTCCTTCCTTTTCCTCTGCTGGGACCCAGGACCTGATGTAAATCCACTGACGTCAACAGGAGCCTGATCAAAGGGGCCTGGGTTAGACCCCAAGGGCATTCCCTCCAAGAACTGTTTATGGCAAATTGATGTGACTTCAAGGAAGTGCCCTGCCTTCAAAATTAAACATAATCTAATTTTAAAAATCAGGTGAGGCAATCTTCTATTTAGGTCCTGATTCAGGAAATCACTGAGTAGTTATTTAACTTTAAGCATCTTATTAAGTTCTGTGCTGTCCAGCATGAGACCAGAATACAAGTTCACACATCTTTGGTTTAAGTACATAATTAAAGGTAAGCATGTGGCTAAGTGTTTTGCTGCATGGGGATGGAATTACTTGCATGCTTAGATGTTGTGCTGAACCACGGAGACAGGGGCTGCTTTGTACTTGCTGAGTAGAGAGAACAGGGAGCCTCTACTATGCTGTCACAGACTGAGGGGTGGAGTGGGCAAGACACTGCGTAAGCTTGAGAAGATTCCTCACAAATCACTGATTTGTGAGGAAATTAGTGGGACTTTGGGACCTGCTGCAGAAATATTGATAGGAATAGGGAAATCTGTGTGTGCGTCATCAGTCTGCGCTACTTCTGCAGGCCTTTCCCCATCTGGCTTTTCCTCCATCTCATAGAATCACAGCATGGTTAAGGTTAGGTAACCATCTAGTCTAATCTCCCTGCTCAAGCAGAGTCCCCTAGAGTGTGTTACTTAGGGTTGTGTCCAGGTGGCTTTTGAATAGCTGCAGTGAGGGAGACTCCACAACCTCTCTGAGTAACCTGTTCCAGTGCTCAGTTACCCACACAGTAAAGTTCTTCCTCATATTCAGGTGGAACTTCCTGCGCATCACTTTCTGGCTGTTGCCTCTTATCCTATTGCTGGGCACCACCAAGAGGAGACTGGCTCCATCCTCTTTACATCTTTTCTTCAGATAGTTAGATACATTGATAAGGTCCCCTCTCAGTCTTCTCTTCTCCAGGCTAAACTCCATTACCTTTCTAGAGGGGTCTTGGTGGAATATGTAAGAAAAGTGAATGTGAAAACAAAACAAGATGGAAAAGCATTTAAAATATTTTTAGGAGCTTGTAGGCTGTTGAATATTGCATTCCTGCTGCAAGGTGAGCAGAAAGGGAAGTCCTTAGTTTTCCTTACTTCGGGTGTTCCTTGAGTTTTGCTGCTCAGATAAAGTGCCTGGCAGTTGGGTGACACTATATCTGAGCTATAAGCGAGAGCAAACAGGATATTTTCCAAACGCACCGTGTCGTGGAGCAGTGCAGCGGGGATGCGAGGCGATGGGTGGGTGGATGGATGAGGCGCTGGTGCCACCTGCTGTCCCACTGCTTCCCCCTTGGCCATAGGGATTTCGGCAAATGGAGCTTTCCCTGCTCTCTCACGAGCTCCATCTTTCTTCTTATCTTTAAGTCTCCAGAAGTAGAAACATCTCTTATCGTTTTGCCTTTTTGGTTTGAAATTCTCAAATCGATCTCCACATCTTTCCAAGCAAAAGATGCTCAAAGCCAGGCTTACCAGGGTATTATTGCCATTGATATTCCTGGGTTACATGCTACAATTAATATTTTGTTTAACTGCACCCTCATTTACACCAAAACACCCTAAGCATTGAAAAAGCAATCCACTTCTCCGGTTTTCAAAATCTAAGAAAAAAAAACAACACAGCAGTGTTTGTTCTTTCTGCAAAAAATTTGCTGACGGATATTTATCCTGATACTCTGTGTCCTTCCCTGGAAAAAAAACCTCCATGATTAACCTTTACAAACTCAAACTGGTTGATAAATTTAGGGGCACACCAACCCCTTTGTCATCCTCAGGGCAGGCTGAGGGAACAGAGCCAACCCTGCAAGGTTCAGGTCCCAGGCTCCTAATTCCAAACAAGGGGAAGGAAGAAAGAGGGAGGGAGACCAAACCATGGCTGCATCAGTGAGCACTGGAGATTTAGACAGGCTTTTGGAAAAAAAATGCACATTCAAAACATTTAATGCAGTATACCAACAGGACAGGACTACACACACAGGGAGCCCATTCCCAGTCTGACACCCAGCTTAGTGTCCAAAGGCACTTCCCTTCAAATGCTGTGCACTCAGATTTATTAGGCAGCTTTATGGACTGATACTTCCTCACATTTTACTAGTTTGATTAATTCAGCTGGCACCTCTGATCTTGCTTCCACTACTAACATTTTCTCTTGAATGGAATGACTCTGTAGTCTCACCATTCATGTGTTTGAGTCAGATTTTACATCAAAGATGTCCTGGGTTTTATACTGTCAGAAGCAATTTTGTCCCAGAAGAATGAAGATTGTGATTATCCCAGGAGGAAAGCTGTCAACTCAGCTCTGTGTAGAAAAACTGCTGTCTACAAAAGCTTATATTGGACACCCTCTGGCAGACTGCCCTCTTAAAAAAAAAAAAAGTCCACTGTTACCTACATGAAAGACTTTTTCTAAGAGCATTTTTGTGTTTACTGACTTGGTTCGGACAGCGAATTCAAATGAGACAAAAGAGAAGTATGTCTTTCCTTTATAAGCACTCATTTTTCAGGGCAATGTATAGAAGAGAGATAAAGGGGAACATAAGGGAGTGGCAAGTGCTGAGCTTTGATGATGCTCTGTCTCTCAATTAGATCCAAAATTCTGCTGCATCACACAGTGCGGGCTCTCCATAGGCCTCAAATGCTGCTCTAAACACAGGGGTTCTCTTTGCCACACTGTAAAAATCATCTTCGTGTCCAGTTGAGCCAATGTGGTCATCCAGGAACCTGAATGCCAAGGGAATTTCATATGGTCCAAGGATCATTTCCTTTTTCTTCTGATTTCCGAAAATACCCCCGAAGAAATCACTGCCAATGAGCAAAGTTGGTATGACCATATTGACATGAGATCTAGGAACTGAACCAGGTGCAAGCCCCCCCGTCCCCATCCCCAAAGTAAGACTGAAGGACAAAGATTTTGATTTTGATTTAATGAGGCACTTGAGCAAAACCTGAATATCCACTGATTTCAAGAGAACCCCAGTAAAGCTTAGAGTGCAATATATGTTCAAGTGGTTTACTGATTCTAGGCTTGGTTACACAAAAAACCAGATAAAAAATACTTTATGAAAGAAAGAAGAAATCCGAGTGCCAAAGTCAAAAGAAAATAGCTATTTTGAAAATTCTACAGTGTGAAAACTAGAGGCTGTAATTCTGTTCAGAAACACAGGTTTCTCCCTTTAAATTCATGCCTCCCAGGCTTAATCTAATATGGTGGTATTTTGTATAACTTCAAAAAAAAAGCCTACTTAAAAAAATGACAGGATGGGGTACATTTCTATTACTGGAAATGGAATTTTAAGCACCGAGTTTTATCTTGTCAGTTTAGCTCAGCAATGATGTGAGCTCGCAAGGGGTGAAGTGGATCACTAATTGCCAGAAAGCACGACAATAAACTGATAAGCACAGAAGCTAAGAGTCTTTTAGATGAGAGATGTTCCAGGAAAGAGGGGACTGTTTGAACAGGTACTTTTTCTCTGTGAATTGGCTTCTCCCACAGTTCAGCTGTGTTTGCCTCACTTTTGTTCTCTGATTCCAAAAGGAGCACAGTGGGGGTTGTTTGGGCCAAATCAGGGAGACAGGTATATACCTGTACACACCTCGCTGCCAATGCCAGCTCCACCCTGCAAATCTTGCAGCTCTGCCTATGCTACATTTTTCCATGGCTCCAGACAGCCACAATTTTAATTGGACTGGCTGATTGTTTTTTTAACCCTTTTTTATTTATTTTATTTCATTTTATGATGCTAATCTTGGCACTGGAGGACTCCTCTAATTCAAATTACAGTATCAAAATACACATCAGCTAATATAACAAATGGCCATTCACCTAAAATTAGGCAACCTACCATAAACAATAAGCCAAATTAAACCCACGCTTCTCCTTTCTTCCTTTTGGCCTGACCTGCTTCCCAAACATCTAAGCAAGAGGGAAGGTTAACAGATGCAGGAAGGTGAGAGGGGGAAGTACCAACCCTGCCCTGGGCTTTCAAGCCTTGTGATGCATTTTCCTCTTCACGAAGGGAATGCAACAGAGGAGAAAAAAACCCACAAACCTTGGCCAGCTGTGAAAAGGAAATCCCAAAAGTGGGAAGGGACGATTCGGATGCAAGTTTTTCCTTCTGAAGAGTTGCCATCACTGTGAGGAGAAAAAGAATAGCAAAGGAAAGGAGAGAGGGACTGGCCCCATTTTAGGTGCTTTGTTGTTTATGATGCCTCCTGGAGCTTCCCCCACACCCCCAGTCCTCAGCTATTAGAAATAACAGCAGCAAAGGAATAACAAAAGGATTTCAGGAGCACATGAAAACCCTAACTCCCTCAGGAGAGAGACTGGGTCTTAAACTTGTCCTGGAAAGTACCCTCAAGACTTGGGCTGGTCTATCCAAGGGGTGCACAGGCAACATTGAGCCTGGGCATGTCAGCATCAAGCAGAGTAGAGGTGTTTTGCTCCCAGGTTTAGGCAAAAGTTTCCCTCATTCCCCTTTGCTTAAATGGTTATTTATGAATTAGTGAGCTGGATTTATGGCACACGGCATTTCATAAATTCCCCCAGATCCCACTGGACCACTCCATAAAATACTTACATACGCTACCGACTGTCAGAATAAGAAACGGTTTTCAAACAGCCTGAGCTCTGGGTATCCCTGAAATAACCCAAAGTGAGTTTTGTGGAAGTCCTCCCAGCTTTGGCTGTTGCGTCAGCAGGGGAGCTTACTGCTGCCCAATGTAAGACACCAAGTATTGTGTTTCCCATTCTGCCTGTATGGTTTACACTCTGAAGGAAAAAAAGTGCAAAATAAAAGTGCCAGACAAAACTTTAAAAGCATTTTTGTTTAAGGTAATTATGATCTCTATTTATGCCTATTAAATTACAAAGATTTATATTAAAGAACGCACAAAAACTGCCAGAAGGCAACACCTGAACTGTGTATGCTCAATGCCTGTGCTGTTTCTAAAGTAACTGCTCACTCACCTCCTTAGAGCTGCCTAGATAATTGCAACTTTTTTGTCTAGAATTCATTTGAGATGAAGAAAGCAGGGATTTCCTATTCCCCAGCCTGGGAATGCTTGGTGGACTTTGATCCATGGTTTACACACTGTTCCTTTGATAACTCCTTACAGTACGGTGGGATTTTGTTCACCTAAGTGTGGTGGGATGTTTGCTGTAACTAGGGCTGTGCCAGCTTTTCCTTCTGAATCTTGCACACATAGAATTGCCAGAGCTTTCCTGAGTCCAAAATGATCATAGACAAACAGAAGCATATTTTAATATTTGTGTTACTTGGGCATACCTGTGCTATATAGCTCCTAAGGGCAGCAGTAGCACATCATAATTTTCTTTTCAAATTTATTCAAAGCTTTGTGGTGTTTCCTCAGAGTTTCAGCTCAGAAATCATACTATGGAGTGAGTATCAAAAGGACCTCTACAGACTACTTGGATTTTTTGTAAGTAAAGAGCACATTATCTTCAGTTGTAAGGAAATAACAAAAAATAAATTTTATGAGGGTAGTTAAACTGATAGCTAGATCTTTGCTGGCTGATGCTGAATTAAGGCAAAGGTTGGTAAGAACAAATCTGTGTGATATTGGATATTATGGAATCTGAGTGATCTGGATATTATGGAATTCCAAAATGATTTTTTTCTATAAAATAAACCTCTTGTGAAAATAGTTCATATTAGACTATATTAAACCTATTTATAGTGATGTTCATGACCTGTCTCAAAGAGAAGTAGAAATGACATAAGTGGGACTACTTTTCAAATGCTGCTCATTGATGTGATTGACCTGTAAGAGATGCTAGAGACCCTCCCCAGTTCTGCAACTTATAGCTGATTCACTTCTGCTGCCAAACATATGAGAGGACATGGCCTCAGGCTGCACTAGGGGAGGTTCAGGTTGGACATCAAGAAGAATTTCTTTGAGGAAAGGGTTCTCGAGTATTGGAATGGACTGCCCAGGGAGGTGGTGGAGCCACCATCCCTGGAGATGTTCAAGAAACAACTGGACATGGCACTTAGTGCTGCGGTCTAGTTGACAATGTGGTGATCTTGGGTTGGACTCCATGATCTTGGAGGTCTTTTTGACCTAAATGATTCTATGATTCTATACTCAGCCCTCGAGCATAGGTTGGCAGCCATTTGAGTCTGTAAGACAGACAGTGAAGATCTCCACTCTAACGTGTTCTAAGCCTCTCAGTTCTGACCCCAAGGAAAACTGATAATTTTGTCTGTTTTAAAGAAACTGACAAAAAAGTGGTTTTGAGGAATAATACTGATTTTTTTTGAGTGTTATTAACAGCTTCTGTTAATAACAAAGTTTCAAGAAAAAAACCAAGAAGAGAGAAACTTGGCATCTTCTGTCCCTCTGCTTGAGCTGGAAACCTCAGTTATGAAAACAGGATGGATAACAAATAGCTCTATCCAAGTCTCATGTGGACTAACATGATTAAAAAGATAGCATATCACTCAGCACGTTTCTTTGGTTCTTCATTAATGTATGGTTGGTACAGTGCTTTATTAAAATGCCAGAACCTCATATCCTGCTGTAACTATTGATTTAATCTGCCTGGTGTTCACTTGTGTGGAGCTACTCATACTTTACATCACAGATACAGGAAGAACAGTTGGATTTTCCACACATTTCTGGAGTCAATAAGAAAACCCAGGCTGTCTGGTATTTGCTATAAAACTGTAGCCTGGGTTTTTGGGTTCTACATCTATTCTCTGGCACTGAATAACACTTACCAATGCTTTTACAGGCTGCAGGTATGTCTGTTTGTGAGGGAATATCATGTTTAATTTCCCCAGCAGGATCTTTTCCTTGAATTTGCCCTTGATCTGCAGTTGTGGCCAAGCAGATGCAGCAACACAAGGATGAAATAAAGGAAGACTGGAAGGATTGGAGTTGGGTGGGCCAGGGGATTAATGAGGGCACTAAGCTGAGATCCCCCCTTGCAACACAAGTTCCATAGCCTTCACTGTTAAAACAATGAAGTGGGTATTATACACATCTTTAACAGCTTCCACAAGTCCAAGCTTCACAGAAGTCTTCAAAATGGGAAACATGGATTAGGCCCCATTGGAAGGTTCTTGAAAGCCACTCTGCTCTACAGCTCGGAGAGTTGGCTGAGGGGCCAGCCCTTGCATACAACCTACAAAAGAGCAGCAAACGTGGGCCAGGAGTTTAGATCTTACCAGGAAGAACTCACTTGCATCTGACAGCCATCTCACATAATTTGACTTGCTGCCTCGGGGAATGACTTTGGATCTTGACAGTCATTGAGCACAGGACACAAATACAGGAGTCCTACAGCTTCTACCACTTTTTTGCTACAAAAAGCCTACAGAAAACACCAAGGGTCAGTCAGAGTCCCCTCACACAAGGACATGGTCATGTATGAGTTGAGCCTGGACACGGCATTGATACCTGAAGGGTTTTGCCCGTGGGTGCTGCAAGGAATGGTGGCAAAGCACACACTTAAAGGCACCAAGATGTGAAGAAGTGTAGAGGTCTAAAAATTCTTGGGGCAACCCAAGGGCTTTCCATGGAGAAGTGAGCAGGGCTTTTCCTCAACAACTTGACAGAGCAATGCTTACACAGCCAGTGAGGTCCCATTGAATGCAAAGCCCATAAGCTTTTCAAACAAGCTATCAGGAAGAAGAAAATAAATTACGTGTTTACTTTCAAGTTGTGTAAAAATAAAGGCTCCTGTTTCTGTCATGAAGAGCTCTCTTATAAGATTTCAATCAGAGTTTTGCCAGCAGTAACTAATTCTACACGCCAGAGACGCAAACAGCTCCTTCCTCATACCCTCCCCTACCTTATGACTTCTACCTGCAGATAGGAAAAAAACCACCCCAAAACCTCAAATGCTTGTTTCAAGACTGTCATCAGTTTGCAGTTTTTTTTCCTATCAGCTGACCAGGTAAGCTAGAAATTATAGAACTCCTGTGGAAGATTATACGTTTAGCCCTTCAGAGTGGGGAGGTATGTAACCTTTCTTTCAAGCATCCCTCTGTCACCTTCCCACCCTCTCCCTGAGGCTCATTCCAGCTTGTTCACAAATCAGAGGTAACTGACAGCAGCAAATCAGATCCCATAAATCACTCAGGAGGTGCTGCAGCAGGGAAGGTGAGGGTGCACTGCTGCTGTGTGAACTGGAGGTCACCAAGATGTTCCTCATGGCTCTCTTACAGAACCCATTCTCCTCTCAGGCTTGGGACCACATTTAAGACATCCACCCTTGCCATGAGGGAAAACTGTGATTGTGTCTGAAGGGTCAAAATTTGGGGCTTACCAGCATCACCTTTAAGAATGAAATCTTGACTTGGTCCTCTCTGATGCTTGTCTTCTTGAGAGGAGGCCACTTATTATTGTGCTTCAGAACAGATTTTAATACCTTTAAGAATTAAATCTTGACTTAATTCTCTGATTCTAATCTCCTCAAAACAAGGGCACTTATTAGTACACTTCAGAACAGATTTTGACACTGTGGATGTTGGTTTATAGCTCCAAGAGAGAGAGGGAATTGCACCATTCTGCATTACCATGAGTTTTTTCACACAGTGGTTAAAACACAGCACACAGGTAGGTTTTAATAACACCTGCCATGCTGACATTAATGGGAACTATGAGCATAAACCCACAGAGACAGGAAAAACAGTGCTGAACCCATAAATTAGAACAAAGTGGTAAGTAGGAAAAATCTCCAAAGCACTGTTAAATGGCTGTTTACTGACTGGAGCCCCTCAGTGAAATGATCTGCTTCAACGGGTCACTAAATTACCAAAAATGGGGTGCAGGTTAAAGCTGAATATCTTAACACCATTGTTAACATCAAAGAGTTTTCATTTTGCCAGAAAAGAACCCTCAGCACCTGCGGAATGACGTCAAAACAAATTAAGTGGTTGCCACTATACTGCCATTAACCAAATTCTAGGCCTTTCTGCTGTATAAAAACTTGACAGACCAATTTTTGTTGGAGAAAACACTTTCCCCGCTCTAAGTACTTCATTTTAATGAGTGATAGTTTCTGCTCAGAGTATCCAAAAGGTACATGGATAGAGGTGCTGAAGTGTAACTATGGAGGTGAATTTTCTCCTAGATACTCACCTTTTCAAATTATGTTGAAAACCTAGAAATGGAAGAAAAACCACCCTGAAAAACCCTAACCTCATGTCTGCAAAGTTTTGGCGCTTGAAAATGCTTTGCAAGTTGAGAGTAACACAAAATCCTACTGAATGCTATTAAAAAGATGAAGCTTTTAGATAGCCCTAGAACCAGGAGAATAGAAAGGAATTTAAGCCAAGAAACCAAACAAAATTAAGAGCTCACGACATGCTCCCAATAATATAGCAAGCTTAAATTAATTTTTTGTCTTATTTCTTATTCTAACCTGTGAAACTTTGTTTTAGGACCCGATAAATATTTTTCAAAGGATGCTTAACCACCTCTGAAAACTACCCTTGTGGAATACACGCTGCCAAATAAGATACACAACATGATGAAAATACCAAGTTTTTATAAACTTTGGTTTACAAACACAAGATATGAAAATGCTTGATATGGGATCACGCAGTATTACTTAATTGAAGATAATTGCCAAAATCCTACACCATGAATTCAAGTCATTCATGAACTCAGCACATTCGCTTCTTCTTCAAGAGTTCTCTATCTGACTAATTAACAGAGCTGGGAGAAAAAACTTTAAACAACTTCCTGGGGATTAAAACAAGCCATAGAGACACCAGATAAAGGCTATTTTTCTTTTGAACGTATCAGAATGACTTCATCCTGCATTGTCAGGGTGGGTGTTAAAGCACATTTCCCTCTCAAATTGAGGAATTCACCCACAATGAGGCTGATTTTGGTTCTAATGCTATGGCCAAGTGAATATTTTCTTTTTCATTATTTCTATTTCTGCTTTAGGTGAAGATCAGATGTCAAAATACTACAATACCAAGTGAGAAGTTGTTGTATTATACTCAGAAGTTATTAATGCAAGGAAGTGTTTAAAATCTCTTACTGGATTTCCCCAAATGAGGAATATTTTCTCTGTTAAAGACCATGAGAAACCACACTAGCAATAAGACACTAACATTTTTGTCCTTTTTATCTCTTGCTAACACATACAGATTTAGAAAGTCATATAAAGCTGAATACCAGAAGCTATGATGGAATGTTCTATTCTGCTGAAACAACAGCAAAAAGAGATCAAAGCTTTAGAGTCCAGTGAGAGGAAAGCTCTAGGAAGTTCAGCAGCAACCATATAGTTATTTTTAGTCCCTGTGTTTCACTAGTTCCTTCCTGATCCCTTTCTGTTCTCACACCTACGCAGAGGAGATGGTATCCCATATCCTGGAGCAAATGTTGTGATGAATGAGTTACTAGTTCACCCTTAAAACTATGCTCTCATGCAAGTACATATGTCATTCATTTCTATGCTGCTCTCTTGAGACCAACAGAAAAATTCCAATGTCAATGGCAAGAGAGACGTATGACAGATTTCCATGAAAAATATCATCCTCCTCTGCTCTCCAAGTTTAGCAATCCTGGTTTGGATGTGTGGTACGTAGATTTTTTGGAATGTATTGATGTGAAGCAGGGGCACTCAGCAAGAGGAGTAGTATTCTTCATTTTCTATAATTGATTAGCATCATCTTAGGGAGTCTGATACCTGACCAATTGGACTGTCTTCTTCATAGACATAGCGTAAAAATCTACCCTCCCAATCTAGTACTGTTGTACTGCAGTATTTTCTCAGGTTTCCATTTTTAATTGTAATGGCTGTAGCTTAATTCCTAATACTAGTTTCCCCCCATGAGCCTTTTTAGGGCTTCTTGTCCTTGGTCAGACATTTCACTGGCTAAACCGTCCATTGCAGGTCTGAAAATTTTTGCAGTTCTTACCTGCTCTTGCCTCCTTAAGTAGCTGCTGATTACATTCTAAGTATAACTCCAGGGAGAAATGAAGCTGTTTCAAAGGAATTAAATCTGAGGAGCCTTCAGTCTTTTGAAGTTGAGATGCTCAGTTTCCAGTCAGAGCATAACATTAGCTGGAAACTGCTTTCTAGCCTTATTGTGTACAGGAAGCTATTGGCACCACCAGAACAGCACAAAATATTACCCTTATATTGGGAACCTGTTTGACATGCCATTTTCTTTGCTGATATTTAAAGTACTGCCCAATTTTCTGCTAAATGTTAATCTCAAGGTGATTAAAGCCAAGGAAAAGGAGAGGAGGGAAAGTAGAAATTTACGTACAAACCCTAAACATGGTTGTAGACTATCTACTCTTTCTGCTGCTGGTCAGCTTGAGTTTCCATCATATCTTCTGAGTTGGAGGAATTTTGACAGGTTTATGTGTGACACCAGGTTACCCTGCAAAATGGAAAGCCTGTAATTAGATGCTGTGCCATCAGGTACCTCCCACTGGCAACCTTAAATCTGCCATCAGGAAAACACCCTCAGGGAGGCCAGTGCCTCTACAGGCCACTCACCTGTCACCTGTGGGATGTACCTGAACACAGCTACCTCTGTAAAGGACCTGCCCCCAAATCCATGGGATGGCTACAGACAAAGCAAATATTTGTCCCCCCACACTGCTGCAACACTGAACTTGGGAAAAGCATTTTCTCCAGCAGCAAAAAGCAAGCAGAAGAATCTGATCCAAATCTACCACCTTCAAAGCCACCAGCAGGACCCCTCCTGCACTGCACGAGGGGACAGCTACACCTTTTACACTTCAATGGGTTACAGGATGTTTTTAATTGCTTTGAAAAGAGTTTAGTCAAAAGCTGGGTTATTATTTGAATGAACCTGTTTGTGCTGCTGTGCTTACCATCAGGTAGCTGCTGGTTTTCATTTGAAGAAAAAGCAGTACCTGAAATAGCTGAAACTATCCAAACTGAAAGGCAGGCATAACAATAAAATACAGTAAAGTTTAAGGAGCATGAGACAGGATGGACTGCGCTGAAGAAATTTGTTAAAAAATTTTTTCCATCTGAAGTCATTAAAACATTTTGTTACTTCTTAAATGTCATCTACAAAAGAAGATGCCTTACATAAGAGAGAGGTATTGCTAAATACCCAAACACGTGCACCAGCCACGTGACTGCCATAAAACTTCAAAGGTGGCTGCCTAACTAAAACGCTGATGTTTTTAATAATGTATTTCTTGGAACTGCTTTTTATGTGCTCCGATATACATAGATGTTTACTTCTCAGATAACAGTGTGCAAAAGAAGAAGACAAGCCTATTCCATGAGCATCATGTGCACATCACTGTTGGATACAGTAGTGAGCAAGGAAAAAACACTCTCAGAGGGACAGGAAGGGATTTGCATTTGTAGATCCCAGTTAAAGGTGAGGCACCATAGTTGTCCTAAGTTTCTTGGACAAGTATTGATCACTTTAGCAAGGGGGAAGACAAACTAAACCCCAAAGTCTCCAGAAATTAAGCATTTCTTTGCATTTTCAGAACTGTTTCACAGGAATAATTTCTTCTGCATCTTTCTTAATTGTAATAGGTGCCTTCTTAATCATAACAGAAACAGCAGTTGGTACCATGTTGCAGCCATGGTTTGGGTTTGAGTATCTAACTACACTTCATTTTATGGTGTTCAGCTGTTCAGACCCCACAGCTCAGTTGCTTTAACTGTGGTATCTCATGCAATATTGCCTCGCAACATCACAGAATCTGCTTTAGAGAACACTAAAATCCTTGGAGATGCAGGCTGACTGTAAAAGTCATACATATACGTAAAATATGTACGGTAAATATGTTATTTTTATTATAGAGGAAAGGCAGAATTTTAAGAAACAAGTACCCAAATTCTTTGAAGATAAGCTGGCCATTTGAGTCTTTGGATATTTCAATATATAAACACAGAAATTAAATAGTAACATAATTCGAAGGCGACCATTGAGACTAACAAACATCCATGCTTAAGTTTATGACTTTCACTCCTTTGCTGAAATATCTTACGACCAAAAAAGTGTAAATGAAATAAAGTCACTAGTTTCAGTCTAATCTTTCCTTAGAACTCAATCTATGAAACATCCTTTGTCATAGTTATTACAAGGGTCGATTTGGCAGCTTCCATTCTCTCCCAGCAATAAACCAAGCAGGGGATTGGATTACCGAGACCTGCCAAGAAGTTTTGCCAAAGTGTGAGAAGCAACACAAATGATTACCAGTTACCAACCTTGTGGGGCATTTGGCAGCTGGAACCCATGACCTCTATTTTGCAAAAGCCTGAGCCACAGGAGAGTGACAGGAATGCAGAGACCATGAAAATCTGGGTATGGACAAGTCTGAGACGGGGAAATTCAAGAGGAGGGAAAATGACAAAAATAATTGAATGCTTTGTCTGTCATAGGAAATTCTACCCCGATGTCTAGAATGGCCTGTCACTTGATTAAGAGCTTAGGAGACTGCACAGAGCTGGTTGAAGTTTGTTGTCATCCAACACAGAAATCCCGTTGTCCCCTGAACACAGAATTTCAAGGCTTTCCCATTTTAAAACAAACACCTACACAACTTTGATTTTTGAGGTTAGTAGTTTTCAGTGAAAAATCTGAAAAAAACCCAGACTTTCAAAAAATGTGAAAACCATTTTTTGCAGTGTGTGGATCTCGCAGAATATTTTTTTGTGCAGCTGCATAGGAAAAAGAGTATCCTAGCAGTGTGCCCATATGGCTTCTTAAGAGCATTCCTGTTCTTTGGCTCAATCACCACTGATGCATTTCATTGCAGCATGAAGGCTGGGATAAAACCCCTGGGAATGTGCCAAGGCTAACGTGCAGTGAGCTGAGGGAAGGTTCACACTGCTGGGATGAGGTATTGATATAGGACATCTAGGAAAATTCACTTCATCCTACCCTATCAGGGGAGAGGACTCCACACTTTGCTCCCTCATCTTTGTCCCATACTTAGTTCTAGCAGGTTATCTTCTGCTTTTTGCCCTTTGGGCAGAATTATTCTTCTGTCAAAAGACGTTTGCAGCATGTAGCTTTTTTATTCAAACACCTCTTCGTGGAGTTACTGCTCCCAAGCCATTTGAGTGGGGGAATAGTCCCCCAAAATACCTAAAAAAACCCCACCAAACCCACAAACAAAAAACCCCAGCAAAACACAACTGCTTTGCTAGTTTTTCTGTTTTCTTTTTTTTTTTTTTTTTTTTTTTTCTGAACTCCTTGAATTCCAGCCTAGGGACACTACAGTAGTTTTTAAGATTTCTCTTGATTAAGAATCACAAATCCAGTGATTGACTTAGGGTTTCACTTTGATGGCTTTTATTAACACCTCATAGAAACCCCCACAATACTCATGCTTCGAGATGACTGCCGTGCCAAAGGAATGGAGAAGGTAGATGGTGCTGGATTCCCTTAAGGACACACAGTTTCTTCGTTTTATTACCTCGGCAGTGAGTAAGTTTACCTCAAAAAAAGTACTTCTGTGCCACCTAGTGGCGTCATAGTTTAGTGACATAATTATTTAACACTTCATTACCAAACCACCAAGTTCAAATGCAGTCCGAGGTGTTGCGGAATTTTCTTATCGTTTGTGTTTCAGTGTGTCCAGGTCAGGACAGGAGCATCAGCCAGGTGGGACCTCATCCTGCCAAGCTCTGTGTACAGCCCCAGTCTCCACAAAGCACTGCAGAATCGGCATCAGCTCAGTCAGAAACCATCTCGGATAAGATTTTTCATCAAAAATCTAGCAAATTCTAGCCTTCGTTGGTGAGAAAAACCTCTTTACTCCTTTTCCTCTCACCTGCACACACTGTTCAGGTGAGTCATGGTGCCTCAGGTACAGTGTTCTCCAGGTACTTTGGTGAAACATGCAGGGGGGTCTGCAGGTTTTCCATGCTTCACTTCCAAAATTCATTTCCAAAAATGAATTTGTCAGTTGTTCTGGAATACTCTATGCAGCCAGAAGACACTGTCCTGCCCTTATGAGAGCCTGTCCAAGGGAAGAGTTAATAAACCAGTCCAAATACTACTGCATTCTAGCAAGAGCCCTCTCTTGAGTGCACTGTTGGGTCTTTTTAAAGGTGCAGTGTGAAAAATTACTCCGAATGAATAAATGCCATATTTCACTTGAAACCTGCATTCGCTTGCTTTTAACGAGAAGAGTGAACTCTCCCTTACATGGCAAGGTTTACTGATTTCCCTGAAACCTCTGCCAGCCAGACTTCGTCATGACTCGGTGTTGCCTTCTCAAGCACTGCAGCAGCCCTGCAACAGCCATCCAGAACGTGATGTAGTTTTACTTCTTGCAGCTTGTGCAAGGAAACAGGGCCTTTAAGCCAGCTAGGAGAGTCGAAATGAAAATAACCTAGTCTGGAGCTGTGCAATGTGAAAAGCATTAAGGCACTACCTCGAAATGTGCAACTCCTGTCCCTGTCCCCAGTGACCAGACCCCACTAGATGGCAATCCACGCCTTGGCTCTGTCCCTGCAGCTCTGGAAGTTGTGTTACTTGGCTGGTTTAAAAATTAAGAGGCCCAGGGTCTTAATATATGTATCTTTCTTTTTTTTTTTTTTTTTTTTGTCTCCTTTTTCTTTTCTCCCTGATTGTTTAGCTTTTTAAATATGTAGAAACTCTTTTTTTCCCCTTTAAATGAGCTGGGTTTTTTGTAGTGTAAGGCTTAAGTAGAGCTTAAAATTTTCTGGTATAATACACATTGCTTTACAGAATAAATAAAAACCCTGTGTATTTTGAACCCAGGCAGTATCAATAATGCACACATTTTGTAACTTAGTTGTTGGTTTCAGGCTTACAGAAGAGGGAATCAGTCAAACATCAGTAGTTATACTGCAGAAAAATAACTTTGAGTCTTTCACTACTAGTCAAAAACTTGGTCACTGACTACTAAAAAATGCACAAAAATATATTCCAATGCACACTTCAGAACTTTAATCCCTTACAAGTTCCCCTTCAGGCTTCTTTGTGCTCTCCATCATCTTCTCTCCAGCACTTGACACAGATTGCCCAGAGCAGCTGTGGATGCCCCATCTCTGGAAGTGTTCAAGGCCAGGTTGGATGGGGCTTGGAGCAACCTGCCCTAGTGGAAGGTGTCCCTGCCCATGGCAAGGGGTAGAACAAGATGATCTTTAAGGTCCCTAACAACCCAAACTGCTCTGTAATTCTATGAAACACAGAGCCAAACAAGTTCAGCCCTTCTTCAGGAACAGCTTTGTGCTGCTCCAGTCATATCCTGAATCCAAGCACAATCTAAACTGCATTTAAACCAGTGTTGCTGCAGCTCCATCCTGCTGGAACAAATGTTCTAACATCTAATAAGTTCCATTTGAATGAAAATGAGCAGTTACAGTAAACTCGCTTCCCACTTCCAAAAGCAAAATTTCCTCTAATTTCATTTTAAAGAGCAAATCCTTCTCTCCCCAGCTGAGTACAAACAAACATCTGGAACTGCTGCACTTTAGGTTTTGTTTATGTATTTAATGGATGGCCAGAGGCTTAGAAGCTGCCAAATAATTCTAGTCTTAGGAGTTTATATTAACTAATTTCTGTGGGATTCAGGATATATCTGCCAAGTTTCAGATACAAGCAAAGCTCTTGCAATTGAGTTTCAACTCCTTGAAAGAATGGTCAGTAAATGGAAAGGCCAGACATGCATCCCTAAGTAATCTTCATCCCCAAGTACTATTGTACTACATGAAGCTGTAACATTTAACCCTGTGTGAATTATACAGAGTAGGAACTGGTAAACAGCTTAAACCACTCTGTTGGTCCCAGAGTTGTGTTTGAGGGGAAGATGTGGAAGTGACCACAATGTGTTTTTTTTCTCTTCGGTGACTAATTTTACAGATAACTAAACCTCCATCTGAGTATTTACAGGGGCAACTCCTATCACACTGTCACTGCCAAAAATCAGTTTACTTGGTCAGGTCTTTAAAACTCTTAATCTCTGCAGGGATGGATTTCCAAACCTGTATTTGAGCAACAAAGACAGGATCCATATAAATACTGCAAGTCCACAACCGCTTGTGGGGTTAAACCTATCAGTGCAACAAACATTTGTCTGCAATGCTGCCTATATTTTGGGAACAGAAATATTTTTTGGAATAGAAGGTTAAAGTAGTAGTGATCACTGGATCTTAATCTTGGGGGGAAAAAATGAGTCAGTATTAGGAAAAACCATAGATGACAGGTAGATCTGATGTCTGAAAAACATGTCTACATAAGCTGTTTGCTATAGAAATAGATCACAAAAACAAATTATTCAACATGGTATGTTTTCATACCTACCTATACATCTGTTTACTTATACAGACCACAAACATACAGTCATCTCAAACCATGACAATTCTATAGAAAGAACCCAAGTGTTGTGTTTAAAAGAAAAAACACACGAATTATCTCCCCATAATAATAAAAATATATTCAGATATTACTTGCCCTAGGGATACCTCAGTTCTCACCTCCTTACATCCATCTATAACTGGAATTTTTAAAGCGTGGATTAATCAGAGCTTCCCAGGCTGACTGTTTCCATCCCACAGGCTTTGAAATTGCATGTTGTTATTTTAAATTGCTCATTTACAACCTCAGTCAGTGCTTCCCACTCCTTCCCTTCTCCAGGGCCAGAAGGAGGAGGAATCTGAGCAGCAAGCTCCCTGTGGTGAATCCAGTTCAGCTACTCAAGTGTTTTCCTTCCATTTGGGAGCCGTTCAAACCCCTCAGTTTCAGTTTCTGACTATGTGCTTTCAGTGTTGCCTGTGTGTATGTTTGCACAGCTTCAAGGATTTTCATCCCACTACCAGGCTTCCCACTGTGGCAAACCCACACAAGCACAGACAGTTGAGCCTCGCTGAGAATTTCATTTCTTTGTACAGAATCCACTCACGTGGGCAGGCTTCATTCTGTATGCATTTTGCTTCTCTTCCCGTGCACCTTTTTTTTTTATTATTCAAGGAAAAAAATGCATCTCACCTCTACATAGGAAGGGATTTGATGATCAATATGTCTGTGTTTTCTCCCCTCCTAGTGTTGATTTTTCTTTTCCTAAGTACCCATTATTCTCTATTATTTGAAACCCATCTCAAAATGACATTAAACTTAGGAGTGGCAAGGGCTTTTTTTAATTATTATTCAAAATTAGCTTTGACATATACAAATTGTGCAAAATTGACCTAGAGATATAGAAAGGATTCCACCAAGAGAAACAAGAGCATTTAAAGTTTCCCGTGTACATTTAGATGGTTGATTTTGAATTCTTGATTGATTTTATTTCCCAAATTTGACATAAACTAAGAATTTTGCCCCCCCCCCCCCAAACTGACGTACTGAACCATGAGTAAAAGAGGAGTGTATAGTTTCCTTCCAGTTGCCTCCTGCTATTCAGGAGGAGATAAGCCTCCCTGAGCAGTGATGAGCATGAATTGTCTCCTTTTAAAAAAATACAACCATTACAAGAAAGTAACAAATCTGATGTAACTACCCAACATGCTGTCATTGGTTCACAATTCACCAAAATTGTATCTGAAAAGCACTAATTCTGTATATAATCCTGCCTGGTTAAGTGTCAGGTATAGACAGGTATTTTCAACCACAATTTGCAAGCTGACTCATTTAATTTAAAAAAATGTAATATTGTTTTTTCTTCAGCCTGGCAGCTCTAAGTATACTGAGAATGAAAATTGTTATTTCAGTCTCTTACGGGTTTTGGTAGATGGCATTGAAAAGGGAAGAATTATGAAAAGAAAACAAAACCATTGTTTCTTTAATAGATTCCTATTCTTTACAACATAGAGAAACTTTCTAAGCTTGCATTATTAATGTGCTCTTATCTTCTATGCATAATAATGCTAAAAAAGATTTACAGTGATTTTCAAGGTAAAATAAGGAAATTGAAAACTGGGGCAATGGCTGGTTTAGTACATTTTTCAAAGTTAAGCCTTTAAAGTAGGTAGTGGGGGAAAAAACTTGTTCACTACAGATTCTCAATAAGTCAAGCAGAAAATTATAATCTGAAGAAAAATAGCTTTTAAAGAAAGAACAGACTTGTAGCATTTTCTTACAATTACTGGAAGATTTTGCATCTCACAGGAGTTCAACACCACTGATCAGAAAGTAGGCTTGGTATAAATACATAAATCAAAAACTGATTTCTAATTCCAAGCCTAAGGTTCCAGAAAAAAACCATGTTCAAATGAACATGGCTGCTGTTTTTTAACACATACACCCCCCCACCCCCATCTTTTAGTGTAGTTTTTGTTACTTGACTCTTCCACTGTTACACTGGTGAGCTGATTTCAGCAATAACCCCCCTATTTCCACAGAAGATTTAATTCCAGCACTATTCATGAGCAGGACAGAGAAGAACACACAGGAGGAACAGTGTGTGGAGCAAACTCCACAAAATGATAGAATAGATTAAGAACTCTAAAACATCAGTGTTCTGACTTAAAGCCCTGAAGAAGTGTTCAGTTTAAAAAGCCTATTTACCGTGGAATCGCTTCCTTTCCCTTCAGTGGGATCTGTAGATTGCTCAGAGCTTCCAAGGACAGCCTGCATTTCCAATAACACAGGCACACCTACAACCATGGTCTTCACTCCAGACCCTCTCTTACCTAAGAAAACTAAAATCAACATCATACTAATAGGAAGGGAGGAAAGTTGTCAAAAGAGAGAGAAATCTTCATTTCCCCCCCACCCTTAAAAATTGCAGAGTCCAGAGCCCACCTTAATGCACTAACAAGTAATGAATTCAGAGATGAGAAATTATACTTATCATAGACTAAGCCACCACTTTTGAAATAATGTTTTTCTATCGATGCCTTTATTTCAGAGAATGACAAATACTACAGTACAGATTTACACCATCTGTGGTGGTCCTAAGCCACTTGATCCCTGTAAATTGTTCAAATTCCATATAAATACTTCCACCTCACCTTTAAGTCTTTATCTCAAAGAATACCCCAAAACAAACAAAAAACAAAACCAAAACAACCCACCATTATAACCCAAGACTATTGTTTCCTTGCCTTGGCCCTCCTACAATAAGCAGCCCACTCCCTTAACTTTTATCTCCTTCCACTCTTTGTGTAACAGTCAGGACTTTTCTTAGTTATCACTTTGCTAAACCATAATAATCTGCTTTGATAAGTCTTTCCAGCTTTCCTGATGATCCCCATGGCTTTTCTCCAAATTCCATTTAGGTTATTCAGTTTTTCTGTATAAAAATTGTTTTCCTCAGGTTTGTTTGCAGCATTATATAAAACAGTTTAGGGAAAGTTCTCAGTTGTTCCTTGGATAAACAACAATAGCCTTTCACATTCCATATTTTGGGGAAAAAGTCTACCAAAAATATAAACCTTATAATATTTTAGACTGAATATCAGTGAAATATACTGGAAGGGCACTGCATTAGGAGGAGCTTGCACCAGTTCACTGCTGATGCAGCATTAGCCTCTTGTCCACCCCAAGGCTAGTCCAAAGCCAGCTAAAGACAATGGAATCAAATCTGCTAACCCTATTAAAATATTTTGGCTGACTTCACTGAGTGGAGCTCTAGGTTACAGTTGCATTTGAAAACTATTATGACAAAATTAAAGCTCCTTTAATTTATTAAAGCAGCTACATGCCTGGTTATTGTGGTGTTTAGTGTTTAAGTATTGACTTTACATGGCAATTTCTCAAACGGGTTCTAGAGATGAATGGAGAAAAGCCATTCCAAAAAAAGGCAGGAAAAATAGCCTTGAAATATGGAAAGGGAAGGTATTGTGGAACATTTGAGTACAACTTTCCCCACCCCAAAAAGTTCAGAAGTACTTGCAACTATAACACCTGCAATCAAAGTTAACAGATAATTTAATATCTTTGAAATATTCTGTTTAACTGGTGACTATTATTTAATCAAACAACAATGGTTTGTTGTTTTCTTTTTAAGATCTCATGCTCTCATAAATAAATTTGTTTTCCTTATTTTGCTTAAGTCTTGAAAACCTGTAATCAAAAAACTTGGAAACGGTTTTGGTGTCTGTGTAGGTGCTGAGAGTGGACAGAGGAAACAGCCTTGGTATAGATATTTGTGGTAGTCAATAGTGCCATTTCTTACTAGGTAAAGTCACAACACATTGTTATTTCCATGCAGTTGCCTATGCCAGAAAACAGAAAGAAGGCAGATATCTTGGTTCTTCATTACAGAACTGACAGAAAAAGGCTCTAATTGAATTCATGTGTTAATAATCCATATGTAACTGTGAAACAAATGTCCAGTTTCTGGGTTCAGTTTGCCATCAGTACAAGATCCAGTCAGACAGATCCAATTTGTCCTGATTTGTTGTGCTGAACCTGACTACCCCTTGTCCCTTTAAATTCCCTAGGTACCAGAGGAAAAGCAATAATGATATTTCTTATGCCTATTTACAGACATTGCACCAATTCATGAGGAGATTTTGACTTTCAACAGTCAGAAAAAGCACAGCTTTCACCAGCTGTATAGGTAGGCAAGCCCCCCCCCCACCAAACAATTTAAAATGTACTATTTAGCAGGAAGGGACTGCAGAATCCATATGGCATACCCCTAGACTGAGCAGTATGGTCAGTAGAATTCATAGGTTTAGTTCTTAAAGCTGAAAAAGACCTCTAAGGTTGAGCCCAATCATTAACCCAGCAATGCCAGATCCACAACAAAACCATGAAGAAAGAGGGTTTAATCCATGGTTGGATTCCCTGTCAAAAAGAGCTTTAAGCATCAATTAGACAACTGAGTTTCTGTGCAGGAATGGATTTCATCCAAGTGAAGGCACTAAAAAAAAGAGGACACACATCTCCATAAGATGCCTATGAATTTTGCTTCAGTAAACAAGAGGCAGGAGGCCAGACGGATCCAACTGGAGAGGCAAAGGAGCACAAAGACTGTGTGGTTACAACAAAAATATGCTATCTTAAACAAATCCCAGAGAGAGGACCTTCCTGATCCTGGAAAGCATTCATTCTGAGTTGCTATTTTTAAACAGATAAAACCAGATGTATTTGAGAGATTGCCAGCTGCTGGTTCAGCATTTGTTTCAGACTGCTGTTGGAAGCAGCAGCAAGTAACACAGCAAGATAAGACAAAGCACACTCAGATATTATTTCCCAATTTGCCATCTAATAGATTAATGGAATAACAGAGGATGGAGAGGGGTCTGTGCACATTTCCACCCCCCTGCAGCACCGCAAGATGTTACCCCAAGATGTTACTGAGCATTTCCCTCTGAGCACAGTTCTTGAAGCTCTCAAACAGGTACACTGGCATGATCCAGTAATTTGTGTGTTTGATGCCTGTCAACCATTTCCAGGTAATTTTTCCCCTTAATTCTTCAATGCTTAGTACACATTTTCCAAGGCAGGCCAGTAAATAATACCTCAGGCAGAGTTTTTACTGTAATTCCTTAATTTTCTAACAGTCCACAGTTATCTGGACACACAAAGGAATTATTTTCTAGCCACCAATTAGCAGACCAGGAGTTCAAAAGCCTCCACGACTGCTTTAAGACTGAGAATTCCTTAATCCATAAAAATTAATGGAGATTATGTTAAAGAGACTTAAATATTTAAATCCTTCTCCACATTAGTCACTCTCTTTTATGTGCAGGTAACTCCAGCTGAAGGCCTCAGGAGCCCTGTGTGTGTGTGGCAGAACGAACTAATCTCTTCAAATGAGAAACGTGAGCTTTTTGCCAACTCTCCCCTGACAGCAGAAGGTGGCAGCTTCTGAGCTCCAACTTTCCCCCCACACTGAACCTCTTATGACTTATGTTAAAGGCTTAATTGGCTTCAAAATTCCTAAATGGAACCATTTATTATTGCTGTGGATGGTTGTCTCAGTTACAGATAGCTACAGCGTGCAATTAAGTAGAACTGACTTCACAGCACCAGACAGAAGTCCTGACTTTTCAGTTTTTCTTGGATCTGAGGTCTGACTACACCATCTTATACCAGTCCTAGGAAAATACCAGCTCTAAAGTATCCATGGAGATACTTCATACTGTTCTTTTTATGGCTACACAGTTTTCACACACACCTATTAATTGCAGTTACATTAAAAAGTTTTGAACTCAATTTCTCTCACCATCATGAGTTTAAATAGACATATCCTCAGAAAAAGAGAAGATTTTTAGAGCAGAGTAATTGTCTTGAAAATAAAAAGTTGCATTTCAAATATTTGCTAGAGGGTATTTACTGACTATACCTGTCAAAGAAAAAAGGGGGATTTTTTTCACTTCCCTTTCATTTCTGTTCTTCCTGACCCCTGAGTGCATCTCCCAAAATATTTGGTTTCTCTTAAAGCCAGAGGCTCTCTGTGAAAGCAACAAAGGGGCAGATTTCCCATTCCCCAGGATGAAGAACCACATTCACTCAGGTTGTTTCATGCTGAAATTCATGGCTTAGTTTGGCACTGAGGTTGTCTTTGAGCAGTTCAGATGCCACCAGCAGGAATCATGGCCTCCAAAAAGGTTTCCACTGCTTCAGAGTCAACATTCATGTTTCCACAGTGCCTTTCATGTGGGTGCTCTCCCCTTTGCGCCTGTGGATGCAGAGATGGAGCCTTTTCCTCCTTGTACCTTTCTGAAGGGCTGAACCCATTGCCTACACCCAGGAGCTGGGCTATTGACAGTGCAAATTATATATAATAACTTATATTTCATAGAATCATTTAAGTTGGAAAAGACCTCTAATAAGAGATAGGACAAGGGTAATGGCTTTAAACTCAAAGAGAGTAGGTTTGGATGGGTTATAAACCTCAAAGAACAGCAACAGCAGCACGCTGAGATCTGCAGCTCACAGAATGGTTTGGGTTGGAAGCAAATTTAAGTATCATCTAGTTCTAACCCCCTGCTATGGGCACCTTCCATATCAGCAGGTTGCTCCATCCAAACAGGCCTTAGACACTTCCAGGGATGGGAGATCTACAGCTTCTCTGGGCAACCTGTGCCAGGGCCTCACAACCCTCACAGTAAGGAATGTTACCTAATATCTAATCTTATTATCGCCTCTTTCAGCTTTAAACCACATGCACATTCATCTCATCATCGACTCAACAGTGTTTTGTCATATTCATTAATCATCTGCAGCATCTTTTTGGGGAGAAGAACAACCTACAGAAAACCTGTCCGCCTTACATCATGGGTTTTCCCTGCCCAGGTGTAGAAAACTAAGAGTTCACACTCATACCCACGTTCTACACTTCCTATTTCACTCCCAATTGCTGCCTAAGCATCTCTCAGAAGAGATGCTTGGAGTCTTCCATGATATAACCTATATCATGTACATATAAAACATGCACACAGGCGTTTTTCCCCCCTCTCTTGCAGGCGTTTGTAGCAGCAAGACACAGTGCAGGTCTGGGAAGGAGCTGCCCCCCAAAATCCAGGCAAATCCCCCGGACTGGCTCTGGCCTCCCTATTACCACTAGAGGTCAGCTGGAGCCCGGTGCATCCCCCTGCACGGACGGGAGGGAGGGAAGGAGGGAGGGATGGGTAGAGGGATGAAGGGCACAGTTCTGACCTCTCGGGTTGTTCTGTTCCAAAATTAGCATCAGGCCAGGCAGCTGTGAAAGCCAGCCTTCGAACCAGCTTAATTTAAGTTGCTGCCTTCAAAGGAAAAATGTTGAAGAACCAGGAAAAAAAGTGCAATAAAGTAAAGAAAACAAGTGAATCTTTTTGTATCTCAGAGGGACCTTCTGCTGAAGCTATACAGCACAAATTCAGGTACCTGCATATGCTGCTTGGGCAGAATTTAATCACAAACACACAGTACCTTTTCCAGCAGATTGAACGAATCCTTCCACAAAAATCTGGGCTGAAGCCCTAAAGACTTGAGACCTAAATAAATATTGACAATTATTACTAATAAATAAATAAATATTGGTAATTATTGTTTCATAAAATCACAGAACAATTTGGATTGGAAGGGACCTTAAAGACCATCCAGCTACAACCCCCCTACCATGGGCCAGGGCACCTTCCACTAGACCAGGTTGCTCAAAGACCTGAAGAAGTCATCCCTACCTGGGAAACGAATTACTTTCCCACACAGGAGTTTTACTACCTTGCAAGAATCCAGAGCATCTAATTTCTCTGTTAGTAGTCAATGATACATTAGTATTGTATTTAAAACAATACAAGAAAGCAGATTTTAGCCTCTGACATCCTGCTAAAATGGACATTACACAGTAGATGTACAGCACACTGGGCTCGTGGGAAAGTTTACTGGAATATTTTCCAAGCATTTTCAGCAAGCCAAGCTTTTTCTATTACTTTCATGCTTACAAATTGATGTTCCTTTTGTGAAACAATCTGATATAATACAATTCTGGAGGTATTTAATTCCTCTTACACAGTTCAATACATTCTTATTAAATTTTATATTCTTTTCCAACTTTTTGGCAAGGATTCTCCTAGAAACTACTAAGCTGTATGAATAGGGTTTTTTTTGTATTTTTTTTTATTGGATTTTGCTGGAAGCCTTGCAGACACATTCATGCAGCATGCTGACAACAACATCTAATTCTTGTGAAGACTAGAAATGATAGTGATATGTATTTGAGGTGTGAAAAACTGAAGACTCCTGACCTCTTTCTCAAGAGAGGGGAAAAAGAGAAAAAAGCAGTAGCCCTTCTGATATGTTTGGCAAAGCAAACCTTCAGCCCCTGGAAGCCTCAAGCTGCCATTTGGTTTCCCTCTCAGAAAAATCACCAAATTTCCTACTATAACAGTCAGAGAGCTTTCTGGCTTTTTCAAAATTAATGACCAGGAAACAGGAAAAAAAACCAGACAAGGACTTTTCATAGTGAGACTGGAATGGTTTGAACATCTAACCAGGGGGTCACCTGCATTTCTCAATTTCGTGCCAGAAAACCAAGGTTAAAATGTGAATGCTTAAAGAGAAACAAATCAAACTTGCATGAAAAACCAATGATAAAAGCAGGTTTTTAGCTCTGGTGATCACAGAGTATGTGAATGGGAATTCATGGAGCAGAGCCTGGTTTCTGGAAAGCAAGTAGCTTGTTAGCAGTGCCTGCCTTGCAATTACTAGTAAGGTAGTAAGCTACTTAACTGAGTAAACCAGGAGTGAGGGAAAGAGCAGCAGGGCGTGATTCTCCATCTAATCAAGTGCTTTGCAGTGTCATTCAGACGTGTAAAAGCAGGAGAGTTGGGATTGGGAACTGACAGATGCTGGGGCTGCATTGATCTCAAATTCAAAATCGAGCAGTCAAAGAATGGCTTTAAGTAAGGATGACTCCAGTGACACGGGGGCTCAAGTAAAATCTAATCAAGTCATCTCATGAGTTTTGTGGCAGACAGCTTGTCTGCGTGGTCAACACCTTCCTGTGCTCACTCCAAGTTAGCCCATCACTCAAACCAAAGGAAGGCACTCTGTTCTCTCGTCCCATGCCTGTAAGACAGGGCTGAGACAGAGTATCTGGTAGGACAAGCCCCTTCATCTGTCTTTCGTAAAGCAAAAGTCTCTATTGTAGCTCATTAAGATCTGTAATAGCCCTACAAGCTTGTATACACCAGGCATTTCATGAATAGCAAGTTTTTGGCAGCTGACCAATCATCTGAATATTTCAAGGCTTGGCAATATTTCAGTCTCCATAGCAAAGGAGGTCATTTTCTCTCTATTCCCTGAAGTGGTAGCTCACAGTTCAGTCAAATTCCTTCAAGTAACCTTTTCATGTATTTAAAATATTTCTTTTAAACAACTTGCCATTCTTTTCGAGCTTGTTGCAGCACTTATAGTTGAAACCCCCAAACCTAGGATAAGGTTCTGGTTTTATGCCATATCATTACTAAGCCCTCCCCTGGCAGACACTGATTAGAAATGACCAATTAACAGTCTTCCAGTCTATGGAACAGGTCTAATTAGCCAGATTGAGGTGTGCCTAGGAAACTAATGACTTTTTTCCCTTATTTGCACAGAAGAGGATGCCCAGTCAGCATAATTTGGCACCAGTAGCCAAGACTCAATGGCTGTCAAAAGCAAGATAAATACTTGAAGGGCAGAGTGGAAGGACAATATTTAGTGAAAAGGATGAGAAGATGAGAAACTGTCCCAATATAGTGCAGCATTTCACTTGGTAAGAGTAATCCAGAATGGCTTCACTCAGCAGAAAGGGAACCAAACCCTTTGGAAGGGAAAGCTCACAGCCTGCAGAGCTTGGAAGAGATCAATCTGCACTTGGTTTCAATGATGCTGAAATGACTGGGGATACAACACAAACAATTCCCAGTTGAGGGGCCTGAGGCTTTCAGAAGGACAACAATAGGGTCAAGAAGAGGAAGTTTTGGGGCAAACATATTTTGGATGGGTGTGAGGACCCCTACTATGTGTGAGTTGTTCTTTTTTTCCTTTAGATGCAAGTCCAGTTCGGTTAAACAGGATCAGGCAACATTCCACTTAAAGGAACTAACAGTTCTGCAGTAAGAACGTCCTCTTTAGTTTCTGTGAAACTGTAGAGCTCACCAAAATAATTTTGCTATTGTTAAAACTACTAAAGTAGGACTTTTAACTGGTTTTGATGACTTATGAAATATTTTTTAATTTATTTTACACAGTAATAAGAGAAACTATCACTTAAGACTGGAAATTCCCACAGTTGCTAAAGTGAAAAACAGATGAAAATCTTTTTAATGTCATGCCTTGTGCAAAAATATTTAACAATTAACAGTCTCGATTTTCTTGTGCGTTTCTCTAAATATTGCAGTTGTTTTGTGAAGACCACTGTGAACACAGCTGTGCCAAACCAACACACAGTTGAGGCCATTGTTGGTATTTTGGCAAAACTCTCTAAGAGAAAAGCATGAAAGCCAGCTGGGTTGGAAATTGCAGATTCCAGCTTTAAAGATTTGAGGAATGGAGTACGCAAAAAGAAAAAGGGCTCATTCTGCCATATTTATCCACACCAGTAACAGCTCTTTGAGAGCAACTTGCAGCAGGGGATATATCCAGGCTGCAGAGTAGAATTACTGCGGGAGGAAGGGGGAAAAAAACCCAGCCAATGCATGTTGAGGAGACAGCCCAGTGGCACTGGAATGCAGTCTGGGAATACAAAAAAACTCCCTCCCAAGTTTTAGATATATCCATCAACCCCAATAACTGCATTAATAGATTAGAGAGGGGCTCCACATATATATGCTAGTGACAAAAAACCAGGCATGGAATATATTGAGCCACCTCAAGTTGTTTTATACTCTGCAAGGGGGCCATTGGTTCCAGTGGCTGTTTGCTGCAGCTGTGTCTGGAGTCAAAACATCCTCTGCAGGTAGAGAGATCCAAACCAGACCTACCAGCCACTCAAACATACAAGCCAGCCAAAATGCTCTGTCTAGAGTTTGCCTCACAGCCATATGTCATCACATTTGCAGTTCACAGCTCTTTAAGGCACCTTGAAGATCAAGATTCAGAGCACAGTGCATTCGGTGTACAAATGAAGCCACTCACTGAGGTTATAATGCCATGACCCACAGACTGGGTCACCAGCAGGTCTATCTGGTGATGAGACAGAAACAGAACAGCACCATGAGAGCTGTAGCCTAAGTACATAGTCTATCTAATGCCTTAACTGGAGATGATGCCACGATAGCAAAGGTTGGCTCGCAAATTTTAGTAATTTTGTTAGTGTTTCTGTCACCAGCATCACTGGAGAAAGTAGAGATTCCTCCATCCCATTGGACAGCAGTTAATAAAGAGTTTAAAACATTTGGTTCAGATAGGTGTTATTTTCCTTCTAGTGATGCTACCAGATGTACCCATGTTGACTAAAGATGCTGTTTGTTCCTGCTGCAGGATCCATTGGGATGTTCCTGACTGTTATCCCTTCCACACCTCAGCTGCCAACATGAATCACCCCAGCACAGCTCACCTGCTCCAGCGCTCAGTCCACCCAGGTGAGGCTGGGCTGTCACAGGAAGTCTGCAGGGATCTTGTGACCACAATGGGAGACACATCACATGGGGAGCCAGTGGATTGCAGGCATTGCCAGCAGTACTTGTGGCTGGCAGAGATTTTACATGCTCATTACAGAAAATACAACTCACCAGCTAGACCTAATAAAAACCAGTCCTGATACCCAAGGCAATTTTGATGCCAACATTTAAAGTGCTAGGGAGCACACCCTTTTTTTTTTTTGTTGAAGTAGTGGAGGCCAAGAAAACATGATACAATTTGTGTTTAGGGAAGCATATATTCTGCTGTGATGTTTGATCTGGCAAGAAACCACGGTTCCTTCCTGCAAGCTGGCAAAACACTAAACATAGGGAATGCCATGCACAGACACTCTCAATTAAGCTATCTTTTCTGAGCTGTAAAGCAGCACTAGGCACATAAAACAGCATAAAACATATTTGTTTCCTTTCCATCTTCACAAGATGTGAAGTGATTCAGTTTTACTCAATTTACAACACAAGAGGAAGAACAAACGTGCATTAAATCATTTTTCAGGACTACCTTACCCTGTACTAGATACCGGTGTTTTCTAAACCAGTTGGCAAAGCCAACTTGAGCCTTGTGCCTTTAGGGAAAATTAAATTTGGAGTGAAGTCCATTAATCATGGTCTGCACTACCCTAAATAGAGCACAGTAGCAACAGGGTACTAAGCAATTGGCAAATACCAAAAAAATCTCCAATCACATACCTACTGCTTTAGTTCCTAGTCATGAAATTGGGTTAGGCAACAGATTTTTAAAGCAGAAGTAGTGCCTCCTTATAACCTTTAAAAACTGACATTTTCTTGGAAGCCAATATACATACAAATTAAGCAATAGGTTAATTAAAATTAGAGTAGTTCATGACATGTTAAGTTATTCTACAACACTTATGTGTGTCTGATAAAGCTGATTGCATCCATAGCCTTGATGATGTATTATACACGTGGAACATCTCAGACTGCTGCAAGACTGAGAAAAATGCAAGCTATTTCACTGTCTGTCACAGCAAAAATCTTATTTAATGTATCATCTTTTCTGCCCCTTCCGCATATGGATGTTTCCATAACTGTTTTCATGTTCATGGTGTAAAAACCCCACTGATTGCTGCTGACTTCCAGGGACAACAGGGCACTGCCTAGCAAAAATAAGCGCTCTTTGAATCGTGTCAGTTCGTTCACCACCGCTAACACACAGTTACAGTTGTCAAACCAGATTTAGCACACATAGGAAAGAAAGGGAAAGGAGTGGAAATGCAAGGAGTGAGGAGTGAGCATTTAGTCTAGTACTAAGTTTGACATCTCATTTTGCATTTGGATTCTCTAATTCACCAGCTCCACCCTCCCATATAAGAACCTAAGTTTTACTGGCTAAGCAGGGAGTGCAGGAAAGCTGAGTTGGGAGACTAAACACATCAGGAGTCCCTCTGTGGCCAACTCCCTCTTCCATTCTGCTATTTCATACTGTCACCAGAAAGCAAATAGAAACCCATATGATAATTTTACAATCCAATGCAAGTTCTCTACTAAGAACAAATTTAGGTCTCCATGTTTTTTTTTTTCCCCATAGCGACAATCCACACGATTAGTACCACTTAACCATAAGAAGAAAATAGTAATATTCAAATTTGGCCTTTGATCAGCAGCGTTTCTCCTTTGCACGAGGAAAGTTCAATCTGGGTTTGGCTGGTGCTTTTGAGATAAACAGAAAATTACCCTGCAGTTTTTCTGGCAAGTTAGTGAGGAAACAAGCCAATACTCAGTTAAAATTAATATTAAAATTAGGATCTGGTTGCATCACCATTTAGCCTCTGCTGAATTTTAAGCTGTAGAACTGGGGTTTCCACGTCTCATATTTCACATGTTAAGGAAGCTTCTTAGTCTGAGACTCTCTTGTGTTTTCAGGAATCTCATCCTTAAAAATAGATGACTTTGGATGTCATCTGTGCTCATGTGAGCTTGAGGACTTGCCCAGTGTGGGTACCCCATCTGCTCAACATCCACAGCATAGGCTCCTGGGATATCTCTTGCTGGGGTTAGGTGCAGCTACAGTGGGACAAACCCAAGTGTTCCAGTCATTCCACAAGCCTTCTGACACTCCTGGTGCCTCTTGACAGCATTTGTGTCTGCTTTGGTGCCTGTGTAGCATGCAAAACCATGTGGCCTTCTGTGAAGAACAATGCATGGTCTGCCCATTTATCCACAAATTGACTTTGGCAAAATAATTAATAATAATAATAATAATAATAATAATAATAATAATAATAATAATAATAAAATAATAATAGATCCTGGGCCAGAAATCAGTCTTCAGGACTTTCACAGATGTCCTGTCCAACTGTATGTCACAGAAGTAATTTGAAATCTCTATCGACTGCTTTTATGACTAATCATGCCGACTATTTGCAGAACATTATACACAGATTGTCTTCATGTTTATGGCAGGATTAGCACTCTATCCCCTTAGGCAATAATCCAATGCTCAAAAGCTCCTCTCAAAAACACTTTAGGATGCTGCTCATTTCGGACTACCAAATTCTAGGTGACCTATGGTAGTATCTAAATGACTCATAACATATGAAATACTGACCTTGGCCAAAGAAGAGACAGAAATATTCCATTTTAAAAATTGGCAGAAGCTACTTGGACACAGTAGGATGCAACTTCTCTAACTACTAACATGAAAAACAGGTTACTTGGACAAATGTTATTAAGAAAGTGAAGGGAGCTTTTTGCTGATAATAACTTACCTACATTAAGACAATTTGGCAATGAGAGATGAAATAATTAGAGCAGAAAGAGCAAAAGCTCAAGTCCAAAGTTCACTCAGAGACATCTGAGCAATATCTGTATCTTAAAACAGCTGACTGAGATAAATCTGAAAGCAATTGTGACATACAGCTGACAAACTCAAACAAATGTCTTCAAGACAAAAACATCTAGACTGCAGTCCACATGAAAACTAGTGTTTCTCACTAAATCATAAAGAAAGAAAAGGTACATCTGCCCAGGGGACAAAGAAAAATCTATAGTGAATTTAAGTGATTCCTTCCTTGTGGCTTATTTACCTAATATGGATGGGAAAAAAAATAAAAAAAAAAAAATCTCTTTTTCAATTGAGCTTGTAGTGTGGGCATGGTTAGGAAAACCACTTGTTCATTTTAGGGTAGAATTAATCAGAATATAAACAAAGCTTGGTGAAAGGCACTTGTCAAAAATGCAGTATATGAATGACTTTCACAGAAATATGTAGCAATTCAAAAACCAGACAGTCAGGACATACACATATGCCTAAAAGACAAGTCCCAAAGCAATGTTATGAATTATGAATTATGAATTACTCTATTTTATCTATTATCAAATAACAGTTTTGGAAACATGAGCCCTTCCACATTCCTGTTCCACATATGACACCTGAAACAAATCAAGTAATTTCTGAGCACGCATCTCTAGTAACAACATGCAACAGAGCAGCCAGGAGTGGAACAGGTGATTTGGCTTCCCAGTATTCCCAGCTGCTCAATGGCAGCAAGCCATTCCGAAAATGGCATATTTTGGCAAGGATACCAAAACAGTGAACCTTTTTTTACTTGATAAACAGCATCCACATTCCTCTCGGATACGCATTAAGTTCCTCTAATGTGACACGTCAGCAATACCTGCCTTCTATCAATCACTACGTTTTGCAGAACTTTTTATTAAAGAAAGATCTTCTTTGCCCTGTTGGAGAGGTGGTCTGGAAAGGGCAGGGTGAAGAATAAACACTGGATTCGTGACCACTTATCACTAAAGATAACCTGGCCAGGCTAACCCTGGCCTCAGTAATTAATTTCTCAGAAGTTTGGCAACAGAGAACTCATGAAATTCAATTTAGGTGCTTGTAGCAAACAGCCTCAGTGTGCTCCTCAATTCCATTTCATTATATATGGTTAAAGACAGGCCAAAGCCTCCATTCTCACCCTGAGGCTAACCATATGTGCTGAGCAATACCGTGCTGTTTCCTTCTAAACCCATTTCCAAAGATTCCTATCCCAGGCTAAGGGAGAAAAGAGAAGTCAAGCAGTTAAAATTTTTTAAGGAGAAGCTGTTGAAATCCCCTCAGTCCCAGGCACCTTCCTTACAGCAAGGAGATGCCAGTGTAGAGGAAGTCAGAAGAAACCTTGTCCTTGCATTTCTGGTACCAAATGACATTTTTTTGAGTGTCTGGTGGCGATTACTATCAAATTCCTTGCACAGAACCACCATGACAGAGACAAACACTGTTTTGTCCTCCTATCTTACTAACTTAAGTGTCTTCTATCAGCACAGTACTTGAATTCATTACAGTGGCCAACGCACTTTTAGTATTAATAGTGACATTTCTACTCTCAGTACCTCTATAATGGTTAAGTTACCTTTAGAAAGGGGAACAGAGAGGATATATGACTGTACCAGAGTGACACAAAAAGTCTATAGGGAGAAACTGAGTCCAGAGTCCCATGTTAACATCGTAAGCCTCAAACAGGCTTTCCTTTTTGTGTACTAAAGGTGCTCCATATGCAGAAGGAAGGCATTTGTCCTTCTATATTGGATTTTATCAGCTGTTTAATACATTGATGTTAAAACGGAAAATTGAGAACTCTGACTTTATTAGTTTCTCTTTTGACAGTGCTGAACCCTCAGCTGAATGCAAATTAAATTTTAGTGCCCTTAGTTTTTATGGCCATCATGGGTATTTGGTAACTCCTGGGATAAGGTCATTTCCATCAGTCCATCCCCTCTGTCTCTCCTATCCTTCCTTCTCAGGTATTTATTAGAGCATCCATCACAGCAGTATCTAGGCACAAATTGTCACCTGGCTAATGGTCTGTGGCTTTCAGGTACCATAGCAACTTAAGGACACACATCAGCATATACTTCTGTCACCAGGGTGATGCAGGGTATTTAAATTACAGCACCCATGCTACCTATGCACGCAGCTCTTTGCACAAGGTCACGACAATTTGCACCAGACCTCCTGATCCCTGTGCCCGAGAGCATCTCGGAGCAAAGCCATCTCTTCACAAAGAACAAATAAATTGCTGAAGCAATTTCCTACAGAGAAGGAGAAAACCCATCTGCTCCAATTTTGTCAGGGGTTCTAAAGGGAGCAAGAGTTACTCTCGTCTTGCCCCTCTGAAAGCAAGAAGGGGTAGGCAGCACACCCAGCAGGGACAAGGTACCTGGATCAGCAGCTTCCATATTTGAGTTATGCATCCTCCTCCTGTCAAGCGATGGTTCACACAGGATGATGGCTCAGGACCACTCATGCTCTCCAAAAACAATCTGACTCACTCAATAATGTAAAATCAAAATTTATGCTGTACTTGAGACAAGTGCTCGCTGCCTTTCACAGGCTGCACCCATCCCTTCCCCCCCTTCCCAGTCATAAGGATATTTGGTATTCTGTCCCTTTGTCTCCTTGCTCAAGTCGACTCACATAATTGATAGTGGAGCAATTTCCTACTTAAACTCCAGCCATTAACATACAAAAAGCAGAACACATTTGGAGAGCTTCCCTGCTGGAGGGAAGGAAACATTAGTTCCAGAAAGACTTAACGAGAATGGAAGAAACTGAATGGTTTTTAACTGAATCAAGGCATTGATGTCTTGATTTTTGCCTCTTTTTATAGCAGGATTCTAACCCCGAAAAATAAAACATGGACATCCTTACAGGAGACCAAAAGGCCTTTTAAGTTTCATTATTTCAGACTTCAGCTGGATGCAGATATATATGCGCTCTGAAACACTGAAACATGGTAATCACAGTATAATCAGAATTCTCATCTGCATTAAGAGCTGATCTTGCATTCATCAGATCAAACCCAATGCTCAGCCCATAAGCTTATTCTGTGCTATAATATATTCTATTTCCCTTGATCCATCTGTCAGCACATTTCTACGTAGAGAGTATGAATGGCTACATGAAGCTCTAAATAGAGGAGCTGGATTTCTTCTTGATCCTCATGGGGAAGCATATGAAACAAATTTCCCTTAACTATCAAGCTTTTCTTTCCACCTGTCTTGGCAGAAATGTCTGTATGATGTACAGGTACCTGCAGCTTAGCAGGTGCTCTTTGATTCTCACTAAGCTGTTTGTCTCTGTGGCTTCTTACATTTGCAACCCATAAACTGGACACTATGGGGTAGTACCTTCCCTTTGCCCTTTTGAAATATACCCCTTACAGTTATGAGTATCCTCATAACACCAAGTTATTGCTACCATCAATCTCTCCCTATTTTCAGATTTTTCTTTTAGTTGAAGTCATAGTTTTGTGTCTTTGGAGCCTCATTACGCTTTTGTCATTTTACTTTTTTATGATTTACAGACAGTAAGAAACATTCTGCATTTTCAGCATCCCCCTGTCCCCCTCTCCCCTCCCTTTTTCAGGGATTTAATTGCAGAACCAAGGCATTTCACTGAACTGTGGCTTTCCCTTGAGAAGTGCCTACACTGCAGCACACGAGACACAGGATATCAGTCAGCTTTGCTATTGACTCTGCACCACTATGGATGTTCAGGTTTCCTACTCACAGCAGCACTTCCTGAGGAAACAATTGCAGCTGCCTAAAGGAAACTTACTGGCAGGAAAACCATAAGTTGTTCCTCAATTCAAATGCTCACCAGAAACCTGTCAATTCTAAGATAACACCCAGATGTACTACCTTTAAGGGTGAAATATAACTTAGAACAAGACTGGATTTAGCATTTAGCCTGCTGAGAGAAAGCTGGAAAGAAACTTGCATTGTGGTTGATTGCATTTGGAGTTTAGTCTCCTCAATAGCACTATTTGCTTTGAAATTTGAAGTCAAGTTGTCACCTGTGCAGTGCACAGATGCAAAGAGACACGAGATGCTATAAAACTAGTTTGGTTTTTATCCTCCCTCTCAAGGCTTCAGTCCTCACTGTAACAGTGTGGTTTGTAGGCTTCTTTACAGTGTTTCTGGGGACAGAATGCCTAGAAGTTACCCTTCTGTCTGGGCATGCAGGGTTTCCCTTCCTCTGCCTCAAAATTCCAGTTTTCCCCGAGAAAGCACGGACACAGGTCACCAGTGGTCAGGTGCAACACACCCCAAGCTGGTCATGGGAAGCGCTGCAGTGCAAATAAAATCCGTCCCCCTCCACATCACCATCACACAGCAATGCACTTTATAGAGGTATCAGCATTTCCACCAGATAGCCTTGTATACATAGTTCTACAAGTGACATGCTTCAGAGCAGACTGATAAAATTCCTTTCCATAACTGCAGTTCAGGAATTCTATATCTATCCATCTTACTTATCACACTCATTCCACCCAGGCACATCAGTTAGGATGCTGCTTGAACTGAGATATGTATACCAAGAGCAGCTGAAATTAGGCTTTGAACAAAGCTACAGTTTTAACTGCAGAAGAACTACAGAGCAAGCAATCCTTGGATTGTTTTTCACCAGCTATATAAATAATCTAGATTTACACAGAGAAGCATTGAGTTATTTTCAAAGTGCCTTAGAAATACCTTGAAGAGCATCAACTTTTCTGTTTTTATTTTTTTTTTTTTACTTTTACACTTTAAGAAATTATTTTCAGCTGTCTAAAGGAGACCTCAGTTATCACTCATAAGTCCCTTTACACAGTTCAATTCATGTCAGCATTTTTCAAACCTCTACAGTTCTTAGATAAAGAAAACTTTAAGGAAACAAATATTTACCAAATGCTCCAGAAGGAGGACTATATTTATCAAGCAAACATAAATCCAAGCTGGCAGAGCAAAGCCTGAAGACTAATCACATTCACCGCAACTTTAGATGGAAAGTCTTTCTCCCAAATTTACTGCTACTGCTTTTATTGCTATTTTTTCTTTACTCAAGCCTTCCTACAGATAGTTCTATGTGTCTCACATTCAAATGTCCTTTTCTTGTGTCAACATCGTGTTGGGTACTTATAATCATCCAGCATGTCAATTAATGCACATGAACACATAGGAAAAGTTTAGTCAGTCACTAAACTGCTGGGTTTCTGAAATCTGAGTTAGTCAATCTCAAACCATTCTCTTACAGACTAATTACTGACTCTTACTGCTGTTATGTTAGAACTTTTAATTTTGTTAAATATAAATTGATATTAAATATAAACAGAAATTAAATGTAACAGGTAATATAACCATACATTTCAAGACAGTCTTCTAGAGTTTATATTTTTACAAGGTTTTATATCTTTCTCTTTTCTTTACATAGATGGTTTATCTTGAAATCCTGCTTTGTTGTGTGGCTTTTTTTTTTTTTTTTTCCCACAAAGCGTCCTGATAGTTTCCTAAGTATTGATATAATTAAATTGAGTTTTCCTGTCCAGGTGCTCTGCACTGACCCATGTCCTTTCTTTCTGTCTAAACTCCCAAATCTGTTATAATTTAATTCAATTTAATTTAGACTGAACAACACATCATGGCTTGATGTAAAGTTAGTTACATTGGTGACAGTTCAGTTGTTTTTCCCTGAACTCATTCAATTCCCTATCCAGACTAGATAATCATGTATGATTAGGTATCACCTACATGATTACAGCTTTCATAAATACTCTGCATGAGGCTTGTTCTCTGACAGTCCCACCATCTTAATAAACAGTTCTGCTAATGGTGTACAATGAAGATTGAAAAGAATTTCAGCCCTTTTACTACCTTATTCTACCACTCCACCAGGAATTAAACGGCAATAGAATTTTTGGGATTTATTGCTAACATATATTGCATGTATATATCTTTCACCATATGAAACAAAGAGTCAGATAAGCATAGCACCAAGTTTTCAGGAAAGATTTCTGTAATATATTCCAGCTCCATTTTTCTCTGAATTTCCCTGTCCGTGTGTTTGATGGAATTAATGTGAACATTTGTCCTGCAGATTTGAATCTTGTGGTGGAGTGGCCTTGAAGTCAAAGGAAATGCAGTCTGGGATTGTGAATTCCCTGTAGTCTAATACCTGAAGTTACACCCAAGTAGACTTCTCTTTTAGTCATCTCTTTCTTTCACAAAACGTATAAGAACATTATCAGTCTTTGTAGCTGTACCTCTGACAGCTTTAGACCATATTTGCCAATGGGTGCATTATCTAACAGGGTCTGGGAACAAGATGAAAATAGATAGACATCATCTTTACATAAGGTTAATTTCCACAGGAAAAGAAACAAACCAAACAGAACTGTACTGGGTAGAATATTTTAATATAATGTGCTTTTATGAGGTCCCTTTGGAATCTAGTTTATATTACAATCACAGCGAGATGGATCAGTGTGCATCATCACATCTCTTATAGTTATTAAAAATCAGGGGTGAGAGAAAAGGCAAGTATGGAGGGTGGCTAATGGGAGCTCTGTGTGGTGGTGAGATGGGGATTTGTGTTAGAGTAACTGTGGTTTCTTCCTGTAATTTTATTTGTGCTGTTCACTTAGAGAATACTCATTGAGTACTCCCTCATGGCTTTCCTGTACTGTCTTTGTTTCCCACTCTCTCAGCTCCAGCTGCCAGACATATGTGGTAACTAACACAAAGGCTGTTAAAATATACTTTGCATGCACGAAAGCAGAATTATGCCACTTAATCTTTTTTCATCTATGCTCTAAATTTGTACATGCATGAGAGTGGCCCTCTGAAGTGCTGCCTATTCTCAGTCCAGCATACTGCCCTACTCACTGGTTTTTATTATCATCTGTAATGCTGCAAAAAATTGTGAAGATATGCACCACTGATCAGTGTTTAGGAACTTAATGAAAGGTATTGGTATGTACTGTTGTAAGCTGGGAAGAATGTACAGGTTGATTTATCTTCCAAGTGAGACAACATCATGTGGATAAAGAAGCTTGTGTATTTAGGCATCAGAATGAGGGAATGGAGAAAAAAACCCACAACTAAACAAGTAATCAAGTATCTATTTAATGAAAGAAAAAACCACCAAACCCTCACTCTGACATTAAACTAAAAGAGAAGAGATTTAGATTAGCTACAAGGAAGAAAATCTTTACTGTGAGGGAGGTTAGGCCCTGGCACAGGTTTCCAAGAGAAGCTGTGGCTGCCCCATCCCTGGAAGCGTCCAAGGCCAGGTTGGATGAGGATGTGAACAACCTGGTCCAGTAGAAGGTGTCCCTGCCCATGGCAGGGGGTTGGAACCAGAAGGTCTTTAAGGTCCCTTCCAACCCAAACCATTCTGTGATTCTAGGATACGATTCTATGATTATACCTTTTGGCTCTAGAGCAGTATAATGAAATTTTTCTTTCAAATGATGAATGTTGCGGTCCGAAAAGGGGGGGGGACCGTGGCATTACACGACTCCAGGACACAAAGGTGGGATGCAGGTAGAGTGCTTTATTCATGTGTGCACCCGGTCTTTTATCGGCTCGGGAGGGGAAAGGGCCAGAACATAGGGTGGAGCATGAGACAGGCAAGCGGGGGGACAAACCAGGATAGGGACACGGGCAAAAGAGGGAGGAACGTGGGAAGAACCGGGGAGAGAAAGGGCGAACGGAGGCCGTCCCCCCTCTGCAGCCTCCCCAGCCAATCGACAGAGAAACAGAAGAGCAGGGAGGTGGACAGGCCGGGACACGCCCGGGAAATACAAACCCTGGGGAAGCATACAATGTGTACACACATAACAACTGTGAAGTCTGTATCATAAAGTCCCCTCAATCACTGCACATCCCCTTCCACCTCCGAGATTTTCCCCGTTCTGATTCCTGGTCCTTCACAGATGAACCTTCTCCAGGCCTCTTCTTCTTTTCCTACAGCTGAGAAGATTTCATTCAATGTTCAAATGACTTAATATCATTTTGGGCAGAGATATTATACTGGGAAGGAATCTTCAGGCCTTGTCTATCTTATGGGAGAAAATGTGTCTTTCACACTCTACATTGCTCAACCTGAAGAAATTTATATCAGAATTGTCAGGATTGGAAGGGACCTCTGGACATTATTTAGTCCAACCCCCTTGCCAAGGTAAGAATATGATATAATATTTGATATGAGATATGATATTAATCAAAATGAAATCAAGGTATCATCTCATAATTTGACCATTTTAACAGGCCAAGGTGACATCCTTCCTTACTAAAACGTGAAGGGGCTTTGAGGTGGGCAGAAATGTAAATTAAACCTTAGCCTCGAATTCTGAAGGCTTTGCTGTCTTGGCTTGGAAAATCCCCAGGCATTTCAGAATTGCAGGGCTCTCAGGAATGCTTGAAGATATTTGAAAGGTAACTAATATTTCCAGCAGTAAAATTGAAGAGAAATGTCATGGGATTGTTCAGTTCTTCAAATGGTTTCAGTTTGTTGGAGAAGAGCTATAGGGCAGACTTGGCTGGAGTTTGGTGGTGTTACTAACTGAATTTCCAGCTCAGTGTCTTTGCTGTTATTCCAATCATTTTTGAGTCAAAGACAAGCTGGAGCTTGCTACAGATATTCCAATCCTTAGAACTCTGATATGAAACAGAAAAAAACTAGCAATGTTCTTACCACTGAAAAGACTGAATGCAAGAAGAGGTTTTCACAATTTTTTTTTATTTTTTATTTTATTATCTATTTCTTTCTTTTTCTGAATATATGTTTTCCACATTTGTCAATTTTAAAAGGGAGCTTTTAGACTAAAACCAAGGAAAAGGTTCTATCTTGGCTGTACACGGGGTCAGCAAAAAGGGGAGACAAGAAGTCTCTTCAGGCCCTCCTCAACTGAGAGTTGTGCGTGTTGTTAGGAAAAGTGAGTAGAGGAGAGAGCTTTTTCCACTGAAATTCACAGTAGGCAGCAGCAAGAGCCGAGCTGAGCAGAACTGACAGCTCAGCAGCTGTAAGCAGGATATCCGGAGGAATCCTTCAAGCCTGGGAGATAAAAGGGCAGCTGCTCCAGTCTTGTGCAGGCTGCAAAGCAATTCCGTTGCTCAGCCCTCTTTCCACTTCCCAGATCCTAGGTATGGTGGAGAGGGGGTGAAAAACAGGGAGCCAAAGGGGGTCATGGGGGAGGAAGGGTATTAGCAAGGGCACAAGAAGGCTTGTACCCAAAGTCTTCCACACATGCAGGCTGTGGAAACCGGAGTGTGCCTGGGGTGGGTGCGGGAGGGCGTGGGAGCACATTAAAGGAGGGGTGTAGTGGATCCTTCCTTCACGATAGGCTGTTTTCTGCCCTTGTTGCCAGAGGGTGCAGCTGGACGCTAACCCAGCGGCCCTTCTGGGTGCAATTCTGCTGGGGGAAGCAGCCCTGCTCCAGCTCCTGCAGACAGAACAGGCCTTGCGTTGCTCTCTCAATTAACTAATTTGTTGCCTTTCGTGTTGGGTCAATGAGTTACAGTGCATTATGGCTCCAGTGGATACAGACTAATTAAGGGTGAGTGAGCCAGCAAACATTCATTTAAGTTGGGATTCCTCATTGGAGCACTGGGATAGCTGTGATATCCCGTATGCAGGGCCTCATTCAAGAAGCACTGAACCTTTCCCCAGTCAAGCTGTGTCCTGAGCAGCATCTGCGTACTGTATGTCACCCCTCTCTAACCAAGGGTGCCTATGGCTGTGTTCTCTGTTCAAAGCACCAACACATTCACAACCATCAACAGACCAAGAATGCCCACAAGATGTTCTTAATGGGAAAATAAATGGGACACCAGGGCTTTTGTCCGTGACTCCAACTCCAGGCACTCCAGTCAGATGTTATGGTTAATACAGCAATTTGAACATTTCTGTCTGATGTCAGCATGTTTACACTCAGCCAGGCTACAAAATCTCATTGCCTTCACAGAAAAAAGAGAAAGGAAAAAACTTCCGTGCTCCCGTAGCCAACCTGCCATCTCACTAGCGATGGTGCCACTTCACTCCAAAAGCAGGATGAACACATCTGGGGCATGCCTGTGGCTGAAAAGGGCCAGTCATGTTCTGGCAGGAACATGCTTATGCCTGTGATAATAATATGTGGATCCCGTTTGGTTTTCTTCCCCCAGTTGCATCCCAAAATTGTTTAAAACCCCCCTGTGGGGCAAAGTGGCTTTACCTCTTTTAAAAGGCAAGGTGTGAGTATGAGGAAAAATTAGGGCTGCAGTTCTGACAGCTGGACAAAATAACATTAGACCTATCCTTAAGACTCAATTCTCATGTGTTGAAGGGTAAATACTCAAGCAAGACCCTCAACTCCAGGATTAGAAGATGCTATTTTTAAATCATTTGTATTTATTTTTTTGCTTAGGAGATCCCAAATTTTTCCGGGAGCAATTGCCCTGAAGCCAATGTGTTATGCAATACTGTAATGGTTATGAGATTCCACAAGGCTATGGAATTTGGCTTATTTCTGCTTCTTCTTTCCTATTTCTGGAATTATAGCTTACTTCTGTCAAGAACATAGTAAGAGCCACATTATCACAAAGTGGGAATGCAATTGTTTAACACATGCCAGTTTTTCACAGTGTGTAAAGCAACTATAATTTTTTACCCCATCTCTTCCACATAGCGCAGATGTTGTTGCTTTCAACATTTTCTTCATTACTGGAGCACAGCTGAAGAATAATTTTAGTCCCCTGTTTTACATAGTCCCTTTCATGTGCTGTTGCTGCAGCCATCAGCCAGACAGGACACTTGACTAAGCAAACTGTCAGTGTATTTCACACATCCATGGGAGACGCATAAAATCAGATTCCAAGTTTATGTATGAGACGCCTCCAGTTTGTTTGATTTTATGCCAGACTTACTTCCCTCATTAGTTTCCCTTTTGTTATAGCTGGGAGATTTTTGACAGCATAACTTTTGTTCTGAATAAACCAAAACTTTTCTCAAAAATAGAAGTATTTCACACAAATATCTTATGCTTTATGACAGCCACGGATTTCATTTTGATTTGTTCTCTTGAAATACCAGAATTCAATGTCCCTCAGCAGCTTGCCTGTGTTACCTGTTAGATGGAAGTGCATATATAGATTATAAATCTTCAGCCTGTTTGTACACACAGACACATTAAAAAAGTTGGAAAAATACAGGCTAAAGAAGTAACTGTTAAGTTCTGATCCGGCATTTGGAGCAGTGTTGGATTTTCCTGAGGTCCTGTCTTTATGGAGAAGGGACTTTGTTGTGTTAGATAAATATGAAGCAATGCACTTGCAGTATAACTGAACCAGAAGCTGAGGGCTGAATCTGTCCTTACAGCCTGTTCCCAGGAGACCAGCACCCCAACAGCAATAAATTTCTCTACACTGAGACCAAAACCAGTTAGCTTAAAAGACAGGAAATCCAAAACACTCAAGACTTTCTCCCTGGATGCAAATCAACAATGAACTGGGATCTCTGGAAGTCACTCAACAGCCTGTAATTTGTATGAGAAATGCTCTATTTCAAGAGAATTTCTCCATCTGGTTCCCCAGCAGATACTGCCAAAAGAAGACATAGCATTTCAGCATCTTGCCTTCTGTTTGAAACCTGTGAGTATGGGAATATGGAAATGGAAGATACTTTTAGAAACATAACAGGAAGGAGGTCTATCTCTACTTTAGTTCTTGTGCACCAAAATGATCCAGGTATGAAACTGAAGAAGAACATACAAAGAAACGGTTTTCCCTCACATTCCAAGGGGTTGAAAGACTGGGAATGTAGCAGAGCACAGCTTATTGCTTCCTGGCACCCAAACTCACAAATGTGACAATAATTCTGTGAGGATAATCAGTTCAATTTATGTTCCAAGTGTGAAATATCCAAATCCCTCACAACAGGGAGCCTTTCATCATTTCATCTGCGTGCAATGAATGCAGAGAATAATTAGCGAAATGAATGAAAAGGCTTTGGACTCGATTTTAATCCACCTCTGCCCAATGGGAATAACACCCCAATTCATTAAGCATCAGATGCACATTAGTGAAAAACAGTGGCAACTTAATTCAGTTGGGGAGGGCATCCCCCCAGGGAGAGCTGAAAGAAGCAAGCCCATCATTTCTCCATAGGTGGTTAACTTCAATTAAACTTCCCAAAACACAAATTTGTACTCACCTTGAAGGAAAACGTGGGAGAACAGCTACTTAAAGTGCCCTTCAGTTGTATTTCAGGATGGTTTCCTCATCCTGAGCAAGTTGAAACAATAGGAGAAGTGGGAATTTCGAATGAAGGGAGTTAAAGCATTGGAACAATGTGTTCAGGAGACCTCTGCAATAGTTAGGACAGAATTTACAATATCTTTAGAGAATATTATTAGTAATTTTCATGGTTTTGTTTATTCCTCTGGATTGTTCTACTCTTGCCCTTGTCACTTCTGATCAGGTGCTTCTTTGTGACCTTGTTTTCTCATTTATTTAAGGCCAAGTAGTATTCTCTTTACTCAATTCCATGGGAAAACACAGAATGACAGCTTGCTGTGGGTTTGGGGAATAAACGCTGTATCCTGAAGTTTCATTTCCTCACCAACTCTTCTATTAAAGCAATAAGAGGGAAGGGTGAGCCAATTTTCCTTTTCTCTAAATTTTCCCTAAGGGTTTTCTTAGTGTCTTTAGCTTAGACAAAGTCTAGAGTGAAAACACTTGTGTGCTTCAACTCTTGTTTTCTTGGTAAAATATCTTGGAAATTGGCAAGTGCAGGGCTGAGGGGAGAAGTTAATTTAACTGATATCCTGCTCAGCTGGAATCTTTTTGTCTTCTGAGGTCTCAGTTTGCAATTCCAGTACTGGAAAAATTGGTCATTACAGAAATTGCTTATTAATTTTCCCAGGGTTTCATGTTGCACCCCTGACTTCCAAATTCTCAAGGACACTATGTAAGGAAACTGGGATGCATTACTCCTAGGGTCTGTCCTTGACTTGCTCCTCAGCTCTCTGAGAGACAAACCTCCTTCTCTGCCTTGGCCACAGCATGCAGAGTTGAGGACACAAAGTGACTGTTGTCCCAGAATAGTACAGGCACCCTGTGGATGTTCTGAGGAGGGAAAACTGTGCTTGAATAGCTATCCTCATGTCCTGCTTGCTTTTATACAAAGGACATTTGTGACTCAACAGCAGACACAATAAGTAGATATCACTGCTGGTATTCAGTTTCAGAGAAAGCTGAGGGGGCTGAGGAATTTTCCATGTCACCAAAACCAGACACTGGACTTGATTTTGAGACTGAGATTGCTCAAGTGGAATTGTTATGCTATAACTAATGTGTAGGAAGACATGGAAGCAGAGTCCTTAACAGATCAGTCAGGGCAGAGATGTCCTCCCTTCATAACACTCCGTGCACGACTCTGTGCCATCAGACAGAGCTTTCCACCACTGCTACTCTGATCCAGAGGACATCAGGCGCATTTGGCAGGTATCAGATACCTTCTCCAGAGCAACAGAAGGGTCTGATGTTTGTTGTGAAGGGATGAATCACAAATTTCCTCATTCTTCCCACTACTACATAAGTCAGTCCTCCTGTAAGGGTTGCTCCTGGGAAAAGGGAGGTGAGAGGTAAATCTCAACGAAATGGAAATGCTTGTGCTCCAGGTCTGTGGCCAGGCATGCAGGGTGTTCCTCCACTGGCCCTATTGGTGACAGGTATTTCTGACACTCGTGATTAATCTTCTTATTCTGATTCTGGCCATGTCACTGCCACTTCTCCTTACACCTTCTCCAACCTGTCATGCAGCCCATGGACGTGACAAGAGGTGCAAATTGCAGATGCTCCAGCAAGCTCGGTTTTAAATAGTTTAATCCTGGCAAGTTTGTGCCACTGAGGTTTTACAAAGGTTAAACCCTTCGAATGTGGAGGTGATGAATAGTTGCTCAGTATGGCAAGCACTCAGGGGACAGCAGGGGCTTCTAAATTCTTCCTCTTTCTCATATTTCATGCAGAGAGCAAAGCCTTGAATTCAGTGTGATACCTGTGTTAGTGGCAGCATGGGTTGCTTGTAAACATACAGCAAGGGAAGATGATTTAGGGGATAATAACTCTGTGGACCTCAGAATTTCTCTTTCATAGCTGCCATTCTGTTAGCTGTTTTCTTTTCCCTCTGTGGCTTGGAGGTACAGCTTTCCTTCCTTCCCTCCTCCCTGCTGCCTGGTCCCCTCTGCAGATCCTGGGTCAAGGACTGGAAATGACTCAAGGACAAATCAGGCATTCCTTCCCACTGTGAGTAGGAAAAAGCCCCTCTGAGACAACAAAAAACAGTGGCTTGATTTACTGTGGGACAACGGGATTTCCAGGCACTGGAGCTGCAGAGAGCAGAGGGCAGGATGGGGGCAGAACACTGACTTCTTTTTGCCCTGTGGTCCTTTCAGGGCAGAGGAGAAAAGGGACCATTTTACAGGGACCGTGTAGCATCTTAGAGGTCCTATTATTAGTAAGCTCTGTTTAACCTTCCAAAGCATCCTACAACCCAAAGCATCACAGTAACACTCCCCCAGCTGTTATATTTCATGGATAATTATAGTCTGCAGATGCTAATGTAAGGAATGGATGTCACTTATGATACATCACACTAAAGGATGAAAGGATTTTTTTTGCAGGCTTCAAAGTAGCAAATTGTTTCTTTCTTTCCCCACTGGCTTTTGTCCTGCAGAGGTAGCAGCCCAGCCCCATTCAACAGTTTGGACTGGATTAAATTTTAAAGCTTGGAGGCTACCTGAGGACAAGCAAACACTTTGCATGTGGCTGTTGCATGAGTGGGCAGTCAAAGGAGAAATCACACAAGGCAACCATAATGTGGCCTCTCAGGGACACTGCTCAGCTTTGCTGGCTTCTGTGGCTGAGACAGTAGGCTCAGGCAAGGTCAGGCTGCAGCAGTGCAGAAATTCCTTGGTGGATTGGCACATCTCCAGTCACCACTCTCAGTGCCATTTTTCCTTCCACTCTTGTTCCTGTCTCCTACCTCTTTGCTAGACGGTTTCCAAGGAAAGGTCAAAAGATCTGAAAATCTCTTCTGTCCCTGAGGTTTTGAGGGATACATTTTCCTAAATATCATTAGATGGGTACATCCAATCTCCTTTTTCCATGTGTGTTACAACCACAAGAACAGTTGGTGCCCCATGATTATAGTCTTGAACTCAGACTGGCCTAAAATAATGTGGAGATCACAGATTAGAGGGCCAGCCACTCAACCAAATTTGAAACTGCTCAAAGGATTTACAGAAGTGCCTCCAAATCAGAGAGCATTCAGCCAGCTTTATTTTACAGGAGAAAAACCAAGACACACTCCTTCCACACAAAACCTCCTGAACACTGAAGGAAGGAGAAGCAGGCAGGCACATTTTAGGGATATGTGCCTTTGCATCATTTTCAGAATGAACACTATTAATTTTACATTCACACATTAATTTTTCACAAGATTTTATTTGAAGCACAGGACTATAATTATGGCTCAGGTTTCTGGTGAATTGAGGTTCATTTTGTTTATAACATCACCAGAAAACCTTGATGGAACTATATCTCTGTAATTCATGCTGGTTTGCTACTTATTCTCCATTTTCAGTATACAGGCAGCTTCTGTAAAAGTCACAGAGGTAACTGCATTTTTGGATTTGTTTTGTGTGATTAAATACAAGTATATGTGAAATTTGTCAGGGAAAAAAATCCACAACAAAACTGCATTCTGGAGAAAAACCTTGCATATATGAGCAAGTGGATATATTTTTGACATTCCAAACAATCATAGCTCAAACTTGAAGTAAAGCAGTAATAGATATCTATTAATGCATTCACCATTTTTCTTGCTTTCTTTCTCTTACCCTGCATGGTAGCTGGCACTGGAGAGAGATATTTGCACTGTGTAGATGACAGAGCATAAAGAAAGTCTAGACTGGGTGACAATAACATTAATTATAAAATAGTAGAGAGAAAAGATGCATGTAGGGAAGCCTTACCACTTTAATTTCTATATTCTCCTTTGCTCTGAAAGATAATGTTAAGGATTCAAAGGATTAAATTGCCTTTAATTCTCTGCACACAGTGCATCACACATTATTTGCAGTCAATAAGCATAATTTTTTTGCACCAAGAGGAGCTTTACCGGTCACGGACAGTATAAGAAGCATTTCATGTAGCATACTTTCCCCCCCCCCCCCTCCTAATTTTAACTGCTATGACAAAAAAAATAATTTCTGATATGGCATTTCCCAGACAGCACATGAGGTGCTGAGATAGCTTTAATAACTTCACCCCAGCCTCTACCTCCATATCACTTCTGGCTAATGCACATACGTGTCTGTTGACTGAGGCTTTCACAATGTCACACCTGATCTCTGGCTGCCAGTGCCATTCTGAGCTTGCTTTTATCCTTAATGATAAAGAAGGAAGCAGGATGCAAACAAGGGGGCTGGGTAGGCTGTGTTGCTGTTGTGAAATGAGAAGAATAATTGCAAATGGCTTAAAGCAGCTTCCCAGTGCTCATATGCCTCCTGTATGTATTGGTGCAGTCATTGAAGCCACATCTAGAGTGAAGAGCAAAGATGTTCTGTGGTCAGAATACAATAGATCTTAATTTTCAGCATCCTTATTAGCATTTTCCACTTTACAGAAAACAGGATATTACATGAAGATGACGCATGCTCTGATCTCCCCCAGCATGGAGTTCACAGAATCGTAGAATCACGGAATAGTTGGGGTTGGAATGAACTCTAAAGATCACCTAGTTCCAGCTTCTGTGTGTTGGGAGATATCACCACATCCCATGAGCTGGGAAGCAATCTCCAGCATCACTATTTGAAGATTATCAACTCAAAATGAGTCTCAGGGCTGCCAGCTGTTGACCCAAACTTGAATGTTCTTACTATTATTTGTTTTCACATAGCTCTGGTAGAGGGTCAACATGTTAATATGACATGAGACTGATTATTTATATGACATCAGACTAATTACAGTACAACACTCCAGCACAATAACTGAAGTTAATTCAAATAGTTGTCAGTGTGTATTTAATAAAACTGAGGCTTTCCATGTAAAAAAAAGAATGTAGCACACATCCTTCTAAGCTTATAGGTGACGTTTAGGGAATATAGGAATATACAGTATATGTCTACTAAAAAAGCCTACAACTCTTCCCTCTCTCAGGAATTTGCTGCCTCACACAATATTCCTTTTGAAGGCTGATTCTAAACTGCTCACTATTTTTTCATGCGAGACTCTTTGACAGATTCAATTCTCCTGGCTATCAACAGCTCTCTTGTCATTCTCTTATATCCCATCTTCAGTTACCCAGCCTTTAAAAACAGATTTAATTACATTCTGTCCTTTCCTGGCTATGTGGAAAAAGGTTAGCCAGAGCCATTTTCCCTGTTAGGCTATTGTGAGCCATACACATGGAAAGATTTATGTTGAAAATATATGGTCTTGATAAGTGTGGCATTTTAATTTTCTTTTAATGGGTAGAGACAGAAAGGGGTGGAAAGAGAAAGATGCATTAGATAGAAAGCAATACAGCTAGTGCCTTCAGTTTGAAAGTTAATTAAATTCTGGAGTTTAACTTTGTATTGGTAACCTCCATCCCCCAAATATACTTAATATATTAATTAACAGCTGCTCTATCTCAACCTTGTTGGCCCAAGATGTGTACATCAGCATCTACACAGGAGACAAAGCTACCTTTAATCATATCTTTGCAGTGGTTCATCCCACTGTTCTGTGACCAGAATGTGCTAATGACTGCAGGCAGGCTGGGATCAGGAAAGTGTCACCCATTTTCCACTCTGGGGTTCAAATCTTATCCGAGTCAAACTCTGAGGATCCTTTGTACACAGAAGTCAAATACCTTCCTTAAGACACAGTGTTGCTTATGGTAAATTGTACATCCTTGCATCTAGGTGCTCTCAAGTGGCTTCCTCTCACTTAGAGCTTTCAAATAAATTTGTCCTCATGCGTGTGTTTTACATGTAGTCCTGGCTTCATTTGCAGCTAAAGGTTTTGCCCTTATTTTTGCAAAGGCTATGGCAACTCAAGAAGGAATTGTTTACTCCTGAAAGTGCCATTTTCCTGTTAAACATCCTCCTTCCTTCCTCATTCTCATCTGAAGCACAAGTAAAAAGAGATGCCGATGATCTGAGCAACACAACAGAACACTCAGCAGGAAGGATGCAACGTGATTTTTGTTGTGAATCATGGAATCATACAATAGTTTGAGTTGGAAGAGACCTTTAAATTTCTCCTAGTCCACTCCCTCTATATTAAGCAGGGACAACTTTAACTAGATTGGGTTGCTCAAAGCCCCGTCCAGCTTGACCTTGAATGTTTCCAGGGTTTGGGAATTATCAGCTTCTCTGGGTAACCTGTGCCAGTGCCTCACCACCCTCATTGTAAAAAACTTATTTCTTATATTTAATTTTTATCTTTATCTATTCTAAATATATCTATTCTATATCTAATATCTCTGTCTATCTATCTATCTGTCTTCTACATCTAATCTGTGTGGGTGCCTTCATTCAATTGTGGCAGAGTAAAAACACTCTCCAAATTTGCGGATGAATATTTCCCAAAAGCTCCCTCCCAGAGCACTCACTGGCAAATTTTGGCTGTAGAGGGTGGTAGGCTCTCTGAAAATGCGCCCAGCCAGAGTACGCACTCTGTTATATCTGAAATTCCCAGGCAGGAAAGCCATGCAGTGTTAGGGAAGCAGTGGGATAAATTTAGCAAGTGATAATGTAAACAGCATGGAAAAAATGTGTGCTGTACAGGAGGGCACAGGTTCATTTGCTCGCTGGGACATTACTGACCGCTTGGAAACAAGACTGTAATACATTTAAATTTGATCCAAAGGCTTGCATGTGTCCACAGCTTTGTGCTTGTCCCACTGGAGTCAGTGAGACTGCAGAGTGTGCAGTTAAATGCTGCAGAATTATTTATTTTTCTAAGGACCGGGGACTTAGGGGGTAAAATGTCCTTGACTTCACCTCCCAAATAGATCAGCAATGTAAATAGGCAGTTACTTTTCCCTATTGTCAGTGATTAATCTGCCTAAGGAGAGCCCTTACTTTCTCTGGTTCACTTTAGTATTTCTTTCTTGATATTTGACTGACTTGTCACTTTGCTTGAAACAGTAAAACCATTAGCTTGCCAGAAGCCAGAGAA